>NC_090323.1:219920589-220545589 GCF_040869045.1 Eurosta solidaginis | reverse complement strand
AATTATTTTTGTTGAATAAATAAATGATATTTGTAAATATGCCTGAGTAAATATATATCTGATGGTCTGATTTCGCGGCCAAAGGAGGGTCATTTTGGGGCTATTTGAACACCTACATAGCCAAGGTGGGGAACGGGTAAGGAGCAGCCGCTCATGGTGTATACGTGCTGCAAGGTGTAGGGAGTTCCAGACCAAAGCAGTGATGCTCGAGATTTTGACGGTATTCCATTTGTGTGTGCAAGCATATTATTCTTGTTCGGCCCTTACGTTGCTAGAGGATGGCTTGGTCAGGCAATAGGGTTTCCGTTGGACCTCCCCCAGGCTGAAGCTCCGGTAAATAATCTAGTGCACACCACCTGTTGCCGGCCGGCTAAGCAAGCCCCTCTGAAGGAAGAGACGAACGGGGCACGCAACAAGACATTAAAATTTGGCAGAGACACTATTCTTGGCAAATAATACAGACTGAGTGAAAATAATTAAAATCGGTTAAAGACAATGCCCACTTTTCCTAAAAGTCAAACCTTAACAAAATTTGAAATAAATCTATGGCATTTAACTATATTTGACTGATATTCTACCTCAGTAGTGGTATGGTTGCTCTTTCCAAAATACTTTTAATGCCATAAGTCGAACAAAAACACCCCAATCCGAACGAAATTTGGCATAAACATTTTCTTCATAGTTACAACAGTTTCCTCTGGAAATGAGCGAATTCGCCCAAATGCCACTCCTACTTTTTTATAATAGCTCTATATGTATATATTATGGCGTAGCCTTATAACACTATTAACCACACAAAACAACAACAAACAGCGTTTCAACTGCACAGCTGGATATGTAATCTTCGGGTTCACCCGAACTTAGACTTTCTTGCTTGATTATTGTATACTACAGAGCTATCTCCCGTTACTTTGAATGTGTTGAATTTTGAAAAAAAGTATAAGAACTTTTATTTTTGCTTGAAATTAGGAACTCGGTTCAAAGTCACTTAGGTATTCAATATTACAAAGAAAATTTCAGGGCTAGTTACCGTTAGGCAAGCTGTCTGTGCGTACCCTAATGAGAAACTTCTCACATTTAAGATGAGCATGCCAGATATGCAAAACCAAGCTCCTTATAATTTTCGAATCTATAACAATATTTCAAAGCTAAGCTAATTTAAGACGTGTCCCATCATGGATGGTACATTATATCTGTTTAACTTTTCGAAAATATTGTAAATATACGCCAGGTAATTATTAAATATTGGGCATAGATATAGCTCGCTCTTATATATATGTATGTCTACATAAAAGGAAGAAAAGGTTGTAGGAAGAATCAAACATAGATTACTTGGGAGAGCTACTTACCAATTTTGTGTGGGAATTAAAACCCTCTCCGGACCGATTTTAATCGCAACTTTCAAAAATTCTTAAGCACAATATATATCAGATATTGAGCCCTGCTTTTGTATATGTAGTGGTAATACGGGAAGTATTTGAAGTTAAGTCAAAGTTTGAGTTGTTTTATTGACCTAAATTTCAGTACCAAAAAAGTGCGGTACTGCTGTGGGTTTTCTTAATATTGGCTTCTAGCAATTTTTTAATGCTTACTTATCATATACATACAGCGGACGCTTTTAATAATTGAAATATGGAAATGTGAACAAAATGAGCTAGAGATATATTTGTCCGAATTATGTCGATGTAATTGCCCCTTATTAGGTAGGTTGATAACCCGAGCTGCCTGTACTGCGGGAAAATAGATGATGTACGAAACACCTTCTTCGAATGTGGGCACTTCTCCGATCAGCGAAGGAGGGTAGAAGAGATACTTGGCGACCTATTCGCGGCCAGTGTCATTAATAACATGACCTACCGAAGAGGCAGATGGGATACGGTCAGCACATATGTGAGGCATATGCTTATCAGTAAACTAGAAGATGGATGCTTAGCCCATTAGCGTGAGAGTAGCCATAGAGCTCACGTAGCGTGCACCCGTGCCCGAAGTAATGCTAAACGCGGTCCCAGGTACGGGGATTTGCGCGAGCCGTGGGAGGTTAGGTTTTAGTGGGTAGCCCTTCATGGAAGAAGGGAGTCCTACACTCGAAGCGTCTCGCAGTGAGGCTTAAATATCCCGGTCCTTGCATAAAGCATTTCCTCCTTCCATGAAACACAAAAAAAGAAAACATAAAATTTATTTAGTGTACTCAATGGCGCAAAAAATAATTTAGCATGATATTTGGACTAAAATAAAACTCTATAAAATAAAAAGTGCTGCTCTGATATTTCACTTGAAGCTTTTATTCTTAAAACAGATTGTAGGAAGTCCCTAGCCTACCTTTTGGCTAATATTTACTAAAAAAAAATAAGATGTTGAAATAAAAAGCATAATTTGATAGAACATCTGTGAGTAGATTTTGGCATATATCTCATAAACGGCTCAAAACATCATCAGTAAATTTAACCTAATATATCTATTGTACAGGCATATTCAAAATATACCCAGGTTTTTATTTCCTAGGAGCTAGTGTTCTTAAATGTGCCCTTAACTGTAAGTTAAGCTTCAGCTTAAGCAGAAGTGAGAAATACACTGAATTCTATTGAGTGTTTTTTGGGTGATGCGTGTATAAACATACACACAGACAGACAGACGAAAATTCTAAAAATAATCAATCAGTTTTTCCGAAATATTTCAGTGTACAGATATCAACCTGTTACAAATTTATTATATGTACAGATGTGCATGATTTTTGTGAATCCATTAAAAAAACGGAAATGCCCTACTTTATATAGACCGAAAAATTTCTTTAAAGCAAACTTCCACTTCGTCCAATTACTAAAGCTAAACAACAGATAGTAATACTCCTCATCTAACTTGAGTAATTTCTCAGGCGCTGTGGCCATCAGCGCTTCCTCGACTATGGAAGCGGGTAGACTACCAGCTCATGTTTCTTCTTGAAATGTCCATTATTTCTCTGTAAAAGTAAATATATAGCAAGCAGCATGGGAAGGATATTTCAGTTGTGCCAAAAAAGTCATAAAATCATGTCTGTCAAAAGCAACCGGTTGTAAAACTGATACATTACCAAAGTTGCTTACATATTTCACAAAACTGTACCTAAATTTAGTTCATCCACTCTTTTGTCTATATATTTGTCCATTTACATATATATTTGTTGATTTTCTGGCAGTTTTGTACTTATGTATGTGATTTGCTTTGTTTGTTTTTACATTCATTAAGCTACAAACTGTGACCCACTCAGCCAATATATGTACGTTTACAAAAGCTTATTGACACGCCTTTATAGCGCCCACCCATTCCCTATTTGCACTTGTATATGTATATGCATACCGCTGCAAAAAATGCGATTAATCTAGGATGAATCCGGGATGAGTCGCAAAGGAGTATGCGACCAATGCCAGTTTTGATCTCTTTGTATGGGTTTAACTGTTACCTTTTGTTTGAACATGTCCTATGAAGACACTAATTATACCCATCTATACTCGAAATGGATACATAGGACCAATCCTCTTTGTACCCATATGGAAACATCAGAATATTAGTCCATTTTCCGTTCTTTATGGACTCAAATAAGGCCCAGACGCATTATTCATGACAGAAACACAATCGGATGGTTTACCAAGCCACAAAATCTATTTGAGCGGGCCGAACAGCTTTTCCAAATGGAATAAAATATATTCCCCGAAAATTTAACCCCAACTCCGTAGTCGTTAAGTCCTAGTAATATAGGTTCCCTATAGGGCTCTGCATGTTTCTTCTTAAATAATTCGATTCAATCACCTGTAATCTTTTTTATTTTACTTCGTTGCTGTTTTTTTTTAATATTTCTTCAAGTATGTAGCCCATAGATATCAAACTTACTAATCCCAACTGTACCCGAAAAGGACTATAGGGGTCAATTATGCTCAAATGTAGACAAAAGAATTCAATCGGAGACCAATCTCTTTAGGGATTAATCGCACAATTTTTTGCAGGGATGTAGATTAATACTAATACTTACTATGCCGATAGCACATGACCACCAGCGCAATTGTGCAAATCATGCCTGACAATGTAGCTATGCTTGGTATCAATAGATTCACATTTCCATAGAAAACATTTGTGCCACGTTGACCGCGTTGCACAATCTCAGGCGGTGGTTGTTCTCCATCCTTGGTGAGAGTGACAAATGTAAATTCTGCTTGTGAAACGCCGGCAACATTGTGTGCCTCCATGCGCAGTTGATAGAGAGTCGACGGTTGTAGACCGGAAATAGTGAAACGTCGTTGCGGTTTTAAAGCGTTCGATACTGTTGGAGAAATATAAAGCAATGAGTACATTAATATATATACATATGTAAGTTTTTAAGTATAGAGATTTCACTGGTAGTCTAACTAAATATCTATTCTCTTATGTAGCTTAAAATATTGGCGATAATTTTTGAAAAAGAACGCTGTAAAGTATGGCAAAAAGTAAAGATTTAAGTAGTTCACGATCACGGCCCTGGATAACTCCTACAGAGATCCTATCGATGATTCCACCTAGTCTGCCTCAATGGACCTGCAGCAAAAAGGACTTTCCAGTTTGCAGAGACGTACGGCAGAGACTCTCATTGGACAG
This sequence comes from Eurosta solidaginis, assembly GCF_040869045.1. Classification (NCBI taxonomy): domain Eukaryota; kingdom Metazoa; phylum Arthropoda; class Insecta; order Diptera; family Tephritidae; genus Eurosta; species Eurosta solidaginis. The sequence continues at coordinate 220,540,987 of NC_090323.1, read as the reverse complement.
TGAGTGATCCGTCAAAAAACTAATCACCACTGAAAATTAGTCTTGATATCCACTTCCACAAAAAGGATCTAAAAACTTAAGCATTTCGAAAAAGTATAAGGGCAAGCGTATAAGGCAGAATCTAGAAACCTACTTGATATTGCTCCTCCAACCGATAATGGTCTGTCAGTGGCTGAAATGTGTATATTGTTTAATAGAAGCTGCCAATTGGACCACTCCTGGATTCGACTCATGCAATGCAAGCATATAACAAAAGCTTTCGGTGTAATATCATAACTAATTTTGGTTTACTATCAAATTTAGCATTAATAAGTGAGGTTGGGTTAGTTCTTAGCTGCGCTGGTAGGTGATGCTCTTTTGGACAACATGAAGGTGTGTTGTGATACCACATAAAATAAAATAACGGTAACATAGCTTTAACTACGCGTATAGCAATGATGTAGTTTCGAATGAGACCGATATCACTATTGGATAAATCCTCCGGAGATTCAAGTGAAACGCGATCGAAATACTGTTGGCATTGTTCTGACAAAAGCTGGGTATTCAAGCATAAAATGATTTGATGATCCTACCTCATAACCCTACATACAGCTACAGCAGGATATGGTTTCCAGTGTTTTGAGACGTTCTGTTAGGATTCCCTTTGGAAAGTGCCCCGTCAAAACCTCTAAGACCATTGTAGATGAGCCTCAGTGAATCTAATTATTTCGGCAGATCTCCTGCCACCCACTTCCGATCAGAAAGATCTTGCTACCCTGCAGAGGTATTGTCCGCCCAACCCTTGTGGAGCTGACACGAGACTCATCTATGCAGGAGCAGACCGTAGGTGGCCAGCGGGGTATCGAAATCACTACAGCTGTCTTGTCTTCATCCGGACAATCTTAATCATAAAATAAGGCACTCCAAGACCTCTCCTGATCGCTCTATAGTTGAACTCAAGGCCTTTATAGCCGCTTGGTTATTTGGGTAGATATTAGATTCCATAATCGTAGAAGCACTGGATAGCATTTAATTCAACGCCTCCTTTATCGCGGCATCTTCTGCTTGGAAGACGCTGCATTGATCAGTCAAGTTAAGCTTGCGGCTTACATTAAGATCTTAACAAAAGATGTCCCATCCGTGAACAAGTTAACCGGTACCCTTTCCCAGATGAGTCGCCTTCCCCAGTCCTCTCTCGGGGGAATAACTGGGGTGAAAGTTGCAAAGGGAGTAGTTATCGGCATTAGCACTAATATAGTCAAGATCAATTTATTTTTATTTTTTTATTATTACATGGATTTAACTTATTATTGTAGTATAAAATATGTGATTAGCAAGCCGCTGTTGTGTGGCGGTAGCCTAGGCTGATCACCCAGTATATTGAGGGTACATATCTTCATACCGAGCAGCGGCAACGTCAGCCCTGCGTCTAAGGGAGCTGTCGTGTTGGAACAACAAGACCACAGGGTACTCAAGTATACTAAACAAATACAGTTTTCTTCCTCCTAGCACGTATCGCTGTGCGACCACAACAGTTGCGGAAACCAACTTTAATATAAACATACCCAGCAGGAATGACTGGACGGAGTCGGATAAGTGAGCAACAGCATTTCCATATACACGGACGGCTCCAAGCTAAACGGTAGAGTTGGAGGTGGAGTATACTCAAGGGACCTTGACCTCCAGCTCTCATTCAGATTACCCGACCACTGCGGTGTATTCCAGGCAGAAGTTGCGGCCATAATGGAAGCCGCAGCTAGGATAGGGACATACAATGTCGGCAAAGAAATTTTTATCTTCAGCGACAGCCAAGATGCCATAAAATCTCTGGCTCCCACTCGTTCAATTCTGAACTAGCACTAAACTGTCACCGATCTCTTCAAGAGATGGCTCAACAGAACCGTATACACCTCACACGGCTCTCTGGACATAGGGATATCGCGGGAAACTGCATTGCAGATGAACTCGCTAGGCAGGGTACCACCAGGTAGGTTCTTCCTGGACAAGAACGCTTAGGTATTCCCCTGTCCACATGCAAGCTAATGCTAAAAGAGCACATCTTCCGTCAAGCCAACGAAAGATGGCTACAAACACCGGGGTGTCGAACATCGAAAGAAACCTGGCCTAAATGGGATCCCAAAAGATCCCGTCACGTGTACAACATAAGAAGGGATACAATTTCCACACTTGTGGGGGCACTAACGGGTCACGGCCTCATAGGTAGGCATGCAGAAAGGTTAGGAGCGCCTTATCGTCGTTGCTGTAGGAGTTGTAAAGAGGATGAGGAGGAGGAAACGGTGGTTCACCTCCTCTGCAACTGCCCAGCACTAAGCGGAGCACGGCAGCGCTTTCTGGAAGCACCATTTCTTGATAATATGACCCAGGTTGCGGAGCATGACGTCAAGGACCCAGTAGCTTTCATCAGGTCCTCAAAATGGTTCGAAGAGGAAAGAGACGATGTCTTTCGTGGTATCACAACGGGCCTAATACTACTGGCCTAAGTGTGCCCTCGGGCAGCCACCCTAACCTAACCTAACCTATCTTCATACCAAATTTCGTGAACATAGCCGTAACGTCGGGATTTTCGGCATTTGACTTTCGGTATCCTCAACAAGACTACCTACTTATTTGTGGGCTCCTACAATTTTATTAGGCTACTCCATATAGCCCATCGGCAGATGCTGCAGTGTGGTGGTAGCGTGTTCCGCCTACTACCCGAAAGATACTGGGTTGAATTCCGGGTAAAAGAAACATAAAACATTTTGCATCGAGTTTTTTCAATTAGAGTAAGTTTTCTAAGCGTGGTCGCTCAAGCAGAAGCTTGAAGACATATACATCTAAACTAAGTATTCGATATGAAACAAATTTCTAATTGAAAGTCAGTGTGTACTTGTACACAAGGGTATGAAACTTTAATTGGATTGCAATAGTACGCAAAAGCATAGAGGAATACTGATAGATATAGACCTCCTTTTCGATATCGAAAGTTTCGAAAAATCCGACAATTCATTCAAAGACCTATAAAGCGATGAAATTTGATATGTAAGTTGACTTTATGACAAAAAATAAAAATTTTAAAAATTTTGGAAAAAGGGCGAGGCATCGCCCACATTTGGGAAAAGAAAATTTGAAAGTTTTTCAAGCTGTAAATTTTAAGGCGTTTAAGATATTGTGTTTAATTTAGGCACGGAGATTTTCCTTGTCATTACACATTTATTCTATGAAAAATAACTTTATATGAAAATCGATTGCTGACCACGCCCACTTAAAAAAGAAATCGATATCGAACTTTCTAAAAAAGGAAAAAAGCTGTAATTCATCACTTTGGAATATTAGTTGACTTTATGACAACATGTAGAAGTTATATAAATTTTCTTAAATGGGCGTGGCACTGCCCAAGTTTAGAAGAAGAAACTTTATAAGTTATTAAACTGTAAATTTAAAGCCGTTGAAGATATCAAATTGAAACCTGGCATGGCAGGCTTCTTTTCTAATATATATAGACATTGTGAAAAAAACGAAATCGGTTGGCGACCACACCCACCTTAAAAAAAACTCATAAAAAGGATAACTCACTAGCAGTGACGGATAAAATAACGGAAACTTGATGTGTGGTTTGACTTTATGACGAAAAATAGAAATTTGGTAACATTTTGGAAAATAGGCGTGGCACCACCAACATTAGCAAGGTGATAGCCGTAAATCAATAGCTATTGAAGATTTCTCATGGATTTTGTCCTTGCCATTATAAAAACACTTTGGAAATTTTTCAAAATGAGATGGCATTCACACCCACGGTGAAAAAATTTGTATCAAAGTTTAATAGTAAATAAAATTTCAGCAACCTCGCGGTATATCTATGTATAAATTATACTGATATTTCACCTCAGTTGTGATATGGTGTAGCAAAGTACGAAAACTAAAACTTTTAAAAGCGACGAAAATGTTAAAGTTTTGCAGGCCGTTATTCTGAAGCCCTAATACAGAATTTATTCTTTCGTAATTATGACACTTAGTATTATCTTAAGATCCAAACACTTCAAATAAATTTTTTTATACATTTAAAAAAGCAACACGGGCAATCCCCGATTAACTCATACATAACAGACAACATTTGGTTAATTCGTTGTAGTTCTATAAATAGAACAAAAATAGCAACAATACCAAGTTTCTCTGAAACGGCCTTACAAACATGCATAACTTCAACACATAACTACATACGAAGTATGTGATGTGTAGAAGATTAATATATGCAAAAGAAGGCAATTGGAAAAAACTTTACAACAACTAAGGCATGACGTAGCTGAATGCGCTTGTAACCATTTCAACTATCGTAGGAGTGCGGGTTCGAATCCCACTCCCCGGGGGAAAAGGCTTTGAAGAGATTTACAAGTTATAATCGAAACAGCTGTCGCCTTGTCCGTCCTGATGTCACTTTGTTTAAATTTTTCACAAATTATTAAACACTTTTTAGTTGAGCTCTGCACAAGACCTTCACCTTTAAAGTCGTACAAAATTCGACCAAATTTAACGATTTTTGGTAAGACTTTTTATATTAATAGGCAATGTGTTGCAACTTTCATATAATTTATGGTTCGTGACAATTTCCTTTAAATATTTTCTTGGTTTATAAATGAGTGCACACGCAGGATACGTAATGTTTGGCTTCATCCGAACCTGTACCACCTTCCTAGTTTTCTATTCAAATTTTACTTCAACTACATATTTAACGCCTTCTCAAATATACATATAAAAAAGAGTAACTTTAATATGACCCTACATAATTGTTTTGTTTCGTTTTAACCATTTTCACTTTAATTACTTACCTAATATCCAATCACGCTCTGGTTCATCTGTTACCGCCCGGTATTGCAGCACAAAATATAACAACGGACAACCATTATCTGGCCACGTGTGTAAACGTATCAAAACGGATGTGGAGTTGGGCGAAATCAGACTAGTTGTTGACGGCATTCCAGGTGACTGACCTTGCGTGCGCACGTGCAATGTAATGCTGGCCGGTGATGTGCCCACTTTATTGTGAGCCGTCAAATGGATTTGATAAGTGCTACCACATACTAAACCCTTCAACTCATGACTAGATGCATGACGTGACAATAGCATCTCTTCCATATTACTATTTGCACGACGATAAAATAGCGTATAACTGGTAATGGGTGCATTACCGGTGAAGCCACATTTCCAATGCATTAAAATACTGCTTGATGTTGCGCTGGTCACATACAATACCGGCGCCGATGGTGGCACTTGCACAAGCAATACGTGCGTTAGACGATCTGTGCCAATGCCATTGTCTACTTGGCAACTGTAGTTTCCGCTATCCGAAATCTGTAAACTTGAGATAATCAAGTCACCCGAATCGAGTAACTGAGAATTATGCAGACCGCCTTGACGTAGTAGAGAATCTGCTTTGTACCATTCACGTTTCGGTTTACCGACTGCTGTACACGGCAGTGTAACAGTTGAACGCCATGGTCGCACAATTGGCCCACCGAAAGAGACAATACGAGCTGGCACACGATTGGTTGTAATTTGTGAGGCAACACGTGAACTTTTTCCTTCACCAACGCGCGTAGATGCGGTAACCCAAAACTGATATTCAATATGTGGATGTAGATTTTTAGCTTCGTAATGTGCCTGCTGTGATGATAGACTACGTTTTTCATTGTTCAGCTCCTCTCGTCCATTTACGACGCGCGTGTAAAGATTATATTTTGTGATGACCCCATTCGGTTCGGTAGGTGGCAACCACGATACATATAACGATTGTGGTGAGCTAACAACGACTTTGATATCTGCTGGTGCTTCGGGCGCATCTTCTTCGGTGTGACAGTAGAGTGGATTGGATAGTGCGCCATCGCCCATGCGTGTGTGTGCCAAGACTTGAATGCTATAGTTGGTATACTTACGTAAGCCCGTTAGCACTGTTGTCAGTGCGGTTGTCTTACGTGATTCAACCTCGTCCTTATTGAGTGCGAAGTCATCGAGTATTGGCTCGAAAATAAGTTTGTAACCCTGCAGCAAACCATTTGTGTGATATATTGGTGGCGGTTGCCATGAAACTTGCAAAGATTGCGAGGTCAACGCTGCACAGCGTATATCCTCTGGTGGTCGACTTGGCACTGCCATGAGAAAAATAAATGAAAATTAATGAATTATTAAAATTGAATTAAATTTAACGTAAGTTCGTTTTATATTATGATTATTTGAAATACAGCTTACCATCCTCCATTGTTTGCGCTGATACTGGCTCGGAGAGTGGTCCTGGCCCCACCTGATTGAATGCCTGCACAACCACATTATAGCGCGCAAATTTTTGTAAACCACTTAACAAGAGCTCACCCGTGCCACCGTCACCATCGCCGGATACTGAGGTAAAATTGTATGCAGAGTTACCCGTACTAGCTAATTTGTAACCAACATTATAGCCTTGTATGTCACCATGACGCAGTTCGACAAGTGGCGCTAGCCAACTGACGAGCAACTCAGTGGACGACAGCGGTCGCACTGAGAGATTGAGTGGTGGTCCAGCTGGTCGTTGCGGTTCTGTACGTAGAACTAACTCTTGACTTGGAGCACTTCGACCGGCATTACCTTCTGCTATGACGCGAAAGGAGTAACGTGTGGCTGGCTTAAGATTTTCAATTAATGCTGTGTACGTGGGTGGGTCTTTGACTTCAACATTGTGCCATTGGTCCATAAAAAGAGCTTAATGGAAAAACGATAAGATAATTAGTTTTGATAAATTAAGTTACTGCTAAGTTCACTTAAATGAATGGTAAGCGACAAAAAATTAGATATGAAACCGAAACGAATATCTCATCGTAAAAACTTCAACAGATAAAGATATCTTCTATGAAACTGGAAATTATTGAGTTCTAAGGCAATGACCCACTATCAACTTTTCCACATGATTCAGTTATGATTATACCCTACATTGTACATCACTACTAAGAACCCAGACTTCATAAACCAAATTCTATTCACAGGGCCATAAACAAAAATCTTTGGACCATATACATATCAGACCATCTTCTTTGCATGGAATTAACGGATCAGAATGTGCAACCAGACGTTATTTTTATTAAAATCAACCAACGCTTAAAACAAACTACAAAGGCGGACGGGATTGAACTAAGTACGGGTTGGACTTACGGCCTCTTCGACCTTTTAATCAACGGAGTCCTGTTTCGCGATAACTAACACTAATTGGGAGCGCCAATGGAGGTTAAGTCGTCCTCCAAACGGTTTATGGGGCTTGTAATATACTCGCAGCAAGTATGCCCGTCGTAAGAGCGACTAAAGTACCCAAATGACATAAGAGGATACATAGCTTCTCCAACCTAATTTTCAACTTACCTATCCCTGGCGAATGCTGTTGCGTTGGCAGCCGAGGCTTTGGCGACCCTTAGCTCTTCATCAAAAGGGGGGCGGGATAGCTTAAGAAGCTCAGTATGGTCATATAAAATTATCCCCGGGATGGCCGGGCTTGTATAATAATGGTGCTTGATACCAGAATGTAATGGATCTATATCCGGAAAAGGATATGGATAACACTCCCCAAACTCTTCAGGGTTTTTCGCGCTAGCTAGCAATGAGGAGCAGTGTTCCCTTAACAACTTAAGCACGCTGCGTACGTCAGTTACCAGGTCGCCATTATCGTTCCTGCAGGAATCTGCCCCTCTGAGCAAGAAATATGTTCCCACTGCTTGGTCACATCGTCAGGTTGGAGAGTACTTTCGGTGAGCAGGTGTGAGAAACGAGTGGAGCAGTGATCCGCTGTCTGTTTAGTTAGAAGCTATTCAATGGCAAACTTTTCTTCTTTCTTCTTTCTTTGCTGCACAAGAGGCGTTTTACGTATCTTCGCTGCCACGAGGTAGCGGTAGGAGTCGATATTTGGAACCCGTACTGTGCGCACATCTAGAACACTTAAATATATCTGAAGTTTCTCGTTCTGCGATCATAAAACAGCCAAATAGCATGGTGTATCTTTTTGTGCTAGAACCTGTACTACAGTTGACCATATATCGAGCCGCGGCGAAGTCACTCAGCCTCAACACGTTGGGAGATATAATATCGTGGAGGCAACGACCCTTCTTTGCCTATCATGGCGGTGCCAGTCATTGTATGTCTTTTTAGTTTTTCAAAGAAGTGGTCTTTGTCTTTTTGGTCCGCATCGTCTATGCTTTCTCCTCTGGAAAAAAAAACAAAAAAACAAATAAAAAAGTTACCAAAATAATCGCCTAAGTTGTGTGGTTTTAACTTGCTATTTTCACCGCAAAAAGTAAGTATTGATCTCGTGTCAAGTTCTTGCACTACTATCTAACATTCACAATTCCATTGGAATATTTATAACCATCCTAGCAAGTGGTTTTGTATATAACGTCAAGTTCATTGAAAACTCAACAAACTCTCAATTTTTAACCTAAAAAAAAATAATTAAGCTGCCTGGTATTGTAGATCACGTTTGGAGGTAGAGCGTGGGAACTTTCAATTTTGTCCATTCTTAGTGCCCTGAGTGAGTGCCGTGTGGCGGCACTTTCCTCCAACCTGATTACTTTCTAGTGGTCCTCAACATTTTCATCAATCATTTGCTTTATCTGATAAACCTTAGTAGAAGTGAAAGAACCAAACCTTTCCAAAGCTCGAAAAACCGTGGGTGCAGCCAGCTTCCGCCGAGGGAATTTGAAATTTTATGCTGCAGATCTTTACTGCTAGGGAAATATGCCAACTCCGATGTTGTAAGTTCTGCTTAAATGAAAGGCGATAAAGATGGAATTGATGTCGATAAGGTACACAATAAAGTCTTTGCTATGAGAATGAAAGAAGTTGCCTCGACGAAAAAGGTGCTCTTAGCGACAGCATTTTTTAGCAGAGGGAGTGAGGGAGGATTGATTTATAATGCCTTAGAGCATAGCACCGTCCGCTTTTCCAAAAACAATATTGTACATAGTAATTAAATTAACCTACTGTGAAAGATTAATAAAAATCGTTCGAAATCTTTGGAGACCCATTTAATAGGCTTACTCATATAGACATACATTCATTTTTGTTTACAAGATTTTGTATTATGAATTTTATAGGCAAAAAATACTCTACTTACGATCCATTTCCTTATATTCTACAATATATTTCGAAATATCTGCTGCATTCACTGTTTTCGGTTGCCATTTCAAATTTACCGAACGACTAGAAATCATAGCTGCCTCCAAAACGGTGGGTGGTTGTGGTGGTTCTTGTACTTGCAATTGCACCAATTGCTGATCATTGCCATATAAATTGCTGGCACGACAAAAATATGGCCCACTATCACTAGCATCAACCATGCGTATTTGTAACTCAGCAGAGACTCCATCAGGTGTGGCTTCTTGCTTCACCGAAATTCTGGAATGACACAAATGGTAAATGTAGCGAAAAAAAATATTACAAGTCATCATTTGGTGTGAAAAATTAAAATTGTCCTAAGGGAATAGATGCAGGATACTAAACGCAGGATTAAGCGCATAGATACGTATACAATTAATGATGACAAAATGAGGATGAGATTAATGAACAAAAAATGAGGTAGATAAGCAAAGAAAAAGAAAAAAAGTGTAAATGTAACTGAGAGAAGTGCTTAAGGGGACTATATAATGTTTGGTGGTTAATGGTTGATAATTCCCTCTCGACCTACTTGTAATTTGTTGATGGATTCAATGTATTTTTTCCTGAACGCATCCAAACGATATTTATCGGTTTGTCGCCACTTACAGAGCATTGCAATAGCGCTGTGTCACCTTTTTTCACCATTACCGAGCGCGATGTGGATGCAAAGTATGGTGATGCTGTAACATTAATAATTTTAAGAAACATATGTATGAGCAGTTGCAGTTGGTTTAGAGTTGATAACTTAAAAGGTATAAAAATAAAAATAACAGTGCAGCACTTCTGCATTAGCCTGTGATCAAAATCACAGAAAATGACGCTGAATTTAACAGCAGGATATGTGATGTGATTACTGTTAAATGTTTATGTTAATGGTTCATGCAGGTTAAACTAATAATACAAAATGTATCTTTTGGTTATTGGGCTTTAACAAACAGTAGACGAGGAGAGCTTCAGACTACCATTGATCTGATAAGACATGAAATTACTAAGACCGCTTTCATAATAAAGGCCGAATTGTTTGTTATATTTTTAAAATTTCTTTTCAGATCAATGATAGTCCGTATCTCTCCTCGTCTTCTATTTGTTAAAGCCCAATAGCCAAATTATACAATTTGTGTTCTTAGTTTAACCTGCAACAACCATTAACATATGCGTTCCTTCAGAAATGATAATGCATTTGTGACAATGATTTGGAAATGGCTTATACCACTTTAATAATAAAGTGTACAGTTCTTTATGATAACTGGATTTTTCTGAATTTACAATACTACTGTGGTAGTAGCACTTCCTAAATAAACTACCCGCATACTTCTCTTATTAAAATCTTATTATTCTCGTATTAAAATCAAACTGATTGACTATTACTCAGCTTTCGCTGCTTTTATACTCGCAGTTGCTTCACTGGCCTATTTCTCCTTTGGTCTAGTATTTTTACAAACAGCCCTCTCGAATAGTTCCTTCATATCACTATATCACTCGTTTCTGTATCACATAGTTGGTTATTTAGCTACATACATGTATATGCGTGAGTAATGACATCTTCGCTTTTAGGTGATTACATCTATAGCTATCATCCGGTGGCAAAATCCTGAGCCAGATAAATAATTTTGCATGTAAATGCAACAACAACGATTTGAGCCAGATAAATCCAGATAGAAATCTGGTTCAATTTGTGAGCCAGATAATTTGTTATTTACTTCTTTTAAGTTGGCAACGCGGCCTTTAACACACCTAGTTTTTCAAAAATAGATGTCGCTGCTTAGCCTTTCGGCGTATGAGTGAAATGAAAAACAGCGGCGACATCTGCCTATCACATTTCACGTGTGCGAAAATTTCACGACATCTACTTCTCAAGTATCTCAATAATCCAGAGCATTCCCGTGAGAATTGAGCGTGAGCCGGAGCTGTAAAACTCACTGAAAGACGGCATATGTGTGACTGCTTGCTTTGCTGTTTATTTACTAGCAGCATGATGTGAAATAGTGATATATCGATACTGCGAATATTCGCCACACTATTTTTATTTGCACCTTTTGTTGCATTACATTGGTGAGAATTTTCGCTCAATCGCTAATCTCTTGAAAATTTATAGCAAAAGTCCTCCCTTCAGGACATTCTTCCAAATACCATAATCCGTGCAGCACCGAGCGTAACTTTTTGTGATACGTATTTTACTATCTTTTGCCACTTAAATAAGTTTTTAATTTCAAAAAAGCTTCTTTATGATCGATTGAAAGATTCTGAAACACTTTTTATTACCTCTAACCGTGCTTCATTAAGCATATTTGTTACCCTCTTGCTGCGCTGTCATTGTTCTCGGAACAATATGTGATGTGGCAACTTAATAGCTCAACGGACAGTTTCTTGAAACTTTATTGCAAAATGTCCCCTTTTGTCGCACCCCGATGCCTCTTTCGTAATTTTTTTGCTCATTTGATGTCATCGGCTTCTCAATTAAATATTAAGTATCAAAATTGTAGCTCAATAGGAAGTCTCTCAAAATTTTTTCGCATGATTCAATCAATTCCGTACGATTTTCCAAAATATTTATCAATCCGTGTCCGTGCGACACCTATCGAAACTTTTTGTCATACATATGTATACAACTGTCGGTAAAGTCTGAACAATAGGCCGGATCGATTTGTGGGGAGGCAAAAAAAATCGCCCATTGCTCTATGAAAATCATATTCTAGGGATCAAAATAAGAAACTTTGCCGAAGGAACCATATCTCTAAAACGAATTCTGATGTCCCCCCTTTGGGTCGTAGGGACAAATTTTGAAAAATCCCACTTTGAAATGCCTATGTTTTTTCATCTTGGAGTTTATTTTTCTCTTTAGAAATTTATTTAGTCAGAATATATGTAAATGAAAAAATGAATTTAACTTAGTAATAGAAAAGGAATTAAAAAAAAATTATTAGAAATTAGCGTTTTTACAACCCCCTTTTAAAACCAAGGCATCACTGTGATGCATTTGCATGTCGTAAACATAGTTGTGTGGGTCTTTTATTCAACCGTTTTAAAAAATGAAGGTATCACTGTGACACAATTGCAGATCGTAAAATTGCTTGTGTTGTTTTTTTTAAGCCACCACAAGACACAGCAGGTAGAATTGAAATTGCTCCTACCCAAAAGTTTGACCCAAAGGGGGGGACATCATAGTTCGTTTTAGAGGTATGGTTCCTTCGGCAAAGTTTCTTATTTTGATCCCTAGAATACGATTTTCACAGAGCAATGAGCGATTTTTAAATCGACCCGCCATACTGAACAATGTTTTAAGTTTCATGTATCTAGCTCAACGGGAAGCTAACTAGAAACCGATACAAAAATTTCGAGTTTCGTATGAGTTTTCTAATTATTTAGAACAACTCACCACCTAGTGTGAGATAATTTGTCTTTTCTTATATTTTAACGGTGTTCCGAGAAAAGTGTATGGTTTCCTATTTCTAGCTGAATGTGAAGTCAAAAAAAATCAGTCCAAAGACTCCACATGCTCTTTATGGATTTCTAGAGGTCTTGAATTATCTTGATCCCTTCCTCATCTACTAAAATGTGTGGTGCTCAGTATTGCATCTTATTAGATTCCTAGGCTACATTCAAAATTTCAAACCTTTAGTTCACCGAAAATTTACTTGAAAACCAACTTCAATATTTCAAAAATCGAATGCTTTTTTCATTTATCCCAGCCCGTACAGCCCTAAAGTTTCTAGTTCAATGTGACTTAAAAATGGCACATACATATTCATATGCCGTGTACAGATTTTCAAAAGATCTCGAATATCTCGTTTCCAGGCTCATCTAGAAAATTGTTTTATCCTCAATATTGCAGTTTGATAGAACGCTAAATCATGTTCAAAGTTTGAAACCTCTAGCTCACCGGAATGTTACTGAAAACTGGACCGCGAAATTTCGAAATTCGGACGAGCTACTAAAATATCCCTGTGCCACCTAGCTTCACCGAAATTTACTAAAAAAATTTATCTCGGTATTTCAAATTTTGCGGGTTCTCGATCATTCCTTTGCTTTTTCATTATCATTCGAATCTATGAAACTGTCGACTAAATAAACTTAAATTTTTTGTACGCAAAATACCCTTTATTTACAGCACTACTATAATAGTATAACTCCACAATTGAAATTATTGGCGTACTTCACTTTCAGCATTTAAAAATCAATCTGATTCATTAGTTCCCACACTGCGCTACTTATATACTCTCAGTTGCCTCGTTCGCCTATTTCTTTCGGGGTTTAGACTCTTTGCGAATAGCGTTCACGTTTAAATGCTTTTTTAGCTTTCTCATATATCTGCGTATCTTATTTACTGTTCTCTTCTACGTATGTTGTATATTTGCGACTAATGCCATCTGCGCTCTTTGTTGCTGTGTACATGTGTGCTTAGCTAATTGTTGTCTCATCTGCTTACATTACTGTTGTGGTGGTGTAGCATAGTGATATGTAATTCCTGGATATTTTAATACCCCAAAAATAGGAGTATCATAGCTTATTTTAAAAAAATATTTTTTATTATATTTCTATAGCGATACATTTAAAACAGTTCAAGCTATTGAAACTAGTTTGGTGTTCCTTTTTCCAATTGAAACAGAAAACGCTATAGGAAAAACTACAGAACCCGTTGGATATTCACCACAACTTTCTATAAAAAGTGTATTAGTGATAAACAATTGTACATATCATATATGTTGCGTATATGGCTACAATATTATTTATACTTATCTATTAAAACGTGAATTTTCATTCTTGCTACTAAAATAATAACTAGCTTCTATCATTTATTTCCGGCTTTCTAGATAAACATATGTATGTGCTAAAACGAAATTTGTCTAGATTAAGTGTTGACGGGATTCAACGTTGTCGGGATTTTGCCTAGCCTGATTATTATATTGTTGGGATATTGCTTTGAAGAGATATCGTTATGTAGGGATTTTGTTTTGGCTGGATTTTGTTTGTTAGAGCTAAGTATTTTCGGGATTCTAAAAGGCGGAATTATAAGGTGCACTCGTTTAGTTGATGTCAAACCCTGGGTTTTTGCTTTTTAAATTGCCATAGATTATATAATTTTTAAGCTGTACAATTTATAGCTTTTGCTCTTTAAAATCCAAAGGCGTACTTCTCTGATTATCATAAAAATATTTTTTTAATTAAGACGTTGTACTGCCCTAAATTTGGCCTATCTGCATACATTTTAAAAAGATTTTTCCGTCTAACTCTGCCCTATCCCTCTACACTTTTTCCTAATCTTTTTATTCACTCCTCCCTCCATCTTTTTGCCTTCATCCCCATCTTTGTCTCATTCTATCTCTTTCTCAGTCTTCAACTCTCTTTTCTCTTCTCTTAAGTTTTTCTCCTTCTTCTTCATCTCTTATTGCCAGTCCCAGAGGGTGGTTTGTATTTTGTTCCAGTCCAATTCCGAGTCTCAGTCCCAGTCCCTCTCCGAGTCTAAGTCTCAGTCCCAGTCCTAGTCCTGATCTCAATCCTAGTCCGTCTCTGGTATACTTCCCGGAAAAAAGCATCGTAAATACTAATATAGGCAAATTTATATACGAAATTTCAGGCAAATCGAATAGGACGTATGTAAATAGGTATGTGGGTATTATTAATTCTTGTCTTTCTTTCGGCTTCGCATGCATATTTATCAGTTTTGCCAGGTTGATGCGGCTAAATCGAATATCACAATGAACTTTAGAGCTCAGCTACAGCTTTAATTTGATATTCATAATACACACGCGTTCTAGGGGTATCCGGGCCCATGTTTTGGCCTATATCTCGAGACCCTAGTCACTCAGCGGAGTAAAACGTACTCTGTACTAAAGCATACATCAACAGCTTCAATTTGATACCCATAATGTAAAACCACATTCTTGGTGTATCCGGGTCCACGTTTTGGGCTATATCGCAATACCCTAGCCTCTCAGTTGTATGAAAATTATCCTGTATTATAGCACTCATCAACAGCTTTCATTTGATATCCATATTGTATAAACACATTCTAGGGGTACCCGGGTCCACGTTTTGATCTCAAGACCCTAAACACGTAGCGCAAAAAAAAAGGTAGACGTTGGCCGATTCTCAGACCTACCCAATATGCTCACAAAATTTAATGAGAATCCGTTCAGCCGTTTCGGAGGATTTCAGCCTCTAAAACCGTGACAGAAGAATTTTATATATTAGATAAGGATTGTTAAACTTACAATTAACTTTTAATTGAATAACTTTGCCGATGCCAGTACCAATGCCATTGTTAGCTTGACATAAATAAAAACCCTCGCGATCTTCTTTGACATGTTGCAGCAATAGTGAGCCATTACTCAGAAGCTTTGTGAACGGTCGTTCACGCACCTCCTCATATTCCCCAGATTTGCTTCCTGTGAATGTAATTAAAGAAAAATGGGTTTAGCGTAAACTAATTAAATAGAAAACATATACCACTACTTAATATCAAATTATGTTTTGGGAAATATCGAGGACTTAAACCGAATAATTGTGTTTACCATCTTCAGTTAAGTGCCAAATACACGACACGAGCATTTCGGCGAACATTCCGCAATCTTGTTCGCAGCTTTGGCCATACACCATACGAACTTTTGGCCGAACATTAGTTCTCTTTCAGACAGCGATGCATACGGACAACAATTGTGTTGCAGCAATATTGCTCGCTGGGGCAGATTAAAGTCGCATAATCATTATTCTTTTTAATTCTATTACAATAATCTTTGCTTTTTACTTGCCAAAGATTTATACATTTCAATAAATTCACTCAGACATTTTTTAATGTCATTTTACTTTTCCGCGCACGTCTGTTCCGTTCAAAAATTACTACGATTATGAGCTATTTCGCCATACACGCACGAACAGTTCGCGCAAATATTCGCCAAAAATTAAAATATTTTGATTTTTGGCGAACATTTGCGCGAACTGGCAAACACCACCATACACGACAGAAAAGGTCGCAGAAACGTGACATAACGGGAATGTTCGCGGAAATGTTCGTGTCGTGTATTTGGCACTTTAGTCACTTTTCTAAAAGTTATCGAAATTATCGTTTTCTTCATGCTAACTAAAGCGCCAAATACACGACACGAACATTTCCGCGAACATTCCGCAATCTTGTTCGCAGCTTTGGCCATACATCATACGAACTTTTGGCCGAACATTAGTTCTCTTTCAGACAGCGATGCATACGGACAACAATTGTGCTGCAGCAATATTGCTCGCTGGGGCAGATTAAAGTCGCATAATCATTATTCTTTTTAATTCTATTACAATAATCTTTGCTTTTTACTTGCCACAATGATGGCAAAGATTTATACATTTCAATAAATTCACTCAGAAATTTTTTATTGTCATTTTACTTTTCCGCGCACGTCTGTTCCGTTCAGAAATTACTACGATTATGAGCTATTTCGCCATACACGCACGAACAGTTCGCGCAAATATTCGCCAAAAATTAAAATATTTTGATTTTTGGCGAACATTTGCGCGAACTGGCAAACACCACCATACACGACAGAAAAGGTCGCAGAAACATGACATAACGGGAATGTTCGCGGAAATGTTCGTGTCGTGTATTTGGCGCTTAAAGTCTCCAATTTGTAGGAAAAATTAAAAGGAGCACAACGCGAATTGTATGGGAAGCTCAGCCAAAAATCCCTTCCGAGGTTTTCGCGCCTTACATTTATTATTTATAACTAAAGCATCGACTAACAGTAGAGGGCAACGAAAACATGTAAACAAAAGTCTGCGTTTTTGATGTTTTGTGGTATTTAGAATGGATTTTTCCCTTTTGCTCTGCAAAATATTCCCAGTTATCAATTAAACTGGCAGTTGTTCACTGTGTATTGCCAAAAACGAAAATTTCAAATGAAGCTACATACGTATGTGAAGAATTTTCCAGAAGAAGAAGAAATTAACCAGATAAATTCCGAATTAACCAAAGATGGTATAGGCGGTCTAAAAAATCTTTAGAAAAAGTAACAGAAATCGTATGAGTTTCTTTAGAGTTGGATACTATTTGAACATTTCTATGGAGTTCTATGACTTTTTATGATGTGGATACCGCGATTAAGGATAAACCATATTAAAGCTTAGCAATACCGAGGCATTTTGTGCCACCTATAACCTTGGAACACCCCTTTTTCAAATTAAATAAAGTTCAACCATACACACGTTAAACCATTTAAATGACATACAAATGTTATCGACAATATTTATAGTTGTATTTTCCTCACTCTTTTACTACCTCGTTCAAATTCGTCTTTCGTTTACTTACCTGTAGCCTTCTTCCATATAATGCTGGGCGTTGGCACTCCTTGCGCCTGACAATGCATCATGATATGGCGATTACGTTCCACATTTGCATCGGTCGGTTCAACAATCCAACGTGGTGGTACTGCAGAGCAAAAGCGTCCATTAACAGATACAGAGCGCAGAGCGTGGTCAAAGTGAAAAGGCGCAAAGGAGTTAAATACATGGCAGCATACAGACACACCAGACGAATGAAAAGAAAAATAAACAAAAAAAAACATATTTGTTGGCAATTAAATGGAGTGCATGTACCATTTGAATCTATAATACAATAAATCATAATTGAAATGAACAAAATGATATAAAACGACTACTGTTGTCATATACGTACATACATTTATACCATACAAATCTAAGGAACATAAAATAAAAACAAAATAAATTTTTTCTCTTAAACTTTATGATTTTTAAAATTAAACAATTAACTTTTGAATTCTTAATGGCACTTCGATAACATATCAATAATACTATTTAAAAATAAAATAATAATAATAGTTGTGAGGTTAAGTGATATTAAGAAAACTTTAGTCGATACCAAGTTGTAAGAATAAAGTTAGAAAAAAGTTGTTTAACTGATAGTTTTAAGATACTTTATTGGAATATGGTACGAAAAGTGTTAAGGAAACCAAATTCTAAGTAATTTAAGGCATTTCTTCGATAAATTTATTTTTATGTATTTGAACTTGAAAAAAAAAAAAAAATACCGTGATAAATATTAAAAAAAATATATATTTATGCATGGGTTAAGGAATAAACAAGAATGTTTGTAAAAAATAATAATAAGAAATTGACTTATCTATGCAACTAAAGCTCACAAAATGATTAAAACAATTAAATATGACTAAATGAAATGTTGATGTTCTTTATAAGTAGAGTTGGGTGATGATTCTCTACGATTAACTTAAACTAAGCTTCACTTTTATTTAAATTTACTAAGTTTCTTATCTTTCCTTAGATTCAACAAACAACAAACACCCACAGTAATCGAAATTTTCTGTAATTGTTATTTATTCAATTGCAATTGTGGTGCCAAAGACTTTTGCCGGGGTTTTCAGCAGTTGGTTAACCTAAGCTTAAACTAAATTTGCTTAAAATCAAACTTTAGTCAATTTTAAACTCAGATTGAGCTACAGATCAGTTTTTTCAGTAACAGTTTAAAGCCATCGTTGGGGAAGAATTTTTTGTACGCCATATCTAGAATAGAGATGCTATCAACAGCTCTGTACATCGTCGGAAATTTATTCGGCATTCACATACATGTCGTGTGAGCGCAGCAACTAAAAGCCCCATCACACAAGCAGTTTTTCATATAGATGCGTTTTACTCAATCTTATGCATGATGAGTAGATTGCACGTATTTTTATGGAGAAAGGTAAATTGAGCGACTCTGGCGCCATCTGACATGGAAAAGCAGCCAAATCCCAAATTTTTCATATAGATGCGTTTAATACAAGCTTATGCATTCCAATAACATCGCCACAATCAGCCAAGATTTTGCGTTTGTAAATATGAAGGAACTTCAGATTTAGCAATTGAAGTTTATTACGCCTTGCCCATTCACATACAAAATTTCGAGAAGCATTGTTATAAACATTCTCCCTATTCAACAAAAATACTTCCTAATGTATTTTGTGTTGTAATCGATTCGTATATTGCAGTTTTTATTAGCGAAAAATGTTAGAAAATTTACCAACCAGTGGGAAAAATAATTTCATTTGCAAAGTGTGGCAACACCCTTATCCAAAGCAAATGTCTAATTCTTCTTCTTATGCTATGCTTGCAACAAAATTTGGGAGTGGGCTACTTTTCAATATCAGATGGCGACAGTGTCGCTCATTCTACCGCTCTCCATAAAAATACGTGCAATCTACTCATAATGCATAAGCTTGTGTTAAACACATCTATATGAAAAACTGCTTAAGTGTCGGGGCTTTCATGCAAGGCTCAAAACCAAAATTTTTTTCTCCATTCTCTAGTACACGCATACTACTACAAAAAATTGGTACTTGCAGCTCTGTTGACATTGTGCACAGCTACATTTTGTCTACCCAACATGGAAAATATATTTTTCCAGCCTTTATTAAATATATGGTATCTAGTTCTGAAGTTGATAACCAATATTATTCTCTAATTACTCTCCAACCTGATAATTCCCAAGTTGATGTCGAACATCGTTCTACAACCACTATCCCACTTTTTCGAAATCTTGTAAAATTAATTGTTCTCAAGTTGATCTTCAATATCATTCCCAATTTGTTCTCCATTCTTATAGAGATTTTGAGAAATTTTTGTTCTCAAATGAATACCCAGCACATTTCTCCACTTAATGTCCTGCATAGGATATGGAATTGTGGTGGAGTTGAAAACAAATCGTCCCCAAGGTGGCGCCACCAAATCCAGCAGCTGTGTATTGTGACAAATATACAAGTGGTTGGTGGCATTAATGAATCGTTATAAATAACAAATAATTTATAATTGTTTTATTTTAATTTAATGTGCCTTATTAGAAAATCAAACTTGAGTGCAACTTTAGGATCTGGATCAACTTTATGAATTATGTTTTGCTGAAAATAAAAAGAAACGTTCACAAAAGTTGAAGACACTGATAGAACTATTAACATTTAAATAGTTTCGCACGTAAACAAATTATTTATGTAATTTCCTTACATTTTCTTCAAGTTGTTTACTTTTTCCGTGTTTTTGCTTTTAAATATGGCGAAATCTTTTATGTATACACATATGTACACATATTAATTTCAGTCCTACCATGGCTCAACTATATGGTTGGCTTATCTCATCAGCTGATTTTATTTTTTTCATATTTCACTGGAGTAGGGATTGTCAGAAGAAGATGTCAAACTCAAACGGAAACCAACAAATTGACAACACTTTCTTACTACACACAAAAGCTGCTAAGTTTTATGTTTTCATTCCATTACATTCGCCTAACACCCACACGCTGATTTTGACAATCTTAACAAAGGTATATTGTTGCTGTAGAGATGAGCCAACCATATAGTTGAGCCATGAGTGCTACCAACTCAAAAGTAGTTAGCTGTCAAAAAATCTACTACAGAAAACGAAACAAATAGAACTGCTATACGGATCAGAAATGGAACGAGAAAAATATCAATATCACAACGTTGTTGTTGCATTTGCATGTTAAATTTCTATTCATATCTGGTTCACGCGTCATTGGAACTTTACTAATATTACATTCATGTTGCCATATAAACTCGAATCTGTGACCCATTTTGGAGTTTAAATGTCAATCAAAATGCTAAGATTTATGGAATCAGTATATACAAATTTTACATTACGAATACTTTATATCTAATCGTATTATAATCGTAATTCTTATAACCCATCTCTATTTATAACTGAATTTTTTTTTTTAATTTTTTTTTTTTTTTTTTGATTTTTTATTTTAAGTATTGGTTTGAATAGAAGCTCACCTAACTGTGTGTGCAAAGATTTTTAAGTTAATTTTACATGGTCTTCGATTTTTTTTTTTTTCGTAAATGCTCATCGATATTGTTTCATTTTTTATATTACCTTTGTTTGATAGTAGAAACCTATTAATTAATTTAATTATCATAAGGCTAGTTTTGCACTTTGTATAAGATTTTGCTTTATTATTATTTTTAAATATCGTTGTGTTGGGGCATATAATTTTTCGATATATTGGTTCTTCTTTGAGGTATACACATACATACTTTGTGTTTGTCTATCAGTGGAGGAAAAAAAAATTTTGGAGAATGGGGGACATTCACATATTCATAAATGGATTGATGCTGAAGGGCCTCGCCAATGCCCAAAACAAGATTATGTTCAAAGCCAGGTTGAATATTAAAATATCCATAAAATCATCATGTTTTAATAGAGAGACGGCATGCCTACAGTGCTTAACAACTTTTTCCTACCGCTGCTTTAGAAAAAACTCTATACCATCGATAACAAAAAAACTCCTGCAGCTATGCGCGAAGAATGCACGAAAGGGGTGTACGAATATTGTATTAAATTGACGAGGAGGGCAAGTCGTCTATTCAAAAAGAAAGCAGTGAGTGTATAGTGCTTGCACTAGCCAATAGAAACAATGCTGGAAAGTTTTACGAAAAAATTGGGCGAAACACGGAAGGTTTCAACCCATAAGCGAATTCAGATAAGAACAAAAACAGTGAACTAGTAACGTATGACTACGGAGTTTCTAGATTATACAGGGAGCACTTCTATCTATCTCCTTTGGATATTTTCAGGGAAACTGTTTCACGTAAAAACTTGGGATTTTGGGCTCAGGAAAAAAAGTTCCACTTAGCATACCCAAAAAAATAATTTTCGAGCCTGCAAAATTTGACTTTTTTTTCTTTAATTTTTAAGGTTGATTTTAAAATTTTCATATATACCCTGTCCAACTCAAAATTGTCCGCTAAAAACCCAGGCGGTAACAGTTTTTTGAAAAAAAAATATTTTTTGGGTTTTGAGGAGGGTTTTGGTGTAAAAATTTCGATTGTTAAATAAGAGGGTTTTCAATATTTCTGCCTCATTTTAACAGCTAGCAACATCAAATTTTACCACAAGCTTACGTATTGGGCATAGATAGTTGTCTGAAAAAATCTTCAAGATCGGACATATTTATATTAAAAATCGATTTCGAAAAAAATGATGACAATCCTCCTACCTGAACAGTCGGTTGTATGGGATTTTTGTTTGCGTTCAAACAAACGGACAGACGGACATGGCTAAATCAACTTAGCTGGTCCCCTGATCATTTTGGTATACTTGTTGGTGGGTCTAATGGAAACATATATACAAAAAATGATTTGGAGCTTTGAAAATGAAAAAAATCGATTTCGACCAAAACAAGTCCCAAAAACCAAAAAAAAAAAAATTTGTTTTTAAACTGTTAATGCCAACGTTTTTATCGCATAATTTAAGTGGGATGGGAACTATGAGGCAAATTCGTTTTCATTGGTCACACTTTTGCACGTTTCTGAAAAAACCCTAAAAAAAAATGGCGAAAAAATTAATTTTTTCACCAAAACACTCCTCAAAACCCAAAAAATATTGTTTTTTTTTTTTTCAAAAAACTGTTATCGCCAAAATTTTTAGCGGACAGATTTGAGTCGGACAGGGTGTACATGAAAAATTTTTAAGTAGGTCATGAAAAAAACCTTAAAAATGAAAGAAAAAAAGTCAAAAAGCTCAAATTGTGCAGGCTCGAAAATTATTTTTTTGGGTATGCTTAGGGGAACTTTTTTTTCCTGAGCCCAAAATCTATCGAAAAATCGATGGCGCGATATAGGTTAATAAATCGACCCAGCTTAATGAGGATAGTGAAAAAGGACTCGCTTGCTATGCCATAACATTCGAATGGGTTGAAAATCTCCATTTCAGAGAGAAAGCTAATTTCTTAGAAAAAGCCAGTTAAGGATATTTTGCTCCCGACTGGTGACAGTCAGTGCGAAATATTGATGTTGGCGTGACTTTAAGGCACAAATAAGGTCATATGCAAAGTATTTCATAGAAAGGATTTTGAATACCTTGTGTCGTAGGACACGTTTTTAATATTAATGATATATGAGGGGTTTATCTCCAACGCGAATGAGACGGGATAGTCTTGTTTACTAGGACATATAAGCTCCCAAATTGGACTAGCCTGAGCTAGGAGGTGTGACCCTGCAGGAGAAACCTTGTACAAAATATCTAGGAATCATTCTAGACAGTAAAACGTCGTAGAAGCTCAGCGCAGAGGAGAGGGTGTACCTCGACGGCACTTTGCGCATGTAAAAGAATGATGGGATGTACGTTGGGCTTATCGCATTCTCTCTCATTGGACATTTACAGCGCTTATAAAGCATATTCTATACTGTGGAGTTTTTGTTTATTGGGCCCACTAGTAGTGGCTTAGTAAAAAAAAAAAAATAAATGTAAGGCGCGATAACCTCCGAAGAGATCTAAGGCCGAGCTTCTCTTCCAATTTGCGTCGTGCTCCTCTTGATTTTTCCCTACAAATTGGCCGGACGGGACCTACATGTTTTATGCCGACTCCGAGCGGCATCTGCAAGGCAGATGAGTTTTCACTGAGAGCTTTTCATGGGAGTGGGCTTAGTATAACCCCTGAAAACAAACCCGATGGCTACACTGTTCGTCGCTCTGCACATTACACCTGTAGACAATGTTGCGAATGGCCTTGGGGCAGCTTGGGTGCTGACCACACTGCCATAGTAGTATAGCGTCATCAAATTTTCTATGTACTTAGTTCCATACTTGCTTTTCGATGGGTCCCTTCGAGCCACAATAGAAGTGGAAGCTTGGCGCAAAGTCGAACGGCAGGCGAAGCGATACACTTGTATATCGATGGTTACAAAGTAATAAAATGGGGAAAATATTCTATATATCCAAAAAACAAACAAATCCTATAAGCTAACAGACCACTGTAGTGGTTTTCAGGTGTAAGTACTTAGTAGCCATGATCACATGAAAAACTCTTTAAAAATGTGAGGTCCAGCCAGCTCAATCTACCCAAGAGCCCATCTCAGAAGAAAAAGTTCAATTTCATTTAACTTCAATAAAAAAGATTGCTGTTTAAATTCTACCTAATTTTTTTATGTTGCTCATGCTCTTAATTACAATTGGCAGTGAACAGCACCATTAGCGCCATATCAAAATTCGCATTACGCGTAGCTTCCGCCCTTTAAATACAAGGGTTTGATGACGTCATTGTATATCTAACTTTATTTATTTCCGCATATTTGTTTGTATTTAAGTGTAGGTGGCACTAAGCTAAATCAATGCATAATTATCTGAAAATATTATTTTGTTTGAATCACCTAGAAAGTAACTCGTCACCTGACTTCTGACGTCACATACTACAAAATGTATGTTAAGCATTTACGCTACTTTTTTCACTTATGCAGAGAATTTTATGTGAGAAGTGATGTTTTAGCCAAGATATATAATTTATATATATATACATAAATATACATACATTGTGTCAAGAATATGAGTAGTATCGTGCTTATAAATATTTATTTATTTATTTATCTTTCATTTATATTTCGTCGCTTTTACTTTTTTCACTTAGTTACCATAGCTGTACACCCTACCCAAACTTTTATTTAATTTAATATTTATTTTTTTTTTTTTTATTTTTTGGATGGATAAGCAGGAATTTAAATTACGCATGCAGTAAATAATCTTCTTTTCTCGAATTTATAGTCAATTTGCAATACGTAACCGAGTTTTAAATGAAATTAAAATATAAATTAAAAAATAATTAAATTTGATCACCATCGTAACGCTGCAAATAAAAATACAAGAATTGCCAGCTTAAATGTGTAAAAATAAATGCTTCAAAAATCAAACTATAAAAAATGTAAAGAGATACGAGTTGACAATGTTGATAAAATTCTAAATATTCAGCTTGTTTTTTTTTTCTTCCGCCGGCTTTTTCTACAACATTTACTAATAAATAAACACTAAATATTAGCTCTTTTCAGAGTAGCGCATTAGAGCAGGTATAGTTTTCCTGTTAGCGAATATACAGTTATGTTCTACAAAATATAGCCACGCACTTCAAGAATCATTCAGATGACAATATGACATATTCGGTAGTTAAGTTAGGTTGAATTGGCCGGTCCGTGGGGACCTAATATAGACTGAATGAGTCCGCAGTGTTACCAGAAGTTTGTTTTAAGGACCAAACCGAAAAACCCTATCAAAAACCAGCACCTATGTTATAAAATAACTCCATCCTCTTAGCAAATACTAGAAGCTTCCTAGGTCTTAAGCCACTTGCTGCTTCTAGATCTGGCAGCTGTATCACTCCTATTAGTTGGAGTCTTAGCCTGACAAGCGCAGGGCATGAGCACAAAACGTGCTCGATCGTTTCCTCCTCACTGGCCAAGCCTAATTTGAAGGCATGTGACGCCAGAAAGCAGTGTCTAGTCAGAATAAATATTATGAGTCTACAGTCCTCTCTTTTTAATGATATAAGCAACTTTTTTAGTCTAAGATTGTAAGATCTACACATAATCTTGCACACTTTACAGCCCCGCGCTTGAACCCACATTAATGCGATACATATAGCATATACCGTAATCCCGAGAATTTAAATTGGTTTAATAGTATTAATTTTAGCTCAACATGTTTTCGAATCTATTATTTAAGCTATCTGCCGAGAAATGCGAGGACCTACAATGTACTAGTTCTTGGTAGGATTCACCATACATATATGAGTCCTTTTCTTGTCTCCCAAGTAAAAATATGTATT
This sequence comes from Eurosta solidaginis, assembly GCF_040869045.1. Classification (NCBI taxonomy): domain Eukaryota; kingdom Metazoa; phylum Arthropoda; class Insecta; order Diptera; family Tephritidae; genus Eurosta; species Eurosta solidaginis. Next base: position 220,515,246 of record NC_090323.1, on the reverse strand, counting down.
GCCAAAACGTGAATATATAGTTATAAATACATAAATATGAATGGAAGAGGAAAGAGATATGCTATTTTTTACACGGTCATGATGTTTATCATAGCACTGGGATTTTGTATTTGGGGATTTTGATTTTGGGGATTTTGAATTTGGGGATTATGTAATTGGGATTTTTTTTTTACCTGGGGATTCTGTGTTTGGGGATTTAGGGGCACTCACGTATTATACCCCTCGAATAGCTGTATGGCTTCACTCAGTGCAAAGTTCTGAATAACCTAATATTGTATGAGCATGATTCGCAAAAATTACTCAATTTACATAATACGAAAGGGTTTTAAGTAAAACCACGTTATGATTTCTGTGAATATCTGAGCGGTATAGCGAGCTTATACCCATGAGTCAACGAGAAAAAATAGCAAAGAACTCGTTCTGATAAAACAACATAGAACCTTTGTGCCGACCGCTAAAGTTGTCAGGCATTAGAATAATAGAAAAGATGTGTAGTTACTGAATTCTCTCTCACCCTCAGATATTCGAGCAATAACAATGATGTTCCTCTTAGGAACTAGCGTTCATTCATAGCTCAGCAGTCAGCATTAATAATGGATACACGACTTTGCATTACATTCAAATCAACTGTCTTGCATTTACTTCTATTCAGTCACATAACTGGACACGACCAGAGAAAAAACATTTCTTCTGGCTTTATTTTAATTAACACCAAGCGCAAAACTCTGCAGCAAATTTCAAATTTTTGAAGCAATGTTTCATGGTGTTTCATCAGTTAAATAGATGAACGAACATTGAGCCTACAAATATGCATTGTCAACGTCTGAGTCCACATGTTCAGTGTTTTTATTTTTAATACCTTTCATGAACATGAAATGGTATATTAACTTTGGTCCGATGTTTATAACGTTGAGAAATATAGAAGATAGACTCATCATTAAATATACCGAATTGATCAGGGCGACGAACTGAGTTGATATAGCCATGTCCGTCTGTCCATCAGTCTGTCTGTTTGAACGCAAACTAGTCCCTCAAATTTTGAAATACCTCAATGAAATTTGGCACAAGGATGTATTTTTGTATTATATTAGACATTTGTCGGATCCGGTAGGATCGGATAACTATAACATATATCTTCCATACAACCGATCGTTCAGATAAAACGATTTTGGTCATTCCTGCCGCAATTTAGAAAGTATAAACGTGAAACTCGGTGATATATATTCCAATATATCATAGAAGATATCCTGAAAAAATCACTTTGATCGGAGCTATATATAGTTATATCCCATACAACCGATCGTTCAGATAGAAAGATTTTTGGCCATTTCTCCCTTAATTTCCAATATTAAAACGTTAAACTGGGTGATATTTATTCTAAAATATCATAGAAGAATTCATGAAAAAATCATTTCGATCGGAGCTATATATCGGAGCCATACAACCGATCGTTCAGATAAGGGGGTTCTTTGCCATTTTTTTTTTTTATTTATCTTAGAATCGTTTAGGTATGTACATCTGTTCACTATATATTTCTTATCTTATACAGCGCATTATTTGGAGATTACGAATGGGATAAGTTTATTTTTCAGCCCCATTCGTTAAAAGTATGAAGTCTTCGGCACAGCCGGAGACAGTCCCGTTCTTACTTGTTTTATTTATAATATTTTGATAGCGCGTGGATTTATTTTATGGAAAATCACTGTATATATGTATGTATGTACTAGTTATACACAATTAATTTTAAATTAGCTATTATATTGGATTATTGAAGCATTTTTTTCTTATGTACGAGCAGCTTTGCGTGGCTACAAAAGCGTTCAATAGCGAAACTAAACATGTATAATAAATAATAAAAATAATGTTTACACAATACATTTTAATTTTGATAAATAAAGCAAATAGAATTTACAAAAAAATTATTTAATTTTCTAAATTAAATATTAAGTACAATGATTATGAATTTTGAAACAGCCTTTTATACTTGTAGATTGGGTAGAGTAAAGCTTTTTGTAGATTTTATTTTCTATATTCAAAGCTTTAGTAGGTAGCGCTTAGGTTAAGCAAACAAAAAAATCATTGCACACAGCAGCCTTAAAAATTTAAATTTATTTGCAGTTTATGTATTCAGGTTAAAACTTGTTGAGGAATTTTTGTATTAAAACATAAAAGTTTAATTAAAAAAAATGTTATGTAAAATCATTTAAAGCAAAGCACGCAAATCTGCTGCATATATTATGTATTTATATAATTTGATTGTTAAGCAAACAAAATATTATAAGAAGCAATTTAAAACGTGATCAGGCATGCGCATAAACATTAAATATCTATAATTATGTACATAAATGGAAGCATGCAGGGATGTCATTTTATCATAAAAAGTTGAAATTGGGAAATCAATAAAAACCACAAGGAATTCCATTGAGCTATAATTTGTATACCTTATACGCAGCTGATAAGCCGATGATAATGCATTAAATGGTAGTAAAAATTCCGATAAGCGGCGCCAAGTTATTAAATTCAGGTTTTTACTCCCTTTATATTAGCTTCATTTCATGTTTTCCGCGAGTTTCAGTTTGAAATTGCGGTTTTCTGCAACATTGAGAGTCTTCCAGTGGAGTGTTATAAAGCTTTCGATTTGTTATCGGAAAATTATCAATGATTTACGAAAAACGTATCGATATGTTATCAAAAGGCCGAAGGTTTGCTATCTATTTGTTAACTATTTGTTATCGAAATAATGTTAGTTTCATTTTGAAAAGATATCGAATTTGTATTGAAAATGTATCGACAATTATCAAAAAGTTATCGAATTGTTCTCGTTTATATTTCAATTATTTACAGGAGTATCGTCAGATCGTTATTGGGTGAGTTAACTGTTTATTAGCGACGACTCATCGGTTTGCTATAAAACAAAAGCCCATAAAACTTCCATATAAAATCGATAATACATCCCTAGTCCGCCGATCATAACTCGTTGAGAAAACCATAATAAGCCGATAACTCTAGGTAATTTAATCACGTACCCATGCGTGTTTACCCAGCGTACTTCACCAGTACTTGGTATTCACTCCTTTTTGTAATAACGCTAAACACACTGGTAATTTTTTTTTGTTTTTTAAGAATGTTAGCGCAATCCCTTAAATTTCTTATGTCAACAAAAACTCCATGACTACAATTTATCAATTATTGTGTGAAAGGCCAACATATCTCGGCGGTTGTTTAAAAAACTGTGTAACTCAGCAAATGAGTACCCCATGACATGAGGGGAAAAACATATCACTAGGCGGCGCAGGGATAGTGAAAATCAAAAAAAAAAATAGTTCGAATTTGGAATTTGGCGAGCAAGTCTTAAGTAACTTCCCGGTGTGCTAAGGACTTGAGACTTTCAACATTGCTTAAAGCTCTGGTAGTTTGGTTGGTTGTTTTCATGTCCGACCGGCGAAAACAAGGCCCGAGTAGTACTCTAGGCGTAATTTAAACACTATATCGTATAATCAATTAGTTATTATGTATTTTAAGTTACTGTACAATGAGCTTTTTTACTCGAACTATTTTGATACCTCTCTCAGATCGCACAACACAAATCCAAGCGTGTACTTCCGTTCATGAGTTCGGTACCTAATATTTGCCCAGGCTGGACAATTGCAGAGGAAATGGGTGACTGTTTCCTTGCAATCATCTAAGTTGCGTATGTCGGTGAAGGTGATTCCCATTCTTTCTGCATATTGGCCAAATAACTAAGGTAACATAAATGTCGTCCTACATATTTTTCCCGATTTTAGTAAATTCTCAATTTTTTTTTTTTTTTTTTTTTTTTGTTATTCGGCTATTGGGGAGGTCTTTAGTCCATAGACTACCAATTTTGAATAGCAGTTCTCTTGAAATAGGTAAGAATATCACTTATTCATGTAAAGCTGTCAGCGTAGGGTGATCTATATTCTATGTATATTCCTTTTAACTGTTACTTGTGTGAGGGTATTGGCCGCAGAGTTTGCTGCATTACACCACACACCATGTCGGCTGACAAATCCGTTCTCTAGGGTATCCTCACAGTAAAGTTCTTGTCAAAGTTCAATGAACGGGAAAGATAATCTCTAGTCGAATCTACAACGGGAAGCTTTTTTAGGATACCTCTATGGCCATACTGTTTCTCGTTCAATCATTTACAATCTCTGAGTTTGATGGCAGGGGTAGTAGCTGTAAGGCGTATGTGGAATTCCAGTGCGACCTGGTTAAGAATAACATATAACGATCCTTTTGGACACGAATAAAGTGCTCTTGTTAGCTCTGCATAGAGTTTTGAAGTTTTTTACGCCTTCTCTACTCTTCTTTCAATGCAGAAATCCAGTTAAGTTTGTTGTCTTTTTTTCTTCTATTGCTGAAAAGTAGCAGTTCTGTCTTGCTTGGGTTAACAATAAGGACGCTCTCAAAATTCAACAGACTTCCATGCAATGCAATGCACTGCGTAGTCTAATCAATTACACGCAAATCTCGTTGACCGGATGTTGTTTGGGAGTGTAATGTTGCTGTGCCCTGCTGTGTTATGCAAGTATAATTGGCCCTTAAAACGTAGTTGAGAAGCCAATAACAATGTATTAAACGAAAGAAATAATTTTGATAGGTGGCGGCAGGGTTGATTTATTAAGAAACTTCGTACTATATGGCGAGATCTTGCGATGAAGTTTTATGAAACTTTCATTGAAGTACAATCTTGAAAACTTACACATATTTCATAGGAGCGGAACTATGCACTGGTCCAAAAAATTTGAAATTTTATACCGATTAAACATTTTGCGATATATTTAAAAAAAAAATACCGACGAGGCAAAGACTTGAAATTCAAAAAATGTTTCGGAGTTAAATAGCATCTTAACATGTATGACAAAAAATTTCACTAGGTATTTCAACGGTCTAAATATTACTGAAAAATCGAATAGAATCTTGCTATAAGTTTTTAAGGGAGTTCCCATTTAGCTGCAAACTTAACATCTGATTCGTATCTGATATATAATGCGTTATATAAAGGGAAAAGTTCTCTGATGAAATCCGTGTAATTTTCTAAATGTTTTAGTGAATAACACTTTTTTTTGGGTAATTTATAATATATATTGCATGCAGGTATAAAAACTCTGAAAACTAAATAAAGAAATTTCATCCCAATGGAATAGTGAAGACATAACGAATCAAAATGGGTGAGCAGGTCATACAATAGGCAAATAAAGAATAATGCTAATAATAAAATTCATACAAATATATGCACAAAAGTTCTAACTAATGCAGGAATAATAACTGTACAAATACTGCGAAGCTTTAAATAATAATATTGAAAATAAAGCAACAAAGTTCCGTAAGTTTAGCGCGAAATTTAAGCAGGATATATCAAATTTTTTAAGAGCGCCTTTTTTATAATAAATAATTTTGCGGTAGTCACCGAACATAGCGTGGAAGTATGCACATGTAAAAAATTAAAATTGTTTATGAACCGCTGTTTTTGAAAATAGTATAAGTATACTTTTAAAATAATTTTTTATCGACGGGGTATATATGACTTTTCCATTTCTAATCGATGTGTTATAAACTTAATATTGATGATAAAGGCTATAGATGCGTTATTTCGGATTTATCGATTTTTTACCGTTAATTTGTCGATTTATCATCGAAAACTTCTCTATTATTTATCGATGTGTTATCAACGAAGTATGGTCTTATTATCTAAAATTTATCGATTTTTTATCAGAGTGTTATCAATTTGTTATCGGCGTATTCCATTCCATTTTTTATCGAAAAGTTGTCGATTAGTTTTTCAAATGCTACCATATCGCTATCGAAGATTCATGGTTTGTTATGAAACGGATAACAAGCCCATAAGAAATAAATTATAAGCCGATAACAAACCGATAACTCAACTATAATTTCGATATCGATAATAAGCCTATAATAAAATAGTAACTTATCGGTATTGGTTGTTACCGCTAAGAAGCCAACGAAACTCTTTTTGAATAGCAGAATATAATGCTTTTTCGACTGGTTTAACTTCAACCTGTGGGCGAGCTTTATTTAATGTAAAGAGATTTATTCTCTTGACACATCGAACTTTACGTGTAATTGGTAGTCGCGCCTTTTATTTTGTTTTTTTTTTTTTTTTGTACTTACACTACTTTCAAAAAAAGGGTTCATTTGTCAATAATACATAGCGCAGTTTTGAAGCAAATACCACACGACTCTTATGGCAGGACTACGAATATGCGAATATAAGCAGGATTGTACAAAAGCACTTTTTTTTTGGGGTGAGGAGAAAAAGGTGGATTAAAACAGTATATGCATTTGCTACTTTAGAGGAGCAGTAGCAGCGATAAATAAGCCTTTGGAGTTGTAGTGCAAAATATGCTCTGCTACTGATCCGGCTCTGAAAATGAACAGAGCATAGCGCAGAGCCGTAGCTTAAGAAAGTGATACCATATCATATGCTGCACTACGAGCTACGTCTTGTTTTAGAGTGAAGAAAATAGCAAACTAAAAATTCCAAATGATGTTTGTAGTGGAGCGAGAGCAAAACTAAAAATGTATTGCTATTTTCGTTGTTGGAAGAACTTTCCTTTTCTCAAGCTATTAGAAGTGAGTGTCGCGATGCAATAAAGATAACAATAAAAACAAGAAGCTACAACGACAACTTTGTATAAGAGAAAATACAAAGTTCTGCAGAACAATGCCACTACAATTAGCATTCTTTTGAGCTTTTATTCTGCTATTAGCTCCGCTGTAAAATGCGACGTAGCTCGTGGTAGAGCATAAGAAATGCTCTAATTTTTTTTATGCTTAGGCTCTGCTCTATGCTCTGTTCATGTTAAGAGCCAGAGCAATAGCAAAAAAAACTCCAGAGTTATAAGGTATTTTCAATTACTGGATTTAAACATAAGCGATAGTTGTTTTTTTTTTTTTTTTGTTGCAGACAAAGTACGCGTAGAGAAAACATAAAAGATCGGATAGCAGGTTCTGTGTTACAGCGGATGCTAAGGCGATGAACAGAAAAAGCTGCACGTCGTAGAACAGCAAAAAGTCGTTTATTCCATGATGTGTTTCTTCGCATTTTATTTTGCTCAACTCTGTATATTAGAAAGTATGGATTATGTAATTGCGATTAAAAATCATTAAGGGAGTTCAGAATTTAGTGTATTCAATGTTGGGAATCTCGCTTTAGCGAACTAAAGCCAAGGCTCGTGAACAAATTTTTCGTTTTAAATTTTTTCTTTAATTTTTGTTTTGTTTTGATTGTTTTGTTTTGACTGAAGAAATAAAACGTAATGCAATAATAAAGGTGATATCAACAACATAACCTCACTTTTTCGCAGCTCTATTTGCCAGTATTTACGTATATTACAAAATTAATAAATTTTTAGTTACATTTAGCACTTAGTTTTCTGCAAAATTTTTACTTTATTCTGTTGGAAATACAAAGTTAAGTTAATCTTTTTTAAAATTTAATTGTATACATTTTACAAAAATAACATACTTGGTCTTGAAGGCAACAAATTATTATATTAATTATTTTCAGACCAGTAAAAGCAAACATAACGTTAATCCTTTTGTGGAAAAATTCTGATAGCAGCTTATATAATTACTAGAAGACCCGGCAGACATTATTCTGCCCTAAATTTGGCTTATCTGCATACATTTTAATAAGCTTTTTCCGTCTGAATCTGCCCTCCCCCCTCTTCACTTTTTCCTAATCCTTTTATTCACTCCTCCCTCCGTCTTTTTCGCTTCATCTATCTCCATCTTCGTCTCATTCTATCTCTTTCTCAATCTCCTCCTCTCTTTTCTCTTCTCTCAATTCCTTCTCATTCTTCTGCATCCCTTATTGCCTGTCCCAGAGGGTGGTATGTATTTTATTCCAGTCCCAGTCCCAGTCCTAATCCTAATCCCAGTCTCAGTCCGACTCTGGATAATATATTACTCTGTACTAAAGCACTCATCAGCAGCTTAAATTTGATGTCCATAATGTATAAACACTGTCTAGGCAATTCACTGCCCCATGTTTTGGCCTATATCTCGAGCCCCTAGTCACCCAGGCGTATGAAAATTACCCTCTACTAAAGCACTCGACCGACGCATCTCTTCAAACACCGGCGACCAACTAACACACATTTTAGCCTTTCTTTTTATATATGGGGTATTCCATCCCATTTCAACCAATTTTGAACCCGACCCCTTTAGAACTGGCTGAAAGCTTTTCTTCTTTTTCTAGCTTACGAAAGACGTTTTTCAGAATTTTCCAAATTTTTTCATCCATCTCAAAAAAAGTTATGAATTTTTAAAAAAACACCGTTTTTGTTTTCAAAATGCTATAACTTTTTAAAAATTGATCTTTTTGTTTAATTTGTTTTTAAATGTACTTTTCGGGAAAAATTCAAAAACATTTTTAAAGTTTTTTTTTTGTAATTTTTCAGTTTTTCGAGATTTTTCGAATTTCGCCCTTTTTTTTCTCATAAAAAACTTCAATCAATTCTGCAATCATCCCCACTAAGCCCAGTGTGGGCCGAGAATTTTTTTTTTTTTTATTTAATTGAAAAAAAAATTTTAAGTTTTATTTGTATTTTTTCCGAAAAGTACATTTAAAAACATGTTAAAAAAAAAAATGATCCCAAACGGTAAATTTTTGAAAAAGTTATAGCATTTTGAAAAAACACCGTTTTTCAAAATATTTAAAACTTATTTTGAGTTGGTTCAGTAGTTTAGGAGTCCATTGGCGCCAAACATAGTGACACGTGATTTTTATATATTAAGATTATATTTCTAAACGTGTAATAAAATCTACTCCAATCGTAGTAAAGTTGAAAGGCAGTTATGTATGATAGAAAACCCTCTAAAACATGCATGCCGAACTTTTCAGAATAAGGAAAAAACGCGATGAGAACACCCTAATACTCATTTCATCATGAATTAAACTATAATTTGTGATGTTGCATATTTGCCATGACGTAGCGAATGCGTAGCCGTGTATTTTGTTAGTGCATTGTAAAAAATATGCACACAAGTTTGCAATGCAAGGATGCTAAAGCATTTGCACAAAATCCTGAAAACCCTTTTATTGTTTTATTGTTTTAATATCATTTTAAACACGCTTATATAAGCTTCGCTTGTTTGTTTGTATAAATAAGAAGGAAAAAAAAAATGTTAGGGTAGTGCACCGATACCCGTCTTTAAAGTGATTTTGATATGTTTGCGTGTAATAAAACCAAGTGCTTATTTTATTTTAATCGCAACTACATACGCTAAAAGCATTTAGTATAGAATCTTAAAATAAACCAAAATTCATTATAATACAATATTTATTATTAAAAATTATAATTCTAAGAAGCATATGAAGCAGTGCAACAAATAGGTTACCTGGTGATCGGCCGTATAAAAACCCACAGCGTGAGAAAGCGACTTGAGGATGTATATTGTTTAAGAGGGATAAAGCAGGGATTTTAAGATTTTTGTTTTATTATATGCGTGTCTATAATTGTTATGCACTTTTTCTTCCTTTTTGCGTTATCAGCACTTCTTTACTTAACACTTTGTAAAAATTATTCACAGTTTTGTTAAAATGTCCTTTTTATATATGTAGTATTTTTTATAAAAATCAAAAAAAAAAAAAAAGTATAGAAATTTTTTCGAAATTATAATAAACAACACAAATATGTAAGAAGCTTTCTTGGTATACAAAAAAAAAACACAAATCTTGAAGACTTTTAAAGCTGTAAAAATTATGTTACTGGGCCATTGAAGTTTTACAATTTTATGGTAAGCAATTATCTTAATATTTTTTATTATATATTCTTTGGTAAGTGTTATATGTGTATAAGTGCTGCTATGAGTATGTAAGTGTGTCATTCGGCAACTTTAAATTTACGTTTAGGTGCGTGTATTGTAAATGCGTTTGTAATATATTAGATATTTTGAGAGAATCACGGCAAGGTTTCATCAATAAATGTTTGCTATGAGATTTTGATATGCGAATTGATACATATATATATATATATATAAACACAAATCAAAATACATCTCTAAATAACGATGTTTATTTACAAATTTACAAAAAAAATGTCGGATTCGTATGCAAATGAATTTTTTTTTTAAGGTCGTAGAGAATACAGCCAAGTTAAAAGCTCCCCGCATATTGGCTTCATACCACGCATTTAACGTTGTATACTGCGTAACGTTACCACTGTTAATTTTGCTTTTGTTTTTATTCAAAAGTTTCATATGACTCCGTTGTGAATAATTAAGTGTGATGGATTGATGTTGTGTAATTGATACTCATTATTGACAAGTTATCGACTTGTAATTAGCATGTCATCAGTTTCTTACAGACGAGTTATCTAAGTTTTATCGGTTTGTTATATATAGTAACGTTTTCGGCGATTTACAGGTTTGTTATTAAACATATTCCGAAAACAGCTTATTAGGCTAATAATAACCCCTCTAAATTAAGCAAATAATAACCCGATGACTCGACATAAATAACCCAGTAACAAACCGACAACTCGACGATAGTGTCGCTATGTATAACAAGCCGAAAACAAGCTGATGTAGTTCTCTCTAAAAGCACGAAATTTGTACCGAAATGTCCAAAATATTTGCCGACATGATTCAGATAAAAGTAACCAACCATTTCAGTAAAAATACCGAAGTAGAAGCTAAAATACGCCATAGATATCCAAACTAGTTCCTACATCATTACGAAAAGGTTTCGAATTACAGAATGATTCTAAAGTCATTTCGGAAAAAGTATAAACCAGTAGGAAATTATTCCGAACAGATTCCCAACTCACCCCTTAAAATGGGAAACATTCTGATAAAGCCGTATGCGTATCCCGAAAGATATCATAAAATAGTGCCGAAATACTTTTCAGTGGCCATAAGCTCGTGAAGCAATGGTCTCTTCATTTTCCTGAAATAGTTTTGCAAATGATCTTAATCATAAACATACAATTTTTAAGTTTCACACGTAATATTTATGTCGTATTTTTTTTTCATATATTTTGAAAATTTTTCTTATAGTAAATTTGCAATTCGATATCTGATTACAAATAACATCCCTAAACATCTGCGCTTCAGCATAGCCTCTTCCTACTACAGAACTGACAAAGTATTTGCTAAGACATTCTGAATAAGTTATGGTCAGAACACAGAAACTCCAACAGAAATCATTTCGTGCACTGCAAACTTTTAATAGAAACTGCCCAGTTAATACCACCTTGTAGACTATTAAACGACAATTAGGGCTATGTCGAGTTTGCCTGCATCCTTCGTATGAAGGTTTCTGCACCCACCCCTCAATAGTTATCCCGGGGAATGCAATCCCAAAAAGACATTACAAATCTCCTTTTATGGCTCACCATCATAACGAAAATCACATTACTACAAAAGCTTAACCTTCATTTAAAAAAAAAAAAAAAAAAACTATGCGCGATCTAAGTGTGAGCAGGTAAAGGCTAACTTCTCTTCTAATTTGCATTGTGCTCCTTTTTAGCTTCTTGTACAATCGTGGTCCCGTTTTTTAAATGGCAGAGACGGAAGTTTAAGGGCTGATGAGCTTTCAATGAGAAGCTTTTTATGGCAGGAATACATGCCAAATAACTTCCGATGGACGACCCCGCTTAACGAATTTTTTTTCTGCTTTGACCGTGACTAGAGAACCTTCATTGTGGTAGGCGTTATTTATGCCCACAATTATCACAAACATATTGAGTTTCATTTGTATAGTAGGTTTGATAATTCCTAATTAATAAACATACTGCCAACTGAATCCTGATTAATGTAAATAGGAGGGTCAGTGGAAGTAAACTAGGATTGTCGTTCTCCTGAAGTCGTCCGACAATATAAGGGTCTGACCCTCGTTCCTTTGAACGGATGAATTGGAGGCAATGCATTTACAACTATCTAACAGAGACATCAGAGCAATAATGAGGCTCCAACCGAAGCGAACAGAAGAAGCGGCAGGTGAGGTGAGTATAAACATACATACGCAAACGCTTATAAAATGTACACAAAAGCACGTAAGTACTTTTTACCTCTGAACTCTTGATGTTTTTTCTCTTTCTTTCGTTACTATGCAGTAAAATAAAAAATAAAAAAATAAATGTAAGGCGCGATAACCTCCGAAGAGATCTAAGGCCGAGCTTCTCTTCCAATTTGCGTCGTGCTCCTCTTGATTTTTCCCTACAAATTGGCCGGACGGGACCTACATGTTTTATGCCGACACCGAACGGCATCTGCAAGGCAGATGAGTTTTCACTGAGAGCTTTTCATGGCAGAAATACAATCGGAGCGCTTGCCAGACACTGCCGAGGGGCGACCCCGCTTAGAAAAATTTTCTTCTAATTGAAAAATCTTATTTCTAAAATTTTGATGTTGCTTTGCCCGGGAGTTGAACCCAGGGCATACGGTGTGATAGGCGGAGCACGCTACCATCACACCACGGTGGCCGCCAACAGTAACTTATATATAAAATAATAGGCTAGCAATGGCGGATTCAAATTAGAATACAAGTGTGCGGGCTCTGGCCTCGTCTAACTAAACGTCGTGCGACTAAAGAACCGAAACTTGACCCAAACAGAAGTAGAGCCTAGCCCTCAGCTCTCCTCCCAATGGAAAATTTGACGGTAGTACCGAGGGGCAAAGGTACTTAAGCGGTAGGAGTTTTAGTGCCTACTAACCTTAAGGCTTACAACCTATATGCATGTTAACATATCAAACAACGCGAGTACTTCGCGCTCACGCCTTAATTTTATGTATGTTAAGAAAATTTAAAGATATCGTTCTGAAAGTGTCTCATAATTTCATGCCGAACATTTGTTTGATGAAACCACCGGCTTAATTTATTTATAGTGTACATGTTTGTTTATATGTATGTATGTATAAGTATTAAATAATTTTTGCGTGTTTTTATTGTTGTGGGGTTGTTTAAACTCAAATTTGTTTAATTAAAACAAAAAAAATTATGCAATTTTCTCTTAAAAAGCATTTTACAAGATATATATTTTTATAATACTCCTGCTATCAAATATGTATGTGATTCGAACATACAATATTAAGTATATACACAAGCAAAAGGCACCTTCATACTATACCTTTGACCTGTAATAATGCAGTGTATTTAATTTCCGCCGCTGGATTCTTTGCAACGCATGTATATTCACCCGTATGTGAAGCCGACAATGACGGTATACTCAATAACGATGAATATTGATCAAGCATTGTGACATTTGCACCCAAAAAATCGGGCAACGTTTCACCATCTTTCAGCCAGATCAATTTAAGTGGTGCATCACCACGCGATACACCACAAACTGTGCGCGTGCGCATACCTTCGGCAAGACCATCTTGAAACACGAATGGTTCTATTATGGGTGGGACTGTAATAATACATAAAAATATTTAATACAAAAATTTAAATGTTCATTAATATGATTAATATTAGATATAATATGGTGTGTAAGTTCAAACATATAGCTAAGGGATCGATCATAAAATACTTTAAGAGAGAGCGGAAAAACCAACGATGAGTTGCAGACCAACGTTGTCGAGTTTAAGGTTTTCGTAGCTACGGCGCATTTTTTGCTGAAATTTTTTGAATTGTACATGTTTTGTTTGATAAAATAAAATAAAATAATAAACCTTCGCAGTTTTGAAATAATGTTTATTCTACAATTAAAAACACTACAAGCATTCCAAAGAGGAAATCAAAATACTTTAATTTCAAAAGTTTTGCATACTATTTTTTTTTTATATATTGTGTGTATTTTCTGCTGGGTATTCAAATGATCCAAACGCATTCTAAGAACAAAAAAATTTATTAAATCTTAAAAGTTTTTAAAATTTTTAATGCATATTTTTTTAATACATAAATTTAATCTTACACAAAATGCATTCCCTAAAATTATTCAAACAAACATATTAAACAGGCAAAATCAAAAAAAAAAAAAAAAATTCAAAAATACTAAATAATTTTATGTACATAGTACTATTTGTATTTGTATATATTTTATATACTTATGCTGTACAATTACAAAAAATGTTATGAAAAACAAAATATTTTTCAAAAAACAAACAGCTTTAAAATTAAAAATAAAATACGTCTTAAACTAAAACTATAATCAAAAATTTTCTTCAATTTAATAATTTTCACCATAGTGCATTCATTTGTTTACCGTTGACCAGCAACGCCTGTGAATTCTCCACTTCCGCTGCAGAATTTCGTACAACGCACGAATAGTTGCCTGTATGATCGGAGCCCAAATTTTCAATTACCAATATGCTGTTATATTGATCCACTAGCTTAACGGACATATGTTGTGTCTGATCGATGGGTCTGTTGTCCTTACGCCATGCAATAGTTAAAGGTAAATCACCTTTCACTACAGAACAGGTGAGTGATGCGCGATCACCCATATTTAGCTGCATAATGGATGTCTGAAAAGGACTCAGTTTGGGAGGTACTGTTGGCATAGGAAGGAAGATGTTAGAGAGGAATTGAGATATCGGATATGTGGAATTTTAGACTAAAAATATTTATAGATATATTTTTAAATTTACATACATAAAATTTGTTTTTATGCTCACCAATTTATAATGGCGGTTTCAACTCTCCTTACCGTTTTTTTTTTTTTTTTGTTTTTTTTTTTTTGTTTTTTTTTTTTTTGATATTTTACAAATTTGGCTATCTTATGTTTTAAAAAACTATTCCTTGAAGATCTTACATAATATGAGCAAAAAAATAATGAGCATCTTAATTTGCTAACACCTTTCCTGAATTGACTTCCTGCAACATATATAGTAACTAATTAAGCTGTGGAGAATTACAGATGTATTACTACGGCTTGAAAAAAAAATTTTAAATTGTAATGGCCAACGTTATTTTAATTCCAGATAAGGAACAAGGACTTACGTTATAAAATAACTTCATCATTTTGGCAAATACTAGAATTTGTCTAGGACCTAGTTTAATAGCTGCCTCAAGATCATGCAGCCCTGCCGCCCATAGTAGCTGGATCGTTGACCTCGCGAGCGCAAGACACGAATACAGAACGTTCTCAACTGTTTCTTCCAGCAGCTCGCACTTCCTATATCTGCTGTTATTGACGAAGGTTAACTTGTAAGCATTTGGCGCTACGAAGTAGTGTCCAGTTAGTATGCCAATCGTAAGCCCTAAGTATTTTCTCTTCAGACGTATGAGTCAATTTTCGAGTCTTGCAGGGTTTGCACATGATCCTAGCAATTTGTGCACCCCACGCTTCTCTCCACGCCAAATGGATTGTGATGTTTACCGTCGATTTGTCGAATGCTGCACCTTCCCTTGCCAACTCATCGGCATTTTCGTTACTTTCTGTCATTTTATGAGGAGGGGAAATGGCATTGAGGTATGGCCTGGTCTGTGCGAAGTTTCCCCAATGCTCTTCCGTATTCCGGGATATTTCTTGTTGAAGAATTATTTGAAATAATTACTCTGATCGGCGGACTGCGCACGATTCCTCAAAAAATTTCTTTCTTTGTGGCTATTATTTGGGCCAGATCTGGCAGTCTTTAGGATCTAGTTATTTCTGGATTAAAATGGTGAGCAACAGACCCTATCCCTTCTGTTAAGTTGGAACCATCGTTATACACGTGCATAATATATTTTTCCATTTTCGCAACATTGCGCCAAACCTCCGGCTCTGTTGTGGCCCCAACATTGCCTTTGAAGTTCAAGCACGTTATTATTTAGTCCATTTTCACTATATTAGATGGTGTGTTACAGCTATTGCCACGAGGCCCTAAGTATTGGCTATTAGGTCTGAGAATTGTTTAGTATCATTGATAATCTGTATACCCCTCTAGTTTTTTGTTATACGTACTTTTTTGTGAGACTGTCCACTAAACAAGGAAAGCACGTGCATTATAGAATCTTGCATACATAAAAAACCACAGAGGCTTTCTCCACTCTCTCTTCCAAAGAGTTTCCTCAAGCACTAACTTTACAGTATAATTCCTAGATATTTTGCTTGTTTCTTGTAGGGTTGCCCCTCTAATAGAGAGGTAGCAGCTGATTGTTTGTTTGAAACGTCATCTGCATATGACTTGAGTTTCACTGATCATCTGTCGAACAGCCAAAGGAATTGGTTGATGAACAGCGTCCACATCGTTGCTGATGAAATCGGCTCTGCGGCGTTCCTCTGTTTAAAAATTTTGTAACCTCGAATAGGCCCAGTTGTGACGTGATCATAATGTAGCTAATTTTAGAACCAATACAATGTTTACTTCAGTCGAGTTGAAACCATTCATGATTGCCCGTTTCGAGGCACTTTATAAAACCCCTGTTATGTCCAGAAATATTCCTCGGGCGCCACCCTATGCAATGCAATACCAACTAACTTGCTTTTGGTTCAAGCATGTCATGCTGAAGATAAAATTATTTCATTCATATTCCTTTTTTTTTTATATAAATATCTTAATCTCTCTAATGCTGAGCAGAAAAGAAGTCAAACTAATAGGTCTGTAGTCTTTTGGGTGCAGATAACAGATTCTTTCCGTTTTCTAGTTGGAGATTTATGCAACCCGCAAAGATTGTCCTAAGTCATTTTACAAACTTTCTACCTTACGGCTGCAACAGAACAGGAAATATCCCCATATCTGCACAAGACAGTTTGAACTTGACAAAAGTTTTTATCGCGCATTCAATTTTGTTATTTGTCACCAATAATCGTACGTCTCGCTTCGTGTTAGGGTTGTAGACGTTTTAACATAACTCTTCCGCATCATATCCTGATGGAAAGTGTGTGTTAAATATTGCCTCAAGGGATTTTCCACTACTGTGTGACCATTCTCAGTCGTCTTTTTTTATCAATATCTGGATATATAGGACTTTCCTCAGTCTCACCCTTTCGTTGGAGAAAAATATGTCCGCACATAATTTTTTTTATAAGTCCCTCTTCGTCCTGCTGATTTCAGGTTTATTGATCTTCAACAGTTCTTTGTATTCGCGCCAGCACCTCTTGTTTCCGCAAATTTTGCCAGCATTAAAATCTCCTTTGCATGCCCTCTAAAAATACTCCATTTCTCACTCCATCATGGTGGCTTTGCCCGTTAAAATTAATAAAACTAGCTCATATATTTCCTATATATCTTTTTTATTTCCTGGTTAATTGTTTATGAGAAATGTTAATGAATGCTAAATTAATTCAGCTTGTAATTAAATATTGTAAAAAAATTAAAAAAAAGGATTTTAAGAAATTTTGCAGATATGAATTTACCCCTTTTCTTTGATTAACGCATTTGAGCTCATTCAATTATACCGGTGTGCTTGCTAAGCAAGTCATACACAAAATGTTCATTTATATCTACATTTCTTCATCTGTAAAGCTTTGAGCTTTTTAGGTCATCTCGTTAGTGTTAATTAATGAACAAATTAGATATTATGAGTATGAAAAGAAAACGTTCCCTTTGGGAATAACTTGGTGTACTGACGAACTATTGCTTAAAGCAAACTAAAAATTCCTTGCACATTGTTTTAATTTGTAGAAATAAAAATATATTTCTTTGCAAGTTTGTTTCACTAAAATGGTAAAGTTCTATACAATTACTGAAAAGCCATAATTTTACATGGTAGGGTATTTTTTTCTAACGGATCTTGTTTCCATCAATATTGCCCTATCGTATTGCTCCGAATTGAACTTTAATATTTAATGTTTAAGTTCCACAGGAATTTATTTAAACATTTTTGTTAATAGTTCTCAATTTTCAAAGGATTAAGCTTACTACATTGTAACGAATTTAGTGCTATTCCTCTTATTTGCAACCTTCTGCTAACGTCCGAATCACTAAAATGTTGAATAAATAACTCCAATATTCGATAATGGAAAATGCTCTTTATTTGACTGCTTTCAAAATAACACTTCTATTGCTCGACAGATAGCGCGCTTAATCAAACTGATTGTTGTGCCTCAACTGTTGCTGCTTTTATACTGTGCGGTTTCCTCGTTGACATATTTCTAGGCGCTTCTATTTCCAGAACTTACGAGTTATTTATCAGCTATAAAATTACCAGCTATAACTACGTTTATAACTTCTCATATGCGCGTTTATATGTAAGCGATACTTGCACAAATGACTGCCTACTTTTGGGAGCATCTCAGATAAGATATATGCATGTGTTTGTGCGTATCTCTCCGCAGCGTGTACGTACATATGTGTAGACATAATGATTGATTATTTTATGTAGATACAAGTTACTGCCTGCTTTATTGTTGTTGTGGCTTCATTTGCTTAGCATCAGACTAGCGATGCCAGTATCACTTAGTGTCACTGATATTCATCACAATATAATGGTGAACAGCGGAAGCATTGCTTGCAAAGCACTGCTAAAGATTCAATGTTACTAAGCTGTTGAAAGCGCGCCTATAAGTAGTCCACACAATTAGGACTAAAAACATATAGAATTTGTATTTACCTAATAGTGTATAAAGGAATAGCAACAAAAAAGCAATACTTAGACCAGTTGCAAAGCGAGCAGTGGGGCACTTATATAGCTAAGTGGTTAAACACCTTTACAATAGTATGAAGAATGAATGTTGGAGAGTTCGAGTTCAATACTCAGCTCCTGGGAAGCTAGCTGATGAAGAAGTGAAATCCAAAAACATGTATTAGTAACAATCGCCGTTTGTAAACTTTGTTATATTTTTCTGATATCAATATCGAAGTTTACGAAAAGATAAGGAAAATTTATAAATTTATTACCAAAGACTGATAAATTGATCAGATTTTGGGTTGTTTTTATGACGACAAAAAATAGAACATTGGTAAAATTTTAGAGAAATTCTAAAATTTTGCAAGCCATGAAAGATATTATAAAGCAACATTGCAAGAAGCTTTTCATTACTTTAATGTACACAGTGAAAATTTGCAAAATTTATTGCGCCTACTACGCAAATTTGTTAAAAGTTCAGTAATAAGAAAAAACAATTTATTTACGATATATAACTAAATTATCATCTCAGAAAAGAAGTGATGGAGTAAAGAACTGAACTAAAAATTTTTAAATTAGGGCTTCTATTTAAGTTAATAACTCTATAATACCATTAATATCATAAATCAGAAACAATTGGATCGAAATTTACTGAGAGTATTGCTCCTATGACAATAACTGTTTCTTGTCAAGCTGAGCGAAATCACTCTTCCGTCCGCTTGTTAACACGATAGTTTGAGCAAAAACGGTGAGGAGCACAAGAACTTATTCAGTATTACAGTATATTGGTGTACATTAGCTCTACCCTCAAGGGACCCAATTAAAAAAGGCTAATCCTCTTCATGTATCTGCAACCCTTGGGCCCGCCGTTAGGAATACCGTCACGGGGGGGGAAAGGCGATTAAGTCGCCATTACTTCTTGGTCACAACAGCCCAACAAACTATTTTTCCGCACATTCAAGGAACTAAATTCCTAATGGAAGGCTCTTCTCCAAAATCACTGTGTGAGGGTCTTTCGCCGTGAAAAGGAGGGCAGAGAAACATTAAATGTTCTGCGCGTTCCAATTCGGAGGGACAGTGTGGACAGAAAGGATCCTCCTCTATCCCACGATTATGTAGATATTCCTTGAAGTCATCATGCCTACTCAATATCTGCGTGAGGTGGTAATTTAGTTCGCCCTGTTTCGCTCTTACCATTCAGCTATATTCCGAACTAACAAGAAGGCCCAGTGCCCTTTTCTCGATTCTTCCCACCGTTCTTGCCACCTAACTATTGTTCGCGACCTTGCGGTTTTCTTAGCATCTTCAGGTGGTCGGCTGGTTGCAATGCCACACAGATCGGCCTTTTCACCTGA
Organism: Eurosta solidaginis; assembly: GCF_040869045.1. Taxonomy (NCBI): domain Eukaryota; kingdom Metazoa; phylum Arthropoda; class Insecta; order Diptera; family Tephritidae; genus Eurosta; species Eurosta solidaginis. The sequence goes on along the minus strand of NC_090323.1, from coordinate 220,495,401 downwards.
GAGTAGATCTACTAGGCTTTTTCTGGATAAAACATGGTCAGTGGCGTCGGACACCGCCCGATAAGCACACACTATTCTTATAGCAGTAATACGGTAGGCTGCTAGTATATCTTTTTGGTGGACCATTTAAATTCGTGCCATACTGGTGCTGCGTATATGTAATATTATCGAGCTGGTTACGTTGGATAAAAGTTGATGGGTAGCTTCGTCTGGGCCGCCGATGTTGGCCATTATTCGTGTTAGAGCTCCACTAACTCTAGAAACTTTCTCCCCCACCGCCCTGAAGTGCTACTTAAAAGTTAGTTTTTTAGATCACCATATAAGGAGTACCGCGCTTGCAAGTTTTTCGTACACCACAAGTTCTTTTTAAATTAGATATTCTACATCCAAAGTAGAAACTTTCTTTTAACCTTCATGTTACCGTGATAAAAAACTTACGTTGTCTTCCGGAAGTCTACATTTATAGCAAGTGCTTGTAAAACTAAGAAGATATTTAAATGCTTAATAACGCGTTTTTATACTCAGTTGAGCAGAGCTCACAGAGTAAATTAAGTTTGATTGGATAACGGTTGGTTGTACAGGTATAAAGGAATCGAGATAGATATAAACTTCCATATATCAAAATCATCAAGATCGACAAAAAATTTGATTGAGCCATGTCCGTCCGTCCGACCGTTAACACGATAACTTGAGTAAATTTTGAGGTATCTTGATGAAATTTGGTATGCAGGTTCCTGAGCACTCATCTCAGATCGCTATTTAAAATGAACGATATCGGACAATAACCACGCCCACTTTTTCGATATCGAAAATTTCGAAAAACAGAAAAAGTGCAATAATTCATTACCAAAGACAGATAAAGCGATGAAATTTGGTAGGTGAGTTGAACTTATGACATAGAATAGAAAATTAGTAAAATTTTGGACAATGGGCGTGGCACCGCCTACTTTTTAAAGAAGGTAATTTAAAATTTTGCAAGCTGTAGTTTGGCAGTCGTTGAAGATATCATGATGAAATTTGGCAGACACGTTACTCCTATTGCTGTATCTACGCTAAATAAAAATTAGCACACTCGGAGAAGGACCACGCCCACTTTAAAAAAAATTTTTTTTTTAAGTAAAATTTTAACAAAAAATTTAATCTTTACAGAATATATGTAAATTATGTCAACATTCAACACCAGTAATAATATGGTGTAATAAAATACAAAAGTAAAAGAAAATTTCAAAATGGGCGTGGCTCCGCCCTTTTTCATTTAATTTGTCTAGGATACTCTTAATGCCATAAGTCGAACAAAAATTTACCAATCTTTTGAAATTTGATAGGGACATAGATTCTAGGACGTTAACTGTTTTCTGTAAAAATGGGCGAAATCGGTTGAAGCCACGCCCAGTTTTTATACACAGTCGTCCGTCTGTCCTTTCCCATGGCCGTTAACACGATAACTTGAGCAAAAATCGACATATCTTTACTGAACTTAGTTCACGTACTTATCTGAACGCACTTTATCTTGGTATAAAAAATGAACGAAATCCGACTATGACCACGCCCATTTTTTCGATATCGAAAACTACGAAAAATGAAAAAATGCCATAATTCTATATCAAATACGAAAAAAGGGATGAAACATGGTAATTTGATTGGTTTATTGACGCGAAATATAACTTTAGAAAAAACTTTGTAAAAAGGTTTGTGACACCTACCATATTAAGTAGAAGAAAATGAAAAAGTTCAGCAGGGTGAAATAAAAAACCCTTGAAATCTTTGCAGGTATTACATATATAAATAATTAGCGGTATACAACAGATGATGTTCTGGGTCACCCTGATGCACATTTTGGTCGATATCTGGAAAAGGCCTTCACATATACAACTACCACCACTCCCTTTTAAAACTCTCATTAGTACCTTTAATTTGAAACCAATATCGTACAAACACATTCTAGAGTCACTCCTGGTCCACCATTATGGCGGTATCTCGAAAAAGCGACCACCTGTAGAACGAAGGTCCACTCCCTTTTAAAAATACTCATTAACACCTCTCATTTGATACCCATATCGTACAAACATATTCTAGGGTCACCCCTGGTCCGCCTTTATGGCGATATCTCGAAAAGTCGACCACCTATAGAACGAACGCCCACTCCCTTTTAAAAATATCCATTAACACCTCTCATTTGATACCCATATCGTACAAACACATTCTAGAGTCACCCCTGGTCCACCTTTACGGCGATATTTCGAAACGGCGTCCACCTGTACAACTACCACCACTCCCTTTTAAAACCCTCATTAATACCTTTAATTTGAAACCAATATCGTACAAACACATTCTAGAGTCACTCCTGGTCCACCATTATGACGGTATCTCGAAAAAGCGACCACCTATAGAACGAAGGTCCACTCCCTTTTAAAAATACTCATTAACACCTCTCATTTGATACCCATATCGTACAAATATATTCAAGGGTCACCCCTGGTCCATCTTTATGGCGATATCTCGAAAAGGCGACCACCTATGGAACGAACGCCCACTCCCTTTTAAAAATATCCATTAACACCTCTCATTTGATACCCATATCGTACAAACACATTCTAGAGTCACCCCTGATCCACTTTTATGGCGATATCTCGAAACGGCGCCCACCTATGGACCTAAGGAACACTCCCTTTTAAAATACTCATTACCACCTTTCTTTTGATACCCATATTGTACAAACGCATTCTAGAGTCACCCCTGGTCCACCTTTATGGCAATATTTCGAAACGGCGTCCACCTATAGAACTAAGGCCCACTCCCTTTTAAAAATATCCATTAACACCTCTCATTTGATACGCATATCGTACAAACACATTCTAGAGTCACCCCTGATCCACCTTTATGACGATATCCCTAAATGGCGTCCACCTATAGAACTATGGCCCACTCCCTCATAAAATACTCTTTAACGCCTTTCATTTGATACAAATGTCATACAAACACATTCCAGGGTTTCTCTCGGTTCATTTTCCTACATGGTTATTTTCCCTTATGTTGTCACCATAGCTCTCAACTGAGTATGTAATATTCGGTTACACCCGAGCTTAACCTTCCTTACTTGTTTAACAATAATTTTTTTTTTTAGGCCAAGTTTTTCCAAACAAGTTCAAATTACACGGAAATATGAGCTCAATTTAACCTTTGCCTCTTTGGCATTTTACTTCTTCTCTTAAAAATTGGTTGATCTAGTGCCATTTCGATAGTTAAATAGTATTTTTTTTTTTTTTTTTGAGTCTGCCATCTGAAGCTTCATCTTTCTGATACTGGTTGCTGTATCGAAGAGCTATGGCACAAAAACTCTTGAAATGCCTTCGGGGTACATATACCTCCTCACGGCCCATGCCAAGCGCTCCCTCTCTAGGCCTGTGAGTCGACCAATAATGCAAAATGGCCTTTATTAAAGTACTTCACGATAACGTACTTCACAATAACACTACTATTGCTCGCCAGGTGGCTTCCTAAATCAAACTGATTGTCGCGCCTCTACTGTTGCTGCCTTTTATACTCTATGATTTCTCGTTCGCATCTTCTAGGCACTTCCATTTCCAGAATCTACTATTTGGTTATCTGCTATAAATGTCTCAGCTATAACTACAGCTGCACAATTTGTATAGCTTCTCTCACAGATCATGCGCGTATATTTGTGAGTAATACTTGCACAATTATTGCATACTTGTAGGAGTATCTCAGATATATGCATGTTGTTATGCGTTGCTTCTCCGCTGTGTGTACGTACATATGTGCAGACATAATGATTAATTTGGTTACGTGCATACAAGTCATTGCTTTAGCATCGACTTAGAGATGACAGTACGCCTTAGTGTTGCTAATATTCGAAACAATATCTATTTTGCAAAAGTGGGGACCTCGAAATCGGAGTTAGAGCTATGGTATCTTCAGCAATTTTTCTTAAAATCTTCTGTAGATTACGTTTTTGCTATACTCATAATGGGAAAAAGTCCCTCCATACAACTTGACCCGCTCCAATATATATATATATATATATATATATATATATATACATATATATGTATATATACAGATATATATGTTACAAGTATGACAAAAATCTTAGAGATTAGCTGTATATAAAATTACAGTTAAATGTCAAAAATAAAGCTTCAAATTCCCATAACCACAGAAATGGCACTAGGCATGGTGGAATATCCAGGTGAAATAAGCCGTCAATTGTCTCGCTCTAAATTCTTCTTTGTTCTGTCATTCGGCTATCTGAAAAATTTTCAGCAATGTTGTCCCCGAAAAAGTGTTGTTTTTTGCATTTTTCAGGAATAAAATATGGTAATTTTAGTACTTTTTTTCATTTACGCCAGCAGATGGACCTTTACCGGATTTAATTACAGAGGTTCATATTTGGGTATCTTCGGTGTGGGCTTCCATAAGTAAGGTCGTGCTTAACTATTGCGTTCATATTATTGATGTTTCCATCATATAAGTATGTTTAATTTGTTCCAAAAAAATTTTAAACAGGTCTTTGTTAAAACAAACTATTTGAATTCGCGTAATATCCAACAAGGATTTTCGCCTGTGCAGCGCTACTGAAGACTTTCGAGAAATGTGCAAGAACACCAAAACTGTCGTATTACACCTTATTTATGCAAACACTTCGCTAAAACAATGGATTTCTAAATACAGTTACAACAAGTAAGGAAGGCTAAGTTCGAGTGTAACCGAACATTACATACTCAGTTGAGAGCTGTGGAGACAAAGTAAGGGAAAATCACCATGTTGTAAACAGAACCTAGGGTAACCCTGGAATGTGTTTGTATAACATGTGTATCAAATGGAAGGTATTAAAGAGTATTTTAAGAGGAAGTGGGCCATAGTTCTATAGATGGACGCCATTAAGGGATATTGCCATAAAGGTGGACCAGGCCTGACTCTAGAATTTGTTTGTACAATATGGGTAACAAATGAAAGGTGTTAATGAGTATTTTAAAAGGGAGTTCTATATGTGGACGCCTTTTCGGAATATCGTTATAAAAGTGGACCAGGGTTGACTCTAGAATGCGCTTGTACAATATGGGTATCAAATGAAAAGTGTTAATAAGTGTTTTAAAAGGGAGTGGGCCTTAGTTCTATGGGTGGACGCCTTTTCGGGATATCGCCATAAACGTGGACCAGGGGTGACTCTAGAATTTATTTTGAACGATATGGGTATCAAATGAAAGGTATTAATGAGTATTTTAAAAGAGCGTGGACCTAAGTTCCATAGATGGACGCCTTTTCGAGATTTCGCAATAAAGGTGGGTCAGGGGTGACTCTAGAATTGGTTTGTACGATATGGGTATCAAATGAAAGGTGTTAATGAGTATTTTAAAAGGGAGTGGGCCTTAGTTCTATAGGTGGACGCCTTTTCGGAATATCGTTATAAAAGTGGACCAGGGTTGACTCTAGAATGCGCTTGTATTATATGGGTATCAAACGAAAGGTGTTAATGAGTATTTTAAAAGGGCGTGGGCCTTAGTTCTACAGGTGGACGCCCTTTCGAGATATCGCCAGGGGTGACTCTAGAATTTGTTTGTACTATATGGGTATCAAATGAAAGGTGTTAATGAGTATTTTAAAAGGGAGTGGGCCTTAGTTCTATAGGTGGACGCCTTTTCGGAATATCGTTATAAAAGTGGACCTGGGTTGACTCTAGAATGCGCTTGTATTATATGGGAATCAAACGAAAGGTGTTAATGAGTATTTTAAAAGGGCGTGGGCCTTAGTCCTATAGGTGGACGCCTTTTCGAGATATCGCCATAAAGGTGGACCAGGGGTGACTCTAGAATTTGTATATACGATATGGGTATCAAATGGAAGGTATTAATGAAGGTTTTAAAAGGGAGTGGCCCTTAGTTATATATGTGAAGGCGTTTTCGAGATATCGACCAAAATGAGGACCAGGGTGATCCAGACCGTCATCGGTCGGGTACCACTAATTTATTTATATATGTAATACCACGAACAGTATTCCTTCCAAGATTCCAAGGGCTTTTGGTTTCGCCCTGCAAAACTTTTTCATTTTCTTCTACTTAATATGGTAGGTGTCACACTCATTTTACCAAGTTTTTTTCTTAAGTTATATTTTGCGTCAATAGAAAAATACAATTACCATGTTTCATCCCTTTTTTCGTAGTTGGTATATAATTATGGCATTTTTTTCATTTTTTGTAATTTTCGATATCGAAAAAGTGGGCGTGGTCATAGTCGGATTTCGGCCATTTTTTACACCAATACAAAGTGAGTTCAGATAAGTAAGTGAACTGAGTTTAGTAAAGATATATCGATTTTTGCTCAAGTTTTCGTGTTAACGGCCGGGCGGAAGGACAGACGGTCGACTGTGTATAAAAACTGGGCGTGGCTTGAACCGATTTCGTCCTTTTTCACAGAAAACAGTTATCGTCCTAGAATCTAAGCCTCTACCAAATATCACAAGGATTGGTAAATTTTTGTTCGACTTATGGCATTAAAAGTATTCTAGACAAATTAAATGAAAAAGGGCGGAGCCACGCCCATTTTGAAATTTTCTTTTATTTTTGTATTTTGTTGCACCGTATTATTACTATGTTGACATAATTTACTTATATACGGTAAAGATATTAACTTTTCTTTTAAAATTTGAATTTAAAATTTTTTTTTTAAAAGTGTGCGTGGTCGTTCTCCGATTTTGCTATTTTTTTTTAAGCAGACATACAGTAATAGGAGTAACGTTTCTGCCAAATTTCATCATGATATCTTCAACAACTGCCAAATTACAGCTTGCAAAATTTTAAATTACCTTCTTTTAAAAGTGGGCGGTGGCACGCCCATTGTCCAAAATTTTACTAGTTTTCTATACTGCCATAAGTTCAACTCACCTGCCGAGTTTCATCGCTTAATCCGTATTTGGTAATGAATTATCGCACTCTTTCGATTTTTCGAAATTTTCGATATCGAAAAAGTGGGCGTGGTTATTGTCCGATATCGTTCATTTTAAATAGCGATCTGAGATGAGTGCCCAGGAACCTACATACCAAATTTCATCAAGATACCTCACAATTTACTCAAGTTATCGTGTTAACGGACAGACGGACGGACGGACATGGCTCAATCGAATTTTTTTTCGATACTGATGGTTTTGATATATGGAAGTCTATATCTATCTCGATTCCTTTATACCTGTACAACCAACCGGTATCCAATCAAAGTTAATATACTCTGTGAGCTCTGCTCAACTGAGTATAAAAAATTGTTACTATTGTTGTTTTGGCCTAAAAATTAGACCACTAAGGTAAGAGGAATGTTAAAGTTATGGATTGTAATTTAGAATATATGAATCCGACTTGATGGGATTAGCACTTTCTGGTTGTAGGCCGACTCTTATTATATCCCCTGACATATTTTAGAAAATAATAAATTGGGAACATTAGTAATACATCATGAATTAACTGTCAAGAGCTTATGGGAGATCTTCTGATCAAGTTTGTATGATATATTAGAAGGTCATGGGTTTTACTTCCGACTCCCAATGTCAAATCAATAGAGCAGATGGAAAGAACAATGGATTTTTAGAGATGGAAACACATTTAAAAGTATTGCGATCACTTTCAAGTGTGACTGTTAAACTTTTCATCAAACCCGAACCCATTTAAGTGCGCAAAGTTCCTACATTTTAACTATATAATGGATAACACCTCTCCCACTTATGTCCGGTTTTTCGATAAAAGCTTCAGCTGCAATTGAAGTTGAGGTCAGTTTACTTTAGACGCATTATTGAATTTTACTACTCATCGCAGTTTAAGTTTTTAATTTTATTCGATGCCTAAAGTAAAATAATTTCGCACTGGTCATGTGTATCCCTTTTGTATTGGCATTAGGTTGCTCTGATATGCTGGAAAAAACAGTCTGTAATGGCTTTCGTAGCAAGGCATTTGTTTTTCTACTCCTAATTTTTCAAAGCGGGTAAACTTTTGACCCTCTTCTGACCGTTGAAAATACATCCCTACCGTTTCAGATAGCGTACATCTTCTATCTCTTTTTATTTATTTCACCTGGTGATTCCACCATGGGCACTAGGGAAAAAACACAAATAATAAGCAAACATTTACAGATAAATGTGAACAATGACATACATACATATGTACATACGCATATTTATATCTTTTAAATATGTTTATAAAAGTACACAGAAGTTACCACAAGGGACTAATTTGTTCAAAGCTGCAAAATCTAGGAAATGGGTAATGTAAGTGGAGTTTCTGGATACGTACACATAAATACTTGATTCTGGATACATACCCATACATATACAAACGAACATATATAGTATGCACATGCGGGCGTATAGAAAAAAATGTTCCGCGAAAGCCTTACATATGAAGTATTTAGAGAAGTCATTTATAAAAAAAAAATATTTTTTTCTGATTAATTTTGGACGCGTTTTATTTTATTTTTCACCATATCTGTCGTTAAAAGAAGTAGTCACTTAAGTCCTATCCTATCCCTACGATTTATTCTGACTACACACTGCCTTCTGGCATCATATGCCTTTAAATTAAGCTTGGTCAGTAATAGCAGATGTAGGAAGTGCGGATTGGAGGAGGAAACGATCGAGCACGTTATGTGCTCGTGCCCTGTGCTTTCCAGGCTAAGAATCCAGCTATTAGGATTGATACATCTGTCAGATCTAGTAGCAGCAAGTGGCTTAAATCCTAGGAAGCGTCTAGTATTTGCCAATAGGACAGAGTTATTTTATAACAAAGGTCTTAGTTTTTGATAGAGTTTTTCATTTTGGTCGTTAAAACAAACTTTTGGTGACACTACGGACTCATTCAGTCTATGTGAGGTCCTCATGGACCGGACAGTTCAACCTAACCTAACCTAACCTACCCTACGATTTCCGCGGATGCTGATAGATTGTCTGAGGAGCTTTTCAAATACCACAGCAGAAGTTGCTAAGGCGGATGCATCAGTTTTTTTTTTACAAGATAATCGAATGGGTGCATGCCAGATGACTGGATTCTCAGTATTTTTTGCTCAGTCCACAAGAAAGGGGAACCGCATATAATGTCATGTCAAGTGTATTGTGCGAAAGATTGCAGCCCAACTTGAATCGGCCTTCTTCAGTGCGGCTTCAAAACTGGTAAATCTACCATCGGCCATATTTTCATTACGCGCGAAAACCTGAAAAAAAAACACGCCAGAAAAGAATTGGCATACATCATCAATTCGTCGATTTTAAAGCAGCCTCAGACAGCATGAAAAAATCTGAATATATGCCGCTATGCCAGAAGACCACGCCACTGGTTCAGCCATTTATTTGAGAACCAGCTTTAATACGAACAAGTAAGGGTGCCTAAGTTCGGGTGTAACCGAGAGTTATATGTTCAGCGTGCAATTGAATTGTACAGTTCATTTCCGATAAATTACTTTTTCGCATTTTGTTATTTGGTGCATTTTTCTTTTGTGGCTCTAGAAATGTTGCGTAATGATTGATCAAATTTGGGGCGTGGCATCGTCCCTTTAAAAAAAATTGTATCAGAATTTCCCCTTGCAATAAAACTTGGTAAGTGAGATATCATTGATACACAAATTTTGCTAAATTAAAGCTTATTATTCTAGTCCACAACCCTTTTAAAAGTTTTTATAATATAGGGGGCGTGGTCCTTAACCGATGCCGTCCGTTTTTACTAGATATATTTCCTGTTATAAAGAAATTACGTATTGCCAATTTTATAACGATATGTTAATTTTTCTTCGAGTCATGGCTCCCGAAACATCGAAAATAGCTTGGTGATAAAAGGGGTGGTGCCACGCGCATTTGCAAAATCTTGAATTTTTTCCTATTTCTTGTTATAATTCGGCGGCCACCGTGGTGTGATGGTAGCGCGCTCCGCCTATCTCACCGTATGCCCTGGGTTCGCACCCCGGGCAAAGCAACGTCAAAATTTTAGAAATAAGGTTTTTCAATTAGAAGAAAATTTTTCTAAGCGGGGTCGCCCCTCGGCAGTGTTTGGCAAGCGCTCCGGGTGTATTTCTGCCATGAAAAGCTCTCAGTGAAAACTCATCTGCCTTGCAGATGCCGCTCGGAGTCGGCATAAAACATGTAGGTCCCGTCCGGCCAATTTGTAGGGAAAATCAAGAGGAGCACGACGCAAATTGGAAGAGAAGCTCGGCCTTAGATCTCTTCGGAGGTTATCGCGTCTTACATTTATTTTTTTTTTTTATAATTCCACTTAGGAAAAGATATACCTTGTTTTGTTCGTCCACGACCCTTTTAAAAATCTTTTGTATAAAAAGGAGCGTGGTGCTAAACCGATTTCATTAATTTTTCCTCGAAGCATTTCTTTTAGTGAAGGCAAATTCACTCCCGAATTTTGTTATGATGGGTTTAACATTTTTCGATTTATGATTAATAATATTGATTTTATCCCAAGTGGGCGGTGCCACGCCAATTTTAAACAATTTTTTAAAATGTTTATCAGGAGTCTCAATATTAGTCCACACATCAAATTTAAAGATTCTAGATATATTATTTATAATCAGGTTTTTATTTTTTTTTTTTTTAATGGTATATATAAACGTGGACGTGGTTATCATCGGATTTCGCTAATTTTAAACAGCGATGGGAGATGAGTGCGAAGAAATCTATGTATAAATTTTCAATACGATATCTCAATATTTACTCAAGTTATCGTTTGCACAGGCTTACGAACGAACAGGCGGACGGAGGAACGGACAGACATGGCTAGGTCAATTCCTTTTTTAATCCTTGGCATTTTCGTATATGGAAGTCTATATTTATTTCGGTTTGTTTATGCCGTTACGATCAACTGTTATGTTACCGAAGTTAATATACTCTGTGTGCAAAATAGGCTGAGTATAAGATCAACTTCAGCTTTGAAATCCAGCAAATAATTGTTCTTGTCAATAAATACTAATTTGGATTAGGTAGGCTATTAAAAAGTAAAGTCCTCTCTCGGCAAACGAAAATCATTATCTACAAGTCAATTATCGAACCATGACAACATCAGATGAGTCGGTTCTGGGAGTGTTCGTAAGAAAAGTTCTTCGAAAGGTTAATGGTACTTTACGTATTTACGCATTGGCGAGGGCGAGTACCAAAGAAGATTTAAGGGTAAGCTTTACGAGCTTTACGCAGACATCAACATAGTTCAGCGAATGAAAACACACCGGCTAAGAAAATACTTTTTAAAGGAATCCGCCTATGGAAGCAGAGAAAGATACCGGCCTCCACTCCACTGGGAGGATCAGGTAGAAACGATCTAAGTTCCCTTGGTGTTATCAATTGAGCATAGAAACTTTCGCGTCAATCAAAAATTCCGTTTTTTCATTGTCCAAGAAAAGTGCATTTGATATCATTCCTTTAGAATTGTTCGTATTAATAACTGCAAATATTCAAATAATTAAATTGAATGCAATCGTTGTTTGATTATTTTCAATTACTTGATTGTTTTTAATCTATGAAGATTTATAATTTTTTCATTAATTATACTCAGCGTGCTTTGCACACAGAGTATATTAACTTTGACTAGATAACAGTTGGTTGTACAGGTATAAAGGAATCGAGATAAATATAGACTTCCATATATCAAAATCATCAGTATCGAACAAAAATTTGATTGAGCCATGTCCATCCGCCCGTCCGTCCGCCCGTTAGCATGATAACTTGGGTAAATATTGAGATATTTTCACCAAATTTGGTACACTAGCTTATCCGGACCCAGAATAAATGAGCGAAATCGGATGATAACCACGCCCACTTCTTATATATATAAAATTTTGGAAAACACAAAAAACCTGATAATTTAGTAAATAATACACCTAGAATATTGAATTTTGACACGTGGACTGATATTGAGACTATTGATAAAAATCTGGAAAATTTTTTTTAAATAGGCGTGGCACCGCCCACTTATGATAAAATAAATTTTACAAATAGTATTAGTCATAAATCAAAAATCGTTAAACCTTTCGTAACAAAATTTGGCAGAGAGGTTTCCTTTACTCTAAGGAATGATTTGAAAAAAAGGGTCGTGGACGAATAAAATAAGCTATATTTTTGCAAAAAGAGCTTTATATCAATGGTATTTCATTTCCCAAGTGGATTTATAACAAAGAATAAGAAAAACTTAAAATAAAAAAAAATGGGCGTGGCACCGCCCCTTTTATGAATAAGCAACTTTCTATGTTTCGGGAGCCATAACTCGAAGGAAAATTAACGGATCGTAATAACATTGGTTACACAAATTTTTCTTATAGCAGGAAATTTTTCTAGGGAAAATGGGCTACGTCGGTTAAAGGCCACGCCCACTTTTATACAAAAGATTTTTAAAAGGGTCGTGGACGAACAAAATAACCAATATCTTTGCAAAAAAGAGCTTTATATCAATAGTATTTCATTTCCCAATTGGATTTATGACAATAGATTGGCAAAATTTCAAATTTAAAAAAAATGGGCGTGGCACCGCCCCTGTTATGACAAACCAATTTTCTATGTTTCGGGAGCCATAAATCGAAGAAAAATTTACGGATCGTAATAAAATTGGGTTTGCAAATTTGCCCTATAGCAGGAAATATTTTTAAGAAAAAGGGGGGAGATCCGTTAAAGACCACCCCCACTTTTATATAAAAGATATTTGAAAGGGTCGTAGACGAAAATAATAAGCTATATCTTAGCGAAAAAGAGCTTTGTGTCTATAAAATTATAACATTAAATTGGAAAACACAAAAAATTTGAAAATGGGTGTGGCACCGCCCCTTTTATCACTAAGCAATTTTCTATGTTTCGTGAGCCATAACTCGAAGAAAAATTAACATATCGTATATGTAAGTTTTTCACTAAACAATCTGTTTGCTTAATTCTAACCAAAATTTCTTTTAATAACTTTCTTTTATGTACATTGTTGTTGTTATAAAATTACTGGTTGTGATAAAAATTACTAAATAAATTCAGTTTCGCTCCTGAAGAAGCTAGGGTGCTTAGCGAAACGTTGAGCCGAAATAGTGGAGTTTAACTTAACTTTGCACTAAGCAAGTAATGGTCAAAAAGCCTATTTATACTGCTGATATCGTAATGAAATTGTGTACACATATTTTCCTTAAAGCAGAAAACATTTCTAGTAAAAATGGACGGGATTGGTTAAAGACCACGGCAACTTAGATATAAAACAAATTTAAAATGGTGGTAGACTAGAGGCTATAACTTAGCAAAAAATAATTTTGAGTCAATGATATTTCACTTATCAAGTTTTATTGTAAGAGGAAATGGGGAGAAATTTTTTTTAAACGGGCGATGCCACGTGTTATGTAGAAAAGTAATTTATCTAAATGAAATGTACAATTGAAACTCATGCTGAGTATATAATGTTCGGTTACACCCGAACTTAGACACTTTTATTTGTTTTTGATTGTATTTTTAATGGCCAATAATGTTGAATATATTTTATGATTCTTTTAATTAGTCAATTATTAATTGCTAGATCATGCGAAAAAAAAATTTGTCGTTCAATTATAAAAAGCAAAAAAATTAATGATCAAAAATATTAATAAAAGTTTACCACTTCTAAGTTCAGCACAATCCTGATTATCAAACTATCGTGAACAATTATTTAAAAACCATCGATATTGGAATTTTGCAGTAAAAAACTACAGATCGCGAGAATTTGATCTAAATTTGTGAAAATAAATTATGATAAATTTAAACCCCCAAATCCCGGAAATAATTCCAGGATCCCAGGAAATCAGAAAAGATTAGAGTCCCTGATATGTGCATTGTACATTGAATACACCATGTGTGATTGAATTCACTCACAAATATATACTTTTTTTTTTTGCAACTGTGCGGAAACTCCAAACGGGAATCGTCTGAAAGACTAATATCTGAATGGTCTAGGCAACCACAAACCAAGTACAATTATGGATGTATGTATGTATAGTTAAAATTTGATAGCATCATGAATCTTAAGTAAATTGAAAACAATTCTCCCTTGCCATCGTTTTTTCTTTCTTCTGATTTTAAGTACCAAGTGGCACCACATTTAGAGTTGAAATCCTTCTTCTCGCTTCTTGGATTCTTCAACACTTTCATGGGTAAGAAAGTTAAACCAGCATTATAAGGATGACCGCACAGTAACTTTAACTGTTACCATAAAATTAACAGTTGCTGCAACCATAATTGCAGACGTTATAATAAATATAGGAATCGTGAATGTAACTGTTACTTTACTTCTTACATATATGCGTAAACATAGGTGGTACGTCACCGCAAACACGCTCGTTATATTGAGTTTACCATTACTACGATAATCACACTATAACCAATCCCGACCCAACAACATAACCGTCAGGTAGCCGGTATATTTACCATAACCCTTGGTTGCAGTAACTGTTACTGTAGCTTTGAGTCTCACCGCAACCATGTCCGCGGTCTCATATCTTTAAAACTAAACCTTCTATGTCTCGCTAATTAAATACAGTAAAATAATATTTATATAATAATGAACAGAGGAAGTACTGCTTATAAAAGCACTGCTATAAACTCAATGTTACTAAACTCTTGGAGCGCAGCTATAGTTATTCCAGTCAATTAGGACTAAAAAGCATAGTATGTACCTATATGGAGAATAGAGGAATAGCAACAAAAAGGCAACACTTAGAGGCCATTCGCAAAGCGAGCAGCGGGGCCCTCATATGGCTGAGTAGCTAAAGGCATCTAACTTCACAATAGTATAAAGTATGAATGTTGGAGATTTCGAGTTCAATGCTCGGCTTCCGATAAGCTATCTGATGAAGAAGTGAAATTCAGCATCATGTCCTAGTAGCCATCGCCGTTTGTAAACTTTTTAATTTTTCTCTAATATCAATAAATCTTTTTTGGTCAAATAAATATTCAACTCTTGCTCGTACCAATATCCAATACGAAACGCAATACTTACTGCATTACATCCCTGCAAAAAATGCGTTCCGGGAGGAGTTGCAAAGTAGTATGCGACTATAACCAGTTTTTATATATTTATATGGGTTGGAGTTATCCCTTTTGTTTGAGCATGTCCTATGAAGAAACTAATTGTATCTGTTTATATCTGAACAGGTAGGGTCAGAATTTACGGATATTGTTAGACAGATCCCATTTCTATTTTCTTTTATACCCTAAGGGTACATTCGAAGAAGTCTCTTTATACACCTACAAATTCTGTCGGACAAATCTTATTTCTACCCATAGAGGAGCACTTTTATAATTTTTTAAATTCTTAGACAATATCTTTATTTGTTTTGTATTGATATTAAATAAAAATAAACCAAAACAAGTAAGGAAGGCTAAGTTCGGGTGTAACCGAACATCACATATTCAGCTGAGAGCTTTGGGGACAAAATAAGGGAAAATCACAATGTAGGAAAATGAACCTAGGGTAACCCTGGAATGTGTTTGTATGACATGTGTACCAAATGAAAGGTGTTAATAAGCATTTTAAAAGGGAGTGGGTCTTAGTTCTATAGGTGGATGCCTTTTCGAGATATCGCCATAAAGGTGGACTAGGGGTGACTCTAGAATGCGTTTGTACAATATGGGTATCAAATTAAAGTTATTAATGAAGGGTTTAAAAGGGAGTGGTGGTAGTTGTGTATGTGAGGGCGTTTTCGAGATATCGACCAAAATGAGGACCAGGGTGACCCAGAACTTCATCTGTCGGGTACCGCTAATTTATTTATATATGCAATACCACGAATAGTATTCCTGCCAATATTCCAAGGGCTTTTGATTTCGCCCTGCAGAACTTTCTCATTTTCTTCTACTTAATATGGTAGGTGTCACACCCATTTTACAAAGTTTTTTTCTAAAGTTATATTTTGCGTCAATAAACCAATCCAATTACCTCACCATGTTTCATCTCTTTTTTCGTATTTGGTATAGAATTATGGCATTTTTTTCAATTTTCGTAATTTTCGATATCGAAAAGTGGGCGCGGTCATAGTCGTATTTCGGCCATTTTTATAACAAATCAAAATGAGTTCAGATAATTACGTGAACTGAGTTTAGTGAAGATATATCGATTTTTGCTCAAGTTATCGTGTTAGCGGCCGAGCCGAAGGACAGACAATAGATAGACTGTATATAAAAACTGGGCGTGGATTTAACCGATTTTGCCTTTTTTCACAGAAAACAGTTATCTTCCTTGAATTTAAGCCCTTACCAAATTTCACAAGGATTGGTAAATTATTGTTCGACTTATGGCTTTAAAAGTATCCTAGACAAATTTAATGAAAAGGGTCGGAGCCACGCCCATTTTGAAATTTTCTTTTATTTTTGTATTTTGTTGCACCATATCATTACTGGAATTGAATGTTGACATAATTTACTTATATACTGTAAAGATATTAAATTTTTGTTAAAATTTGACTTTAAAAAATATTTTATTTTTAAGTGGGCGCGGTCGTTCTCCGATTTTGCAAATTTTTATTAAGCATATATATAGTAATAGGGGTAACGTTCTTGCCAAATTTCATCATATCTTCAACGACTGCCAAACTACAGCTTGCAAAACTTTTAAATAACCTTCTTTTAGAAGTGGGCGGTGCCACGCCCGTTGTCTAAAATTTTACTAATTTTCTATTCTGCGTCATAATTTCAACTCACTTACTAAGTTTCATCGCTTTATCCGTCTTTGTTAATGAATTATCGCACTTTTTCTGTTTTTCGAAATTTTCGATATCGAAAAAGTGGGCGTGGTTATAATCCTATATCGTTAATTTTAAATAGCCATTTGACATGAGTCTCCAGGAACCCATGTACCAAATTTCATCAAGATACCTAAAAATTTACTCAAGTTATCGTGTTAACGGACGGACGGACGGACATAGCTCAATCAAATTTTTTTCGATACTGATGATTTTGATATATGGAAGTCTATATCTATCTCGATTCCTTTATACTTGTACCACCAACCGTTATCCAATCAAAGTTAATATACTCTGTGAGCTCTGCTCAACTGAGTATAACAATTTCTATGATAGTGGAACACAGAGTGGATCAATTATAACCCAACATAGACAAAAGAGATCAATCGCAGACTACTCTCTTCGGGAGCTAATCGCACAATTTTTTGCAGGGCACTTTGGGTTACTTTGCAAAACGTCATCCGCCCTACTGTCTTCCGTGTGTATATTGAGCAGCCACTTCACTGCAGCGCACTAAAACATATCTGACGGCAACACATATGTGCGCGAATTCCCACTCATGCAAATTTTACTGCTTCCCATTCACTCGGCTATTACGCTGCTCAAAAACAATTTGATTAAAAAATTCTCTTGCATTACACTGAAGATCTTCGCATTTGGAAGGAAACCAAAAAAGTTATTACAGCAAACCAAATGCATTTGAGGTACTTCTAGGTGCGCATACATTCATAAGTATATACATAGATATATGTATGTGTGTGTGAACGTTTCAATTGCATTTGTGTGATAAGAAACCAAAAAAGTTTAGGAAAGTAAGCAGAGGTGTATGTCAAGTGTTGTCAAAGTGCACATTTGTGGCAGTGCCACCATTGATTGTGGCAAATAAAAATCAAATTTCGTAAGTGTTCATTTTTTGGCACACACTGACACCACACGTACAATTGCAATCAGAGTGTAATTCAAAAGCATTTGAATAAATTTACTGAATATTGCTGACAAAAGCCCTATTAGCTTTGCAGGTAACTTTAATTCAGATATAGCAGCATACAAGCAATTTTTCAAAAGCTGCTATGAAGTCGGCAATAGGATGGTGAGTGCTTCCCTTATCGCGAGTCTTCTCCACGATCTGAGATATCGGGAAAATCTGATTAGTTGTAGATTTACCAAATCTGAAGTCGCACTGATAATTTCTAATCAGTTTGTTGACTATGGGCTCCATTTTTTTGCACATTACGCTAAGTAGTTGCGTAAAAGCAATATCAAGCAGGCTGGTTCCGCAGTAATTGGCGTGTTTTTCAGGATCGCCTTTCATGTGGATTGGGCAGATCACACTTTCATATATCCCAATCTGGAGACACGCGCTCATCCCACGATTTTTTGCACAGAAGTCATGGCTTGCTCTTTACCAACTCTTTGCCTTCGTGGTTGAACAGCTTGGTGGGTAGTGCGTCATTACCCGGTCCGTTGTAAATTTTCAGCAGGGATACTGCTATTCTCACTTCGCCATATTCGGGTGCGTGAACGTATTTTCCATCATCGGCAATTAGGGTAGCTGGTTCGTTTTTTCCCTCGCTAGCTAGCAATGAGGAGAAATGCTGCCACCATATCCTAAGCACACTCTGTACGTCAGTTATCAGGTCGCCATTATCAATCTTGTAGGAGTCTGACCGGTCTGGAAACCTTCCGTCATCGGCCGAATTTTCTGGGGGCTTTAATCATATAATCCAACATCTGAAGCCCTCCGAATTCACGGCGTTCTGTCTAACGTTTTTCCCTCTTCGACTCGCAATAATAGTCCAATATACCGCACGTGGTGTAATTATAACGTTCTCCAACTACCACACCGATGATGTTGGGTTCAATTCCCTGCCAAATCAACATTAAAATTTAGAAACACGTTTTTGCAAATAGCAAAAAGTTTTTATAAGCGGAATCGCCCCTCAGTAGTGATTTGGCAAACACTCCGAGTGCATTTCTGCCATGAAAAGCTTTTCAATGAAAACTTATCGGCATTGCAGATACCGGTGTGAGTCACAGTGAAAAACATAGGTCCTGTCTCGCTAGGAAAAATTAAAGAAGCACGACGCCTTGTATATGCATTTTTTTATTACGCGCGTTGCCGCGTCCTTAGGCAGCTCTATATGTTGCGTCCTTTTCTTTCTGAGCAAGCAACATCGCACAGATTGTTGGCTTTGTTGGGAACCTATGGTATCAGGGATCAGAACTTAACTGCACTGGAACAATATTCTATAAAAGCGTGCAATTACTGGCATATGCTGATGACATTAATATCATCGCCCCCAAACGCCCGCGCTGTTGGTTCTGCTTACTCCAAACTGGAAAAGAAGCGGTATAGATGGGTTTGATGGTGAATGAGGACAAAACGAAGTACCTGCTGTCATCGAGCAAATAGTCATAGCATACGCGCCTTGGCAACCACGCTATTGATGGCAGCCATAATTTCGAAATAGTAAAAGACTTATTTTATTTGGGAACCAGCATCGACACTACCAACAACATCAGCACTGAAATCCTAAATGCTACTTTGGACTAGGTAGGCAATTGAAAAGAAAAGTCCTCTCTCGGCGAAATCATACACTACAAGTAACTTATCGTACCCGTCCTGCTATATGGGGCAGAAGCATAGACCATGACAACAGCAGATGAAGCCGCTTTGGGAGTGTTCGAGAGAATAGTTCTTCGAAAGATTTATGGACCTCTACGCGTTGGCGATGGCGAGTACCATAGAAGATTTAATGATGAGATGTACGAGCTATACGCAGACATCAAAATAGTCTAGCGAATTAAAATGCAGGGGCTGCGCTGGCTATGCCATGTTATGCGAATGAAAGATGATGCTCCGGCCAAGAAAGTGTTTCCATCGGAACCCGCCTATGGAAGCAGAGGTAGAGGGCGGGCCCCACCCGTTAGAAGGACCAGGTGGAGAACGATTTCAACTCCTTTGTGTGACCAATTGGCGCCGGTTTACGGAGCGAAGAAGCAACTGGCGCGCCTTGTTGGACGGCCATAGCCGTTAAGACGGTTAAGCGCCAATTAAGTAAGTAAGTAAGTAAGTCTGTTTCGTGAGCAGCTTTTCGATGGCAAACTTGTCTCGTGCCACTCACTCGCGCACTTTCTTTGTTGCACAGAGGCGTGTAGGTATCTTGGCGGCCACAAGGTAGTAATTCGAGTTGATATTTGGACTTCGTAGAGTGCGCACATTCATGACACTTCCGTTGATCACGACTTGATCGATTTGGTTTCGTGTTCTTCGATCAGGAGACAACCAAGTAGCGTGGTGCATTTTTTTTAAGCTGAAACCAGGTACTGCAAACGATCATATTTCGGTGTGTTGATAAGCTCAATACAAAGCTTTATAGCTTCAAAGCTTTAGGAACCCAACTGTGAACTTCGACTACGCGAGGGGAATCCTGTTACAAATATAAATGCATCATGCAAATTCCTTATGGAACTAGAGGTGGGGGTGTGATGGCCTATGGTCATATTAATTGTTTCCGAGATAGTCGGGCTAGTAACTTAATGGTGCTTTGCTACCGGAACGTAGCGGATATGTATTCGATAAAGGACTGTAAACATCGACAATGCTCCCTAAAACTTTCGGAGAGTGTCTTTATAGTTAATACAACAACAACGATATCATATTTCGAATCGCGCCGAATACAATTAGCCTCAACATGTAGGGAGATTTAGCATTGTGGAGGCTTTAATTCCTGAGTGTAGGACCAAAAACCCCTCTCCTTTGTCCAAATCATTGCAGTGGCAGTCATCATCTTTCCTAGTTTTCCATTAAAGAAGTTGTATCCTCTTCGTCCGCATTGTCTATATGAGCGTAAGCGCAAAGCTTTTACATGCCTTCCATAAAAGGTCTTTTAATATTAAAAGGCCACATTTTTTGTCTGGGTAATAAAATTTTTTCTTCACATCTTAGATGCTACTTTGTCTGTTTCGATAACTAACAACAGCTATTATTTCAATACTTTTTTAGCGGGACATCACCATTAAATTTAACCCATCTTCTACTTAACAGTTATTTTTATTTGTTGGAAGTTTTGCGCAACTTTATTATGACTTTAATTCTCTTTTTAATGTGAAAACTGATAGGCACTTATCAGTTTGAAGTTTGCTGTCGCTTGAGTTTTGCTCTGTTGCTGTTGGTATACGCACTCGTTTATTACTGTTATTCACGCCGCAAGGCATGAATCGCCAAACCTCACTACAAGTGTGTAAAAAAAAAATCATAAAGTTTTGTAGATGTTTATATTTATAACTGAATTTTAGTACAACAACAACAATGACAATGGCAAAATGGTTGTAGAGATGTAAGAAGCTTAGGCTGTGAATGATGCTTCTATTGTATTTGATGCATAATACAAAACAAAATTTGAATTGGTAGTAAAATTTTCATTGTTTCAGTTGGGCAAAAGTTTTTTGGAAATAAAATAAGTAATAATTGGAATCACTTTTAGTTTTATTAGTAAAGTTTTAAATATTTTGTGCATTGCTGTAAGCAAAATTGTTGTGTAATTTCTTACGGACATTTAACAGTTATTTACACATAGACCAGTGGTATTCGCACACATTCGCATGTACGTGTTTATGTGTACAGTTACTCCAGTCCAAAAAGGGACCGCTTTGGTTGGTTATGGTTACATTTCTTGGTATGTATTAAGAGAGGTTTTATAAAGCAAGAGAGGTGTAAGCTCAGACGAAATAGGCCTGTAGCTTTAACAAAAGTTCGCGGATGATGCATTAATTTCCATAAATGGTAGGAATGAACATGAAATAAGAGAAAAAATACAAAGTGATTTAGATGCTCTCTATATTTGGCTGTGTGGTAACAGACTAAAAATTAATATTGAAAAAACTAAATATATGGTAACATCAAGGAAAATTATTGCTCATTTTGAAACTATTAAAATAAATAATACTAAAATTGAAAAGGTGCAAACGATTAAATATCTCGGCATTCAAATAAATTGTAAACTAAAATTTGATGGCCATGTTGATTATACAAGAGATAAAATAGCAAAAAAATGTATTTCATTCAAAGAACCTGTAGAAACTTGAATTATTATAAAGCAAAAGTATATAGATCCATAATTGAGCCACACTTCATATATTGTTCTACTATTTTCTTTATCTTGAAGGATTCGCAAATCGACAAACTAAAAAAAATGCAGAATAATAAGCGCATAGCTTATATTAGGTAAACGTTTTGATACCCCCATTAAAGATATGCTACAAAGTTTGAATTGAATGAGCGTAAAACAACAAATATTTTTCCCCAGTATGAAGTTTATATACAACATAAAATCCGGAAATTTGCTTGATTATTTAAAAACAAATATTACATTTAACTACGAGGTTCATGACAGAAATACGGGGCAGAGAAATGATTTTAAATTACCTAATTACAAAACGGAGTCTGAAAAAAATAGTCTTTTTTACAAAGGATTAAAACGTTTCAACGAATTACCTGCAAATATTAAGAATTGTGATAATAACTTATTTAAGAAAAGATTATATGCTCACGCGAAGCCAATGAATATAAAACAAATATAAGGATTCGAATGGATTTGTGTTACATGTTTCAAATACAATTTCAAACTCAATTACAAATTCAAGTTCAACCCCATACATAGTACATATTGTTAATTAATGCAATAATATTTTTAAGTGTTGATCTAGGCTGTAAGAGTCGTAATAAGTAAAATAAAAAAAAAAAAGTATTCCAAATGTTTCTAAGGAAAAATATGAATTTTTGGTTCTCCAAGTGAAGTAAATCACTCTTAAATAAGTTGTGATGATTCAACTAGTCTATATATATAAAAATCAAATTATGTGTGTTTGTGTCTGTGTTCGCTAGAGAAACGTATTTCCCACACCTCAAACATCACCAAATTTTGGGTATAGGTTCCTTCGATCAACACGAAGGTTTTAGGCTGAAAATAATTTCGATATATAAAAGCGGCCTGGCACTTCCTTACAAATGAACTCTTTGGTACTGCATAACTTTGAACGTATACATGCGAGAATATTGAAATTCAGTAAGGAGTTGTTTGAGGTTAATCCCTAATACCCCCAAGAAAATGTGGAATTAGGAAAAAGTGGCGTGGCACTTCCCATACAAATGGAATATATCATACAGATGGGAGCTACACCACGCGGCCGGAAGAGACGAGCAAACTATTACTCGAAACACACTTTACTGCCTGCACAGCAGGCTATCAATTACCACCTATAATGGCAGATTTGCCAACGATCAGTGGTAATGAAAAAAGCCTAGCAAAAAAGCTCACCACTGTGAAACGAGTGTAATGGACTCTGTCTAATTTCAGCCCGTTCAAGTCACCAGGACTGAATGGGGTCTACCTTTGTCTGTTACAGCAAGGGATAAAGCATATAGCCCCAGTCCTTTCCACTTTGTATAAGGCATCACTACTGCTCGGCCATATCCCGGGCAGGTGGGCAGAGGTTAAAGTAGTACTCTTACAAAAGCCAGGGAAACCGGAGCATCTGCCCTCGTCATATCGTATCGTAAAAGGTATGGAGAAAATCTTAGATCAGCATATCAGGGAGGTCAATGTGAATAAACTCCCTCTGTGTAGGAATCAGTTCGCCCTCCAATCAGGGAAATCCACAGAGATAGCTACTTATAGTCTCACGGTAAAAATCGAAAAGGCTCTAGAGTAAAAAAAATAGCCCTCTGAGCTTTTATTGATATATCAGGGGCTTTCGATAATACAACACATCAAGCTATCGAACAGGCTATGATTGACAAGGACATAAGCCCTATAATAATAAGATGGGTGCTGTCTATGTTAAAGAGTAGATTGAAAACCAAGGGATTTGATACACAAGGATAAGCCGATGATCTAGTTTTTTACATCACAGGGATGCATCATAGAGACGTGGTGCGATACCAAAGGATTGTCTATAAATCCTAACAAAACTACTATAGTGCCTTTCACCCGGAGAAGGAAAGTATCTCTCCCAGAACCATCCCTGGGTGGCACAAAATACAATTCTAAATGGAGGCTAAATATCTAGGGGTCACACTGGATAGAACCCTCAAATAGAATGCTCATTTGGATGATATCCTAAACAAGGCAACAAGAGCTTTCTTCGCCTGTACTCGTCTCTACGGCAAAACATGGGGGATTTGTCCCAAAATAGTATACTGGACATCTAATACTGTCGTGAGGCCAATAGTCACCTATGCTTCTCTAGTTTGGTGGCAGAAGGCCACACAAAGGAAGGCAACGGCCAAACTAAACAAACGGCATCGATTAGTTTGCGTTGGCATAACGGGTGCGATGAGAACCGCCCCTGCTGACGCACTTAGTGCTTTAGTGGGATACCTCCCTTCCCTATTCTGATAGAGAAAGAGGCAACAGGAGTTCACTAAGACTTCCAAATATTTCTGAGTTGAAGGAAGGAAATATGATAGGGCATATTAAAGTAATAAGAAAATTCACAGGAAATCCCTCATTACAACTGCGTGATGTAATGTACCCTAAGCTCAGAATCTCACGGAACTTTGAAGTGTCCATTGTGGACAGGACCCACTGGGAAATAGGGAATCCTTATAACGACCCTGACTCAGAGGTCTGGTACATAGATGGATCGAAATTCGATGACGTAAAAACGGGAGCTGGCATATATGGGCCAAACTTAAAAAAATCGATACCAGTGGGATGTTACCACACCATATTTCAGGCAGAAATTCATGCAATAGAGGTCTGTGGTAGAGAATATCTGCGGAGAGGCTCAACAGCGAAAAGCATCTACATTATTTCGGACAGCCAGGTGGCACTGCGTGCCTTGCAATCCTACATAGTTATATCTAAGCTGGTGGATGAATGCACTGAAATCCTTAATGCCCTGGGAGCCAAAAACAAGATTTTTTTGGGATGGGTTCTCGGACATCAGGGACATGAAGGTAATGAACATGCAGATTACCTAGCAAAGCAGGGTACTACATCAGCATTCTATGGTCCAGAGTCCTTTTGTGGACTCACAAAAGCACACACCAGGGAAACTGTAAGTAACTGGGAAACTAAACAATTCAGATGTCCTTGGATTGATTGCCCAGGGCAAGGTCAGGCCAAACTGTTTATGCTTCCGGCAACGAAAGTATCAGCCAAACTCATTAAACTCAGCAGGGAGGACCCAAGAACTCTTACTGGGTACTACACGGGATACTGCGGTCTACGATATCACCTAAGTAAATTAAATCTATCTGATATCCATATTTGTCATTTCTGTGAGATGGATAATGAAACGCCGTTTCACATTCTCTGCGAATACATCGCTCTAGCTAGGCAGAGACTATCCCATCTAGGGGGTGGGACTCTTAGTCCCTATGTGATATGGAGTAAAAAGCCTGAAGAGGTACTTAGATACATTAAGAGCCTCCAGATACAAAATTAGGCTGAAAGGTCTTGCACAATAGATCTGCACAAAGGTCGCAGTTCTTCCAGAACAATTAATAATAATAATAGTAATCATACTACATATCTCTGGTTGTAGTAATGGTAGGTTAATGCAAATTGGTAAGGAGTTATATGACGCCAAAAAATTTGTTTATCTTTGCACGGAACGAGAAAACCAAAAATATTGTGCACCCACTTGCATTACAATAAGATACAATAATAAAATTTTTCACACGAAAATTTCACCAAATATGCGTATACAATTCTATTCAATTTACAGAAAAATAAACTAAATTATCAACAAACAAAACAGAAAAAATAACGCAACATTCATTCGATTCGGGCGTTACGACGTACCCCCGGTAAAGCTAGTATTCCATAGAATTCACCTGATTTCTTGAATTAAATATCAACCTATTTCGACTGCCGTTTTGGAAACGCCTCAACTCAGAATATTTTTCAATAACGCTCTGTCTCATAACTTGGACGAAGAACGCTGGATCTAAGAATTTTACTCATAACCATCCTACCTTACGTCAAAGAAAATAGAGTTTATGCTAAGATGGAGCCTTTTTGAAACAAATTCTGTGAAATGGCATTCTTTAGTCGAGCTCTGAGATAAAGCGTTTTTTAGAAACTTTTTGAGCACTTAGCATCCTCTTTTCTGCAGATCTGTTAGCTTGCCTCACGATTATGGGACTGGTTCGTTTCCTCTCACATTTTGCCTCTTGAGAGCAGATTAACTATTTTCAGCAAACTTTGTCATGAGCACCCATTGGTGGGTTCCGCTAGAAACAATTTTTTAGCCGGAGCGTTATCTTTCATTCGCATAACATGACCTAGCCAGCCTCTTCGGTACTCACCATCGCCAACGCGTAGAGGTCCATAAATCTTTCGAAGAACTTCTCTCTTGAACACTTCCAAAGTCACTCCATCTGACGTTGTCATGGTACATGCTTCTGCACCATATAGCAGGACAGGTACGATATATGACTTGTACAGTACGATTTTCGTTTGCAAGTGAGAACTTTACTTTTTAGTATCCTCCTTAGTCCAAAGTAGCATTTATTGGAAAATTCCATCATTGTTCCTAATCGATGAGAGTAACCACAGAGCACACGTAGCGCGCACCCATACCCGTACCCGAAGTAATGACAAACGCTATCCAAAAGTACGGTGAATTTCGCGCGTCGTGGGAAATTATATTTTAGTGGGTGGTCATTCATGAAAGAAGATAGTCCTAATCGGAGATACTACGTACAATACATAAAGCATTTTCTCCTTCCATGGAGCTCGTACAAAAAAAAAAAAAAAAAAAAAAACAAAGCCTATTCACTTACCCCGTTTTTCATAAAATAATATATATAAAATTTTTATAAAGCTTTACGAAATGGCATTCCTATAAAAGATTTCAGATTTTTAAGTCAATTTAATATTTTGTAAACTTTGGTTAATATTTTTACGAAAAATTTAAAAAAATTTTAATTATAGCCAGAGGCAAGATTGCCACATCAGCTTAGGTCCTATAAGTTCCCGCTGCAGTTCTTGCCTCTAAAATTTATTTCTTTAATTAAGATTATAATATAAAATCCTTTAAATTTCTCTTAAATACCTGTAATTCTCAACAGCTTAACGGGTTCTCTCTCTTTAATGTAACTATCCCATATTTAGTTCAACAAATATTTTATAAAAGCGCAAAGCTTCTTTCACTTGAGTCTACTTTTTACAAAAATTCCCTGAATCGCCTATATTTATGGTTTTTTTTTTTATTAATCATACTCTTTCAACATTTTTATACTAACTCAAAAGCTATATATATTCATTTGTTGAATTCTTTCACCAAATTCTTTGAAATATACTGACCTATAACACTGACTTCTCCGCTACGACGCGCACTATGCCCCTGCTTGTTGCGCGCCCAGCATGTGTATACACCCGAATCGGTGTTCTTCTGCACGGGGCTTATTGTCAATGAGCCATCAGGTTGCACACGTTGCCGAATATCATCAGGCAATTCACGACCACCACGCTCCCAATGTATCTCCTCGATGGGATAACCCGCAACGGGGCATTTCAAGTTCAACGTTTCACCTGATACGGCTGTTACTTTTGGTATAAGGCGTATGTATGGCAGACCTGGAAAATAGTGGAAAAAGAGATATTATTTTATTATTTTATATAGATAAGCATGTAGGTAAGTGTATACAAAATTTTGTGATTGGTATTAAAATAAGTTTCAGAAGATATAAGATTTAACTTCCAAAAGTATCCGAATGTTATTTTTATCGATCAAAACATGTAATAGTAATACTATTTTTGAAAGTGCAAATTTCTTTGTCGAATTTTTTAGATCTAATTTTGTTGATGACGGCATACCGGATGATGTACCGAGTGTACAGTTTATTCCATCTTCGCTTGACTTTGCTTCTTTTGTGTTATCGGGGGAGGATATCATCGACGCCAAAAAGAAATTTTAAGTGTTCTAAGCAAGTAGATGTACATCAATTATTTGCATTCTTTCTCAAGTGATATATTTCATATTTGATGGAACCAATACTATTCCTATTTAATTTGTCCCGTAGATAAGGCAACTTTTTGGATGAGTGGAAAGTTATATCAGTAATTCCACATTTTAAATCTGGAAGTAAAAATGATGCATCGAACTATCGACCAATTTCTAAAATAGCTATTAGTGCCAAATTTTTCGAAAAGGTGATTAGCTCAAAGCTTTCATTTGCTAATAAACCACACATATCGCTGTCCCAAAATGATTTTATACTAAATCGATCTACAGTTACTAATCTGGCTGTTTTTTTCCAATTACTGCATCTCAGCGTTTGCAGATCGTTTGCAAGTCGATTCCATCTATACGGATCTATCTAAGGCATTTGATAGAGTATCTCATACCATGTTAATTCGCAAACTACAGTTATTTGGATTTCACTCATCATTTTTAGCCTGGGTGAAATTATATCTAACACACAGAGATAACTTTGTGGTTGTTGATAATGTCAAATCATTTTCATCTGATGTTCCTCAAGGAATTATTCCCCAAATTTTTTTTTTCATCAATGATTGTTCAAAGTGCTTTACAGAGTGTGAACAGCTATTTTATGCCGACGACTTAAAGATATTCAAAAAGATAAAAACTCTCTCTGGCTTTGAAACATTACAGATTGAAGTAAACAATTTTCAAGAATGGTGCCTTCGTAATGAACTCTCTATTAATATTGATAAATGTTGCTCGGTTACTTTCTGTAAAATTAGGTCACCACTTCAGTCTTCGTATTTTGTTTCTGGTACTGTCCTTAGATCCAGTAATAAAATCAAAGACTTTGGTGTTGTATTTGACTCAAATTTTACATTCCCTGAACATTAAATTATGTCATACCTAAAGCATGTTCCTCGTTAGAGTTTATTCGGGGCAATAGCTCTGAATTTAAGGATCCATACACGAATAAATCACTCTTAGCACATTTCTAAGATCTAAATTGGAATATGCTTCTTTAATCTGGAATCCATTTTATGAAGTACATAATAATAGAATTGAAAGGGTTCAAAAAATTTTTAAAATTCGCCTTTTCTGGGGTTAGGTTCGATTTACCTATACCATCTCACGTTTCTCGTTGCAAATTTGTTAGCTTGCATACTCCTGCCAGTAGAAGATTGATTTCCGGTTTAGTAGTTTTTCTTGATGTCTTAAATGGAGCTATCGACTGTCCATATTTATTACATTGCATACAATTTAATGTTCCTACACGATGTCTGCGTCAACCTAACCCCAGCGGGTTAGGAGGTCAGAATACACCCGCGGTAGGTATGCCTGTCGTAAGAGGGGACTAAAATACCAGTTTCAAGGGGCTATGTAGCGCAACCCTTCAGGTTTCCAGCGCAATATACAGCTTCTCCAAACCCAATTGTCAACCTCACCTATCCGTAGCGAATCCTGTTTCGCTAACAGACGAGGCCATGTCCTCCCTCCCTGGGAGGGAGGGATGGCCTGAAGGTTTAATGTGGCCATATAAATCGATCCCGAGATGGTCGGGCTAGCATCTTAATGGTGCTGTGTTACCGAAGCGTACCGGATCTGTATCCGGAAAAGGACCATCACATCGATAACAGTCCCCAAAGCATTCGGGGAGCAACCTTATCGCTACAATAACAACAACAACATGTCTGTGTCATAAGGATTTGTTTACATTTGACCATTGTAAAACAAAGTATGCTCAGGATGAACCTATTATCAGACTACTAACTGAATTTAACTTACTATGTAGAGAAATAAATTTACATATATTTGCTAATCGGAATGAATTCAAACAAATACTATGCTTGTATTATTCATAAATTTATAAATGTTAATTCTTAGTCTGAAAGGTTTGTAAACCATTGACTTAGATAAATAAATAAATAAATAAACAAAAAACATGTCGATGGGTTGTTTCAGATATATTATTTAACGTGTCTTTTATATATGTGGATTGTATACATACACATTTACATATATACGGGGTATTCCATCCCATTTCGACCAAGTTTGAGCCCGACCCTTTTGAGAATTGGCTGAAAGTTTTTCTAGCTTACGAAAGACGTTTTTCAGAAGTTTTTCAATTTTTTTCATCCAACTCAAAAAAAGTTATGAATTTAAAAAAACACCGTTTTTGTTTTCAAAATGCTATAACCTTTTCAAAAATTGACCGTTTGGGGTCTTTTTTTTTTTTTTAAATTAGTTTTTAAATGTACTTTTCGGAAAAAATTCAAAAAATTTTTAAAGTTTTTTTTTGTAATTTTTCAGTTTTTCGAGATTTTTCGAATTTCGCCCTTTTTTTCTCATAAAAAAATTAAATAAATTCTGCAATCATCCCCACTAATCCCGGAGTGGGCCGAGACTTTTTGTTTTTATTTAATTGAAAAAAAACTTTAAAATTTTTTTTGTATTTTTTCCGAAAAGAACATTTAAAAACATATTAAAAAAAAAAATTTTTTTCCCAAACGGTCAATTTTTGAAAAAGTTATAGCATTTTGAAAAAAACACCGTTTTCGAACTCAAAATAAGTTTTAAATACACAATATGCAAACTTCAAACAAATTTTTCATTCACTTTGAAATCTTGTTATATAGAAACAAAAGCAAAAAAAAATATTTAAGTTACCTACGAAGAAGGCGTTTTCTGCCTCCCCAAGAAGCGAATATTCACACAACATAAACAAGCAGCAATCTCATGCACGCAATCGCAGTTAATGGAGATGACATGTGAACGAACGCATCGACAGATGTCCATCAGCCCTACATGCAAATGTGTATGTACATATGTATGTATGTATTTTTACATATCATGCGCTGAAAAACTTGACGCCCATGTACATGCGATATGACATGTTGAAAAACCGAAATAATACACCGGGAGTATTTCGCTTTATCTATGTGGGTCAGCACAACACGTCAGCAGTGAGGAAAATAGTTTGTTAAATTGCTTTTGCCTTAACTTTTTGTAACGTGCTTTTGAGCTTTTTGCAAATTTATATGTATGTTTGCATTTGCAAGTTTTTTGATGTGTAGACATAGGGTTGAATCCAGAATGTAAGCGTGATTTGTAAAGTGTAAACGTAAGCGTAAGTGTAGTCTTCGAAAGTGGTATGATGTATGTGAAAATAAAGAATATTAGCATATTCTGTATGGAGGAGAATGTTAGCGTAAGTGCAAGTAAGTGTAGTCACTACACTATAGCATACGAATAAAAAAAATAAATACAAAGGCTACAACCTCTAAAGAGATTTTAAGCCGAGCTGTTCTTCCCATTTGCGTTGTGCTCCTTTAAATTTTTCCTTAAAGTTGGCGGAACATGTTTACGCCGGCTCCGAACGGCATCCGCAAAACAGATGACTTTTCACTGAGCAGCTTTTCATGGCTTTTTTGTCAATTCACTGCCGAGGAACGACCCTATTAGGTTAGGTTGGGTTCAAGTGGCTGCCATCTGCATCGGAGCGGCACACCTAGGCCTTTAAAGGCCCCTTGTGAACCCCACACGGATTTTTTCCTACTCTCCTAAGCAAACCACTTCGTTGAGTTTGTGAAGCTAACTAAGCGTCGTGCATTGACCTCAGCTATATCAGTCAGATCTACGAGAAACATCTTGCCCATAAAACGTTGCCTTCTTCTACCGAGCGCTAGGTATTCGCATAGTAGATGTCTAACAGTATCAGGCTCTTCTTCGTTGCGGCAGCTTCTACAATAATAATTAAATGGAGCGCCAGTCCTTTCCCCATGCGATCGAATACACACGTGACCAGTGAGAAGACCCACAACTAACAAAAGATCGCTCTTACGGACGTCGAAAATCTCACGCGATTTGTTCTCATTCCATTCCAGCCTTGTGACTTTTGCCGTGTGGCATCCATCATGGTGCTTCCACCTGGCTCCCGCTTCTATCAGTAGAGCCTCCTTTATCCTGAAATTGCAGGTGGAGAGCGTCATGCCCAACCTCTTAAAAAAATTTGTTTCTAATTAAGAAAACTTATTTTCAAATTTTTAAACTTGCTTGCCCGAAACTAAATCGAAGATCTTCATGTGGTAGGCGGGGCATGCTACCATCACACCACGGCGGCCACCTACATAACATAATGCGCGAATGCGAACTCAATGCAAGACAAAGCAAGGAAAGAAAGGTTGGTTATAAATTATCGATCAGGTGTAAAAAAGCCATCGATTTTTTTACCGAGGTATTATGATTTTGCTATTAATAACCAAGATTATCGATGAATTTTTGATTTATAGATATTTTACCAAAAAGTTATAAATTTGTTATTAAAATTAAATAGAGTTGTTTTCAAAAAATTACAGATCATTCAAAGAAAACTCATCGATACGTAATAAAAATTGTATCTACTTTTACGAAGGATATATGTTTGTTATCGTGAGTTCATCAATTTGGGGTTATCGGCGAGATTTGGCAAGATTGAATGAAGGCGAATGTCGCATAT
This sequence comes from Eurosta solidaginis, assembly GCF_040869045.1. Lineage (NCBI taxonomy): Eukaryota > Metazoa > Arthropoda > Insecta > Diptera > Tephritidae > Eurosta > Eurosta solidaginis. The sequence continues at coordinate 220,463,243 of NC_090323.1, read as the reverse complement.
AATTGACCAAGCGGGAAAGGCAAGGTCGAATATCTTGTGTAGGTCTTACAACCTTAGACTCACAAAGCTCCTCCCATCATTCAAAAAAAAAAAAAAAAAACCTAATAAGGATTAATTTTGGGTATTCTGAATGGACACAGCCTTCTGAAGTCACATACCTTTAAATTAAGCTTGATCAGTGATAGCAGATGTAGGCAGTGCGTGTTGGAGACGTTTGTGCTCGTGCCCTTCGCTTGTCAAGCTAAGAATCCAGCTATTAGGAACGATGCAACTGTCAGATAAGTCCTAGAAAGCTTGTAGTATTTGCCAAGAGGTCAGAGTTATTTTTAAACATAAATCTTGGTTTTTGTTAGGGTTTCTCGATTTGGACGTTAAATAAACTTTTGGTTATTCTACGTACTTATTCAGTTTATACGAGGTCCTCGCGGACCGGCCCGTTCTACTTACCGAAACTATTGCGGTTTAATCAATTTATTATCGAGCTGTTATCGGATTTTTCACAACTGCTTATCTGAAAACAACCCTAAAAGAACCAATAAGAAGCCGAGAAAGCCGCTTTGGAAAATGTGATTCAAATATGTGCCGATGAAATTCAGCTTTTATTTAATAGCGAAAGTCTGGCACTCATGGGCTCTAGCTCTATTGAACTTTAATTGATTGCGCCTCAAAACTGCCTACTTAACATTTTTAAGGAACTCCTAATAAAAAGTTCGAAATTTTCGTAAAACTGTCGAATTTTTTCCAAAAATTTTCAAGATTGCTTTGCATATCTTGAATTACAATATTCAAAGAAAAAGAAGAGCTGAGCTGGCGTAATTTATTGGAAACTGCTACTGCTTTATATATGCAAAATTTTCCGAAATATCAACAACATACGTATTTGGCACTACGCGAGAAAAGATCAATTACTCGAAAAAAATTTACAATATTTTTAATGATTTATAACAAATTGAAGTTGGTTCTAGAAACTGGTAAATACCGGAGATCGATATTTTTTTACTTTTTTACTTGAAATCAGTCAAACTTGACCGTATTTGTACCGTATACGGGCCACTACGCGAACGCTAATGCACATAACCCACAGTGCCGGCTCACCGTGTATAACCAACGGCATGCGAGTTGACATTCCTTTTCTGACGAAGCGTCACATGTGTGTCTATTTAGTCTACTTGTGCCGGCACTTTGAGCTATTTTTTTGATAACTGACCATTTGATAGAAGGACCAGCAAATGCTATGATATTGAAGAAAAATACTGTGAAAATATTATGCACATTTTATGTTAGCAAAAAACGTTAAGAGTAGAACAAAAAAATGCAAAAATTCTCGCTATTCAAACGACTGTATTTTCAGACATACGGAATATACATATTATATATTCGCTGTGAATGACCTGCACTGACAAATGGGTAGATATACAGAAAGCCGAAAGCGCGGATGCAAATTTCTCTAAATAGTCGTTTGCACAACATAACTGTATGCTTGTTTGTGTTCTATTTATATTTATTTATATGCACAACGAAATGATAATATTTAGCGATGGGGCGTTGTGCAAAATTAAAACAAAAAAAATTATAAATATGTATATTTAAGCATGGAGATTTAACATAAAAAACATCTTTTTTTTCTCAGTTTTTATTATATATACAAATTTATTATAAGATCGCGGGTTCGAATCGAGCTCAAGGCCTAACAATAATTTTTTTTTTTTTATCATTATTATTGTTATGATAAATTTTTTCTTAATTGAAAAAATTTTTTAATTAGAATAGAAGGAAGAAAAAATTTTAGACAACTGCCAAAGCTCGTTGTATAGATCCATTTCGGGAACTGCTAAATTCCTTCATCGGCAACGTTTAGGCGCCGCTGCTATAACCATTCAGCCACCACAGCGTTTTTTTGTTTGTTTTCATTAATCCTACTTCTATTCTGGTTCGTGCCAATTGATATTCACAACACTGCGACATCTGTTGCAGAATAGCTGTGAAAATTGGACTTGTCTGTTGGCAATTCTGCCATAGTGTCATATTTTATTGACACTTTTTTCCCTGTGCTCTGGGCCGATATAACAACAAAAATTGCAAATTTATTATACATACCGTAAATATTTAATCGCGCCGCATGTTGCACTTTCCCCGCACGATTCTCTGCAATGCACGAATATTCGCCACCATCCTCTACCATGACATGGCTAATGTTGACGTGACTAATTACATCGCCATGGACAGTGATGTATTGCCCAATCATAAATCTGTATAGCAATATTGCAAAAAGAAGCAAAAAGAAAGAAGAAAAACAATTATGAGAGAATTTATGTGAACAAGGGATATGAAAGGAAATCCCCTAGATATCAAATTATGGGAAATTTATTTTAATTTATCTTTGGTTTTTATTTCTACGAAATCTATGTGAGTGTATATGTAGGTATGAAAGTACATACATAAATAAATAGCTTGAGATATTTTCGACTAGCTAATAAGAGTTACAAATACTTTTGTCTTTTTGCACCACTTTTTTAGTCTTAAATATTAAGGCTCCTAAAAATATTCGAAGAATTCAAATAATGGAATATATCAAAAAATTACGTATACGCCATGTATGTACCACACATTTCTTCTATATTGAAACTATGATCGATATAGCAAGATCAAATAATAACTAGATATTGAAACCTTAGAATGGTGTGTCTCAAAAATGGTGAGCCCAAGTAAACTTTTCCGAGCTTTCCAATACCGACGAGAATATCAAAAGTATGTATACGAGGTGTGTTCAAAAAGTACCGCGAATTTTGAATTTTCGAGGGTTACGTATATTCGAATTTCGATTTTTTTGTGGCGTTATGTTGGTACTCATGTCTCTCACTTATGCCGACAAGCTCGGTTATTTTGAATGTTCACTTAGTTGTTGACAGCTGATTTGCTTGCACGTGTTTTGGCTCGTCTTCGATCAAAGAACCTGTATCAAATTTTATGCGAAAAATGAAATTAAGTGCGCGGATGTATTCTGTAGACTGTGGCATACGGAGAAGCTCCCGTGAAGCGAAGCAACGTTTATCGGTGGTCCAAATGTTCTCAGAAACCCGAGAAGATGTGAACAACGAAGAGCGTGCCGGACGCCCGAGCAGAAGAAAAAATTGATGAAGTGAAGAAAACGGTATTGGCCAATCGTCAAATCACCGTTAGAGAAGTTGCTGAGAACCTGGACATTTCTATTGGCTGGTGCCATTCGATTTTTATCAATGATTTTCGCCGCGAAATTCGTACCAAAACTGTGTTTCCAGTATATTGAGACGTACCGCATGGATACCCATCGGACAGTGCCTTGTCAAAACCCCAAAGACCATTGATAGGTGAGCCTTAGCGAACCCAATTATTTCAGCAGACCTCATGCCATCCACTTTCGGCCATAAAGATCTTGCTACCCTGTAAGACGTGGTGTCCGCCCAACGTTTTCTGAGCTGACTCGAGGCCCAGCTATGGCGGAGCAATCCACAGGTGGCCAGCGGAATCCCGAAATCCCTACAGCCATCTTTATCCGGTTCAGTTGTACCGATACGGGCTAAGAGATCACTTGGATATCACTATGGCCCGGGACCCAGATAATTTTAATTGTAAAATAATTCGATTCAATCGTAAGCGAGGTCAGGCACTCCCAGACCCCTCGATCGCACTGTAGTTGAGCTTAAGGCCTTGATAGCCGCTTGGCTCTCAGAGTAGATATTAAATTCCCTAATCGTAGTAGCATTGGATAGCATTCCATCCACCGCTTGGAATACACTGCAGTGATCAGCCAACTTAAACTTGCGGCTTATATTTAGCTCTTGACAAAAGATCCCCGCCAACCTTTCTGTCCAACTTCGACCCATCCGTGAACAAGTTAACCGGTCCCATGCCACAGATAATTCCCCTTTTCCACTCCTCCCTCGGGGGAAGACTGGGGTGAAGTTTGCATAGGGAGCGGTCATCGGCATACATTAGTCCGTCCTGTCCGGGATAAAGTCGAAACTAGTAAGAAGGCTAGAGTGTCCGAAGTCAGAAAGCGAATAACCCATATCACGAAGCCTGACCAACGACCGGCCCTCGGCTGCTTTTCCCGCAATATCTACTGGATATATGTTCAGCATGACATTCAGTACCAAGGTGGGTGTTGTTCTCAGAGATGTGATGAGTAAGAGTTTTGAACACCGATTTCTCGAAAATATCCTATAAAAAATTTATCACATCTTTTTGTCACTATTGGCTCCGGGAATACGTGAGCAAAGTATTAAAATGCCATTTTGGATCATTTTGTACATAGCACATATGCACAAATTTAAATACATACATCTCATTAATAGTAAAAATTCAGACAGTTTTTATAAATAGATACTTGAGTCACAATAAACTAAATGTCTCGTGGTCAAAGTAGCCTCAAAAGCTAGCAGTAGGAAGGAATAAGTAAATTAAGTGAAATTGTAAAGCCGTTTGTTAAAAGCAGTTGCTGGACTATATGAAGCTAAATAACCCTCCTGAAACAGTTCACAAGATTACGAATAAATTACCACAACCTAATCCTCAAATTACTCCGCAAAAGCTTCGAAAAAGTATCTTTCTCCATATAAAAATTACCCTGATATTATTCCTAAATAACCCCGAGAGAATCTTGCATTTTCCCCCAAGATCATTAGGAGATTACAAGAAATTGACCTTGAAATGACCCTGGAATTATCAGAAATTAATCCCAAATAAATCACAAAACAGTACGAAATGATTTCCAAATGATCCCAAAATTACCTCGAAATAGTCTCCAAAATTATTCCGAAATTTCCCTTAAGTGATCCAGAAAAACCCTCGGGAGAATCCTGAAGTAATCCCAATGATTTTCAGGAAAAAAGCACAAATTGGCCTCGAAATTTCCGCAGGAGAACGACGATATAGTCCCCAAAAGACTCCGACAGATCTTATAGCCATCCCGATATGACCCCGAATGGAGAGTAAAATCATTCCGAAATGGCAATGAATTAGTCCTTAAAACCTTTTGCGAGTGCCCGTCATGATCTTGAAACGACCAGGGAACGCAATGCCATACCTAACCTACAGCACTTTTACTAAAAGCATTTAGTTATTATTTTATAGTTATTATTTTGATATTTGCTGCGCTATAAAACAGGACGTAGCTTAAAGCACAAGAGCATAACAATAACTTTTCATGCAAAAGCTCTGTAATCTATTCATATTCACTGCGAGAGTAGTAGCCGAGCATTCTTTTCGTTGGTACTGTCGCTTTATAAACTTTGGTTTAAAATGAAAAATTTGGAGTTTTTATGCTTCTAGTTTACATAATACAACATACCAGAGTGATGAATGCAATCTTACAAAATAAGTCTGCATTTGACAATATTCGCTCCAATAAATTTAAGTGTTCCTTGTCGACTTATTTGTAGCATTGATTTTTTCATCATCATATAGTATTTTCTCTCTGAAATATGAAGTAATGTGCAGGAAAATAACGCGTGCGGTTGGTTTTTCCTTTTGTGTGAGGGTTATCTTCGGAGTGTTACATTTTCCATGACTAGGGAATATGGAAACATACTGCTGACATCAACGAGATGATTGACAGTCTGGAACAATATCATTAAGTTGCGGATGAGTATTTGGGAGGGTTGTAATACGAGAATTCACGATTGACGGTATACGGTACAAGACCCAAAATTTATCTATGTAAACCAAGCATTGGGGCCCCTTGAACAGAAATAGGTGACTGATGTGTTCCCCAAGCAAGGAAAAGTGTTTAGAATTTACCCGTGAAAATCGAACAAAATTGCAAAATGATTCAAGAAGTTGTATTCCAACCCTTTCAGGGAGTTGGCAGCACAATTTATAGCTTCTCCAACCCAATTCTCAAGTTTGTCGGGTTTACACTTAGATTGTGCTTCTTACCAGATCTTATCGGAAGTATATCCGACAAAGGACGGTCAACACCAATAACATTATCGTGCGATTTTTCAATTGGAGAAAATTATACTAACTGGAAAACTTAACAGTTCTAGAAAAATGTTTTATTAAAGCGTGCAATTACTGGAGTTACTGCTGATAACATTGATAGCACCGAAAGTTCTGCTTACTCCAAACTGGAAAAAAAGGGGAAAAGAGGGATCTGTTGGTGAATGAGGACAAAACAGAGTACGTGCTGTTATCGAGCAAAGAATCAGCGCACTTGCGCCTTGGCTGTCATGCTACTGTTGGCAGCCAAAAATTTGAAATAGTAAAAGGCTTCGCTTATTTGGGAACCAGCATAAACACAAACAACAACATTAGCTCTGAAATCCAGCGCAGAATCACACTTGCAAATCATTGATTCTTTAAACTCGGTAGACAATTGAAAAGTAAAATCCTCTCTCGGCAATCGAAAATCATGATAAGCACGTCACTTGTCGTACTCGTAATGCTATATGGTGCAGAAGCATGGACCATGACAATATTAGATGAAATGGCTCTGAGAGTGTTCGAGAGAAAAATTCTTAGAAAGATTTACCAACCTCTACGCGAACCTATAGCGAAAATCGAAGAAGATTCAATAATAAGCTGCACAAGCTTTACGCAGACATCAACATAGCCTAGCGAATTAAAATGCAGCGGCTTCGCTGGCTAGGCCGTTTGATGCGAATAAAAGGTGACGCTTCGGCTAAGAAAGTAGTTTTATCGGAACCTGACTATGGAAGCAGAAAAAGAAGGTGACGCAACTTGTTTTGCAGTCATAACAGTTTGAATGGTTAAGGGTCAATTATATAAGTAAATAAGCCGTTCCATAGTTTTTAATTTTTTGTTTTTGCTACCCTTAAATGCTCCTCAATTCAACTTTGTTTCAAATACACCACTAAAATAACTTTTTTGTGTGATATTTTGTGTTATATTTCTTTGCCTGCTTATTAACTAAAGGGTCTTTTTGGATACATATTTACGTATATATTTTTTGTGTTTTTATTGTGTGCTTGTATATATGTACATACACATATGCGCTATATATAACATAAATAAATATTACGTTCGATATGCTCTTCCAGAAGAGCAGTTGGCAATTAATTATGTTGGCAAAATAACGACGCAAACTTTTCCCAACAACTCACTACAAATATCGAACACCAACTTTAAGCACTCGCAAAGAGAAGTTGAAAAATCAAGTAATATGAGTATTGTAATGATATGAATTTATGCCTGTTTGCTTGTAAATTAATTAGGCAAATTATCAAAAACACACCCACTTAACGTCAACTTGAAAAATATGGACCAATAAGTTTGAGTACACAAATGGAAAAAAAAATCGTTTAATAAATTTAGAATAATTGCGTGTTGCCTTAAACCCATTCAATCCAGTTCATAAACTCAATAATTTAAACATAAAAGCAAATGCAATTATTTTGTAAAAAAATTTCCGGCTGGGTATATCTTTATGTAAAATATGAAAAGAAAAAATTCATTGAAAATTTGTTATTTGAGATTTAATTAGCAGAAACTTCATTACAAGTTCTTTAGTAAACAACACTTTTGTGTGAATATTCAATGGATGTGTAAAGGGAGTATAAGATGAAAAGAGTTTTATATAATATGAAAGCTCTGTAGAGTTTGGGGCTAATTTTTTATCTGATATAATAAACCTTCATGAGCAGAAAAAAAATAACGAATTTGGAAAAGTTTGATTAATTTTTTTATTGCGAACATAAGAACTTTTTCATGATTATGGGTCAAATGGAAATTTTTTATAAGTCATTATCTGACATTGATGGTTTTTTCTTGCGGCGTTCAAAAACACTACGGATCTAATTTTATAAATCACCAGTTCAATATAGCCACCATGTTATGACAAACGCTTCATTTATTCTTATTGTAGCGACAAAGGTTTCCCCCTGTGGGTTAGGGGTAGTAGAATATGTCCACGGCAGGCATACCCATCGTAAAAGGTGACTATAACCCACAAAGGGGTGTATTGTTGGTTTTCTAATTAAATTGTTGCTATTCGGATTTTCATATTCCAAGCCGACAGTGCACCTCTGTAACAAATTGCCGTCATCATATTAGTGACGAAAAGGGAATGTACTGGTGGTTTAATGGGTTTGCGGTTGATCTTCGGATCTTCACACTCCAAACCTATCAGTGCACCCTAACCGTAACAAATGTACGTCATCTTATTAGTGACAATAAGGCTAACCAATCCTGAGTTGCTTTACTCGAAAGGGAGCAGAGCGAACGCTGGTATCACCCTGTGGGACCCCAAACTGCCACTGCGGGAGCAATCCTGTGATCGCCCCCTTGTGGGAGCATAGCGGTGGCTGTGGTTTCATATCGTAATTCTGGGAGGGTAACCCAGAATGCGTACGATTGCCTCCGTGGAAGTTCGCTCCTTCGTTGGAGTTGACAATGTCCTCTTCGGAGTAATGCTGTCGCTCCAGCCACCGAATCAGACAATATATTATTCTTTTCGGAGTAATACTGTCTTCTTTGTTGGGAAGTGGGCAAGAAAGTTTACTCATGTACTTCTCACATGGAGTACGCTGCCCAAGTACGCGCTAATCTGCGTACAAGTAATTCAAAGACGCTTCTGCGGAACGTCAAAGAAAAGGTTGTTTACATCTCTAAATTGTGAACGTTGTTTAAAAATGGATGAATAATATGAAGATTGAAAAGCAAGAATAACAGGAAGAAAAATATTCCGAGTTTATTAGAGTTGGATAAATGTAGCAAATAATGTTGAAAATAAAGTCGAAGGTTGAATATAAATGAACTAGAAACGTTTAGCTGGTAGTTCAGTTGCAACAGGGTCCCTCGTCGTGGATAATTATGGATAATTGTAAGGGTGGGTATTTCCCAATTTTGAAATTTTTGGAAACTTCGTTGGACCTGCTATATGATCAGGTTTTCGTTTTAGTACCTGTGATAGATGCGATGTATCTTGAGTGCATTTGTACTTATAGATTACATTGGTAGTCATTCATGGCGAACGAGCGTATAACTGAGCGAACTTAGTACCGATTAATAATGAGATGTATCTCAATGTGCAAGTGGTTTAGTAATATGATTAATGAAGATGTATCTTGCGAGTGCTTGTGTCGTAAGTACTTGTGAGCATCACTGTCTGTTATTCCAAGAACAGATAGTTTTATTCACAAAGAATTATATGACGCTCTCACTTTTGGGAATATTTAAGTAGCTATTCATAAAGAAAGACATTTGCACTGATAGATTACATCGATATTTAGTTTATGGCGAATGTACGTTGTGGATAATAAGGCTTTAAAAGTTGTGTCACATCCCTAAATTGTGTTCCAAATTCGTGGTGCTTAGAAAGGGTTGCTCACAATGTATCTGATCTTTACACACAGAACATGCTGCTGGCGAATTACTTGTGAACAGAGAAGAGCGTACTATGATCCGGGGTAGAGTTGCCTAAAAACCGGATGACATTAACCATAAAATGGCTGGAGTTTGATATACTCCTAACTCACCAAGGTAAGGACTTGTAATTGAATCGCCCGATTACAAGCAAATTGGTACCAAATGATTCGGCTAAGAAGTGTTGAGAGAAGACAACATGGGGCTGATAGTTTGGGCCATTGATCATGCAGTATATCCGTGTTTGACACCGGGGAGTTAAGTCTACAAAGACAGGTATTTGCGTAATAATTCACTTCGACTGTAGCGACAAAGGTCCCCCTGGGGATTAGGAGTCAAGAATATGCCCGCGGTAGGTTTACCGAACGTAAAAGGCGATCATAATACCATGCTTAACCAATCAATGAGTGGTGTTTACTCAAAAGGGAGCAGAGTGAACGCTGTGTACCGCCCGTGAGACCATAGGATGATCGTTAAAAACTGTACAGCGGGGAGCAGGAAAAATCGTGATGCTTGTATTCAGGTCTCACCTCATGTCCTTTCGTTCGGCTCCCTTGTGAGAGAATCGCGTTTGATGTGGTTTGATGTCGTATTTTGGATTGGGCTCTTTAATTCGACGGCACCTTCGTGAGAGTTGACAAAAAAGCATGCCTAATGAAGTTATGCAGTCGCTTCTTCGTTGGGGTGACAATAAAGCATTCTCTTCGGAGTGAAGTTTACTCATGGTACTCCTCCTACATGCAGTAAATTGCCTCACTATCTTTTTTGTTGTATGAACAAACAATTCAAAGACTCTTCTGCGGAAGGTAAAAGAAACGTTTGAACATATCCCAAAATTGTGAATTGTGAGTATAAATTGTAATTCGGGGAGAAAAGACATTTTGATCTTATAGATGATCTCGTTGTAGTAATTCACAGCGAATGGATATTTTGGATCATAACGTGTCGGAAAGGATTATCACATCCAGGTTTCCTGGTGCTCAGAACGGATTGTTTACATTCCCCTAATACTTGTATTTAAATTGTGGAATAGAAGCTTGTATGTAATGAGCCCTAGCACCTGAACATATTAGTACGAAATACTTGTGTGTGGAATTGGAGTCGTGGTGGAGTTCAAGGTGGAGTTGCCTTGCAACCGGATGCTATTGTCCATATAATGGCGGGAGTTTGATAGACTCCTATCAGACCAAAGTAAGAACTTGTAATTAAAACGCCCGATTACAAGCCAATTGGTACCAATGACCCGGCTAAGAAGTGTTGAGGGAGGGCAACATGTAGTCGATAATTTGGACCATTGATCATGTAATTAGATCCGTGTGTGACGCCGTGGGGTAAGGTCATCCGTTGACAGGCGTTAAGCACATATCGTAATTGTAGCGACAAAGGTACTTCCTGAAGGTTTTGCGTAGTGTTATCGATGTATTTGGTGCATTTGTTGGATAAAGGTACGGTAGGTTCCGGTAACCAACAATATTAAGGCACAAGCCCGACCATCTCGGGAACAATTTAATGTTATCACATTGAAGTTACTAGGCCATCCACCACTATTCTCTAATTCGATAAGGAGCTTTTTCTGCTAGATATATTTAATATACATTCATATTTGTAACAGGATTCGCCTCTGTGGTTTACAATTGAGTTTTGATAGCTGAGGATTGCGTTTATCCACCACTTGAATACTAGCTAAGCGTGGGGCAGTTGAGGGCGAGCAGTTTAATGTGAGCTATAAGGGAGAAATTTGATGTGCTTGTAGACGTATGAGTCGTGGCAGAGTGGATGACGTACCCAATTCAAAAGTTTGAGGTTGCGGGTTCAAAGCCCATTGCAACCAAGCATTTTTTAAATTTTAATTTTATAAATTATTAGTTTAATGGACTGTGTTTTATTAAGTTTGTTATTTTTAATGTTATTTATGGTGTATTTAAAACACTGGACGATACAAAGCATCGGCACACCTTTTTTTATTTAATATGGGGCGAGCATAGGGAACTCTGAGGTTTCGCTCTAATAAGCCACCTCATCTTCTATTTTAAGACCACTTTAAATATGTGATATGGAGGCGAGCAGGGCGCTCTGAGGTATTGGCACCCCATTTTCTACCACAAAAACCTGTATTTATTTAATTTGGGGCGAGCATAGGGAACTCTGAGGTTTCGCTCTAATGAGCCACCTCATCTTTTATTTGAAGACCCTTTAAAAGTGTGATGTGGAGGCGAGCACTGGGCTCTGAGGTATTGGCACCCCATCTTCTTCTCGAAGAACCTCTATTTATTTAATTTGGGGCGAGCATAGGAAACTCTGAGGTTTCGCTCTAATGAGCCATCTCATCTTCTATTTGAATACCCCTTTCAAAATGTGATGTGGAGGCGAGCACTGGGGTCTGAGGTATTGGCACCCCATCTTCTACTCGAAGAACCTCAATCTTAAATTAAAAACTAAAACTATGTCTTTAGAATATTTCAGCGCTTATGAAACAAACGAAAGGAAAAAACTCATAGTTAAAGTCGCTTAAACAAATACCCTTGGCAACTCTATCGCAAGTTCCATCACCCATTCTTTGCCAAACACTTAAATTGAAGGCTGGTTTTATCTATTTTGCCGTCAGAGGTAAGAATACGATGCCACAAATATAATACAAGTAATAAGAGATATAATTACAAGCTTTTCTTAGCATCGGGATCGAAATCTCCATTAGCTTCTACGACATTGTATATCCACTATTAAACATACTAACAACTTCGACACAGTCAACCACGGCACGCTCCTAGAAGACATAAAAGGTTAACTCCTTCCCCCTTGTCTAAAAAGATGGATCGCAAAATATCTGAATAGCTGGAAAGCGTCGGTTCACTTCAGTAAAGAAGCCTCAATGTCTAGAAAAATTTAACAAGGATTGTCAGATGGTGGTGTCCTATTCACGCCTCAATTTAATTTCTACATATCAAAGCTCCCTTCTTCACCAGAAGCGGTTACTAACATTTCCTATGCCGACGAGCTCAAAATTAAAGAGCATAACGAAATACCGAGCAAGCAAATTTTTCGAAATTGTTACGAACTTGACCAGCCAAGCAAACAACTAATTGATCTAGCCCTAGATGATATTGGTCTCCTGCCTATTATGATAGGATATGGCACCTGCCTACACAGCGCTAAGCCCAGAAAAGCCCTAAAAAGAAAGCAAGCTACCAAGGAGGACACGAACCATCCTGATCCTATGCGTCTCTTTAGAGGTGACTAAAATACCAAATTGCTCCAAAGGGTTGTTCACAACCCTTTCAAGGGGTTGCAAACGCAATTTATAGCTTCTCCAACCCAATTTTCAACCTCACCTGCCCGTAGCGAATCTTATTTCTTTAGCAGCCGATGCTCTGGCGACCCCAAAATATTCATGGATCAAGGGATGGAAGGGCGGGATGGCCTAGAAGGTTTCATATGTTAATATCTAATAGTTCCCGAGATTTTCGGGATAGTACCTTAATGGTGCTTGTTGCCGGAGCGTACCAGATATTCATTCGACAAAGGATCATCAACATCAATAACACTCCCCAAATTTTTCGGAAAGTGTCCTTGTTGCTACAACAAGAACACCCAACTTCCTTCTGCTCTAGCCATCATTTCAATGGAAACTACGCTTTTTTGAAAACTGCTACTTGCCTTGGACTTCCGTTAGATGACTTTATTAACAATTTGTGATTCGTCGCACCCATTGAATGGACCGAAGCATTATTTACAAAACAACACCAAGATCGGGTATTCTTCCATGATTTCCAGATAAATATGGGTACCGTTCTTTATAGTTTAACATTTTAATTTAATACTGTGGCAAATATAAGCAAATTAGATACATCGCTACGGAGATTTAAGGGGTTGATAAGCACAAAAAAAAAGCTTGTCCATTATCAACCTCGCCTCTCGAGGAGAATCCTGTTACAAATATGAATGTATCATACACATATTTAGCAAGCAAGGCCCTGGCGATTCCAGACCTTTCTTGAAAGTAGGGGTGTAGGGCGGGATGGCCTAGAAGGTTCTATGTGGTCATGTTAATCGTTCTGAGGTGGTCGGGCTAGTACCTTAATGGTGCTTTGTTATCGAAACGTATAGGATCTATATTCCGCAAAGGACCATCACCAACGTAACAAAACAAAACTTTCTAGAAATATCATTATCGTTAATATAACGACAACAAAAAAAGTAATTATGCTGGTAAATAAATAAATTCACAAAAACAGCGAAGCAAGCAATCACAGATATGTATATACAAACAGTAGTAATCAGCTGTTAAGAGCGAAGAAGAAAGAGGAATAATCACACATACATGTAATCAGTTATGAGCAAAGATGATATTACTAACACATATAAATGTATATAGCCAAATAACCAACTATGGGATGCAGAAACGAGAAATAAACAAGGAAGTGTTCGAGACGTTTGTTCGAGATGGCTGTTCGCCCCTCAGAGAATCACGTGTGCAATGCATCTGAAGTATTAAAGCAGCGAAAACTGAAGAATAATGAGTCAATTTGATTTTAACACATCATAAGTGAAGTATGCGATTAAATTGAGTGTGGAGTACTACTACCATATTAGTGTTGTAAATAAGGAGCATTTTGCTATACTGAATATTCGAGTATTTATTCGACAGTTAAGGGATTCGAACGATAATAGAGGGTGCAAAATAAAAAAAAATTCTTGGAATATGTTACATGACCCATAGCGTTCAGGCTTTAATACATATACCCTGCTTGTCCTTGTTACTCTGCTCGTTAATTGAAGATATCGCAAAGATTTTTCATGCGTAATAATATTTTAAATATATGGATATGTTGGCTAACCTTTATGAAAATCAATCTGCTACTTTTCCTTTAAGCTTACAAGCAAACTAATATGAGCTTGGAGGTTCTGCTTGTTGAAATAGCTTAAAAGACTTGGCAGATATATATAATATCGTAAGGTTTTGCTAGTAATAGAAAAAACGTAAATAGAACATAAAGAAGTAGGGCTTAACTCAGTATTTTGCATTTACCACTCAATACATTATGTCAAAATCCAAATGTACCTGGATTATTCAACTTGTGAGATATTGATTGGCGTTATGCTTACGAAAGCTAAAATCTGAGCTTTTGCGCCTTCTACATCTAGACATGAGAATGCCAATATAATAGCTAACCACACTCTAACTTAATAGTTCGGTTAAGTTGCGTGTCCTATAGAATTTTTATAAACCCAACGGATAAATATCCTCCAAAGCCCACCCAACCGACACGAGGGGCGCATCAGCATGACGCACGGATTTTGTTTTTCCCGAGTTGTTCATAGGCGGAGGTTTGTTAAGCGTTGACATCTAAAACTGCTCAGCTACAGAACAAATATCATCAGTTATACATAACAGTTGGAAATAATACTTATACTACATTGTTAAAATGGTGAAGATTTTATACAATTTTTTATATATTTCTTTTTTTTTTTTTTTTTTTGTTACGAGTTAAGATAGGATAGGACAGTTTTCTTTATAGTAAAAATTGAATCTATTATATAAAACGAGTTCGAATGAGAGTTAAAATCATGACAAAAACACCGAAAAGGTTCATTTCATTCGAAATTATTTCAACACTGCCTCAAAAGAAGAGGTTTGTAATGTCTTGGCACTCGTGATGGGACATTGAAGTTTACTTCGTTTAAAAGAAAGAGGCTAGAAATCGGTCCATTCAGTAGTTTAGCCATGAATAATACACCTAGCATTTCTCTATGACTTGCGAGAGTTGGAAGATTGGTAAGCTCAAACCGACTAGTATAAGGTGCAATATTATACCCAGAGTCCCAATGAAAACTCCTTAAAAAAAAAGTAAAAATTGCTTCTGCATTGACTCCAGTCCATCTGCATGAACTTGATATCGCGGATTCCAGACTACTGATCCGTATTCTAGTATCAGTCTAACTAATGTGGTAAAAAGGGTTTTAGTTACATAAAGGTCACTAAATTCTTTAGACCATCGTTTCACGAATGACAGAATACCTCTAGCCTTATTGACAGTTGCCATAATATTGTAACGAATTTACTGCAAATCCTCTTATTTGCAACCTTCTCCTAAGTTCGATTCACTAAACTGTTGAACAAATAACTCCGATATTTAATAATGCAAAATAGCCTTTATTAAAGTACTTCACAATAAATAACTCTACTATTGCTCGACAGATAGCGTGCTTTATCAAAACACACTCTCGCACCTCTACTGGTGTCGCTTTTTATATTGTTTGGTTTACTCGTTGACATTTCTAGGCGGTTATGTTCTAGAATCTACTAGTTGGTAATCTGCTATAAATTTCTCAGCTATAACTACAGATGCACAATTATTATAGCTTCTCTCACAGTTCATGCGCGTGTGTTTGTGAGCGACACTTATATTGCATATCTCATATAAGATATCTGCATGTGTTTGTGCGTTGCTTCTCCGCTGCGTGTACGTACATATGTGTAGACATAATGAATGAATTATTAATGTGCATCAAGTCACTGCTTAGCATCGGCTTAATGATGGCAGTACCCTTAGTGTTGCTAATATTCGTAACAATATGAAAGTTGAAACTAAGTTTAGCATCCATCGTAACTCCCAAGTCAACAAAATAATTTACTAAGGCAAGACAAAAATTATTAATTACGTAAGAGGCTGCTGGCAAAGATCTTCGAGAGAGGCACATTTACATTTATTAAGGTTCAGCGGCATTGAATTCGCGTTGCGCCAAGCAAATAAGCAGTTTAAATTCACTTGGAGCAAGGGACTTTGATCAGTAGACGCATAGGACCTAAAAAGTTTTACATCATCAGCATACATTAAAATTTTGGAATATTTTATTGTGGTACAAGAACAGAATTGAACCGAGATGACTGTCCTGTGGGAAGCCAGAGGGAACATTAATAACATTTGAAAGAGTATTTTTAAAAATTACTTTTTGCGTTCTACCGCAGAGATACGAAGAGATCCATTGGGTGAGACCAGGTTGGAAGCCAAGTCGATCAAGCTTGTGGATAATCAAGGAGTGGGAAAACTTCTCAAATGCTTTACTGAAATCAGTGTATATAACATCGGCGAGAAGATTTTCTCTAAATCCATTAGAAGCATGAGTTGTAAATTCAAGTAGGTTTGTAATGGTAGCTTTGCCTTTACAGAAGCCGTGCTGTGGATCTGTAATCAACGTAGAAATGGAAAATGTTTATTTATTTATTTATCTCGTATTAATCTAGAAAATGTTAACATTTTCATTCGGATTACAAGAAAAAAGAAATAGACACACAGTTATTTAATCGTAATAACTAAAAATGTTAGCTGATTAGTAACAATGGCTTCAAATACCTTTGGGATGGCAGACAATTTTGCAATTCTTCGATAATTTTCTTCACATGACCTACTGCCGTTTTTATGAAGGGGTATAAGAAAATATTCCTTCCAAGCAGCAGGAAAAACTCCATGTTTTAGGCACATAATGAATAACTCAGTTAGGGGCTGATAAACGTGTTCAGCGCATTTTTTAAGAAAACATGTGGGAATAAGATCAGGACCGTATTTGTTAGATAAAAGACGTTAAATGTGAAAAAACCTACTCAGGAGATATTGTTGGAATATTAATTGCGTTAGCTGATTTAAGTTGATATGGGTATTCATTAGACAAGGAAATTAATTCAGGGGAATAATGGGAATTGAAAAATTGTGCAAAGAAGTTGGCAGTATCTTGATCGTCGCTAGAGAAATCATTAAGGTATTTCATACCAGAAGGAAAGGGTTTCCCTACGTTTAGAGCTTTCGAAATCATAGAAAGCTTTCGGATTTCAAGTTATTTTCTTTTTCATTGTACAGAGATAGGTATTATAATACTTTTTGTTTAATTCAAAATATTTATGACGCAATATAGAGTACTTCAAGTAGTCAGAGTGTAAACCCGTCTTCTTGTTCAGCTTTGTGGAACGCGATTTTTTATTTTTTGAAGATTTCAAAGTATGTATATATGAATGTAGAGCTTCCCATCAGTGGGTGGAATTTAAATGTTAGCTTTCAGTAGTTAAGCACACGGACTGTTTGATTTGGCTAATCCCGTGCGTGATGCCTAAATGCCCCCAAGCTGATTCGTTGATTGTTTGCATTTGGTGTTGTGTGGGCGTTAAAGTGGAAACGAAAGTGAAAGCTTTAATGTGCGTGAAGTGAAAGCTTTAATGTGTATATATATACACCTACATCCGTAGAAGTGGAAGAAGTGCACGCAAACTATGAAAAATTTTAAAAAGCGTTTGCAAAATAATCAAGCCAACAAACTTGCAGAAGAACAAGTTCGTGCCAAAGACAGCATACGCTCCTAAAAACACATATCTCTTAGTACATAGATAAGTATACCAAATAAAAAACATTGTCTTATTTTAGTTAGCATTAAATTTTAAATTTTTGCGATTTTAATTCTACTTCACTTTTATTTACTAACATGATCCAAAATTTACTTATATAATTTGGATCCACCATAGATTGATATTAAGAACAAGGAAATGGAACAATAACTACGACCACTTTTTTGATATTGAAAATTCCGTAAATGGTAGAAATTCAATAATTTGTTTACCAAAGACCGGTAATATAACGAAACTCGTTACATATGTCATTTGAATTTATTACAAAAAGAAAAACAAGTAAGGAAGGCTACGTTCGGGTGTAACCGAACATTACATACTCAGCTGAGAGCTTTGGAGACAAAATAAGGGAAAATCACAATGTAGGAAAATGAACCTAGGGTAAACCTGGAATGTGTTTGTGTGACATGTGTATCAAATGTAAGGTATTAAAGAGTATTTTAAAATGGAGTGGGCCTTCGTTCTATAGGTGGACGCGTTTTCGAGATATCGCCATAAAGGTGCATCAGGGGTGACTTTAGAATGTGTTTGTAAGATATGGGTATCAAATCAAAAGTGCTTATGATCATATAAAACGTAGTGTGCCTTAGTTCTATAGGTGGACGCCTTTTCGAGATGTCGCAATAAGGGTGGACCAGGGGTGACTCTAGAATATGTTTTTCGAGGGTATTAATGAGGGTTTTATAGGCATTGGCGCTTAGTTGTATATGTGAGGGCATTTTCGAGATATTGACCAAAATGTGGAACACGGTGACCCAGAACATCATCTGTCGGGTACAGCTAATTTATTTATATATGTCATACCACGAACAGTATTCCTGCCAAGATTCCAAGGGCCTTTGATTTCGATCTCCAGAACTTTTTCATTTTCTTCTACTTAATATGGTAGGTATCACACCCGTTTTACAAAGTTTTTTCTAAAGTTATAGTTTGCGTTAATAAACCAATCCAATTACCTTCTTTCATCTCGTTTTTCATATTTGGTACAGAATTATGGCATATTTTTAATTTTTCGTAATTTTAGATATCGAAAAGTGGGCGTGGTCAGTGGCAGATTTCACCCATTTTTTGTACCAAGATAAAGTGAGTTCAGATAAGTACGTGAACCAAGTTTAGTTAAGATATATCGATTTTTGCTCAAGTTATCGTATTAACGGCCGAGCGGAAGGACAGACGGTCGACTTTGTATAAAAACTGGGTGTGGCTTCAAACCAATTTTGCCCATTTTCACAGAAAATAGGTATCGTCGTAGAGTTTAGGCACCTACCAAATTTCACAAGGATTGGTACATTTTTGTTCGAATTATAGCCTTAAACGTATTCCAGACGAATTAAATGAAAAGGGGCGGAGCCACGCCCATTTTGAAATTTTCTTTTATTTTTGTATTTTGTTGCCCCATATCATTACCGGAGTTGAATGTTGACATAATTTACTTATATACTGTAAAGATATAAAATTTTTTGTTAAAACTTGACTTAACATTTTTTTTTTTAAAGTGGGCATGTTCGTCACCCGATTTTGCTAATTTTTAATTAGCACACATATTGTAGTAAGTGGAACGTGACTGCCAAATTTCATCATGATATCTTCAACGAATGCGAAATTACAGCTTGCAAAACTTTTAAATTACCTTCTTTTAAAAGTGGGCAGTGCCACGCCATTGCCATGCCATTGTCCAAAAATTTTACTAATTTTCTATTTATCGTCATAAAGTCAACGCACCTACCAAATTTCATCTCTATATCCGTTTTCGGTAATGAATTATCGCACTTTCTCCGTTTTTCGAAATTTTCGATATCGAAGAAGTGGGCGTGGTTGTAGTCCGATTTCGTTCATTTTAAGTAGCAATCTGAGACGAGCGCCTAGGAACCTACACACCAAATTTCATCAAGATACCTCAAAATTTACTCAATATATCGTGTTTACGGACGGACATGGCTAAATGAATTTCTTTTTCCCCCGGACCATTTTGATATATAGAAGTCTATATCCATCTCGATTAGTTTATGCCGTTACGGATTACCTTTATGCGAACAAAGTTAATATACTCTGTGAGCTCTGCTCAGCTGAGTATAAAAACTCTGGTAGGTGGCGCATGGATCGAGATATTCAAAAATGTCGTATTTGTGCTCCGATTTGGCTCATATTTGGAACACATAATACATACATGAATAGAAAGCGACCTATGAAAAAAAAAATCGTCGCAGCTGCCGCAAGGATCGAGATGTTCCAAAAATCCGTATTTGTGATCGATTTAGCTCATATTTGGAACAAATATTACATCAGCTGTAAATCGGAAGCGTAATCGGAAGCAGCCGTAAATCGGAAGCGGTTAGTATCAGAGTTGAACAAAATTTGTTCGAATAACGAAAAAACGATAAAAAAATTTTGTTGGTTATTAACGAATACAGTTTTTTTTTTTTAGGCTAGCGCGAGTTCGCCTGAATTTCGTGTCTACCCAAACTAATATTTCACTGAAAATTTCAAGCAGTACGATAATTTAGGGGAAAGTTTGTGGAAACTGTGCGAGTTTTTTCGGACAGTCTATATGGCTTATTTTGGGGAAAAATTACAAAATCTCAAAACTCGAGATGTTTTTGCATGTTTTAATAACAGAAGTGGCTTCGTACGATCGAAAGACCTCATCATTTTAGGTAACAATGGAATATGTGGTAGCTCTTTTTTGCGCGGGCGTCTTGGAACATAATATTACGAAGAAGGACGTTTTTTATCACCTCAAGTTGCCCATGCAATACGGTGGCAAGGCAAATCAGTAATAACTCATTTTGTGTCACTGAGACTACCCGGCTGACCAATGTTTCGAAATATCGATGACTAAAAAATAAAATACAATTTTACACATTGTGTTTTGTATAACTACGGCCTTTTAGCTCATATAAAATTTTTACAGTAACAAATACTTACAAGGCTATCAAAAATCACCGATAAAATTTACTTAATATAATTTTTCATTCGAATAATTTTCTAACGAAACATTTATTTGAATAATGCCCTACTCTGGTTGGTATTTATCCGCTATTTTGCAAAATTATTGTTTTTGTACTATATTTATGTAGAAAAATTCGCTAAAGATCACGGCACTTGTTTTTTTTTTTTTTTTAAATTGTTTAAAGTTTTAACCCTCACGTTATCGTGAATAAATTACCGACACTTTACTTCAATACCAATGTAGTTATCGTAGGGCAAAGTACGAAAATTAAAAAAAAAATGTATATTGTAATGGCTCGATCTTTTAAACTAAACCCTTTACAACATTTTGGTTATCAAAGTCGAAAAAAATCAACCAAGCTGATCGATATTAGGTAGAAACATTGTTTCTATGACCGTAACTCTTTTACAGCTTCTTCTAAAAGAAAATATTTACATAGCTATAGGTAGTGGGTTTAAGTTTTCATAAGATTTAATGTTCTTGACATTTTTCTTTAAATGCTTCCTTAATATATATAAATAAATGACAATACACGCTGGATATATAATAATCGATTTCGCCTGAAATAAGATGTTATTACTTGTAATTAATAGACTCATATGACGTGAAAGCTAAAATTTTCATTACGAGCTACCTATTATATCTCACAACCGCTTACAAAATTTTTTGAGTCACAAATATTTACTTCCTATTTCTCTTGCAAACCACTTTTAGTCCGCTGAAGAATGTTTAACAACAATCTCCGTTATTGCTGACTAGTGTGTGGGTAATGAAAGTTTCAAACTTGTTCAACTGAAGCTTTACTCGTACATACATAAAAAGATTTCTATGCACACAAACGCAATATTAACGCATTGGCCCCTAAGGACAATTTGAAGCGTTTTATACGTCATGTTAGTGCTAACATGCAAACAAATTCTTCTTGTATTAGCACGAGTTAAGCTTATTTTCTGAGTGCGTATGCTATTATGTTTATGTATGGGAATATGAGTTCTACGCTTCGTGATTTTTGACAATTCGTCAAACAAAGTAAAGCTGAATATAACTTTAAGCATAGCGTGAAAGCTTAGCATTTTTCTTTAGTGCATTGAAGATTAGCATATTTTATATTTCGTTGAAAAGTATCAACGATAGTTCTTGCGTAAATGAATATCTTAATTCGAAAACCAGCAGATTAATAAACTATTATTTTACTTTTAGAATAAATATTTTCCAATTAAGAGGTTAATGTGCATCGAGTAGCTGTATTTTGCATTTTAAAAAACATTTTTATGAATAATTATTATTCAATTAAGAGCTTAATGAAAATTAATCAAAAACTATCGATTAATATTGTAACAAATTTTAGGAAATTGCTGATTATTCTGCACATTTTGTTAACGCTGGAATCGCTGAAATGTAGAGTAAAGTACAGCAAAGTTTTTTTTTGTTTACAACACGAAGGTTTTTGCCCTATACTTTAGCTAGCGCTGCTTTTATACTCTCATCTTGCGTCGTTCGCCTAACACTCACAAACAGCTTTCTCGAATAGTTGCTTATATATTTCTCGTGCCCGTATCTCGCATATGATTTGGCTATAAACACGTATGTATATCTGCAGTTTATATAAGGTCATATGCGCTTTTTATTGCTGTGTACATCTCAGTTTCTCATATCCACTATTGCATTTTATGTATTTGTGTGTAATACACTGTGTATATGCCTGAGTAATGTGAGCTTTTCTTACTGTGTACACGTATGTGCGGCTGTTTTTATACTCAGTTGAGCAGAGCTCATAGAGTATATCAACTTTGATTGGATAACGATTGGTTGTACAGGTATAAAGAAATCGAGATAGATATAGACTTCCATATATCAAAATCATCAGGATCGAATCGATCGTCCGTTAACACGATAACTTGAGTAAAGGTATCTTGATGAAATTTGGTATGTAGGTTCCTGAGCACGCATCTCAGATCGCTATTTAAAATGAACGATATCGGACTATAACCACGCCCACTTTTTCGATATCGAAAATTTCGAAAAACCGAAAAAGTGCGATAATTCATTACCAAAGACGGATGAAGCGATGAAATTGGGTATGTGAGTTGAACTTATGACGCGGAATAGAAAATTAGTAAAATTTTGGACAATGGGCGTGGCACCGCCCACTTTTAAAAGAAGGTACTTTAAAAGTTTTGCAAGCTGTAATTTGGCAGTCGTTGAAGATATCATTATGAAATTTGGTAGGAACGTTACTCCTATTACTGTATGTATGCTTAATAAAAATTAGCAAAATCGGAGTACGATCACGCCCACTTAAAAAAAAAAATTGTAAGCCAAATTTTAACAAAAAATTTAATATTTTTACAGTATCTAAGTAAATTTTGTCAACATTCAACTCCAGTAATGATATGGCGCAACAAAATATAAAAATAAAAGAAATTTTTAAATGGGCGTGGATCCGCCCTTTTTCATTTAATTTATCTAGAATACGTTTAATGCCTTAAGACGAACAAAAATTTACCAATCCTTGTGAAATCTGACAGGGGCTTAGATTCTAGGACGATAACTTATTTCTGTAAAAAAGTGCGAAATGGTTGAAGCCACGCCAAGTTTTTATACACAGTCGACCGTCTGTCCTTCCGCTCGGCCGTTAACACGATAACTTGAGCAAAAATCGATATATCTTTACTAAACTAAGTTCACGTACTTATTTGAACTCACTCTGTATTGGTATAACAAATAGCCGAAATCCGACTATGACCACGCCTACTTTTACGATATTGAAAATAACGAAAAATGAAAAAAATGCCACAATTCTATATCAAAAACGAAAAAAGGGATGAAACGTGGTAATTGGATTGGTTTATTGACGCAAAATATAACTTTAGAAATAAAAAAGTTCTGCAGGGTGAAATAAAAAACCCTTGAAATCTTTGCAGAAATACTGTTCGTGGTATTACACATATAAATAATTAAGCGGTATCCAACAGATGATGATCTGGGTCACCCTGGTCCACATTTTGGTCGATATCTGGAAAATTCTTCACATATACAACTAAGGGCCAATCCTTTTTAAAACTCTCATTAGTACCTATAATTTGATACCCATAACGTAAAAACACATCCTAGAGTCACTTTTGGGCCACCTTTATGGCGATATTCCTAACTGACGTCCACCTATAGAACTATGGCCCACACCCTCATAAAATGCGCTTTAATACCAATCATTTGATTCACATGTCATACAAACACATTCCAGGGTTGCCTTCGGTTCATTTTCCTACATGGTTATTTTCCGTTATGTTGTCACCATAGCTCTCAACTGAGAACGTCATGTTCGGTTACACCCGAACTTAACCTTCCTTTTTTGTTATTCATCTTATTGTTGTTAACATTTGCTATGTGGCGAATTGAAACTGCTAATATCCGCCACAATATAATCAAACGTTTCCCTCTGTAATCGCTAGTGTTAAATTTCTCGATGCTATTTCGAACGAATTTGCAGTTATTATTCAAACATTATTTAAGGAATAACTTAGCTAAAGAAAATCTATCTTGGTTTTAGCAGAATAATTCTCCTCCACAAATTACGAATTTCTCCCAGAATTCCACGAAAATTTCTAAATTTTTGTTTTAGTCAAACATTGCGACATTTTGAGAAAGAGCAGGTTTATTTGCATTTAAATGGCGGATATTTATATGTAAAATCATGATCATATAAGTGTCATACTTTGTCATGACAGCAGAAGCTGAATTAAAACTTCTTGCATATTGTTGTGTGAGTAGTTGCCATCCAAAGGATTGTTGCACATGGCTCTGAGTTTTGAATTCATTTGCAATGCAAGTACGGTGTACAATTTTGTGTTTCTTGTAACCAACAGTGATGCTCTATTATGTGCCACTAGTAGGAATTGAAGCAGAGAATACCAGGAAAACTATGTATTTGTACGTCAGTAAACCTCCGAAAATTAATATATCATGCTTTCCCAAATAAAATTTAGATAAGCCATTCAATACTAGTACGAATACGGATAGTGTACTAGTTATAATGCAAACGTAAGTACTTACCAGTTCAAATAACGACTTGTACTAGCTCACAAACACAAAATAATGTACCATTTTAATAAACATCCATAAAACAGAATTACTAGTACTAGCGCAAATCGACTACTGAAAGTTATATATCTCTATATCGGCTGCCGTTACAAAAACAACATACGCCAGAAAATATTTGAAAAATACCAATTCCGCCTAAGATATATATCGTTCTTCTTAATAAATACATACGCTTAAGAGTATGTATGTAATAACTCCGAACAGAAATCGGATGATTTGAAAACTTTTTGTTCAATTTCAAAGTCTAGTATATGGCATCATTTGAAAGAGTCTATAAAAGGCTCACAAAACTGATTTTACACATTCATTAACAACCCAAGTTCTTTAAAAAAGATGGCATTATAAAAAAACATTATGTGTGTTTGTTCGCGGCGAAACAAAACTTCAAATATGAGCTCAGCTGGAGAATTCCACTGCGTTAAGTGATTAGATAACCATAAAATTCTCCAGGAAGTAAGCCAGGGATCTATTAATGACAGACGTATAAATCCTAATAATAATCCTCCAACCCAAATTTTCTACACCTACTATCACTCACCAATCGCCAGAAGGTAGTGTCCCGTTTGAATACCCGTCATAAGTATATAGTTTTATTTTTTTAATGATAGGAGTAACTCTGTTAGTATAAGACCTAATCATGATCTTCGACACTTTGCAGCGCCATTCTTGGGTCAATACCTTTCCCGCTTGGTCAATCATGTGCAACTCTCGACTTTTCTTAATCTCGCCCAAACTAGTTAGGACATCTACAAAGTAGGCTATAAGAGATGTCCTCTCTTTAGCTAGTTCATCTGCTTTTTCATTCAAATCTACTACTATATGCCCTGGAACCAAATAAAGATGTTTGCTTCTCTCTCCCGATTCTTTCAGGGATTGCTTACAGTCTAACACAACTCAAAATGATGTACTATGCGAGATTTTTACCTTCATTGCTGCTTGACTGACAATATTAAAGTTGACTCCGCTGCCACTTAAGCAATTTTCCTCCAGTATTTCTACTGCTTTCTTTATGGCTACATCTTCAAAAAATGACAACTAATTTGAGAAGCTCTACACTGATCTGTCAGCTTGTGGATTTTTTTTATTTTCGGATCAGCACTGTGTAGCGCAGAGACTACTATTGCCACTTTCGGTGTACACATATATCCTCTTGTCCGACATTTGGGCTCCCTTACGCCAATCAGTTAAATTTTTTGAGGTACGTTCTTTTTTTTGTGGCTGTCAAACAAAAACTCCATAGTAGAGGATGTGCCTTACAACCGCTGTAAATACTCAATGAGAGAGAGAGAGAGAGCGATAAACCTACACCCCAGCATTTTTGAAACGCATAAAGGACCAGCGTGGCCTTCTTCACTCTCTCTTCCACGTTTAGATTGCACGATAACTTACTGTCTAGAATGATTCCCAGTAATTTTTGCAAGGTTTTTCCCGAAGGGTCACCCCTCCTTGTTGAGGTCTGGTCCAATTTAGGACTTTGTACCTCTCAGTAAAAAAGACCATATCGGTCTTCTCCCGATATTAGATGCGGTATGGTGTCCCGGTATGTGTATCCCGAATCGCCCGATCCACCAAAGAGCTAACCGTTAGAAGGCACTATTGACTTGTGAGAATTGCAACATCATCTCGAACCGCCTGAGCAGTTGGTTGATGACCAGCGTCCATTAAAGAAGTGATCAAACTTCGCCCTGCGGCGTGCCCTTGCCGAGTGATTTCGAGACTTCATTCAATCCCATTTGTGACGTAATCTTAGTAATTTTTGAATAAGTTTTATTTTATAAAGTCGGTTTTAGTTAGCGCGTTCACATTTGATACGACCAACTCGACTAAAACTCCAGTGTTCTGCGAAACTCTGCATTTGCACGAGATTAAGAAATTTAATATATAACTGACTTGTTCGGTCTCTGTCAGAAAATTTTAGTAGCAAAAAGGAATTTTTCTTTACTAATTTTCTGCACCAAATATACCTATGTAAAGCGAAAATCCTCAAAAAAAAATTTGCATATGCAAGTACCTTTTTCTTTTTTTATTCACAAAGCCAGACACCTAACTTGCACTACCAACCAGCACAGAAACTTTAATCTACAAAAAACCAGCAGACATTGTCAGCTTCAGCCAATTCAGCATACTCACATATTTATCACTTTGTTCCACTTAAGCATCCATTTTGTATACTTATAGTTTTGGCACATTTTTTTTTTTTTTTTTTTTTTTTTTTTTTTTTTTTTTTTTGACAATTCATAGTAGAATTTTCTCTCCACGCGTCGTACTGCAACCAAAAATAGAATGTTGCTGCAACAAGTGTCTGGATATTAAGCTACTCGCACACAAAAACGTTCACATCCGCTTATTCACTCGTCCGTCTTCTTTTTCCATACCCTCTGTATTCTACCGTTATTTTTGTTCTATTTAGAGATTTTTGTATGAATAGCCCAGCGGGGCGTATGAGTTACATAGCTAAGTATAAAGAAGCAAGCAAGCTAGCATTGTCGGGCTTGTTGCGCTTTGAAATTTATGTAAATGCAAAAATAATACGTTTTTGTTTACATGAAAATTTTGCTTGTTGTGATGTAGAATATCATTAAACGATGAAACTTTTGCAGGAGAAATTTCAGATTTGGTTATACGAGCTTGCATAGCAGGAGTAATTTGAATGCTCCACAGCATTTAGAGATAGACAATAAGTTAGTTGTTTGTTCTTTTTCAGATTTTTTGTGTTTTTTAGGATTTGTTTACTTTTTGGATTTTTTGTTTACATATCACACTTAAGATGCCTCGCCAATGGATAAGAGCTTATGTATGTATTACTAAGTAATAAAATATTCATATAGTCGAGTAAGGCGATAAACTGGAATTATGTGGTTTGTTTTTTCGTTCTAATGATTGCGTTTATGCATGACCACAAACCAAAATTTTAATTTAGGAAAAGCATTACAATTCATAGGTGTAGATTTTGCTAGTCAATATCTGATCTTTTGGATTAATCTCAGCGAAAGCCTGTTTCACTTCATCATTTTATCTTCAAGTAATAGGGATATAAAATTTACGCAGGCAGCCGGAAGTCTAAGTTTTGTAGCAATTGTGCAATTGCTTTTAAAACTCAAATAAAGTTTTAGAAAAAATACCTTTATGTGAAAATGTTTAATTCTACGTGTATCAAGCTAACGTTTTTATTCCAAAATTTTAATTAAATTAATTAAAATTTAATTAATTTAACAAATTTAAGACCAGGTTTTTCCGGGCGAGTTTAATCTACAGGTACAGGTACAGGGCTACTTATCCTAAATTTAATTCCTTACATAGTAAAAACGTCCAAGGTCGGGGTTATGCTCTAGTTAACTCACACAGTTCACAATGTGAATAACGTTGGTAGCTTCTCATCGGAAACGCCAGAGGTCCCAGCAAGGAATAAGTTAACCATCTGAAGGTTATTTTTCCTCATACTGGTTTGGGGTTACGAGTTTTTCTAGCAGAAAAACTCCCGAACTGTCTTCGGCGTACTTCTATGATGCCAAACATTCACTCTTTGGGTATGCTGAGACGACTTCTACTTCTAAGCGCCAGACAATTCTGAACGCTGTACGATACAGTGGGTTAGCTCTCTTACTTTTCGGAGCCGAACCCTTCTCCAATCTTCTTCTCTAATTAAATTTACCTCTTATTCGATCACAGAGAACATACATTTTACTCTCCGGGCCTCACGCCCTGCTTTTGATCTGCTCGTTTGTGCCTCTTATTAGCCTCTCTCCTCGTTAGTATGAACATAATTTATTGGGAAGGTTGCATTTATATACAGTCGGTTATACCCCATGACTGCAAATCGTACTTTAGACACATTTTTTGGTAACCGCAATCCAGACTCCTTTCTTTGAGGCATAGGTAAAAAGCCCCTAAACTCTCACAAACATAGTAGGAAATTATAAGATTCGGCTAAACCATCGCACGATGCACAAGGTATCCACCGTAGCGAACCGTCAGGAAAGCTAGACGTAATAGCAGATGAAAAATTATGTTTCGGCAGTTAAAGAAATTGTTATAATTAAATTTTCCGTATATTTTTTATGCTGCCTACAGAGGTAGACTACCGACTGAGAACTGTTTTTTTTTTTTTTTTTTTTTTTTTTTTTAAGTAGGATGTCAAGGTCAGGCAAATAATGGTCTAAAGGATTACATGAACTTAATATGCTTTGAATTGCTAGTTAGGAAGTTAGTGAAAACATGGATGCCTGATGTTAAGAAATTTTTTATTTTATTTGCTTAAAAATGTACATCCCGCGGCAGGGCTGCCCCCCTCCCCCCCCTTTTAAAATACACGTAATCAGATCGACGACGTTGTGATTGACGGATTGTATGCCTCCAGGGTTTTAGATGTGCGCACGATCATAAGACCTATCGTCGAACCGGACGATTATCTCGTCACAGCCAAAATAATCGAGACGGTCCTAACTAAAACCATGAAACAAAAAACAAAAGGAAATTTAGACTGCGAAAGGCTGCATTCCTAACAGCCTGAAAAAAATTTCGCAGCTCGACTCTGACTCCTGTTCTCTGAGGGCCCAAGTAACATGATGGAATGGACGCTACCTACAAGGCTTCGCTAAAAGCGTGGGCAATAAAAAGGGTATGTGAACGCTTCCACGAATTGAAAATCTGCCTTCACAGGAAGAAAAAACCAGAAGTAGAAAGTGGTGAGTACGAGGAGCTTCGTCTGCTAGCCACTAGGAATAACGCTAGCAAATTTTACCTAAAAGTTCGGCGGCAGACGGATGTTTTTAAATCTGGATTGAAATTCTAGAAGAACAAAAGCAGCGACCTTGCAACCAATGACCAGAGAGTACTAAGATTATGGAGGGAACACCTAATTGGTGATGCACCCCACAGTGATGATGAACCCGATCGCTCAATCGATGGTGATGGAATTCATGTCCACCCACCCAATTATGAGGATGTCAGAATGGCAACAACCAAATTTAAAAAAACAAGGCCCCGGGCGCTTATGGATTGCCTGCGAAACTAGTCAAGTACGACGGCGAGGAGTTGGTTAGGCACATTCATCAGCTTCTTTGCAAAATATGGTCAAATAAGTGAATGCCCGACTACAGGAATATAAGTATTTTTTGCCCAGTCCACAAGAAAGTGGATCTTGCAAACTGCGCCAACTATCACAGAATCATATATCGCATATAAGTCCTGCTAAGTGTATTGTGCGAAAGAGTGATGCCCACCGTGAATCGGCTGGTTGGACTTTATCAGGGCGGCTTTAGGCCTGGTAAATCCACCATCGACCAAATATTCACAATCCCCCAAATTTTGGAAAAAAAAAACTGCAAACAAGATTGACACACTTCACCTCTTCGTCGATTTAAAAGCCGCCTGGGACAGCAGGAAATGGAGATATAGTAGCCGCTATGTCTGAATTTAGTTTTCCTGAAAAACTTTTCTCAGCGACGTTGAGTAATACCATCAACTCTGTCAGAATTGAAGCTGTCGAATAAACGAGACTTCAGAAAGAGTAACCCCCTATCTTGGAGTTTCTTTCATTTAATACAAGCAAAAATATAAAAGCTGCAGATTAGCCGCCCTACAAGGTTATTAAAACGTGCAATTACTGGCCTATGCTGACGATATTAATATCAAAGAACTGAAGACCCTCCCCTTAAATTCTGCTTATTCCAAACTGAAAAAAGAAACAGAAACTATTGGTTTGATGGTTAAATGGATTAACTGAGCTGAGCAGACACCAATATTGTCCAGTGAATTAAAACACAACGGCTGCGCTGGATAGGTCATGTTATGCGAATTAAAGATTATGTTCCAGCAGTTGAAGCAGAGGAATAGAGCGGCCCCCACTCCGCCGGAAAGACCAGCCATTTAGTGTAACAAAGAAATAACTGGTGTTTGTTTTGATATGACCAAAGCCGCTTAAACGGTCAAGCGCAGCTTAAACGGTACTTAGTTTTTTCAGTTTTGAAAACATATGAGTGAACGGTTCGTGGAAGTATAAACTTTTTTTTTATTTTTAACAAAATGTGAAACTCTACCCAACTATATAAATATTAATATGCGATCCTTATAATACGCTTGTTTATTACTAACACCACATTCAAGTTCACTGCTCACTATTAAATAAGTATTCTTAAGGATCATTCGTTTGTTGACTAAGTTTCTTCCTATTGATGTGCGAATACGTTTCAAAGAACTTCAGTAGCATACGAAATATACATATGCGCATTTTCATACGTGTCTAGTTGATTTCATAATGTCATCTAGGTAGGTCACCTGAATATGAAAGAACCCTTTTGAATGTATGCCTATCCTTTCAATTAAAAAATGTGTACATAGTTAAGCACAATGAAGTTTGTAAAAGCAAGATATAAGCTGGAGCAATACATGTTACACATATTTAGGACACTAGCTTATGGTTGAATGCATAATATTTTATTGATGTCATACAAAATGCTGTAATATTTAACACAAATTTTAGATGGCAGTCGAGATTTGACCCATAACATACATACAAATGTAAAGATAAACAGGAATTTTTGCTATTCAACATTTCAAAAGAATTGATGTTGAAGATAAATTTTGCATTTTTCTTTTAGATATGGATGACTTGCTTTCTATATATTTGTATAGTTTTGTATGAGTTTCGCAAAGAAATTTTACTATCTAAATAAATAAAATATTTGCTATCCTTTCAAAGGAGCTAACATTTTCCTATGTTACTCAAATACAATCTATAATGCGCTTACTTTGTTTACAAAGTTAATTTGCAATATTTGTAAATGAAAAAGTTTCTTAATTTTCCAAAATTACTTGCAATATTGTAATCGACAAAGAATTGAGCAAATAAAAAAATACATTAACCAGGAACTTAAAAACTTTGCACCAAGCAATACAATTTCTTGACTCCATGGCGTATACGCAACATTTTTGCCACAGAAAAAGCGATTAAAATTCTTACCAAACTATTCTCATTTTTGCTGCCGACATTTGTACTATTGTGAATTTTCTATTTAGTTACTTTGTTTGTAAAGCTTGTGAATATTTCATTTGTAATACAGAAAATACACACGTGTACACATATAAACTAACATACAGTGATGTTCAATGAAATAGAGCCACTTAATATCAAAATCGTATATATAAAAAAAATCCAAGGAACTTATAGACTTGAAGCTTTTTTTATTTTCTTTTTAAATAAGTAGAAATATGTTATAAGTATCTTATATATAAATAGACAAGATGAAAAAATGTGGAACCATTTTCTGCTAAACTATAATTCTAAGGTATACAAATTATATATGTATTGATAGGAAATTTTGAGCTGCACTGTTGTCCATAAATAAAAAAAATTTGAAAAATCATTTTAATATAAAAAATTTAACATAAAGTCACACCACTACACATGCATTTATTCATACTATAGACACGCTATGTGTGTGTACTTATTTTTGTGTACTATGCTGAATCGTGTGCCTGGCCGAGGAGTTGTTTTGTACACAATAAAAATTAAACAAAAATACATAGCTGATCATGCATCAAGTCTATTTCTTTTCTTTCCTTTGATTTCCTTTCGTTTCCTTTCCTTTCCTTTCTTTCCTTTATTTTCCTTTCCTTTCTTTTAATTTTCTTTTTATTTCCTTTCCTTTACTTTCATTTCTCTTACCTTCATATTCCTGCCTTTCCTTTCCTTTCCTTTTCTTTCTTTCTTTTCCTTTCCTTTCCTTTCTTTTCCTCTCCTTTCCCTTCCTTTCCTTTCCTTTCCTTTCATTTCCATTCATCTACTTTTCTTTTCTTTCAATTCATTTCTCTTCCATTGATTTTCCTTCCTTTCCTTTCCTTTCTTTTCTCTTCCTTAGCTTTCTTTTTCCTACCTTTTATTTACGAGAAGCAGATTGATTAAATCATACCCTTCCTGTCAGAGCAATATAAAATTTCCCTATTTTGAGCTTACTTATTCATTATATTACCCATCGAATGTTCCTATTATTATATTAAAATGACAAATTATATTTCTTTTATTTTCATTTACCTTCCATTGATTTTCCTTCCTTTACTCTCCTTTCCTTTCCTGTCTTTTCCTTTTCTGTGGTTGAATTTCAACCACTGGGCGAACTCTAGTTCATATAAACTCACTCTTACGCATATGACGTTACAATTGAGGGGATGTGTGGAATAACGGTATAACTCAAGAATCAGCCTTTTGAGAAAAGTGAAAAAAACTTAACAATGCAGGTAAAAATAAATTTATAATAATCCTACTTGGTAGGATTTTAGATAGTATGATTCTCTGATAAGACAAAGTAACAAATTTTATATATACATAATTTTATTAGAAAATGGATGATTTTTTTTTTTTTTTTTTTTTTTTTTTTTGCGTTATACCGTTATTCCATAGATCGAATATTAAATACTTTGATTGAGATACTTTATTAAACAAAATGGTAGATTCATTATTATCCATTGTTAAATACATTATATTCTATTATAGATGTGCTTATAACTATTTGTTATTTCCGTTTATTATTTTTAGCAATTTTTTTTACTACTTTTATCATTTTTAAACTTATTCTATTTTTAACAATGGAGTTCTCTCTCTGCTTAGTCGTTTTTGAAACCACTTCAATGCACTTATTTTTGAGTTCTTTCCGGTCTACGACATTGAGTATATTTTCATACTATTTCCATGCTTCACTACTGCAAAATTTTATTAGAGAGTTATACCGTTTTTCCATAAATGAAGCTAAAACCTTTGTTAAATATTGCTATTATTTTCTAAGATTAATATGGTATGTTTATGTAATCGTGCTCTTTTTATTTAGTTGATTTATGGAAAAACGGTGTAACTCGACTTATACCATTATTCCACACATCCCCTCAATTGTCATAAGAGGAAAGTGTCTTCCAGGAATAAGGTTTTTTATAGATCAATGCTTCATACCTGGCCATCTAATGTAGCGTTGGCCGTCAACGTGGACAAGACGAATATGGTCTTGCTTAGTAAGATGTTAAAGGTCACAACTTACATCAAAACAAGCTGCGCGATTGTGCGCATAACATAACATACAATTTTAAGACTGACCCTCACAGTTGTTGGACGGTTTTCCTATAAAAATTTTACGAGGGGGGGGGGGGGGGGTTAAAGAGGCTTTCACTGACTGGCGTCCAACCAATTAGATATAACTTAATGCATCCACTTCTTTCATGAAAATTCAAAGGTTTATATCGACTTAAGTTAGGAAATTGCTGCTGGCTTTGTTTTATGCTACATCGACAATTAGATAATCCAATGAATTATTGATTCTTCGGCTTACGGCTTAAGCTTTATGTATCAAAGTTCGATCCATAAATGTATGTTGCCTTTCTTCTAATAAAATAAAAAAAAAAAAATTAAGTACGCCGGTTGCTGAGCTTTTTTTCTTTCATTTAAATGGTTTTGCGAACGCCTGCCGCCATTTCATTGACCAAAGCTGCACATAACTATATACTTTATTACAAATTGCGCTAGAAGCATAAATAATAATATTTGTTAAATAAAAATAGGACAGAGAACATTTTAAGGAATAATTTGGTTACAAATGCAATTGGAAAAGTTTGATTGCATTGCATTATACTTGTATAACAAAGTTGGCTTTACCTTCTAATGAATATAATATGTACAAGCATTTGTTAAGGTGAATAATAACTGTGTATAATTGTGCGAATAATTTGCGGTGGTCCAAAGTACACAAACCGATCTCTACGAGGTTTTTACTTTGGCTCACGTGGCGACTGTCTTTCTATAGAAGGTGCTGTACTAACCTGTCAAAAAGAAGGTAACAGATATAAAAAATTCTTGATTTTAATTTTAATGATATCATAGCTACGTGGCAGATGTAAGTAACACCCAGCCGGGCACACAGATGTTGAGAAATAGCAGAGAGAGAAAAGGGTGGCGAGAAAAGAGATGATAGGAAAAATTAAGGAAAACAGAAGAAGGAGAACGAGAGTGGATAAAAATATTGACAGAAATAAATAAAGAAAATAAGAAGCGAACAAGTAAGCAAAGCTATGTTCGGGTGTAACGATCCTAGGGTTTCGTAGATGGTTTATAAATAGTTTTTAATTCCTTATCACATACGTCTGGGAAATATCGAACAAATTGTAGACCAAGGCTGACGTTTTTTGGAACGATTTTCCTTCATCCTTTGTCAAATAAGGGCAAATCACCATGTAGGAAAATAAACCTAGGGTAACCCTGCAATGTGTCTGTGTGACATGGGTATCAAATGAAAGTTGTTAATAAGTATTTAAAAAAGGGAGTGGACCTTAGTTCTATAGGTGGACACCTTTTCGAGATATCGGCAAAAAGGTGTACCAGGGGTGACTCCGTAATGTGTTCGTACGACATGGGTATCAAATTATAGGTATTAATGATAATTTTAAAAGGGAGTGGCCCTCATTTGTACATGTAACTACATTTTCTAGATATCGGCCAAAATTTGGACCCAGAAAATCATCTTTCTGGTACCGCTAATTTATTTATATATGTCATGCAACGAACAGTATTCCTGCCAAGATTCCAAGGGCTTTTGATTTCACCCTGCAGAACTTTTTCATTTTCTTCTACTTAATATGGTAGGTGGCACACCCATTTTACCAAGTTTTTTTCTAAAGTTATATTTTGCGTCAATAGACCAATCCAATTACCATGTTTCATCTCTTTTTCATATTTGGTATAGAATTATGGCATTTTCTTATTTTTCTAAATTTTCGATTTCGAAAAAGTGGGCGTGGTCATAGTCGGAATTCGCCCATTTTTAATACCAAGTGCAGATAAATACGTGAAATAAGTTTAGTAAATATATATCGATTTTTGCTCAAGTTATCGCGTTAACGGCCGAGCGGAAGAACAGACGGCCGACTGTGTTTAAAGACTGGGCATGGCTTTAGCCGATTTCGCCACTTTTCACAGAAAACAGTTATCATCATAGAAGCTATGCACTCACCAAATGTCACAAGGATTGGTAAATTTTTGTTCAAATTATGGCAATAAGAGTATTCTAGACAAACTTAATGAAAAAGGGCGGAGCCACGCCCATTTTGAAATTTTCTTTTATTTTTGTATTTCGTTGCACCATATCATTACTGGAGTTGAATGTTGGCATAATTTACTTATGCACTGTAAAGATATAAAATTTTTTGTTAAAATTTGGCTTTTAAATTTTTTTTAGCGGGCGTATTCATCATCCGATTTTGCAAATTTTTATTAATTACACATATAGTAATAAGATTAACGTTGCTGCCAAATTTCATCATGATAGCTTCAACGAATGCCAAATTACAGCTTGCAAAACTTTTAAATAACCTTCTTTTAAAAGTGGGCGGTGCCACGCCCATTGTCTAAAACTTTACTAGTTTTCTATTCAGCGTCATAAGGTTAACGCACCTACTAAAAGTTATCGCACGTTTTCGGCTTTTCGAATTTTTTCATATCGATGTGGAAGTGGGCGTGGTTATAGTCCGATTTCGTTCATTTTAAAAAGTGACCTGAGATGAGTGCTCGGGAACTTACATACCAAATTTCATTAAGACGCACGGACGGAGGGCCGGACGGACATAGCTAAATGAATTTCTTTTTTCGTCCAGATCATTTTGATATATAGAAATCTATATCTATCTCGATTAGTTTATGCCGTTACGTGGTTCCGTTATGCGAACAAAATTAATATACTCTGTGAGCTCTGCTCAGCTAAGTGTAAAAATGACGACTAATGCTCGTACCACAAAAAAATATTCATTACATATATGTGACCCGGTATATGAAAATCCACCTTTTCTCAAAAAATAATTTTTTTTTTTTTTTGTTGAGTAATAAGCCACTTTTTCATTGACCGGGTCATATATGTAGAATCTCTGTAATGGAATTTCAAATATCGAAGTATCATTAGCCAACTCAGCGTGATGTGAAAAAACTTAGTTAATCGTTCGTACATAATCTACAATAGTTACATCTATCGTGACAGAAGATGGAGCCTTGGAAAGAGTCTTGAAGGCAGACATTTTCTCTCTTCCAAGAGCTGCGGCAGCGAGCGGGCTCTTGTCTTGGATCAGGCTGGTTTAGGTTGAAGTGACTGCCGTCGACGCACACCTAGCCTAGTAACAGTGGGCCCATTGTGATACCGCCAAAAAAACACCATTCCCCTCCTCTTCACACCAACTTAAGGAGCTGAAAAGGTTAAAAAGTTATTGCTGTAATAATCAACGGCCTAGAGAAGGTCATAAAGAATGGGAGCCCAAGTAGCGCTTTATGGCCCCGTTTATATCCTGGCGATTGCAGATGAAGTTGTATACCATTTTACCCTCTTCGTCAGCCTAACATTTACCAGAGTGCTTACGATAAGAACCCCCCCCCTCCCCCCCATAAATCCGATGCCATTTTCATGGCCTGTCTAGTGGATGTCACATTGGTGAATAGTTTTCTTGCATTTCCTTGTCCATCACATTTATTGTATGGCAGTTATGCCGGATTTTGTTTGACGAGAACATTAACCAGCCGGGCATCTGCACCGATCCCATTAAGGGAACTAGCATTCCTGGTACATGCCTTCTAATCACAATCCTTTAAATATTTGCATGATTTTTCATCAGTTAAGGGCTGTCTTGTTATCTAAGGCCATTTTTGGAGTGTGGTTTGACGTGGCGCATTTCAAACCCACCATACGGGGATTGAATTATTTCTTGCGCGTCTATATAGCAATCCGATTGATGCAAGACAGACACCCGCTTGCAGCCGCTTTATGTGCTGGACAGACCCTGTCGATGCAAATCCCACAGCTAGCTCTTTAACCATGTATGTCGAATTCTCGTAGCCATGTAGTCGCTTTCTTACATAACCATCCCACTAGAAGGAACTTCAGTGATTTTCCTATGAATACTTGGTCGCAATTAAGCGGCAATAGTAACCTGAGTGAACCGCATGTAAAATAATTAATCTGACTACTCCCTGGTGAATCGCGGTCGTAAGCTTTCCCATTTGCTTGGACTTCTACAGACGGCGCCAACCTTCTAGGTGGTACATTGCTGTTTTCATTTAGTAGATTAGAGAAGTATTCCCTCCATAATATAAGCGTTTTCTGGGCATCTGTTATAAAGTCGACGTTTTCGTTTATATAGAATTTTTTCCAAAATCGAAAGTTTCCGTCTGTCGCCGATTTTTTAGTAAAGTTGCGGGCGCTTTTCTGCTGCACAGTATATTGAAACAAGTAATATACAATTTTCCTTTTAATTTGATTTTGACATTGAGCGTCTGAACACGCATGTAAAGATAATGCACACCGTACACACACATACATATTTCTTCTTTTCATGTACTTAAATACTTTAAAGTTTAATGCTTATTTGCAATGCTGTTGTACAAGCATCTCACATCCTTTTAAAAGGGAAGCTATCCCCATCAGCGCTGCCAGCAGGAACATCAAACTCAAACTCCATGCACACACGAACATTCACAAGTACCTATATCTCATCTGAACAATTCCCGCTATTGTTGCGGTCTTTACAAATCCTGCTTTTGTATCTATGCATATATATGTATATATATATGGAGTATTCCATCCCATTTCGACCAATTTTGAACCCGACCCCATTAGAATTGGCTGAAAGTTTTTCTTCTTTTTCTAGCTTACGAAAGACGTTTTTCAGAAGTTTTTCAAATTTTTTCATCCAACTCAAAAAAAGTTATGAATTTAAAAAAAACACGGTTTTTGTTTTCAATATGCTATAATTTTTTCAAAAATTTACCGTTTGGGATCTTTTTTTTGAATTTGTTTTTAAATGTACTTTTCGGAAAAAATTCAAAAAAATGTTTAAAGTTTTTTTTTGTAATTTTTCAGTTTTTCGAGATTTTTCGAATTTCGCCCATTTTTTTTTCTCATACAAAACTTTAATCAATTCTGCAATCATCCCCATTAATCCCGGGGTGGGCCGAGAATTTTTTTTTTTTTATTTAATTGAAAAAAAACTAAAATTTTTTTGTATTTGTTCCGAAAAGTACATTTAAAAACATATTTAAAAAAAAAAAATCATCCCAAACGGTAAATTTTTGAAAAAGTTATAGCATTTTGAAGAAAACTCTGTTTTTTTCAAAATATTTAAAACTTATTTTGAGTTTGAAAACGGTGTGTTTTTCAAAATGTTATAACTTTTTCAAAAATTGACAGTTCGGCATAATTTTTTTTTTTTCAATATTTTTTAAATGTACTTTTCGGAGAAAATACAAAAAAAATTTTAAAGTTTTTTTTTTCAATTAAATAAAAAAATAAAATTCTGGGCCCACTCCGGGATTAGTGGGGATGATTGCAGAATTGATTGAAGTTTTTTATGAGAAAAAAAAGGGCAAAATTCGAAAAATCTCGAAAAACTGAAAAATTACAAAAAAAAATTTAAATTTTTTTTTGAATTTTTTTCGAAAAGTACATTTAAAAACAAATTTAAAAAAAAAGATTCCAAACTGTCAATTTTTGAAAAAGTTATAGCAATTTGAAAACAAAAACGGTGTTTTTTTTTTAAATTCATAACTTTTTTTGAATTGGATGAAAAAATTTGAATAACCTCTGAAAAACGGCTTTCGTAAGCTAGAAAAAGAAGAAAAACTTTCAGCCAATTCTAAAGGGGTCGGGTTCAAAATTGGTCGAAATGGGATGGAATACCCCATACCCTATATATATATATATATATATATGTGTGTGTGTGTGGAGATGTAAGCATCAGTGCACATAGGAGTTTAGCATAAGTAATATGTAAATTAAAATTAGCAACAGCAAAAGATACATAGACAAAGTTATACAAAATATGTGCGCACGTCATTTGAGAGAATGAGCTTTGCTCAAAGTTTGCCATTCATTGTTTAAACATTCTAACTCTCATATTAGCTGACAACCTACAACTGTCATATGCGTCTTACCATGCATGAATGTGATTAGAACGCCGTCAGTGTAATTAGGCTTAAAATTGTTAAATAATAAAATGGTATTACCGGCAAATGCTGTCACGCCGCTTCGCACAAAGTACAATGACAACGCCGCACGTTCATGTTTAAATTTTAATAAATGCCAATTTAAAAGAAAGTTTAATTAAGACAACATCATACACATATACATATTTACATGTAAGCAAGTATATATTATTTTTGTAATTATATATGCGTGCTGACAACTCTGAATGGCTTTGTATTGAAATAAAGTTTTAAATAAGTTGAACAACCATTACCAAGGCTTTGCACATTGTGGTAGGAATAGAAGTTCAGCCACCGTAATCACAGCTTTCTTTGTTATCAAGTTTGTATTGTAATTTGCAAAAAATTAACGGCACGTGCTATTTATAAACTGTTTTATTTAGCTTGATTCTGAGCGTTTCGCCATTTCATCACGTAGTTTTTAGGCGGGGTTTCCTATGAATTTTCTTAATACTTTCGTATGCCTCTCATGTTTCCGCTCTTTAGCTCAGAGATATTTTTAAGTCTTAATGCAGCAAGTGTTGCCTCGTTCTCTATTACAATGGCGAAGGGAGGTATACCCATTAAGGTACTAAGTGCGTTAACACCCGTCATTCCAATACAAACTAGTTAATGAAGTCTGCTTAATTTTGCTTTTGCTCTCCTTTGCGTGGTCTTGGAATAGCAAACTTAGGAATCGTAGGTGATTATTGGCTTCACAACAACATTAAATGTCCAGTATATTATTTTGGGATATATTCCCAATGCCTTGGCGGCCACCGTGGTGGAGCGTGCTCCGCCTATCACACCGTATGACCTGGGTTCAACTCCCGGGCAAAGCAACATCAAAATTTTAGAAATAAGATTTTTTAATTAGAAGAAAATTTTTCTAAGCGGGGTCGCCCCTCGGCAGTGTCTGGCAAGCGCTCCGATTGTATTTCTGCCATGAAAATCTCTCAGTGAAAACTCATCTGCCTTGCAGATGCCATTCGGAGTCGGCATAATACATGTAGGTCCCGTCCGGCCAATTTGTAGGGAAAAATCAAGAGGAGCACGACGCAAATTGGAAGAGAAGCTCGGCCTTAGATCTCTTCGGAGGTTATCGCGCCTTACATTTATTTTTTTTTTATTCCCAATGCCTTAGAGTCCATCGCAGATGAAAAAAATTTATATATTTTTGCTTTGTTTAAGGAATAATCCAAATAAGCTTTATATGTGAGTGTAACGCCAGGTGTTTCGCTTATATTTAAAGTCTCACCAAGCGCAGGTTCTGGCGTGGATAGTATTCTCAGCAGATTTTTTAAGATCAGTACAAAAACTTATTTTAAATGCCCGAATTAGGAAAAATTGTATACCTCTTTAAACATGTAATTTAAAGTTTTTTCGACGAAACAAAAAGGTTCTATGCAAACAGCCATATATAAACATATGTACATATATATTTACATTCTACGTTTTTGCGTGACAGAGTTTTATAGCACGCGGTGTTTAGGTACAATTTTATTTATCCATGTAAATTTGTTAAACGAAAATTGCCAGTAAATTGAAAATTACATCCTGTCACGAGTTGCTTGCATTGAGCGAGCAAAATCCTAACAGAAAATTATTTCACACCGAGTTTTGGTTGCACGTACACATACACATACATTTAAGCATTGAGATTACATAAAATTTTATACTAAAAAGTATTTATATGCCACACATCGGCAAATTTAATAATCTCGTGGCGGAATAGCCCAAAAACTAGTAATATTTTATTGCAGAGATTGGGGTTATAGAAAATCTGATCTGACAATTAATTTTTTATATGACACTAGACGTTGTCCTGCCCTAAATTTGGTCTATCTGCATACATTTTGTTTACGCGGTGTAGGCTGTCACCCGTCCCATCTCCCCCTTGTATATACGTATATCTATGAATTTGTTTATAACCCGTATATTGTATTATATTCGATTATTGAATTGTATTATATTGAATTATCCCCCAAAATCAATGAATTGTATTTAACTTTAAATTTCCCATTGGGACACCACATGGACGTGTGGCAGCCTCCACTGCGCAAATCTACCAAATGGAATTCGCCGCAATTACATAGGAGCGATTCGGCAGGATCGCTATCTGTCAAAAAACCACCACTTTTGATATAGAAAATTTTTTCTTTTCGCGCAAATCAGTATTGTATTGTTGAAAAGCTCAAATAAAATTGTAAATTGGCGATAATCTTTATCTCTTGTCATTGTGCAAATTCCATATAGTTCTTCCGAATTCGAGATCTGAAATATTTCTAACTATAATATACATCAAGTGTTTTCCTCAAGTTGCCGTGTGCGAAATCTGTAAAAAGGAAATAAAACCTCAGAACGAAACCGACTCATCATCTTTATTTAAATTAAATTTTATACAAAAATACAATTATTAATTCTAAAATTTCAAATATTGTATAATACTATATTCGGTGCAAATTCAATAAATTAAATTTTCCAAATAAAATGGTGCAAGAAAAAACGGCAAAAAACTAACATAAAGGTCGTGTGCTGTAGAGTGCGTTAATACTGCATATCGTACGACACAATAAGGAAAAGCCTTCAGAAAATATCGCTTGTCCAACGAAGCACACGTAAAGTGCAGCATACTCTTGCAACAAATATATTTTCCAGCAAATGTTGATGTGCTTAAGAAGTTTCTGCCAAAATCCTTGTGAATATTCCTGATAGGAAATATCTACAGTCGCTTGCTTTACAATCGCCAATTTGACTCAACATCGCTACGCTGTTTGACGGCCGTTAGAACCATCGTGGAAATCCTCAAAGTCTTGGCCGCAGTTATCAGTGGGATTTTGCCCACAGTCAGAACCATAGTCCAAAACTCCCGGGTAAGTCTCGAAATCACTAAACTTTAATAAGCTTTTTCCGTCTGACTCTGCCCTCCCCCCTCTTCGCTTTTTCCTAATCCTATTATTCACTCCTCTCTCCGTCTTTTTCTCTTCATCTATCTCCACCTTCTTCTCATTTTATCTCTTTCTCAATCTCTTTCTCTCTTTTCTCTTCTCTCAATTCCTTCTCATTCTTCTGCATCCCTTATTGCCTGTCCCAGAAGGTGGTATGTATTTTATTACAGTCCCAGTCACAGTCCCAATCCGAGTCTCAGTCCCAGTCCCACTCCGAGTCTCGGTCCCAGTCCTAGTCATAATCCCAGTCCTAGTCCGTCTCTGGATAATATATTACTCTGTACTAAAGCACTCATCAACAGCTTTCATTTGATATTGTATAAACACTATTGAGGCATTCACTGGCCCACATTTTGGCCTATATCTCGAGACCCTAGTCACCCAGGGGTATGAAAATTACCCTCTACACAACTAAAAACTCTCCTGAATTAAAAAAAAAAAATTCATAGTACCTATAAATCGCGGGCCCCCTCAGAAACCTCCCCCCCCCCCCCACCCCACCCTCTCGGAGGGCCTGGTGATGTGCTATACTTGATATCATTCGCTATAATATTTTTTATTGATAAGCAGGTTGTTTAATTAGACACCCAGCAACTACACGGAAGTATATCCGCACCACCTGAAAATATGAGTGCCATTGCGTGTACGTAACATTTTATTATTACGTATAAACAAATAAAAAAAATTGTAATAAAATAATATTGCGACTATAAACTGCGATATAACCTATCTTATCTCTCAAGTTAGATCAAACTACACACGGGGAGCAAAACAAATTCAAAATCGGTTCAGTAGTTTAGGAGTCCATCGCGGCAAAAAATGTTGTGACACGTGTTTTTTATATATTAGGATTTCTTGCATTCCGCTGATATAGTCAAAAAAACTTGCCTTCATGGTTTAATGCTTTTTCCTTTCTTTTAATGTAGCACTAAAAACATTTTTATAAGCAAAGTTTATTCCCTTCATAGATTTGGTCGGAAAGGCGGAAAAGACCGAGTACATAAAATAATTTATATCAAGTTAGAAAGTTAATGTCCCACTTTTGATGTCAGAATAAGTCAGCTTAGGTTGAGTGGTAGTCACGCCGTATATAATG
This sequence comes from Eurosta solidaginis, assembly GCF_040869045.1. NCBI lineage: Eukaryota > Metazoa > Arthropoda > Insecta > Diptera > Tephritidae > Eurosta > Eurosta solidaginis. The sequence goes on along the minus strand of NC_090323.1, from coordinate 220,419,419 downwards.
GGACATAAGCTATAGCTATTTAGAGAACTGTTACATCACAGCGATGCAATTATTATCGAATAAGACCAACCTCGACTTTGGATAAGTCTTTGAGAGATCCTTATGAGCCACCTATAGAGGAGAAGACCACAGGTGGCTAGGGGTACTTGGTATTTCCTACACCTATCTGTATTCGGTTCAATTGTTCTCACTCGCGCTACGGAAGGTCGCGTGACAGTTTCCCCAAATGAAGAAATTTTCGGGAAATGTGCTGCATTTATCGGGCAGTTTTTACTCGCGGCTTAGATCAAGCACGTGAGAGAAAACCCACTCAAACCGTCCTGTCCTTCAAATTATCGGTGAACAAGTTTACCGTTACACTTTCCCATAATTACTCCTTTTTCAGCACCTCTTTTCAGGAGAACACTCTTTTGAAGTTTTAACAGGGGCTGTTGTTGTCTGGTAAGATGTCAAGGTCTGTAAGGATTCCGGAATGCCCTAGGTGAGAAAGCTCACACCTATCTTACAAAGCCTGATCATTGACTGAGTACAATTTATAAAGGATCCAATTGGGGGTAGTATCCAGGAGACGCTTGCAATTGTTCACCGCTTTCAACATGTTTAGGCCAAATACAAGTTTTAATGAATTAATTGGCTCCTATTTTAGTTAAAAAGGTGGGGTTACAAATTAAATGAGATCCGAGGCTACTGAAACGGTGAATCACGATTCGTTACTGCAACAATTGGAAGAATATACCTTCAAGCAATTTGAGCGGTTGGCAGACATTTGTCTCGTTTGGGAATGCATCATCTTAATACGATGGTGTTCTTTCCTAATTTTGTTTAAATTTTACATGTCGAGGCTCCCTTCTTTCACAGAAGGAGTTTCAATTTACATTTTTCCCCTTTTTGATCGAGTCCTCCGTCACCTTATTTGTTCCGTGTGCCTGGAAAATGTTGGCTTCTTTGTTCACCCTATTCGATGCCATTACCCTACCGACTATTCGGCACCCAAAAATCTTGTATGTCGTTTGATAAAGACCTAATTTCAATGAGCATGCAAACGTAACTATACCAAAATTCCAGGGTCATAACAAAATCCTCCAATCCCCGCTGGCGGCTATTGGGGCCAAGAAAAAGACACGTCCATAGCGACCTTTAAAGCTCTCAGTTAGTCACTTGTATGCTGCGCGTCTCCAATGTGGTGACCGAGCTAAGTGAAACAAGCTGCAGGCTTGTAAAACACTCCGCTCAGGAGTGCTAGGGGATATTTCTCTTAACAATAGAATATTATCTACATGAAGAGACGGGAATATTCCCATCGAATGTGGGAACTCAAAAAAATTATTTTTGTTAAATCCCCAGGCACCTGACATCTTACAATATAACTGTTTGATACGTCCCCGACATCTCCGCAAGCACAATGGATAGATCTGGCAAATGAGAATGCAGCCATTTGAGCTAACTTTTTCTCATAGTTCCATGAACTAAACTCGCAGTAGAGGAAATTAGACTTCCTAGATGTGAGGCCTGTTTAGAAATGAACAATATATAATTTTAAATTAACGAACAATAGTACTTACTCAAATACCAGTTCAAAACCAGTCTTAACTAATATGACAGCGACTTTAGTTTACCGCGATAAATAAACAATGGCATCATCTTCTAAATACCCAAGAGCATTTGGTAGGGACTATATGCAAAATCTTATATATACACACACTTTCTTAGGTCAATTGGCATTAGCTAAAGTCGTTGTGCAAGTAATATTTCGCCTGCTGCCATGAATATAACATTTAGCAACATTACGTTCAATTCTCTGTTGCAATTTTCTTTCCTTCCGGCTGACAGCTAACAAGTTACATTAGTTTGGAGCAATGATGCGGTAGTGACACCATCCATATCTATGCCATAGCTTCAAATATTTGCAGATATGCAATTGCTGTCACAAGCAACCGCAAGATGTAACTTTTCGAAAACACCTACAAGTACAGTGTAGGGCGGAATAAAAACTCAACTTAAGGGCAATATTTTCGGGAATGGAAAATATTCCGAAAAAGTGCGCTTGAAAATGAAAATTAAGTTTTCCTTAATAAACTGTATCAGCCTTAAACCCGAGGAGCTAAAATTTATTAGTCTTCCCTGCGAACAACAGAGCTGTGTTAGTCTTCCACGCGAACAAATGAAACGTGCTAGTCTTCCACGCATACAGCGAACATCGGAAACGTGTTAGTTTTCCACGCGAACAACCAATCATGTTAGTCTTCCATGGGAATTTAAACTTGTTAGTATTCCTTTGGACCGAATATATTATGTCGTAAACCTTAAGCTTTTACCAAATTGCAAAAAATACGAAGATAAAAGTCGTGCTCAGATCTGATTTCATGCAACAAGAATAAAAGCCACCGTTGCTGGATTTTGGTTGGATGAGATGCACCGCTGATCGAAAATGTTCTTACTATAAAACTGAGGCATACACGTTGGTAAAAGACCATAATATTTTTCCTTGTCAGGCGGTAGTTAGGCAAGGATTGCAAAAGTACTTCCCTCTGATTTTTTTCGAGCTGTTGCTTCTCTGATTTAGATAAAGAGGCAAAACAAGTCGAAGTCGAAGGCAAGGTACATGGTATCCTTAAAAAAAATAATAAACGCATTCAAGCCTTGAAATCCACGTCACTGTTGACGTATGTTAATTCGAGACTGTGCAGATTTTTTCTATTTCGGAAACAGAATTAACCGAAAAAACAACGTCATCCTAAAAAAAAAATATAACTCTTGCCAATAATGTAACTTTGTACTTAGTAAGCAATTGAAAAGATAATTCCTCTCGACGAACAAAAACCACGCCCTACAAGCCGCTAATCATACCTGTCCTGATGTATGTCTCGTATTGACAGACGCGGTCGAGAAAAGTTGGCATGACTCTTGAAATGTTCTAGAGAAAAGTTCTCCGGAAAATTAATGGTGCTGTGCGTGATAACAACGGTGAGTATCGAAAGAGATATAATAACGAGATGTAGAACTTTCTCTGGCTAGGTCAAGTTGTGTGGATGAACCAAGACCCTACGACCAAGAATGCATTACAGACGGCAGAAGCAGATGAAGGGGAAACCTCCACTGAGTTGGAAGAGGCAGGTCGGAGGAAACTCAATCTTTATCCATTACAGCTTAGTACGTCAAATATCGCAAAACAAGACTGGCGTGACTTTTTTTTGAAATTGCCGAAATTGCTTAGTGCAAATTTTTAAGGATGACTCTTTTTGGTCACTATCATACAAAAGTAGTAAATAGTCAAGAAATAAACAGATGATGGTGCACGCTGCTTAACTGGTAATCAGCTTATAGTTATCACGTAGTTAGCTTCTTGTTCTGCTGATAATTTTTCAACATAAACACGTGCCAGATTACACCCGCTGCTGCTTTTCATTGGTTATGGCATATATTGGTCCTACTTATTATGTACTTACTCCACTCAAAAGCAACCGGACTGCAATAGAAACTGGATTTATATTTAAAATGAACAAAATCAAAACTTATTAACACATTTGTAAAAGCGCGGTAAGAAAACAGTGAAGCCCGACTTGGCTTCCCATTTAAACTGGGACACACCGATTCTTACAATAAAAAAGAGAACTAAATTCCCCATCCCCATTTTGTTGTGCCGTATACAATTTTTTAATAAGGCGTTAAGTTATCTACAGAAATATTTGAAACTAAATTAGTTACATAATTATTTGCAGAGCATTCAAATGTCCTGCAAACATTGGCGAAGGATGCGGATGAGTTACTTTTCACTAATATGTTAAAATTATTTCCACGTTAGCCTTGAGTGAATATGAAAAACTGTTTTGAGCACACCCGCGTTTTTGCTTTTAGTATATGCTCTTTTTTATTGCCACCACTGTACATACACATTAAAGACGCACAGCTATCTTGAGTGAAAGTTGAAAAAAAAATCTTTCACATTTCCTTACAATTTGTCCACCAATAGTTATGTCACAACCACAGTTTAAGCCAACTAGCTTAAACTACAACTACAACTACTTCCACATTGACACACACGCCCACTTCACACCCACGTCGGCAATCATACGCTCGAGTAACGCCCTTTTGCATCGCCTGGTTGCAAATTGCCACAATTTTGTTACACCACTACCTCCCACCAGCTCCTACCAGCATTAAGCAGTAAAACTTAAATTTTGCAGATTATTACTTCCGGATTTGATACCATACCCTAAGTTTTAAAGTTTGCTCGCATTTTGCATTGCTAATATTGTTCTTGTTCTATGTATGATTTTGATAGTTGGAGGCTTTATCTTTGCATTATAAGTTTTATAACACACACACGATTTGAACTTTATTGTATGTATGTACATAAGCTTTACTTATATCTGTAGCAGTTGGGAACTATTTTGCCTTAGGAAGTTATTAGTTGACAAGACATATTTTCTAAATATTGTGACACATTTGATATACATATTTAGAAGTGCATATTTAACATTTATAAAGATATCTGAATTTATCGAAATTAGTTTTTTTATAAAAAAAATGCTTTCAGTTTAGTAATCTAAAGTTGAATGAATGCAATTTTGATTCCTCTATATTAGGTCGGTTAAATGTTTGTAAGCATTTTCAATACAAATTTTGCAATAGATTTTTAAGCAACTTTTCATTGATCTGCAAACGTCAAACTTCACATATAGATTAAAACACCAATACAATGCATTAAAAGGTGTAAAGTCCGATAGGTGGCGCATGGATCGAAATAATTAGATAAGAATTTGGAAATTTAGAATTTTGAAATGGATGTTTAAGTAACTGCTTATTGAGCTACAAACATGAAACTTCACAGAAAGGTTAAGAATCCGTGACGAAGGAACAAAAGGAAAACAAATTTCGTTAGGTCGCGCACGGATCGAAATAATTAGAGAGAATTTGGAAATTTGAAACAGGCTTTTAAGTAACATCTCTGTGAGCTAGATTTTTTCGCTGATTTTGTCCATTTATATACAGGAAATGCTTAAAACCTTTTTTATTTTCTTTTTATTATTTATTTTATCAACTGATTGATGAAATCTTCCAGACCAAATGTTCACTTATATTCAAAAATATGCCCTTTATAAATGCTCATGTAAGAAAAGAAATTAGAGTTTAAAGAACAAATAGATACAATTTTTGTATACTACTTGTTTCATATAGATTCAGAGCTGAATCGTTGATGTCGTCGGGATGAACAGAGCTCCGACCAAGATAGTGTAGATATACTGTTGTATTTGAAATTATAAATTTTCTCCCTTTTATTATTTTGAAAAATCGTATCGCGCTTAAATGACAAACATTTGCTAAACTATCAGTTTTACTGGTGTTATCAATTTATTATCGAAGCACTAACAGTGATTATCGATGAATTATCCTTCTATTATAGATGTCTTATCGAGTAGATTTATACGAGTTATCAACGAGTTAATGATATTTCGTCGTCGAAATGGTATGCGAAAGTTATCGATTTATTTTCAATCATTCATAGAAAAGTTACCAAAAATTATCGAAAAGTTATCAATTTGTTACCAAGTAGTTATAAATATGTCATCGAAAGTTATCGGTTTACTATCGAGAAGTAACGGATTGTTTACCGACAAATTATCGAATTTAATCAGATTGATACCAAGTTTTTACTGGTGTTTTATCGAATTTTTATCGACAACTCATAGAAAACAGATAACAAAACAAAATCACTATAAAATCTGCAACATATGTGTAACCCAATTATAACAAGGTCAGGCTTTTATCACTTATTTTCTTTTTTTATTTATGCTCATTATTTATGGCAAAAACTTTCACGAAATGTTGAACTGAAACTTGTGCAAACTAATCTTAAAACTTTTATGACCAAACTGAAAATTTCGAGCAGTTTTTAAAAGTCTGCAATGCAATTTATAACTTTTAATTCAGATTTTTTTTTTTATTTTTTTTTAACAACTTAAATTTCTCAATGTCAATGTAATAAGCCTCTAAACATTTTTATTGATTTTTGACCATTAATTTTCAAAAGATATTTCAGATGCCCTTCTATGAGAAATTTGCGAAAATAATTGCAGTGTTCCCAGTTTGTTATCAGTAACCAATTAATATATATCGAAACTTATCGATGTCAGAGTAGTGGTTATTCGTTTTCAGCGTACTATCGAAAAGTTACTCATTTGTTATCGGTTTGTTATCAAAAAGTGAATGATATCAAACCGAACAGTTTTCGATTTCTTATCAAAGTGCTGCCAGTTTCCTATCGGCGGTTTATAGATTTGCTAACGGTAAATTGCCGGTTTGTTTTAAAACTGATAGAAGGAAAACTTCAATGTAAAATCAATCAATATTATTTATTTATGTGAAAAGTTACCTGTGGTGTGAATTCAACCTCTGGGCTAGCTCCAGTTTATTAAAAAAAAAATTACTTTTCTAGACGTACACCTGTCTTCAAAACATCGAACCTCAAGAAAGCAAATATTTCGAAATTTTAAGGCCCATTTGCAAAACGGCAAATTATCTCCTTAACATTCAGGTTCTCAAGAGGGGTTAAATTCATATAATTTTGACAAATTTTAAAAACAACTATAGGCTAGAAAGTTCTGCGAATATGCTAAAGAGTGTCGTACCGATAAATTTATTGTAATATAAAAAAAAAAAATTTTAATATGATGGCTGAGTTAAATGTCCCGGTTGGCGATGCAAGCATACGAATCCCAGATTATTTTGACAAACGGCTCCTCACTATTTTAGCTATATCATCAGCGTACGTTTTTATACTCAGTTGAACAGAGCTCACAGAGTATATTAAGTTTGATTGGATAACGATTGGTTGTACATATATAAAGGAATCGAGATAGATATAGACTTCCATATATCAAAATAATCAGGATCGAAAAAAAATTTGATTGAGCCATGTCCGTCCGTCCGTCCGTCCGTCCGTCCGTACGTTAACACGATAACTTGAGTAAATTTTGAGGTATCTTGATGAAATTTGGTACGTAGGTTCCTGAGCACTCATCTCAGATCGCTATTTAAAATGAACGATATCGGACTATAACCACGCCCACTTTTTCGATATCGAAAATTTCGAAAAACCGAAAAAGTGCGATAATTCATTACAAAAGACCGATAAAGCGACAAAACTTGGTAGATGAGTTGAACTTATGACGCAAAATAGAAAATTAGTAAAATTTTGGACAATGGGCGTGGCACGGCCCACTTTTAAAAGAAGGTAATTTAAAATTTTGCAAGCTGTAATTTGGCATTCGTTGAAGATATCATGATGAAATATGGCAGGAACTATACTTTTTTACTTTTTTTTTTTTTACTATATGTACGCTTAATAAAAATTAGCAAAATCGGAGAAGGACCACGCCCACTTTTAAAAAAAAATTTTTTTTTAAGTAAAATTTTAACAAAAAATGTATTATCTTTACAGTATATAAGTAAATTATGTCAAGATTCAACTCCAGTAATGATATGGTGCAACAAAATACAAAAATAAAAGAAATTTTGAAAATGGGCGTGGCTCCACCCTTTTTCATTTAATTTGTCTAGGATACTTTTAACGCCATAAGTCGAACAAAAATTAATCAATCCTTTTGAAATTTGGTAGAGGCATAGATTTTATGGCGTTAACTGTTTTCTGTGAAAATGGGCGTCGCCCGTTGTCCTTCCGCATGGCCGTTAACACGATAACTTGAGCAAAAATCGATATATCTTTACTAAACACAGTTCCCACACGCAGTGGGAGGCCCACTCCCTCTTAAAATACTCATTAATTCCTTTCGTTTGATACCCATATTGCACAAACGAATTCTAGAGTCACTCCTGGCCCACCTTTATGGTGATACCTCGAAACGGCGTCCACCTATGGAACTAAGGATTACTCCCTTTTAAAATACTCATTAACACCTTTGATTTGATACCCATATCGTACAAACGCATTCTAGAGTCACACCTGGTCCATCTTTATAGCGATATCTCGAAAAGGCGTCCACCTATAGAACTAAGGCCCACTCCCTCTTAAAATACTCATTAACTCCTTTGGTTTGATACCCATATTGAACAAACGAATTCTAGAGCCACCCCTGGTCCACCTTTATGGCGATATATCGAAAAGGGGTCCACCTATAGAACTAAGCCCCACGCCCTTTTAAAATAATCATTTACACCTTTCATTTGATACCCATATCATACAAACAAATTCTAAAGTCACCCCTGGTCCACCTGTATGGCGATATCTCGAAAAAGCGAACACCTATAAAACGAAGGCCCACTCCTTTTTAAAAATACTCATTAACACCTTTCATTTGATACCCATATCGTACAAACAAAGTCTAGAGTCACCCCTGGTCCACCTTTATTGCGATACCCCGAAAATGCGTCCACCTATAGAACTAAGGCCCACTCCCTCTGAAAATACTCATTAACTCCTTTCGTTTGATACCCATATTGCACAAACGAATTCTAGATTCACCCCTGGCCCACCTTTATGGCGATATCTCGAAACGGCGTCCACCTATAGAACTAAGGCTCACTCCCTTTTAAAATACTCATTAACACCTTTCGTTTGATGCCCATATTGTGCAAACAAATTCTAGGGTCACCGCTGGTCTACCTTTATGGCGATATCTCGAAACGGCGTCCACCTATGGAACTAAGGATTACTCCCTTTTAAAATGCTCATTAACACCTTTCATTTGATACCCATATCGTACAAACGCATTCTAGAGTCACCCCTGGTCCATCTTTACGGCGATATCTCGAAAAGGCGTCCATCTATAGAACTTAGGTTCACGCCCTTTTAAAATACTCATTAATACCTTTCATTTGATACCCGTATCGTACAAACGCATTCTAGAGTCAAACCTGATCCACCTTTATGGCTATATCCCTAAATGGCGTCCACCTATAGAACTATGGCCCCCTCCCTCATAAAATACTCTTTAATGCCTTTCGTTTGATACGCATGTCATTCAAACACATTCCAGGGTTTCCCTCGGTTCATTTTCCTACATGGTTATTTTCCCTTATGTTGTCACCATAGCTCTAACCTGAGTATGTAATGTTCGGTTACACCCGAACTTAACCTTCCGTACTTGTTGATACAGTTGTTAAAGTGTTTTTCAATAAAATAAAAATTTAAAGAGATATGATACAGAGCGTTCTTGGAAGAAGCCCTGAAGAATGGTTAAGATATTATAAATTCAATTTAGCTAGCTTAATTTTAAAACCGCAAGCAAACCTAAACGTCTTTTATGTGGTGTGTATGCATTTTGAACCATCGCCTTACTTCAGGATGCGTGGTGGAAAATTCATCGGTATTACGTTTCGGTGTTAAGATAAGAGAAAGACCTTCTAGAGTTGTTTTCTTTTTCAACAAATCATTGCTCAATTTTCGATTTATGATTATGTAAAGTTACCAACTAAAATATTGGTAGATCTACCAACAAAGTGGTGAAGTTCATGCACTGCTACTGATATACAATCACAAGCGTGATAATAGTGCACTTAGACGAGAGGTATGTGTGACCCGCACTCTTACTCATTCAAACATTTTCCACTTTGGTTGATAGCTCAATTATGTGTTCACAGCAAAGTGAATTAGTTTGGTGAATGAGTGTCGTTTTACCACTTACATCACACCTATACATTTGCAAGTATCAACATACATACATAGATACACACCCTATATTAACTTTGATTAGATAACGGTTGGTTGGACAGGTATAAAGGAATCGAGATAGATATAGACCTCCATATATCAAAATCATCAGGATCGAAAAAAAATTTAATTGAGACATGTCCGTCCGTCCGTCCGTTAACACGATTACTTGAGTAAATTTTGAGGTACCTTGATGAAATTTGGTGAGTAGGATCCTGGACACTCATCTCAGATCGCCATTTAAAATGAAAGATATCGGACTATAACCACGCCCACTTCTTCGATATCGAAAATTTCGAAAAACCGAAAAAGTGCGAAAATTCATTACCAAAGACGGATAAAGCGATGAATCTTGGTAGGTGAGATAAACTTATAACCCAGAATAGAAAATTAGTAAAATTTTGGAATGGGCGTGGCACCGCCCACTTTTAAAAGAAGATAATTTAAAAGTTTTGCAAGCTGTAATTTGGCAGTCGTTGAAGATATCATGATGAAATTTGGCAGCAACGTTACTCTTACTACTATATGTATGCTTAATAACAATTAGCAAAATCGAAGAACGACCACGCCCACTTTAAAAAAGAAAACATTTTTTAAATCAAATTTTAACAAAAAATATAATATCTTTGAATTTACCTATCCTTGTGAAATTTGGTAGGGGCTTAGATTCTAGGACGGTAACTGTTTTCTGTGAAAAAGGGCGAAATCGGTTGAAGCTACGCCCAGTTTTTATACACAGTCTACCGTCTGTCCTTCCACTCGGCCGTTAACACGATAACTTGAGCACAAATCGATATATCTTTACTAAACTCAGTTCACGTACTTATCTGAACTCACTTTGTATTGGTATAAAAAATGGCCGAAATTCGGCTAAGACCACGCCCACTTTTTCGATATCGAAAATTACGAGAAATTAAAAACATGCCATAAGTCTATACCAAATACGAAAAAACGGATGAAACATGGTAATTGGATTGGTTTATAGAACTAAGGCCCACTCCCTTTTAAAATACTCATTAACACCTTTCATTTTATACCCATATCATACAAACAAATTCTAGGGTCAATCCTGGTCCACCTTTACGGCGATATCTCTAAAAGGCGTTCACCAATAGAACTAAGGCCCACGCCCTTTTAAAATGCTCATTAACACCTTCTATTTGATACCCTTATCATACAAACACATTCCAGGGTTACCCTAGGTTCATTTTCCTACATGGTGATTTTCCCTTATTTTGTCTCCATAGGTCTCAGCTGAGTATGTAATGTTCGGTTACACCCGAACTTAGCCTTCCTTACTTGTTTTCATTTGACAATGTGTGTGATTTGAAATGTATGCTTATCGCTTTTTAAACATATAAATATGTAGGAATATATATAACATATATATATATGAATATATATGAAACTCAATAGTTGACGGCAAATTGTTTGAGTTTTATTATATATATATGTACATACAAACATATATTTAAAAGTTTTTATGCATGTTAGCATGCAAATTTTATTACTCCTCTTTCTGCGTAAATTGGTTACTTAAAAGTGGATTCAATTGCCGAAAAACATAAAACTTTTCTACAACAATTTTGTCAAATTTATTATTTGTGCAAGTTTTCATGGCTTAAAGTTCTTATCAAATTTGTCGTATAACATATGTATGTACTATTAATTAAATTGCATACAATAAAAATCTGTAAAGCACATTCATGACTATTTTTAGTCAGTACATGGACAAGGAAGAAGTTACCAAACAATTTTCCAAATGATTAGTGCTAAAAATGACTTAATTTGTCCTTGGGATTATATTTTTGCGACAAATGTTTTCGCTTTTTATCGCTCTTTTTTTTTTGCTAAATTATATGCAATAATTTTTACTTAATTGAGTTATGATTTACTTTCTCACTCTTCGACGGAATAACCTGAATGCTCTTAGCTGATTGCTATAAGTAAATTAAAATTTACATAGCGATAATTTAAATAAATTCTGGTTCAGGTATATTTAATCTAATTAGGAATTTATAATTTAGTTACATATATCTTAATATATAAAAAAACGTGTCGCAGCATTTTTGACCGCGATGGACTCCGAAACTACGGAACCGATTCTGAATTTGTTTTGCACCCCGTATGTAGTTTGATCTAGCTTGAAAGATAGGATATGTTATATCTCAGTTTATAGTCGCAATATTATTTTATTGCAATTTCTTTTATTTGTTTATACGTAATAATTAAATGTTACGTATACGCAGGGGCCCGCGATTTAGAGATACTATGACATTTTTTTAATTCAGGAGAGTCTTCAGTTATTCCATGTGCAATTTTTAAGCACAATTTCAAAAGCAACAAAATCTGCATTTCGTTTTAATATTATAGTGAAATGAGATATAGGCCGAAACGTGGACCCGAGTACCCCTAGAATTTATTTATTTATCATTAATCAAACACACAACCTTAGGTTAATTTACAGTGTTTGATCTCAAAACTAACTTAAAAAATGTGTATTATAGAATATGGATAACAAATGAAAGGTGTTGATGAGTGCTTTAGTCAGAGTAATATATTATCCAGAGACGGACTGGGACTGGGATTAGGACTAGGACTGGGACTGAGACTCGGAGTGGGACTGGGACTGAGACTCATAGTTGGACTGGGACTTGGACTGGAATAAAATACATACCACCCTCTGGGACAGGCAATAAGGGATGCTGAAGGATGAGAAGAAATTGAGAGAAGAGAAAAGAGAGAAGGAGAAGGAGATTGAGAAAGAGATAGAATAAGGCGAAGATGGAGAAATATGAAGCGAAAGAAACGGAGGGAAGAGTGAATAAAAGGATTAGGAAAAAGTGAAAAGGTGAGGAGGGCAAAGTCAGACGGAAAAAGATTATTAAAATGTATGCTGATAAGCCAAATTTAGGGCAGGACAACGTCTGCCGGGTCTTCTTGTATATATATATATATATTAAAACAAAAAGATCCCATATATATATATAGTATCTTGTAACGGTTATAATGAATGAAGATATATGTATAAAAGGCAATACTATATATTTACACGGAGCGGACTTTAAACTCTGTGTAAAAAGCGTGTTATTTCCTTAAAGACCACTATCTATTATTTGCAATGAAGGGAAGTCAGTAACTAGTGATACAAATGTCTAGTTCGGAACTAGACAAGGGGACCAGTTCACGTTGTGTGAAGTGATAAAAGGAAAAAAAAAACTCACACAAAAATTTTTTCAAATGTATGAAAATTCTTTTTCATTTTATCTTGACAGAACGTGAGTTGGCCCCCGGAAGTGCCAATTCATTAGTATTAAATCTACAGTTTGGATTTTTGTATTTCATATTTAAAATATATTTGAGAAATAGGCCCACAACAAAAAAATGCTAACAGCTAAAGGAGCTTCGACTATGAGTATGCGCACACTTTTCCACCGGTTTGGAACTATCGAAAAAGGGAATAATATGGTACTAGAAGCAGCATGTAGACCTTCGGTCAGGTTCGTGTCAAACGAAATATTATCAAAAAACGAACTAGATCAAACTATAAATTTTTATAGTAGTTTGGAACTATCGAATTGTGCCAAAAAACAACTAGTTCTGAAAGGGAAATTTGTATCTAGTTTAGAACTAAATTAAAAGTAATGCATCGGGGACAATTTCCACCGCATAGCACATCGCCATATTAAATGGGTCAATTTAATGTATGTAAAATAGATAAATGGAGAACTAATAGTGGTTACGCATGCACTACAAGTGCACTAGTTTTGAACTAGAGATTTTCCCTAAAGGGTGGTATCAACACAACAAACATTTGGAATCAAAAAGAGTCCTAAATAAGGATGTTTACGCACACTATTATCCAGGGTTGCGTGATTTTAAGTCCTTTTTGATTTAAAATCCAAATTCAACTCAAAGATACTTTAAAATTTTCTTTTTTTTTATTATCCAAATAAAAAATACTTTTTATTTGTGATTTGGATTTTCAGCCATGTCAAAGATATTTTTTTGTTTTGTAATCCGATTCTTCAACCAAATCAAAGATACTTTTTACACCTTTCATGCAATTGGAGTGATACATTAAATTAGGTCTGAATCTCAAATAAGTCTTTAAAGGAGAAGAGATATATCCACCGATAAAAATTCGGAAATGATCAGGATGATGATCTTAATTGATTTAGCCATGTGCGTCTATGTGTTCGAACCCAAACAGAAGGGTGATCAGGTTACAGGAGGTAGGAAAAGGCCGCAGCTAGAATTCGCATCCGAAACTTCACCAGCTGTAATAGAATGGATATAGGGTACAAGCACCTACAACAACTTACTTACTTACTTAATTGGCGCTTAACCTACAACAACTACGGTCGCCAATTTGGGATAAAGTCGAGGTGTAAGGCTATACATCCCTAGCAAAGACACCCAAAATAACAGGAGGTATCTTCGGTTTTGATGACGAATCAAATAAAAAATATCTTTCATTTGAAAAAATGTTTATTAAGAGCTAATTATAGGAGAAGTAGAGCACAAGATGTCCAGAAATTTCATAGCAAATTGTCATGGAAACTCCATATGGAAGAGAGAGAGAATGAATCCTCCGGGGCTTTGAGCATGCAATAGAATTTAGGTTGCCTGCAGGGACTTTTATCCACACTACCTCATTAAGTATTTACAGCGGTTAGAGAACTGCCATATATAAAAAAGTATTTACACTAAAAAACTAGAAGCGCTATGCACATTATCAATGAAAAGCAAATGAGGAGCCCATAACAATTTCGCTACTATAGCTTACGTACCTAAGCTTAGTAAGGAGGTTTGGGGCCAAAATAGTAACGGAGTGTTGACGAGATATTGCGAAAATGGTACCACGTATCTTACATGATTATTGCCTTCAGTATTCTGTTTAATGTGGCAGTTGAGAAATAATTAGATCCTAGTAACGAGCTTCTCTACGAAAAAGTGTAGAACGAGCAAGGGAGGTTACGTGGGTACCGTAGTCAGAAAAAGTGTATGCTTTCCGATCAGTACATAATCTTCGTAGCGAAACTCGATTTCATGGTAGCAGTGAATGGCACTACGCACTGTCGAAGCCAAGGCCTGATGGGGGATGAAGCCTCACAAAGTTAGTTCTATATTTCCAATATGACCTCGATTACGACCAATTGGTGAGATCCAAAAGCAAAGTTAACCAGAGTTTGAAATATGCAGCCAATAATCTACTGTTTTGCTTGTAATATAACTCTTTTGAATTGCTATCATACATAAACAGTTACAATCGGTTTATGTGTATGTATTTTGAAAAGCCACTGAAACAACAACGCAATAAATTTAAGAAATGCATATAAACATAACAATACTACCTACTACTAGTACTACAACAAAATTTTTTCAAAAAGAAGTAAAGGTAAGAGGAACTTCAATTTGCAGCTAGAACAAGTACAATTACAATGTAAAGCTTAAGAAAATTTTAAGTGAAAAAAAAATTGTTTACATGCATTTTAGAAAAGAAAAATTAAGAAGCACCAAAAAACTAGGGAAAATGCTAAAGCAAAAAAATTTTCTTTTACCCTTTCATGTGGAGCCCCGACGAGCCACGGCGGTTTGGCGAGCAAGAATAGCGTTAACGAGCAAAATGCAGTGAATGGTGTAAAACAGCAAAGCATTGAAACAACTCAACGAAAGCAACTACTTCATTTTATCGGTAACATTATAAAGGAGCATTGAATGAAATAGAGCGGTAAAAGTTGGGTATATACAAAATACAAACAAACAAAACATATCAACATACATATATACGTACTTACATAAAGTAAACAAGTGGCGAAAAGTACCGCATTAAACACGACTGGAATACTGCATAAAATAATAGGCATAAGCAAAATCAGCTTTTTATAATATTCACTCTGCAGAGGGCCTAAACTAGCAGTGTGGACGCACACAATTTACTTATTTACGGACAATAATATGGATACGGATAGTTATACCAGCGAAAAAACAAACCAACCAAACCATGCGTCGTCTGTACCACGGACAGCGTTTTTTCGTTACAATCTAGGGATTTCCGTGGATATTACAGCATATTTTATTTAAGTATACTGAAGCTAAGTATATTTTTTGACCGTTTTCCAAGATCCCACTTATTTGCATGATTATGTTTATTCCTTATTATACCTTTCATGGTCCGATGTTTGTAACGTTGAGAAATATAAAAGATAGGCTCACCATTAAGTATACCGAATTGATCAGGGCAACGAACTGAGTTGATATAGCCATGTCCGTCTGTCCGTCCGTCCGTCTGTCTATTTGAACGCAAACTAGTCCCTCAAATTTTGAGATATCTCAATGAAATTTGGCACAAGTATGTATTTCTGAATTATATTAGACATTTGTCGGATCCGGTAGGATCGGACCACTATAACATATATCTCCCATACAACCGATTGTTCAGATAAGACGATTTTGGTTATTCCTGCCGCAATTTAGAAAGTACACGTGAAAGTACGTGAAACTCGGTAATATATATTCCAATATATCATAGAAGATATCCAGAAAAAATCACTTTGATCGAAGCTATATATAGTTATATCCCAAACAACCGATCGTTAAGATAGAAAGATTTTGACCATTTCTCTCTTAATTTAGAAAGTATAAACGTAAATCTCGGTGATATATATTTTAATATATCATAGATTATTTCCTGTAAAAATCATTTCGATCGGAGCTATATATAATATATATCCCATAAAACCGATCGTTCAGATAATGGGGTTTTTTTGCCATTTTTTTATGTTTATCTTAAAATCGTTTAGGTATGTACATTTGTTCACTATATATTTCTTATCTTATACAGCACATTATTTGGAGATTTCGAATGGGATAAGATTATTGTCCTGCCCCATTCATGAAAGGTATAAAGCCTTCGGCACAGCCGAAGACAATCCCGTCCTTACTTTCCTTTTTTTACTATATATTTAAAAAAAAATTATTTATTAAGGGAGCTCGGAATTTTGTGCAAATGTTCATTGCATTTGCAAACTTATATAGTATATTTGCAAACTTCACAAACAAAATGTACCGAAATGCATTTGCCATGTCATTGCAAATACGCTACTCAAAACTCCGTAGTTCGTATTTACTGAATTTCAAAGCAATGATAGAATTTCAATTTAGTTGAGACATTCTAGACAGAGCCGTCAATGCTTGACTTAAAAAAAAAAATATTTGATGAAAAAAAAATCTAAAAAATGGATCAGCACCCAAAAGTGTTTTAAATGATTACAACGTAACTGAACAGAAATTGTGCCCAAAATTAAGAATTGTGTACAGGACAATCCGAAAATAGACGCGAACATAAAGCTAAACGTTGGTGCTGGACAAAAAGGAGTTTAACCTATAACGGTACAGAGTTTCGAGTATTTAACTCTGAGAACGAAGTGCGCCGGGTATTTATTAACATAGGACTCGCCCGACAAGTGCTGCCGGGATTTAAGGATTTTGTTACGGTTCCGAAATTTAGGTCTAGTTGTGGCTGCAGGTTGCTGCAATCCATATCATAATCAAACGTCGAAAAGAGCATTTTTGAGTTCCAGATGGTCGGCTTGATAGTGCTATCTACCCGGAGCTCTAATATTGCCGGAATTTGGTTCGACAATGTTGTAAATAAGGTTATTGAGGTATTGGTCAGAGATAGTGCCTATGGATGGCCAACATAACTTCTTCTTACTTTGCTTAACGTTGGAGCAACACACAGCATAGGCCTCTCTTATTTCAAGAGTGAAGTTATCTTTCTCTCTTAATACAAATATTGCTGCTCCTCTTGCAATTGGATGGCAGGAAAGTCTTCAGAGACATTCAGTTCGCAGAGGAGTGGATACGGCAATAAGACGTACATTACTCTAGGCAATACCACATTAGCAAGGGTATATCTGGAATACACGTTCTATGGATCAGGCATATTTAGACAGGTCTAATCAATGTTCTCTTATATATATATATCTGGAATACACGTTCTATGGATCAGGCATATTTAGACAGGTCTAATCAATGTTCTCTTACTGTTCGGCCACAATTTCAAAAAATCGAACTACCCACATTATTCTAGCAAAGAAGCTAAAGCGAACTAAAAAAAACAAGCAAGGAAGGTTAAGTTCGGGTGTAACCGAACATTGCATACTCAGTTGAGGGCTATGGTGACAACATAAGGGAAAATAACCATGTAGGAAAATGAACCGATTGTAACCCTGGAATGTGTTTGTATTACATTTGTATCAAATGAAAGGCATTAAAGAGTATTTTAAAAGGGAGTGGGCCATAGTTCTATAGGTGGACGCCATTTAGGGACATCGCCATAAACGTGGATCAGCGTTGACTATAGAATTTGTTTGTACGATATGGGTACCAAATGAAAGGTGTTAATGAGGATTTTAAAAGGGAGTGGTGGTAGTTGTATATGTGGTCGCCTTTTCGAGATATGGCCATAAAGGTGGACCAGGGGTGACTCTAGAATGTGCTTGTACGATATGGGTATCAAATTAAGTGTATTAATGAGGGTTTTAAAAGGGAGTGGTAGTAGTTGTATATGTGAAGGCGTTTTCCAGATAACGACCAAAATGTGGACCAGGGTGACACAAACATCATATGTTGGATACCGCTAGTTTATTAATATATGTAAAACCACGAACAGTATTCCTGCCAAGATTTCAAGGGTTTTTATTTCGCCCTGCAGAACTTTTTAATTTTCTTCTACTTAATATGGTAGGTGTCACACCCATTTTACAAAGTTTTTTTCTAAAGTTATATCTTGCGTCAATAAACCAATCCAATTACCATGTTTGATCCCTTTTTTCGTATTTGGTACAGAATTATAGCATTTTTTTCATTTTTCCAAATTTTCGATATCGAAAAAGTGGGCGTGGTCATAGTCGGATTTCGGCCATTTTTCATACCAATTCAAAGTGAGTTCGGATAAGTACGTGAGCTGAGTTTAGTAAAGATATATCGATTTTTGCTCAAGTTATCGTGTTAACGGCCGAGCGGAAGGACAGGCGGTCGACTGTGTATGAAAACTGGGCGTGGCTTCAACGGATTTCGCCTTTTTTCACAGAAATAAATTACCGTCCTAGAATCTAAGCCCCTGCCAGATGTCACAAGGATTGGTAAATTTTTATTAGATTTATGGCATTAAAAGTATCCTAGACAAATTTTTGTATTTTGTTGCACCATATCATTACTGGAGTTAAATTTTGACATAATTTACTTATATACTGTATAGATATTAAATTTTTTGTTAAAATTTTACTTTAAAAATTTTATTTTTATTTATTATTTCCCAATTTTTATTAATCATACATATAGCAATAGGAGTAACGTTCCTGTCAAATCTCATCATGATATCTTCAAAAGTTTTAAATTAATTTTACTAATTTTCTATTCTGCGTCATAAGTTCAACTAACCTACCAAGTTTCATCGCTTTATTCGTCTTTGGTAATGAATTATCGCACTCTTTGGGATTTTCGATATTCTCGATATCGAAAAACTGGGTGTGGTTATAGTCCGATATCGCTCATTTTAAATAGCGATCTGAGATGAGTGCCCAGGAACCTACGTACCAAATTTCATCAAGATACCTCAAACTTTACTCAAGTTATCGTGTTAACGGACAGACGGACGGACGGACGGACAGACGGACATGGCTCAATCAAATTTTCTATAAATTCTATATCTATCTCGATGCCTTTATATATGTACAACCAACCGTTATCCAATCAAAGTTAATATACTCTGTGAGCTCTGCTCATCTGAGTATAAAAATGTGTACAAATGATTAGGAATTTCAACAAGAGAATGGACGTTTTCAGCGCACGCCACTTGTGCTTTTGCGTTGCAAACATGTTATCGTCAGTTGAGTGATGGCAAATTTGTTCTATGAACGGTGAGTTGAGCCAACTGCCAAAAGGAATAGTTATTCTTGAATTGAAAAAAAGTCTTTTACACCCAACCAACACTTTAAAACGTTAAAGAACTGTTAGATAAACCGATTCAACACGTTGTGATCGCTGAAAGCGGCCAATTTTACCACAGCGGAAACAAAATGATCAATATAATATCGAAATTTAAAATACACAATAACGAAACGATTACTGAACAACAAAAATACGATAGCAACCATAACTGAAGAAAGCGCAAAAAGTACATTAAATTTATCACAACAATAGCAAAGAAAGTTTCGATCAGAAGTTGACAAGGAAAATTTAACGATATATAAATGACGAAGGGATAGCCAAAAATAACGAAATGGAAAAACTGAAAATAGAACAGAACCAAAGCGGAAAAGTTTTTCTTAAAAATATAATTTTGTACAAACCGTAGAGGATCATTTTCGTTGAGAGTCACTGTATGTACTAACAAGCACCAAGCGAGAAGTTGTGATTCAAGCAACTGCTAAGAGTTCGACTGTAGTTAAAACATAATGTACAAGTTTCAATTGGGAAAATGAAGTGCAAAATAGTGGTACGAGGAAAGAAAAAGGACTAAAGGGAAAAATGTATGTGGGTGAAAAAAAGCTAAATAAGCAAAACAGTCAGAAATTTAATGATTTTTTTTCAAAGGCGCGGTTACTAAAATACTCATGCCGACCGCGAGCCTATTCAGAAGTTTTATGATTTTCTGGAGGGAGCTCAATCAGTCAGTAGATATGTATGTAAAATGAAAAAAGAGTAATTTTCAAATAACAAAAAATATAAGATGTTGTGAATAAAAAAAATTTTAGCAAAAAGCGAGCGAAAATTACGGTACCAATAGTCAAACCAAGAGGCATATACAAAATTGCAAAGGATGGGGAGCATCAATAGGAGGTGCGCGGCGCAGCTGCAATTAATGAAGCGAAGCTCAAGTGGTGCACTGACGCTCAACATTATGATGTTATTAAGCGCATTGATGAGACTGTTGAGGTGGGTATTCGGTATAAAGCTGTCTTTGTTAGTGTTGGTTAAGTTCGCGTTGATGACTGCTTTATTTGAGAAGCCACAGCTGCTGCATGAAAGACGGACAAAATGAATTGTGCTTTCACAAACGCCCAGCTAATATAAAGCTTATATACATATATAGGCAGAAGTATATACCGTAATCAAAGATATGGTATTGAAACCTATGAAGATAAATATATTAGGTATGTAAGTACATAATCAAAGTTATAAAAAATAAATAGTTTTTAAAGTTTTCATATTGCTCGCTTTTCGACAAAGAGTAATAAAATATCAAACATCCAGCTGAACTCATTGGAGAAAAAATCATATTGTTACGAATATTAGAAACACTAACGGGTACTACCATCTCTAAGCCGATGCTAAGCAGTGACTTGATGCCCATCAATAATACAATCATTAAGTCTACACATGTGTACGTACACGCAGCGGAGAAGCAACGCACAAACACATGCAGATATCTTATCTGAGATACACAATATGATTGTGGAAGTGTCGGTCACAAATACACGCGCATGAGCTGTGAGAGAAGCTATAAAAATTGTGCATCTGTAGTTATAGCTGAGAAACTAATAGTAGATAACCAACTAGTAGATTCTAGAACAGAACCGCCTAGAAATGTCAACGAGTAAACCAAACATTATAAAAGGCGACACCAGTAGGGGCACTGCAATCAGTTTCGATTAAGCACGCTATCTTTCGAGCAATAACAGTATTACTTGTGTTATTGTAAAGTACTTTAATAAAGACCATTTTGCATTACTGAATAGTGGTGTTATTTATTCAACAGTTTAGTGATTCAAACTTAGCAGAAGGTTGCATATAAGAGGATTTGCAGTAAAATGTATTACAATATTATTTAAAAATGTATAACTGCATGTAATACATACATGCAAGACGCGACGACCTTCAAAGAAATGTTAGGCCGAGATTCTCTTCTAATTCACGTCGTGCTCCCTTTAAAATTTCCTACAAATTGGTGGAAAGGGACCTATATGTTTTATGTCGATTCCTATCAACATCTGCAAGGCAGATAAGCTTTCACTGAGAAGCTTTTACAGAATAGAAATACATTCGAGGTGTTTGTCAAATCACTGCCGAAAGGAAACCCCGCTTAAAAAACTTTTTTTTTTTTAATGAAATTTTTTTTCTAAATTTTCGATGTTCGATGTGATAGACGTACCACCACACGACGGCTGCAAATTTGATATCCACGCGGCACCTTATTAATGTTCGATATGTGTAACTCATAGTGTTGCTCAGAATTTGTAGAGGCCACACGTTACCTTCGTATTTAATTCGGCATTTTTCGGGAAGGAGAAAAACTGCCAAAACGGCCAGTTCAAC
The DNA here is from genome assembly GCF_040869045.1 of Eurosta solidaginis. Classification (NCBI taxonomy): domain Eukaryota; kingdom Metazoa; phylum Arthropoda; class Insecta; order Diptera; family Tephritidae; genus Eurosta; species Eurosta solidaginis. The sequence continues at coordinate 220,397,422 of NC_090323.1, read as the reverse complement.
CAAGGCAGCGGAAAATCAGGAAATTCTTTTTATCCAAAACTCCAACAGTTGCTGAATTTAATCAGAGGTATAAAGAAACCGGAAAGATATTATCTGAGCAAAACTTTAAGCAAAACAAACGACAATAACCGACGCTGATATGAAAATGAATGGATAGCAATACAATAACATAGGTTGAACTGGCCGTTCCATGAGGACCAATGCAATAACATAGTCTCACCAAAACTATAGTGAAACGGAAACTGATCGATAGCAAAATTAGCGCCAGTTGGCCAAAGAGCTCACTCCACCAGCTCAACTTATTTAAAGGGTTAAGGACCAATTAAGTAAGTAAGACAAGAAACGATATATTAATCAGACGAAAAAATTAAAAAAGAGACTTCCTTACGGTAACAAGATCACCAAGCGCAATAAGCAGAAGAACATTCATATAAATGTAAACCGCGATAACCCCCAAAGAGGTTTTAAGCAGATCTTCTCTTCCAAATTGCGTCGTGGTTCTTTTAATTTTTCCTACAAATAGGGGGGAGGGAGGGACCTACTTGTTTTATGCCGACTCCGTACGGCATTTGGAAGGCAGATGAGTTTTCACTGACATCTTTTCATGGCAGAAATACACTCTTCGTGCTTGGCAAACACTACTGAGGCGCGATCCCGCTAAGATAATTTTTCTTCTAATTCTAAACCTTTGATGTTGCTTTACCCGGCGCGTGAGCCCAGGATCTTCGGCCCACAGCCAAAATCCGGTTTTCTAAACAGTATCAAAAACGCCTTATACTTACCAGGGCTAAGGCTTTTAATATCGATCAAATTTACTAAGTCCTGATAAAATTCGAAATTACAGTTTTCTCTTATTTTTTATTTAGTTACCACTTTAGTAAAAATTCTGATGTTCTAGCGTTCAGAAAACTTTCATTTTTAGATTATGTAGAACTTATTCAGGAGCTGATGTTAAGCAACCGAACTAACTTTATCAGAAACTAATAATTTTTTCCTATTTAAGAAGAGCTGCGTCGACTTCTTTCCGGTTACAACGGACACCAACGATTTATTGTCTTACTATCTATTACTATTTCCTAAAGGCATCATTTCGTCATTTTACAGATATGTTACAGATTGATATTGTACCGGTATCTTTTCCATAATAAACCATTGTGTTATCGAAAACAAATCAATAACGAGACGATTATAAATATTTTATACTGCTATAAGCCAAATCGTTAAGAAGTCGATAGTTAATAATCCAATAACAAACGATAACTTGTCAATAACAAAATACCAACACTACGATAACAATTTGATAACAAGACTTCGGTTTTAGATTCGAACTTCAGCTTAGGGCTCAATTTTGACTTCCAATGTTTCTTTTCCTCTCCGCTCCACTTCTTTAAAGTTTCATGAAAATGAAATGGTATTTTATGTTTGTCACGAATCCTAAAATAGTAAGTCCTTAAAGGAGAAGAATGATGAAAATTACGATCTGAGTTGACTTAGTAAACTATATACTCGTTCTATAAGATATCTTGATGAAATGTGGACCACTAGAGCATATCTCTCATATACCACCAATTTTTCTGAAAATAAACTTTTGTCATAACTTCCTCAATTTGTCAGATAGAAGCTCAAAACTTCTCCAAACACTTTCGTATATGGCATATAATATTGTCTTGAAATATCGAAAAATCGGTCCTATATATAGTTTATATCACATTCAACCTATTATTAAGATATAAGATGCATCGTCATGTAGACCACAAGAAGCGTAAAAACCTTGTGCGCGGGTTACCCATTTATTATAAAGTTATCTGTTATCTATCGAATATGCAGTCGACTGTTGCGATATTACGAATGGAATAAGATTATTACTTACTTACTTACTTACATAATTGGCGCTTAACCGTTTAAACGCTTATGGCCGTCCAACAAGGCGTTAGTCGCTTCTTCTCTCTGTCAACTGTCGCCAATTGGTCACAGTAAGGGAGTTTAAATCGTTTTCCACCTGGTCCTTCCAGCGACATAAACACTTTCTTAGCTGGAGCGTCATCTTGCACTCGCATAACATGGCCTAGCCAGCGTAGCCGCTGCGTTTTAATTCGCTGGGCTATGCTGATGTCTGCGTAAAGCTCATACAGCTCATTATAAAATCTTCTTCGGTATTCGCCATCGCCAACGCGTAGAGCTCCATAAATCTTTTGAAAACTTTTCTCTCGAACACTCCCTAACCCACTTCATCTGATGTTGTCATGGTTCATGCTTCTGTACAATATAGAAGGACGGGTACGATAAGTGATTTGTAGAGTATGATTTCCGTTTGCCGATAGAGGACTTTACTTTTCAATTGCCTACCTAGTCGAAAGTAGCATTTATTTGCAAGATTGATTCTTCGCTGAATTTCAGAGCTGATGTTGTTGTTAGTGTTGATGCTGGTTCCCAAATAAACGAAGTCTTTTACTATTTCGAAATAATGGCTGCCAACTGTAACGATATTGCTAAGCTAAATTCATGCAAGGTATGAGGTCTTCGGCACAGCCTAAGAAAGCCCCCTTTTTTCTTGTTTTTCTTTTTTTTTTTTTTGTATAAATTGATAGCGTTTTCTCCAAAAGAGCGATAGATCGAGTGGAACTGTTTTGTATGGTAAATAAAATTGTTTTATTCAAACCAAGTCATGGACGAATATTTCCACAAAGGATCTGGAATGTTTTTATAATTTTCAAGATATATGCATCATCATTGCGGGTTGAGCTACCTTGGTACTTGGTTAGCTGCCTTTCTATCAAAGCGTTTGCTTATAAAAATATCGAGTAAGCAGTTTTCCGTTTTCCTAACCTACCACTAACGAACACAGACTGACTGTACCATAACATATCGTATGTATTCATGAAGGAATCGATGGGATATGAAGCCCAACCTAAAATTTTTAGACAATTGTCCTACCGAAGTGACAGTTTACCGCAGTAGATACCCCCGTAGTAGAAACTTCAATGTTTAGGTGAAGAATACAATAAGCAGAATTTACAGACGAGCTCTTTACGAAATATCTTTTCGAATGACAGTTACGAAAGTAAAATTAGATGCACCAGATATAAATTAGAAGCCGTACGTTTTGCGCATTTCATGGCTTTTCAATTAATCAACCGAAATTATATACCGAGTAATATTTGTATCACCAGTAATGAGCAACCGATTATACGTGGATGCATTTACAATGTGTAAGCTTAGGTAATTATTTATTGCTCTAACGGCTACCTAAGCTTTAAAGTACACATTATTAGCCCAGATTACATGCTTAAGCTGCATATCTCAATGCGTCTATGTACTTACCCAACTGCATACATCTACATATATCTACAGTTACTCATATTTCATTTTAATTATTTTGACCGTACTTTGACGCTTATTGCTTTGCTTCTCAGCTCATTCACCTAGTGCACAAATTTCCATTCATCTAAGCATCCTTTATTTGCCTCCCCCACAAAACATACATACAACCATATCAACCTTCGCCTGTGCTGCACAGTAGATTGCCTTGAAGGAAATTTTAGCAAAATCGAAAAAATTACTGCATTGAAGTTTATAAGAAAAAAAATAAATTTAAGTGAGTTCAGGATTGTATATTGAAAAATTTGACAGGCTTGCTTGTATTAGAAAATCTAAGCTAAAACTTGGAATTCAAAAAACTCGTTTACAAATATAGAAATAGAAGATAGAAAGAAATGTAGTCATAAGTAGGTCTGGAACGACAATTTTTCAGTTGTAGGCAAGCCAATATTGGGGCAGAACATCGTCGGTTCCTATAAATAAATAAATGTAAGGCGCGATAACCTCCAAAGAGATCTAAGGCCGAGCGTGGAATCCAATTTGGCAGTGCTTTTTTAACACCTCAATAACCTAAAAAGGTGAGCTTTTCTAAACCTCAATAGCTCCGCCAAACGCTTGGAGTCAACAACGGGCCACGCAGCAAGAGCTATTATCAGCACAACGTTTACTTGGTTGGCTCGAGGTGCATCTGCTCATAAGCGGTAAAAAATCAGCCACCGGAATCAGATATTCTTCTCCAGCAAACACGTTCAGTTCTCTAGTGCGTGCCTGGGCGAAGATATAATCCTGATCAAGGATAGCCCTATGCCGTATTATCTATACAATATATTTAAAAAAAGTAGTTACATAACACTGCAAATGGGGTCAAGCAACTTCTTACAGCACTCGAACTCATTGTAGCAGAGCTTAGCGTTCTTACAGCTGCTTGGCTCTCTGAAAAGATATTCTTTAGTAGTTACAGCAGCGGATATAATATCATCTACGGCATCCGCAATTGCGATAACCTAAGCCCTGAAGACGCTGCAGAGATCGGACAAGTTTAAGCTCCCGGTTAACGCTGAGCTCATTGCAAAATACTCTTTCTAACTCTCCCCTATTGTATGTGTCCATACATGAATAAGTTCACCAGACTTCCGTCTCATATAAACTCCAGTCTTCGTTCATTTTTTGGAAAATGTGAGCCATGAATGTGGTAACAGGAGCGGACGCCGACGCATTCTAGTCTGTCCGGCCAGGTAAGCAGTCGGACTCTGTCCAGATTGTGGTCATGAAGTTTCATTTCAAACCCAACTGTGGTCATTTTGCCCACGCTGACAACCGGATACATATCATATGCAGAATTACGTTAGGTGCTGTTTTAGTTGTTGTACTAAGGGCCCCGCTTATTGCAAACCCAAAAGTGTCTAGTTTTCTCCATCTGACCAGTTGCCAAACACGGTAGACTTGATGAATGAGATGTCTTTTTCGATATGAAATTTCAAACAATGGTTTAAGTTTTAAGTTCCTAATGTGTTTTAAATCATTTAGCTAGCCAGACTTTTAGTTACTCTCACGGCGCTGTAGAACTGAGGATTATGGAAAAAATTTAAATAAAATACTTAAGCAATGGCTGGAGTTTTTGAAATATTTTCAGATGAGTTTTGAATATAACATTTATAGAAAATTTTCTGGAATATAGGAACTTAAATTAAGACAATAATCTCTGATAGCATAGCATCTAAAAGTGTGTTAGAATATTAGCAGTATCTGGAAAGAATCGGGACAGGGAGAAGCATACATCTATATTGGGTCCCAAGGCATATGGGAATAGATGGGATTGAAAAAGCAGATTATGTAGCTAAGAAGGGCGCACCCTTGAAGCTTTCTCCGCAGACATCCCAGTTATATTGAGCGAGATTAGGAGAAGGCGAGAGGTGCACATGTTGGACCAAGCGGAAAAGGCGTGGGTTCAAGAAGATTATGTGTATGTCTTACAACCTTAGACTAACAAAGTTGCTTCTATCATTAAAAAACGAGGTCTGTAGGCTCATGACCGATATTCTGACTGGACACTGCCTTCTGGCGTCACATGCCTTTAAATTGGCTTAGTCAATGATAGCAGGTGTAGGAAGTGCGGGCTGGAGGAGGAAACTAAGGGGGCTAAGACTCCAGAATATAGGAGTGATACAGATGTCTTGTCTAAAAGCAGTAAGTGGCATAGGTCCTAGAAATCTTCTAGTATTTTCCAAGATAACGGAGATATTTTATAACTTAGGTCCTAGTTTTTCATAGTGTTTTACAGTTTGGTCATTAATTAAACTTCTGGTAACACCACGGACTCATTCAGTCTATGTGGGGTCCTCATGGACCGGCCAGTTTAACCTAATCTAACCTATGTAAGAATTGAAAAGAAATACTGCGAACCATTGAACCATTCTATCAAATCTTTAGAAAAAGCAACTCCGAACTGCTGGCTAAAAGTTAGAATTCAAAAGAACAATAAACTACAATAAAAGTAAAACAAGTAAGGAAGGCTAAGTTCGGGTGTAACCGAAAATTACATATTCAGTTGAGAGCTGTGAAGACAAAGTAAGGGAAAATCACTATGTTGTAAAAAGAACCTAGGGTAACCCTGGAATGTGATTGTATGACATGCGTATCAAATGGCAGGTATTAGAGAGTATTTTAAGAGGAAGTGGGCCATAGTTCTATAGATGGACGCCATTTAGGGATATCGCCATAAAGGTGGACCAGGCTTGACTCTAGAATTTGTTTGTACTATTTGAGTATCAAACGAAAGGTGTTAATGAGTATTTTAAAAGTTCTTTAGGTGGACGCCTTTTCGGAATATCGTTATAAAGGTGGACCAGGGGTGACTCTAGAATTTGTTTGTACGATATGGGTATCAAATGAAAGGTGTTAAAGAGTATTTTAAAAGGGAGTGGGCCTTAGTTCTATAGGTGGATGCCTTTTTGAGATATCGCCATAAAGGTGGGCCAGGGGTGACTCTAGAATTTTTTTGTACGATATGGGTATCAAATGAAATGTGTTAATGATAATTTTAAAAGGGAGTGGGCCTAAGTTCTATAGGTGGACGCCTTTTCGAGATATCGCCATAAAGGTGGACAAGGGGTGACTCTAGAATTTATTTTGTATGATATGGGTTTCAAATGAAATGTGTTAATGATAATTTTAAAAGGGCGTGGGCCTAAGTTCTATAGATGGACGCCTTTTCGAGATATCGCTAAAACGATGGACCAGGGGTGACTCTAGAATTTGTTTGTACGATATGAGTATCAAATGAAAGGTGTTAATGAGTATTTTAAGAGGGCGTGGGCCTTAGTTCTATATGTGGACGCCTTTTCGAGATATAGCCATAAAGGTGGACCAGGGGTGACTCTAGAATTTGTTTGTACTATTTGAGTATCAAACGAAAGGTGTTAATGAGTATTTTAAAAGGGAGTGGGCCTTAGTTCTATAGGTGGACGCCTTTTCGGAATATCGTTATAAAAGTGGACCATGGGTGACTCTAGAATTTGTTTGTACGATATGGGTATCAAATGAAAGGTGTTAAAGAGTATTTTAAAAGTGAGTGGGCCTTAGTTCTATAAGTGGATGCCTTTTTGAGATATCGCCATAAAGGTGGGCCAGGGGTGACTCTAGAATTTTTTTGTACGATATGGGTATCAAATGAAAGGTGTTAATGAGTATTTTTAAAGGGCGTGGGCCTTAGTTCTATAGGTGGACGCCTTTTCGAGATATCGCCATAAAGGTGGACCAGGGGTGACTCCAGAATTTGTTTGTACGATATGGGTATCAAATGAAAGGTGTTAATGAGTATTTTAAAAGGGCGTCGGCCTTGGTTCTAAAAGGTGGTTGCCTTTTCGGGATATCGCCATAAAGGTGGACCAGGGGAGACTCTAGAATTTGTTTGTACGATATGGGTATCAAATGAAAGGTGTTAATGAGTATTTTATAAGGGCGTGGGCCTTAGTTCTATAGGTGGACGCCTTTTCCAGATATAGCCATAACGGTGGACCAGGGGTGACTCTAGAATTTGTTTGTACGATATGGGTATCAAATGAAAGGTGTTAATGAGTACTTTAAAAGGACGTGTGCCTTAGTTCTATAGGTGGACGCCTTTTCGAGATATCGCCATAAAGGTGGACCAGGGTTTACTCTAGAATTTGTTTGTACGATATGGGTATCAAATTAAAGGTATTAATGAGGGTTTTAAAAGGGAGTGGTTAGTTGTATATGTGAAGGCGTTTTCGAGATATCGACCAAAGTGTGGACCAGGGTGATCCTAACATCATCTGTCGGGTACCGCTAATTTATTTATATATGTAATACCGCGAAGAATGTTCCTTCCAAGATTCCAAGGGCTTTTGGTTTCGCCCTGCAAAAGTTTTTCATTTTCTTCTACTTAATATGGTAGATGTCACACCCATTTTAACAAGTTTTTTCTAAAGTTATATTTTGCGTCAATAAACCCATACAATTACAATGTTTCATCCCTTTTTTCATATTTGGTATAGAATTATGGCATTTTTTCATTTTTCCAAATTTTCGATATCGAAAAAGTGGGCGTGGTCATAGTCGAATTTCGGCCATTTTTTACACCAATATAAAGTGAGCTCAGATAAGTACGCGAACTGAGTTTAGTAAAGATATATCGATTTTTGCTCAAGTTATCGTGTTAACGGCCGAGCGGAAGGACAGACGGTCAACTGTGTATAAAAACTGGGGGTGGCTTCAACCGATTTCGCCCTTTTTCACAGAACACAGTTATTGTCCTAGAATCTAAGCCTCTACCAAATTTCACAAGGATTGGTCAATTTTTGTTCGACTTATGGCATTAAAAGCATCCTAGACAAATTAAATGAAAAAGGGCGGAGCCACGCCCATTTTGAAATTTTCTTTTATTTTTGTATTTTATTGTACTATATCATTACTGGAGTTGAATATTGACATAATATACTTATATACTAAAGATATTAACTTTTCTTTTAAAATTTGAATTTAAAAAAATTTTTTTAAAAAGTGGGCGTGGTCGTTCTCCGATTTTGCTAATTTTTATTGAGCAGATATATAGTAATAAGAGTAACGTTCCTGCCAAATTTCATCATGATATCTTCAACGACTGCCAAATTACAGCTTGCAAAACTTTCAAATTACCTTCTTTTAAAAGTGGGCGGTGCCAGGGCCATTGTCCAAAATTTTACTAGTTTTCTATTCTGAGTCATAAATACAACTTACCTACTAAGTTTCATCGCTTAATCCGTATTTGGTAATGAATTATCGCACTTTTTCGATTTTCGAAATTTTCGATATCGAAAAAGTGGGCGTGGTTATTTTCCGATATCTTTCATTTTAAACAGCGATCTGAGATGAGTGCCCAGGAACCCGCATACAAAATTTCATCAAGATATCTCAAAATTTACTCAAGTTATCGTGTTAACGAACAGACGGACGGACGGACGGACGGACATGTCTCAATCGAATTTTTTTTCGATACTGATGATTTTGATATATGTAAGTCTATATCTATCTCGATTCCTTTATACCTGTACAACCAACCGCTATCCAATCAAAGTTAATATACTCTGTGAGCTCTGCTCAACTGAGTATAAAAAAGGAATTTTGTTGTTAGGACCATCAGTTTAGTTAAGGCTTAGTTCTTTAGTTAGAATCAGAAATAAATTTCATTTGGAACACCCTAATGAAAACATATGTATCTAAAGCAATGTGTGGGTGCATACGAGTATGCGCCGGAAAAGGGATAAAGGAGTAAAGCTTCATAAAACATGGCAATAAACTGGCTATATAAGTAAATGCATAATTAACGTTATGGTAGCCAAATAGGGTGGGTGGGTGCAACAAACAAGAGGATAAAAATCCAGGTGGCAGGTTATTAAGTATTTCAGACGGCTGAAGGTAAATAGAAAAGCAGGCTGAGCTGAATAAAAACAATTCATAATGCAACGAACTTTGAGACCAGCAAAGCATTTTATGACTCTTAGTTAAATAAAGCGTAAAATTTTAAAGAATTGATTTGCATCGTACACATGAACAGAAAAAGTCTTGCAGCCCGCTGCGATTTGAAAGGGGAGGTTACAATTGAATAATTTTAATTCAAATGACGCAATAACCATTAAAAAAAGATTAAGATCAATCAATAAAATAAAAATTGTTTTAATGAGAATTTAATTTAGTTAAATATAAATAAATAATAAAAATTTAAGAGAAAGCAACATCTGCACGGACAAAGCGACAGCTGTTTCGAATACACCGGTTAATATCGTTGTTGTTGTTGTAGCGTTAAAGACACATCCCGCAGGTTTTTCGGAGTGTTAGAGATCTTGATGGTCCTTTTCCAGATACATATCTGAGACGTTCCGGTAACAAGCACTATTAAGAGACCAGCCCTACCATCTCTTCTTGGCCCTCTCTCCACCTCCCCACCCCTAGTTCCATGAGAAGTTTGTAGCCGCCAAATTAATTGATACATTCGTATTTGTAACAGGATTCGCCCCGCGTAGATAAGGTTAATAATTGGGTTGACGAAGCTATGAATTGCGCGATCAACGCCTTGAAGTCGGTCAATCTCGATATATGTTTTTATCCTAGGAGACAGATTCAAAACATTAAGTGGCGAAGCGCGTAAAAAGAAAGTAAGAAAGTTATGCATACACGCACTACTGCGATAATCAATATGTTGGCAAACAAACTCGACAAAGGTCAGGTTATGTTCAACTGGCTGGTCCGTGAGGACCTCATATATACTGAATGTGTCCGCAGCGGTATCAGAAGATTGCTAAACGACCAAGCTAAAAAAACCTGCAAAAAACCAAGGCCTACATTATAAAATAACTCCCTCCTCTCGGCAAATACCAGAACCTCTATTAAAAGCATGTGCACCAGAAGGCAGTGTCCACTCAGAATACCTATCATAAGTAATATAGTACAGGAACAAATAAAAGAAGAGAACAGGGAATTGTCACGTTGTAATGAAGAGTCCCTTGAAGGGTTTCTTAACGCATATTTCCCATCGGAAGTTTATGCAGAAGAGACACTAGGCAATACTACACTTCGATTGCAAAGCAGATAGTGGCAGGGTTGATGACTGGTAAAAAATCGAATGAGCGATGAAGACTTTTTCTAAGTTAAAATCGCCAGAACCAGATTGTACATTCCCTGAGATGCTACAAATTTCGAGTAGAGCGATAAAGAAATGGGCTAAAACAATACGCGACGGGTGCATAAGACTGAATCATGTACCGAACGATACGAGAACTGCTTGTCTCGTTTTCTTACCACAGGCGGCAAAGTTCAGTCATACTTAAACCAAAGACTACACAACCATTAGCTTAACATATATTCCTCTCAAAACCTTTGAGAAGCTTATAGATGTGTATATATAAAGTACATCATGACTGATAAACTGTTCTCCAAGACCAAAAATGCGAACACCCAGGTCGCGGCGGTAGACACGACACTGCATAGGTTGTTTATAAACTTAGAGGAAGCCTTGGTATATAAAGTGTACACCTTAGGAGTCTTCTTAGACAATTACAGTGCTTTTAACAAACTCTTTAAACAGGTGACCATGGAGGGTCTTAAGTACATTGAAATACATCCAGCCGTAACCAAATTGGATAAGTCGCAGAAAGATAGCTCATCGCGTGAAAATATTACTATACTCATCTGAACTGAGCTCACAGAGTATATTGTAACGAATGATAGCAGCACTGAGCGATGGTATCGTCTCTAAGCCGATGCTAAGCAGTGACGTGAATTAACATCCATACATCAATCATTATGTATCCACATAAACGAAATAATAATTGCGTCTATACATATGTACCATGTACGTATACGAGCAGCGGAGAGTTAATGCACAAACACATACATATATCTGAGATACTCCTGAAAGTATGCAATGAGAAAAAAAAACTATAAAATCGTGCAATTGTAGTTACAGCTGAAAAGTTTGAGAGCTGCTGAACTAGTAGATTCTGGAAGCGCCTAGAAGATGCGAACGTTGAAATCAAAGAGTATAAAAGGCGGCAATTTTAGGGGCGCTGGAATTCAGTATGATTTGAGATTTCGATTAAGACGCTATCTAGCGAGCAAGAGCAGTATTATTTTGAATAGTAGAGTTTCATTTGAGCTATCAATCAGTTTGGTTATTAAGCAAGCTATTCGTTCCACAGCATGAGTGTTATTGTGAAGTTCTTTAATAAAGGCCATTTTTCCATTATTCAATATTGGAGTTATTTATTCAACAGTTTAGTGATTCAAAGCCAACATTCGCAGAGACGGTGTCACAAGCTCTGATTCAGGAAACAGCGTCGCTTCTGTGTAAGCCAGTTTTCAAAGCACGCCGTCTGGAAGTAGAAAGGCCAGAGTGGGTAGACGCAATATTGGAGGCGCAGAAAGGATCGCAAAAGCGGAGTGAAAAAGTTATCAAATGCTTCAAATGCGGGAAGTCCGGTCACATTGCACGTCATTGCGATTTTGGTCCAAATAGTTCCAACAATGTGGGTGGCCGTAAACGCAAAGCTGGAGGAGATGAGCAAAAGCGAGTAAGAGGTAGAGATCGAGAGCTAGATCCAGCTATTGAATGCCCTGTGATATCTGTGTCGCAAATTGGAAGGAAATCAAGCAGTCTTACTGTCAGAGGGAATGTGGATGGCAAGGAGTGTGTATTTACTGTAGATACGGGCGAATCTCATTCCTTGATCCGATCTGACTTGGTCAACAGGAGAGTAAAACCGTTACCTGGAGCAAGGTTGCGTACGGTCACTGGCGAGTATTACCAAGTTCAAGGAGAAGGGATGTGTGAAGTCTTGATTGGAAAGGTCACGGTTCTACACAAATTCGTTGTGGCGAAGATGGTTGAAGAAGTCATATTTGGAGTGGACTTCATGGTTGACCACGACATCAAGATCGATATGCAGAGAATGGTGATGCGTTATAAGAACCAGGATATACCGCTTAACTTCAAGTTGGAGAAAGGGTTCAGTAGTAATCGGGTAATGGTGGAGAAGACTCCACAAAGGCCACGAAAGTCAAAGGAAAAGGTTGATGGATCGAATGTGCAAAATAAACCGAAATTAAAAGTACCAGCGAGAAAAAGACCGGTACTGTTATACATCCCTCACCGGCGGAAAGGTGTTACATCCAAGATTCGGTGCAGTTGGGAAGGCCCGTACCAAGTTGTGAAGAAGATCAGTGATACCATCTATCGCATACAAACCACTGGGAAACCACGGATTAGAAGAGTGGTTCATTTGGAAAGGCTGGCAGTGTATAGATCGAGAGATTTTTCTGACCGGGACGATCAGACTTAGGTGGAGGGCAGTGTAAGGAATGTTAGCAACACTGGGCGATGTTATCATCTCTAAGCCGATGCTAAGCAGTGACGTGAATTCACATTCATAGATCAATCATTATGTATCCACATAAACGAAATAATAATTGCGTCTACACATATGTGCCATGTACGTATACGAGCAGCGGAAAGTCAATGCACAAACACATGCATATATCTGAGATACTCCTGAAAGTATGGAATGAGAAAAAAAAAACTATAAAATCGTGCAATTGTAGTTACAGCTGAAAAGTTTGAGAGCTGCTGGACTAGTAGATTCTGGAAGCGCCTAGAAGATGCGAACGTTGAAATCAAAGAGTATAAAAGGCGGCAATTGTAGAGGCGCTGGAATTCAGTTTGATTTGAGATTTCGATTAAGACGCTATCTAGCGAGCAAGAGCAGTATTATTTTGAATAGTAGAGTTTCGTTCGAGCTACCAATCAGTTTGGTTATTAAGCAAGCTATTCGTTGCACAGTTTGAGTGTTATTGTGAAGTACTTTAATAAAGGCCATTTTTCCATTATTCATTATTGGAGTTATTTATTCAACAGTTTAGTGATTCGAACTCAGCAAAAGATTGCAAATAAGGGGAATCGCAAGTAAATTTGTTACAATATTAATGTTGTTCGCATATCGAGATAGATATAGACTTCTATATATCAAAATAATCTGGGCGAAAAAAAAAATTCATTTAGCCATGTCCGTCCGTCTGTCCGTAAACACGACAACTTGAGTAGATTCAGAGGTATCTTAATGAAACTTGGTATGTAAATTCCTGGGCACTCATCTCAAATCGCTATTTAAAATGATCGAAATCGGGCTACAACCAGGCCCATTTTTTCGATTTCGAATCTTTCGAAAGATCGGATAATTCATTACCAAAGACGGATAGAGCTTTGGAACTTAGTAAGTGGGTTTACCTTATGACGCAAAATAGAAAATTAGTAAAATTTTGGATAATGGGTGTGACATCGCCCACTTTGGAAAGAAGGTAATTTAAAAGTTTTGCAAGCTGTGATTTGGTAGTAGTTTAAGATACGCAATTTGGCAGGAATGTCGCACCTATTACTATATGTGTGCTAAATAAAATTTAGTAGAATCGGACGACGAACGGGTCCACTTAAATAAAATTTAACTCAACATTTAACAAAAAATGTAATATCTTTACAGTATATAAGTAAATTATGTCAACAGTGAACTCCAGTAATTATATTGTGCAACAAAATACAAAAATTAAAGAAAATTTCAAAGTGGGCGTGGCTCCGCCCTTTTTCATTTAATTTGTCTAGAATACTTTTAATGCCATAAGTCGAAAAAAAGTTTACCAATCCTTGTGAATTTTTTTTCTGTGAAAATGGCCGAAATCTGTTTAAGGCACGCCCAGTTTGTATATCAGTCGACCGTCTGTCCTTCCGCTCGGCCGTTAACACGAAAACTTGAGCCAAAATTGATATATCTTTACTAAACTTAGCTCACGTACTTATTTGAACTCACTTCATCTTGGTACTAAAAATGGACGAATCCGACTATGACCACGCCCACTTCTTCGATATCGAAAATTTCGAAAAATTTAAAAAATGCCTTAATTCTATACCAAATACGAAAAAAGGGATGGAACATGGTGATTGGATTGGTTTTTTGACACAAAACATAACTTTAGAACAAAGTTTGTAAAATGGATGTGACACCTACCATATTACGTAGAAGAAAATTATAAATTGCTGCAGGGCGAAATCAAAAGCCCTTGAAATCATGGCAGGATTACTGTTCGTGGTATTACATATATAAATAAATTTTCGGTACCCGACAGATGATAATCTGGGTCACTATGGTCCACATTTTGGTCAACATCTCGAAAACGCCTTCACATATACAACTATGGCCCACTCCCTTATAAGACCATAGTTAATGCCTTTAGTTTGATACCCATATCGTACAAACACATTATAGAGTCACCCCTGTTCCACCTTTATGGCGATATCTCGAAAAGGTGTCCACCTATAGAACTATGGCCCATTCCCTTTTAAAATACTTATTATCACTTTCCATTTGATACCCATGTCATACAAACACATTCCAGGGTTACCCTAGAATCATTTTCCTACATAGTGATTTTCCCTTATTTTGTCTCCAAAGTTCTCAGCTGAGTATGTAATGTTCGGCTACACCCGAACTTAGCCTTCCTTACGTACTTTTTTGACTCTGTTGTTGATATTTTAGCGATAAGACCCTTCAGAGGGTTTTAGGGAGTGTTATCAATGTCGATAGTCCTTTCCTGGATAAAGGTATAGCCCCATCATTTCGAGAATCATTTAATATGACCACAAGTACATCCAGCCTTAACCAGATGAAACGCCTTCATGTTTAGTTTCAGAAAGATTACTACTCGCATCAAGTAATTTTTTATACCCAGCTTATTGGATAACGATTGGTTGTACAGGTATAAAGGAATCGAGATTGATATAGACTTCCACATATCAAAATCATCAGTATCGAAAAAAATTTGATTGAGCCATGTACGTCCGTCCATCCGTCCGTTTATCCATCCGTCCGTCTGTCCGTTAACAAGGTAACTTGAGCAAATATTGAGATATCTTCACCAAATTTGGTAAACGAGCTTATCTGTACCCAGAATAGATTGGTATTGAAAATGAGCGAATTCGGAAGATAACCACGCCCAATTTTTATATATTCAACATTTTAGAAAACACAAAAGACTTGATTATTTAGTAAATAATACACCTAGAATTTGACGTGTGGACTGATATTGAGACTCTTGATAAACATTTGAAAAAAATTTTTAAAATGGGTTTGGCACCGCCCACTTGTGATAAAATCAATTTTACGAATATTATTAATCATAAACCAAAAATCGTTAAACCTATCGTAACAAAATTCGGTAAAGGGGTTGCTTTTACTACAAGGAATGCTTTGAAGAAAAATTAACGAAATTTGTTAAGGACCACTCCCACTTTTATATAAAAGATGTTTAAAAGGGCTGTTGCAAAAAAGAGCTTTATATCAATGGTATTTCATTTCCCAAGTGGATTTATAACTCTAAATAGGAAAAACTTCAAATTTTAAAAAATGGGCGTGGCACCGCCCCTTTTATTACTAAGCAATTTTCTATGTTTCGGGAGCCATAACTCGAAGAAAAATTAGTTCAGAATAGAAGCATATGTATATGTATTATTGCGCAGACTTTTAACACTATTAAGCACACTAAACAAACAACAACAGCATTGCAAGTGTACAGCTGGTTATGTAAGGTTCATTAGAACTTCCTTATTTGTTTTTTTTTTTTTTTTTTTTGACTCTGTTGTTGATGTTATAGTCATAAGATACTTCGGAAGGTTTTTCGAGTATAATTTATGATGAGGACCATCTAGAGATCTATACGATGCGTTCCGGTAACAACCATCACTAAGATATTAACCCGACCAACAAGTGAACTATTGACCCCCACTAGTTCAATGAGCAACCTAAGGGGATCAGCTTGCCAAAGAAGCAGGAGATTGACAATTGGGATGGTGAAGCTAAACATTTCGCTTCAAAACGCCTTGAATGAGTTTGATATTTTAGTCACCTATTACGACAGGCATACAGGCAGATACATTGGGGTTTTAGAGCTCTCGCAATAACAGGGGAAGTATTGAATATGCACTGGGTAATGGCAGTACATGGGGCTAAATTTTTTGGACAATATCTGCTTAGAAAGCCTTATACAATTATTTCAATCTAGACAAATTTTCAATACTTTAATATTTATGGATTAAAAGTAACGGAATATTATAGTGTACAGGTATCTTCCTCATTCTCCCTACCTTAATAAACCTACCAAAGTTCAGGGGAAGAAAGCATGAAACGGATTCTTCCTAAAGCTTTGATTATACTCCTATCAATGAAGTTCACCCCACTACCTGAAAAATTTTGTTTGTTTGTTATAACGGGATATTCCCTAATATCCTCGTACGAAACTGTTAGTACGCAGCGCGTCACACAGAGTACTTATGGGTTTTTAATTAACCGCTTATCATGCCACTCACACTTCTTGCTTATTTGTACTGTTGCCAGCGCATAAGTTTTAATTAAAATTATTTCTCGTATTTTTGTATAAAAATCTTCATGACCGCCAACATTATGGTTTTTTCCATTATACTGCAGCAGCTGATGCCACTTTCTTGTTCTTTTTTTTCCTGATCCTTTTTTTATGTACAATGTATGTCTATGTAGCTGTAGTGAATTTACGCCAAAGGACTGTAGTAATCCCAATCGTTCACCAAAAGCGGCTGCCACAAGTCACGCCGTTGCCATCGACATCTAAACTCCCTTTGGGCGTGCTTACTCTATTTCGAAACTTCAACCAGTTGGTTGTTAGTTAAGGCAACCAGGATTTATATTTGAAGTTGCCATTGGTTGACTACTTTACGAACTGAAATTTTTTTGGTGATAAAAGTACGACGCCATTTTTTGACGTAGAATGTATATCTCAAAAAATATACCAACAATTTTTTTTTTTTAATAAACGGGTGAGGTAAGAAAGGGAATAACTTTAAACTGAGCCCATTTTCTCCAAGAAAATTTACTAAGGTAGCCCATAAGTGTTTTTGCATTTCACATATGGGTGTTTTCAACGTGATGGATGCTCCAACCTGGTATACTTTTTGAGCAAGGAAAACTGTAGCAGGAATTGTCTCAGAAAGCTTTATTTTTTACTGGTGGACGGACATTCCGAAAACATACTTAAATTTGAGATGATATTACAGGGGAGTTCGATTTGTCTTGCAAACATTGCACGGATTTTACAGGAAGCATAGATTGCATGGATGGTATGGTCACAACAACAAAATAAATGCAACCATTTTATGAAATCTGTGCTCAAACCTGTGTATTTTTACGTGCAACTAATTGATGAAAGTGAAGTTATACACAGAAGTGCCGGGTAGAAAACGCTTTAAGTTTCTTAGGTGTTCCCAATTGGCGCCAGTTTGCACAGCGAAGAAGCGCCTGGCAGACCTTTTGAATGGAAAAGAGAAAACTTTCTACAGTTTCTGGGTACAGAGAATATCCCTTTTATGTAAGAATTAAAAAAATGTGAGGGTTTCCGTAGAGGTAGACACTGGACTTTCCCGATAACACCCGTAGAGGTATAAAGAGGAAGTTTCGGACAGTACCTGCAAGGGTATGAGCGAGAGTTGAAAAATTATCTGTCCAGCAATGCCTGTTCGCGTAAACAGAGGACCCGCCTGATAATACTCAACCATGCTTAAAAGAAAAGGACTCGAACCCATATAAAAATATCAAAACTAGTTAGATTCATACTCCTTTGCAACTTATCCCAGAAGCATTCTATTTTTTGCAGGGTAAAAATAAATTTGTATGTATTTTTCGAGAAATATGTACACAATAAACTGCTTTATAACTTTTTCCACAATATTTTTTAATGATTAAGTTCCTTTCTTTCTCTTTTTTTCTTTTTTTCAGCTTTGGGGTGGCTTTCTGCAACTTCTGTTAATAAGCACCTTGTTGTTTATATTTTGCTTTAGTATTTGTTTTTTTTTTTTGTGCTTGGTACGACGTTGCACAGCATGTAATGACATTGCATATTGCAAATTGTTGCGACTGCAACTACAGACAATGAATTCTGGCAGAAACACATGCACAAACAAATACACATACCAACACAGCGAAATGCATAGCTATTTAGATATAAAACTAATGATGAAAGCGTAAGCAGGCAGTAGCGAGTCAACAGTCAACGATCATCAGCAGCAAGTGAAGCGGAATGCTAGGCGGCTAGCATCCGCAACATAGACAACAAAGACACATAGCAACAAGCAAAGTTTTAAGCAACAAATACGAAAGGGTAGACAAATGGCAAGCAAGCTCCCTTGATTGCATGCGTTGTGGTAGTTGCCTTTATATATTTTTCCCGATTTTTTATTTTTGTTTGCAGATAGTCTGCTGAGCTCGCTATATCAATGTCGAAATCACGCTGTGATGCATGATGAAGGATAGGCTTATACGTAGCTAAGTATGTACGCTAAAATACTCGTATTTAAATAATAATAATATTCTGGATGCTTTCAAAGAAATGGGTTAGGGTCATAGTATGGATAATGTATGCCTATTTACAATTGCACTAATACTACAAAAATCTGCTTATATAGTCTGGAAAGTTAATGAACTCATTATTTCGTTTATTTTATTTATTTATTTTTTTTTTTTTTTTCAATTTAGCAATTCCATAAGTGACCAATACAAGACCAGTTTATTTTTTATTTATTTATTTTCTATTCGATTTATGAGGATAATGGAAAACCAGCAAATATGGAGAGAAAACTTATAAAGTACCTTAACCTTGTGTGTACTCAGAAAGGTTGAACTTAGCTATATTGTGCTATACTTACTGTTTTTATAGACCAAATTAACATTTCGAATAGGTGAAGTAGTATACTAAAAGGAATAATACAAAATGAGTTTGACAGTGCGTATGAGTAACTTTTTAAAGTGAGGGGTAACTAAGGCATATTAGAGCCCAAATACATTCAACCCTTGCGTCGTTTTGGCACTTATGTTGCGCCAACAGCTGACTTTGAACATACACTCCATCTTCCTGTTTAACAGCGAAGATCTACAGATCGGTATTGGTACAGATTTGTTTCTTTCAAAGGTCGTTACTTTATTTTTGTTTTAAAGTCCTGTTTAAAAGGTGGCATTTTTTTGGAATCCTTAATAAAATCGTTTCTCAGGAAGCCAGTTGAATAGTTTCTAACGAAAAAAAAAAATTTTTTTGATAGGAGAAGTATGAAGCTTAAATTTGTGTATGATTAAAAAACCTACTTATATAAACTATTCGAATTAAAAAAAAAATTAACTTAAAACAAGTAAGGAAGGTTAAGTTCGGGTGTGACCGAACATTACATACTCAGATGAGAGCTATGGCGACAACATAAGGGAAATTAACCATGTTGGAAAATGAACCGAGGGAAATCCTGGAATGTGTTTGTATGACATGTGAATCAAATGCAATGTACTAAAGAGTATTTTATGAGGGAGTGGGCCATAGTTCTATAGGTGGACGCCATTTAGGGATATAGCCATAAAGGTGGATCAGGGTTGACTCTGGAATGCGTTTGTACGAAATGGGTATCAAATGAAAGGTGTTAATGAGTATTTTAAAAGTGATTAATCCTTAGTTCCATAGGTGGACGCCGTTTCGAGATATCGCCATAAAGGTGGACCAGGGGTGACCCTAGGATTTTTTTTTACAATATGGGCATCAAAAGAAAGGTGCTAATGAGTATTTTAAAAGGGATTAATCCTTAGTTCTATAGGTGGACGCCGTTTCGAGATATCGCCATAAAGGTGGACCAGGGGTGACTTTAGAATATGTTTGTACGATATGGGTATCAAATTAAAAGTAATAATGAGAGTTTTAAAAGGGAGTGGTGGTAGTTGTATATGTGAAGGCGCTTTCCAGATATCGACCAAAATGTGGACCAGGGTGACCCAGAACATTATCTGTTGGATACCGCTAATTTATTTGTATATGTAATACCTGCCAAGATTTCAGTGGTTTTTTATTTCGCCCTGCAGAACTTTTCAATTTTTTCTTCTTAATATGGTAGGTGTCACAACCATTTTACAAAGTTTTTTCTAAAGTTATATTTCGCGTCAATAAACCAATCCAATTACCTTACCATGTTTCATTCCTTTTTTCGTATTTGGTATAGAATTATGGCATTTTTTTCATTTTTCATAATTTTCGACATCGAAAAACTGGGCGTCGTCATAGTCGGATTTCGTTTATTTGTCATACCAAGATAAAGTGAGTTCAGATAAGTACCTGAACTGAGTTTAGTAAAGATATATCGATTTTTGCTCAAGTTATCGTGTTAACGGCCATGCGGAAGGACAGATGGTCAACTGTGTATAAAAACTGGGCTTGGCATGAACCGCTTTCGCCCATTTTCACAGAAAACAGTTATCGTCATAAAATCTATGCCCCTACCAAATTTCAAAAGGATTGGTTAGTTTTTGTTCGACTTATGGCGTTAAAAGTATACTAGACAAATTAAATGAAAAAGGGCGGAGCCACGCCCATTTTGAAATTTTCTTCTATTTTTGTATTTTGTTGCACCATATCATTACTGGAGTTGAATGTTTACATAATTTCCTTATATACTGTAAAGATATTAAATTTTTTGTTAAAATTTTACTTTAAAAAAATTTTTGTTTAAAAGTGGGCGTGGTCCTTATCCGATTTTGCTAATTTTTAATAAGCGTAGATATAGTAATAGGAGTAACGTTACTGCCAAATGTCATCATGATACCTTCAACGGCTGCCAAATTACAGCTTGCAAAACTTTTAAATTACCTTCTTTTAAAAGTGGGCGGTGCCACGCCCATTGTCCAAAATTTTACTAATTTTCTATTCTGCGTCATAAGTTCAACTCACCTACCAAATTTCATCTCTTTACCTGTCTTTGGTAATGAATTATCGCACTTTTTCGGTTTTTCGAAATTTTCGATATCGAAAAAGTGGGCGGCGCCCGATATCGTTCATTTTAAATAGCGATCTGAGATGAGTGCTCTGGGACCTACGTACCAAATTTCATCAAGATACCTCAAAATTTACTCAAGTTATAGTGTTAACGGACGGACGGACGGACGGACGGACATGGCTCAATCAAATTTTGTTTCGATCCTGATGATTATGATATATGGAAATCTATATCTATCCCGATTCCTTTATACCTGTTAAACCAACCGTTATCCAATCAAATATACTAATTTTATGCATCAGCCTCCACTGAGAAATCAATTTTTTTATCCCTATCTCTCTATCTTTGTCTAACTCCATCTCTTTTACAGTCTATGTATTCTTTCCTCTTCTCTCTAGTTCTTCTTATTCCCAGTCTCAGTACCAGGCTCAGTCCCAGTCTCAGTCGCAGTCAGAGTCCCATTCCCAGTCCTAGTCTCAGCCCCAGTCCCAGTCCCAGTACCAGTCCCAGTCCCAGTCGGTCGCTGTTCCATTTCCGGAAAAATTTAATTTGTTCTAATAGATCAGTCCTTTGTGAACTTCCTGGAAAGAAACTTCACAGGTTCATTATCCAGGTTGCTTTGAAGCTATATTGCAAATTTGAATTAAATCAGCTACATACCAACATACATCTTTCTTTATATATATAGATAAATGTAATCCTGTATTTTCTTCCATTTACTCTCCCAATTACACTATTTGTTCTCTACTGCTCTCACCCACTTCTCCTAATTATATCTCTTCCTGCCTTTATTCGTATACATTTTGGCTGCCCTTTACTTCTCCCTCTGCCTTTCTCCTCCCTCTCTTTTCCTGCTTCCTCTGAAATTATATATTCCTACTCCCATTCCTTCTTTCTCCTTCTGTTTTTACCTGTTTTTACCTCACTATGTTAGGTAATGTAGATGTTTCTTTTCCTATACCCTTCCGTCTCTCTGTTGCCGTACAGTTTAGTTACCTCTCTATCTCCCTATCGAACTACAAATACAATTTTTCAAAAAGGTTCATATTCGCTCTTTTCCCGATAAAAATATTTCAAATATCAACATGTTCCAAAAGCTTATTATTTACTTAATCTTAAGCTTATATTAGCATGAATAAGAAGAAAAAGTGTCCCTTATATTAGCTTAGGCAACAATTTTACATACATAAACCTATTTTATAGGCTGCTTAAACGATAGGTTACAGATAAATCGCGCTATAACTATGAGCTTTTACAAAAAGGCGAGCCCTGAACCACTCTCTGGAAATCAGGAGTTCCCAATATTAAGCCAGTAAACGAAAGATCCCTGTACCAAATTTAGAGCAAATTAACTGATTTTGAAGATTTTTTGGAATATGGCGGTTCCTTGTCTACTTTCCGGAAAAAAAGTTTCCAAAATTATAACTTAGTCAAGAAGGTACCCCAGTGCCTCTTCGTTCTTGGTAAGTTAAAGTTCCTTAGTTGCTTTTCTTCTGTCAATCAGTTCTGATAAGGATTAAGATTGTAGCCCTGCGGAGAAAAAAATAGGCAGAGTTCTAGAATCAGTATGCATTACTTGAAGTCAATGCACGAATGCATTCATTAAATTACTATATGCTTAAAGCTGTTAAAGCATCCGACTCCAAAAAAAATGAGTGCAGCGTTTTTATTTTCTTCGTTGTAGAAACAAATCATTAGTTTCCCTCATCTTTGTTGTCAAGACTGGTTGCTGTCATCCAAGACAGATTTTGTTGGATATAACTTCATAATGGTGAAGGATTGCGCTTATTTGGAAACCAGTATTACAAGCGAAATATAAGTCAGCCCAGATATCGCACGAACAATACCTCTTATTAACAAGAACTAGTTTGGACTGTGTAGCAACTTGAAAAGTAAAGCCCTTCCTCGACGCATAGAAGTCACACCCAATAAGTCGGTCATCATACATTTCTTGATGTGTGGCTGGAAATTGTGAACTGTGTCGGTGGACGAGAGGTTGGCCTTTGGAGTGTTCGAGGGAAAAATTCTGCGGAAGAGTTATGATCCTGTCCGTGATTTTGGTGGCGAGTATCCGAGGAGGTATAATGATGAGCTCTATGGCTTAACGTAGATATGAATATTGTACGATTAAATGCTCAAATACTTCGCTGGCTAGGTCATGCTATGCAAATGTATGAGAAACAGGGAAATGGGGTGATCTCCATTGAGTTGGGACCTCCAATGAGTTGGGAGAGGCAGGTTGAGGAAGACTTTATCTCCCTTAGTGCTCCCAATTGGCATCAGTTATCGCCAAACAGGTTAAATTTTAATGATTTCTTACAGGCAGTTAAGTGCCAATTAATGACAGTGATGGTGATAAAACGAAAATCCTTTTTAAATTTCAGATCGACTAAAAAGTGAATTGAAAATATTGCAGAAAATAAATTCTTTTATTATAATATTTAGTTTATATGTCCCCATATTGTACAGCCGATAGGTCTAATTAAAAGTCCACAAATTTGTAACCGGCTTTCAATATTTTCTCATGCGCATAAGCGTAGGTTTCAGTAATTTAAAGGCTTAATTTATATTTACTCATATATGCGTAAGTGTGCACGTAGTATCCATAAATAGCGACATACATACATACATATACGTTTTAAAATCAGTACATAATCGCATACACAAATACATATATTTCAACAAGTTCAATTACCTTCCGTTTGCTGGAAGTGGAAATCCGTCCAATGTCCATGAAATTTGCGGTGTTGGGTTTCCGGCTGCTGAACATTTCAAGCTCACAGCCGGTCCTGGTTGCAGTGTTTGCTCAATGAAGCTATATAAGAGTACTGGTGGTGCGTCTGCAATGAGAAAAAAAAAAAACAAAGCATACAAACAAATATTATTTGTGTGGAAAATTGCGAAAAAAATAGAACAGTAAAATGAGCGAGCGACATATGTACATAAGTGATTGGTACACCCACCAATATGACTGAGTGAAATTGAATGAATGCAGTCAATGTGAATGACATGGCTATGGGAGAAAATATTCTATGATATGTTATTCAGCTCGTATTGTTTATTTTGAATATATGGAGTTAAAAAAATACAGGTAAGGACGGGACTGTCTTCGGCTGTGCAGAAGACCTCATATCTTTCATGAATGGGTCTGAACAATAATCTTATCCCGTTCATAATCTCCGAATAATCGGATGTATAAGATAAGAAATATCTAGTGAACAGATCTACATACCTAAACGATTTTTAAGATAAATATAAAATAAAAAATAGGTAGGTACTTTGTGTGAGGATGCAAAGTTTCAGGTATTTTGTGGTCTGCGTATAAAACTATGACTACGAAACACGTATTTTAAAAATATATGACGTAAATGTAACTATTTGATGAAATTTGATGAATTTTGAAGCTTCGAGCTGTAAAAAAGGGGCAAAAATGACAGTTTATATGGGCTATATAATATATATACCACCGATCTCTATAATTTTTTCAGGCAACAATATATGCTAGACACATAAGCATTTGCTGAAATTTGAAGCTTTTAGCTGTTAAAATGGAGCTTAAATTGCAAAAAAAAAAAAAATATATATACTATATATACCATCATATATATATTATATATATCACCGATCTCTATGATTATTTTACACAACAATATATGCTATATACGTAAGCAATCGGTGAAATTTGAAGCTTTAAGCTGTTAAAATGGGGTAGAAATTGCGAAAAGTTTCTTATCTGAACAATCGGTTGTATGAGATATATACTATATATACCACCGATGTGTATGATTATTTCAGACAACAATATATGCTATGTATGTAAGCATTCGATGAAATTTGAAGCCTCTAGTTCTTAAAATAGGGTAGTTATTACGAAAAGTTTCTTATCTGAACAAACGGTTGTGTGGGATATATACTATATATACGTACGATTTCATCAATTTTTTTAGACAACAATATGTGCAATACACGAAAGTATATGGTGAAGTTTGAAGCTTCAATCTGTTAAATTGAGTAAGATATGTCAAAAATCCTCTTTTTCTGAAAAATCGGTTGTATGGAGGATATATGCTATAGTGGTCCGATACGGCCGGTTCCGACAAATATCTAATCGGACACCCAAATACACCCGCTCACCAAATTTGATCAAGATATCTCAAAAATTGAGGGACTAGTTTCCATACAAATAGACAGACGGACAGACAGACATGGCTAAATCAACTCAGCTCTTCATCCTGAGCATTTCGGTACACTTAATGGTGGATCTATCTATTTTCCTTTAAGGACTTACAATTTTGGTTTTCGTGACGAAGTTAATATACCATTTCATTTTCATGAAAGTTATAAATATGTAGGTATTTTGCTTTATGGTTTGAATTTAACGCTTCAGTTTCACACATAAGCATTTACACAACTACTTTAGTATAGAGTACTAAGTTGGCAAAAACAATTTAAATTTGCATAGCAATCAATATCAACAAAATTTGAAGACACGTTATTTGTATAAAAAATAAATAAAAATTATGAACTTCTTTTAAGCAGATGTTTCTGGTTTACCAAAAGGTAGTTGGTCGTCAAAAATTTCAAATATAGCACTATTTGCATGGGTGGGCACACGCTACTAGATGGCGATACAGTCAGAGCCGGCAACCAAGGTATTTACACCCCTCTAGTCAGAATAGAAATGCCACGTATTGACAAAAGAAAAGCTTTACTTTTACTTTACATCTAGTTTTAAGCTAATCAGTGCTATAAGAGGATCGATATTCATCATAATTTTGTATTCAATAAAGCAGCTTTGACAGGGCGAAAAGAAATGATCCATAATCTCTTATATCTTATTTATATTTTAGGCAAAACTAATAAGCCTAAATGACATTGAACAACACTCCCAGCTCCTTAAGGATCGAAAATATTCCAGTCATTCGAAACCAAACGAAGCTATAGAAAGCGACTCCTATTGGTCTGATTGTTACAACCTGATGTTGAAGAAGATTATAGTAGCAACGAATCTTGACCGCAAGCATATGTACAATCGACTATACAGCACTAGCGGTTGGATAATCGCGTTATAAATCCATCTGCATATGTTGAGTTTATGTCCGCATTTTTTGCCAATGGCTCTTTTCCACGTATGTATATTATGTACGCTTTTTTTGCCGCTGAATGACAGGAAATCGTCAGCTTTTAGTCCACAAATAAACCTAGAAAGTTGACCTTTTTTCCAGGTTTAGGCACCACCATTTACCTCTGGAAGGTTTAACAGTGGTATTTTTTATTGTTTGATATAAAAGACGAGCTCATTTTATCAGAATTGAGGCTGACTCCACAACGACAGGCGCATAGAGAAACCTCTCGCAATGCTACCTGCATCAAGTCGCATTAATTTGGATTGAACTTGTTTCTGTAAGCATTCGCTAGGTGATCATCATATGCAACAATCTTGCCGCTACCCCAACTAATATCCCTTAGTAGTAAGTTTACCGTTAGGTTTCATAGTAGAGGGGAAATTACACCACCCTGGCATGTGCCCCTTGCGACATGTGTCAACCTTCCCCAGTGAAAAAAGCACCTACCTTCCCTTCAGCAGTAAACCAATCGGTCCCGCTATGGGTCTATTTACATCCATATCCGTTAAAGCATCGTTAGCGGCTTCTGGACTTATATTGTTGATCAATACCAGGGAAGGCCACAAGACAATAATCTTTTCGAACAAGGATGTTTCGATAGTATTGACTATGCTGTGTAGCGCAGTCTCCGCAAATTCTCCTTTGATGCAAATGTGTTGATAAACAGATAGTGAGGAAATCGGTAACTATTCTCTCTAGGTTTTTTAGAGGAAGACGAAAGACTGAGGAATGAATATAACCGCGGCCCTCGTTCTTGCACACGGAACACAGTTTGCTCTTAACTGAGAAAGCGTGATATGTATGACGCAGCCAGTTGGCTGATATCTCCAAACAGTAGATAAGTTGAGTGGTGACAGTCTCGCCTGATCCAGCAGCCTTAAAAGGTTTTATACTTTTAATTTCCCACCTGACCCTTTCCTCACTGATGGGTATATTTACAGCCTGGTTTGTTGCAAATTCTTCAGGTGCGTTGGGCATGTTTCCCGGAAAATGTGTGTCTAGGAGCAGCCCTTTTGCGCTGCTCGAGGTACCATTTAGTGTCCTCAGAAAGCTACCAGCTATTAGCACTTAGAAAACACGCGTCTTAGCCTTGATGTGTCGTGGACACTTTCGATTCCAGTGCAAAAATCTCTCCACGAAGTTTCATTTTATTGTATGAGGACTTTTTTTTGTAGGTCCCTAGTTTCCCATTATATCGTATAATATAGAAGCCTTTGGCTTTTTTAAACTGCTCTCTACAGGATTCATGAAGTGGAACCACCATATAGAAAAAATACTTGTCCAACAGATCCCGTAGGGTACAAAGATAATCTGTCGAACAGAAATCGTAAGGTCATTAAAAAATGTAGAAAAAGGACCTGTCGCAGAATACCCTTGTAACAAAAGCTGTTGTTATGAGAAATATAATCCAGGGCCTTATAAAGAAAGAAAAAATGGGAGTCATCACGCAGTAGCGAAGAGTTCCTGAAAGTGCTTTTCGACGCACATTTCCCATCCGGGTATTATAAAGAAGAGCCAGCAGACAACACCTACACCGCGATCGCGGAACGGTTAGTGCCGCACCTGGTCACTGATGCCTAAATCAAATGGCTTGTGAAGACGTTTACTTAGTTCAAATCGGCGGACCCATATTTTATATTCCCTGCCATATTTCATACATTTCTTGTGTAGAGCGATTGCGGAATAGCTTAAAACAATATTTGAGTAGTACATAAGCCAAATTCAGGTACGCAACTCTTGTAGAACCAAAGGCAAATGGGTAGACACCGCACTGCATAGGGTGGTTATATATATATATAGAGAAAGGCTTGAGGTACTCCTTAAAATTCTTCTAAGACATTGCCGCGTCTTTCAAGAATGTCTTTTACAGGCGAAAATGGGGGGATCTTAAAATATTGAAGTATATCCAGTTCAAAAATGTGGATAGTCTACACGACTTCACGAACATTAAGCCGAAAGTGCCCACCAACTATAAGCTCTTTGGTGGATCGCGCGCGTTGGGATACACATTCCTCTGCATAAATCGCCAGGTTCAGAGCCAACGTGGAAATCGCGCACATGGTTTTATTTACTAAGAGTTATACGGTTCTGAAATGATGTAGGTCTAAGACTGAAGGTGTGAATGCCAGAAGAACCTTGTACCATATATCTTAAAGTCATTGTACATAGATAAATGTCGCGGAAGCTCAACGTGGATGAAAGAAAGAAGAAGAACTCGAAGGTACTTTATGCATGTAAAAGAATGCTGGGTCGCTTGAGAGTTCCATTGCTCTATTGTTATGCCTTTCCTAAACTATGTGGTCTTTGTTTGTTGGACGCCCATTTAAAAACGAACGTTCTTCTAAAAATTAGGTAGCCACATGTAGGCTTTCAATGCTTTATATAACTGGACAATGAAAGCAACCACGACGGCTGCACTGTAGACCTGGTGGCGAAGAACACAGCGCTAAGAACTTAAACAAGACTCAATGCCTCGGGCGGAGGTATTTTACAGCATAGGTATTGGTTTTTGATAGGGTCTTTCAGTTTGGTCATTGACCAAATTTTTGGTAGCGCTATGGACTCATTCTCTCTATTTGAGATCCTCATGGACCAGCCAGTTTAACCTGACCTCGAACCGAAAAGACCTTAGCTATATGTAATAAATATAATAATAGTCATTAAATGCTTATTTGGTGGCTTCACGGTTTTGTTTACAAATACTAGATTTATCGAAATTTGTTTTCCTAATTTTACCAATCAGAAACATGCGATGGCCACACTTATTTGCATAAGTCCAAATAAATTGAATCACACAAATTAAAAAATATTGAATTATTTTTTGGTTACTATCGTATTTAGTTTATTTTTATTTGGTGCTTTTATGCTAAACGGATATAAGAATAATTTCCATAGTCATTACTCACTACAAAATTGAATAATTTCCGTTTGGCTGCTTACTTATGTTTGTAGTTATTTGTAAACGTAAACGGCAAAGCACAACAAACAGGAAATTGAACGAAAATACATTATTATCGAATGTCCATTGACTGGCGCTGCCACAAATCAAATTATTTGAAAGCAACTTTTATTGTGAACAGTAGAGGAAACGAATTTCAAATAACTAATAAGCTGAACAGGATTGTTCCGAAAAGTACCAAAATCTGAGTCAAAAAGAACCATCACGCGAGAAAACATATCGTTATAATATTATTCTTTGAAGTCATTTATTATTTTGTTTTTCTTTTAATTTACGCTTAGCCAACTTTCGAAACAGAAATATATGTATTCAGAAAAAAAGTTTTCTCAGAAATTTTCGATGTTCAGTAGTTCCTGAACATTGTTATACGTCCTGGATTGAACTTACCCGTCCGTGAAAATCTCACATAGCCTGAAGGAATCCATAGTGTAAACAGAAGTTTGCCCTACGTTAAAACTGAAAAAACCCTATCAGAAACAAAGCCAATATTCTAATACAACCCTGCCTTTTTCACAAATACTAGAAACTTTCTAGGACCTTTGCAACTTGCTGCTGCTAGATCTAATAGCAGTTACAGCTAGTAGGTGGAGTCTTAGCCAGGCGAGAGCAGGGCGCGTGCGTGCCTCTGCTATCACTAACTAAGTCTGATTTAAGCGCATGTAACGCTGGAAGACAGTGTCTAGTCTGAACACTCGTCATGATTTAGATTTCAATGATAAGTGTTACTTTGTTAGTCTAAGTCGCCAGAAACTTTTTATGGAAGCGTGACCACACCTACTTTGAAACAAAATTGATATCCAAAAATAAAAAAAAATGCCGACGGACCTAGTAAAAAGTACACTGTAAAAAAATTTAAATATATATTTTATATTTTGGCGACCACCGTGGTGTGATGGTAGCGTGCTCCACCTGCCAGACCGTATGCCTTGGATTCGCACCCCGGGCAAATCGGCAACAAAATTTTAGAAATAAGGTTTTTCAATTAGAAGAAAAATTTTCTAAGCGGAGTCGCCCCTCGGCAGTGTTTGGGAAGTGCTCCGAGTGGATTTCTGCCATGAAATGCTCTCAGTGAGACTTCTCTGCCTTGCAGATGCCGTTCGGAGTCGGCATAAAACATGTAGGTCCCGTCCAGCCAAATTGTAGGGAAAATCAAGAGGAGCACGGCGCAAGTTGGAAGAGAAACTCGTCCTTAGATCTCTTCGGAGGTTAT
The DNA here is from genome assembly GCF_040869045.1 of Eurosta solidaginis. NCBI lineage: Eukaryota > Metazoa > Arthropoda > Insecta > Diptera > Tephritidae > Eurosta > Eurosta solidaginis. The sequence continues at coordinate 220,366,946 of NC_090323.1, read as the reverse complement.
CGCGCCTTACATTTATTTTTTTATTTATTAATTTTATTTTTTAGAAATATTCAAAATTTATTTTATTACTTCAAAATTCAAAAAATACGTCACAGGATTTGGCCAACAGAGGCACGAAATAATTTATGTTCTGCGCATTTATTATATTATTTATTATATTCTAATTTTTGTTAGTGCATGTCTATTCTTCATTTAGATTTTTCGAAGACGCTAACCAATCAGCGAGCATAGATGGCGCTGCCACATACACAAACCCAGTCGGGCTTGGTAGCTTTCAAAATTAAAGTATCACATTGTTTTCTTGATTGCATTTAAAGATACTTCGACATGCGTTCAATCAAGCAAACCGAACAAAGTTTTATTGTTTTCGTACACATAAACCAAAAGCGTACCCAAAAATATTACTTCAAAAGTCATTTTACATGAAATTATAGCAGCTTAGTTCCTAATGGGCACAACAGAATACATTTGGTTGTAGGCGGGAGGATAGAATGCATGCGCGCGGGGTTATGTGGTGCGCTTGCCTAAGCGATTTAAAAAAACTATTGCGTGAAAGCGCTTATGGAGTGACGACCGCTGTTTTAGGACCTGCGCATGATATTCGGAACTCTGCAGCCCCAAGCTCCTTTGAATCTCGCCCACTCTGACTGAAATGCCTGCTGTAAAAACTTTGAGTTAAACTTTTTTTGACACGTTAGTTTCTGTATGTAGTGAATGTTCAAATAGAAAGTTGTTTGCTTCTCCTGTAAAATTTTAAATTTGTTGAATAGGGCCTCAGTGAATTAAGCTAACGTCGTACTGGCTAACTGAAAGTTGTTTGGACCATGCCATTTGTATTTTAGCTTTTATTCGTTGAACTATATTCATGTCAGGGTAGATCATTTATAGCTCATCATTGTACTTCCTTCCCTAATTTTACGAAATACTGTCCTCTCAAAAACTAAAATGCTGATCGTTTCTGGACAACATCAGTGATTCTGAGGAAAACACCAGTACACGGAGATGATGAGGAGAGAAGCTAAATCCAAAACAGCATATCTTACCCTGAGTTGTTATTTGTTTGATTTCTAAGTTGAACTCTTTTCGCTATTAAGGATGGTATAGAAAGTCCTCCACAGAATCGGATAACAGTTAGTACCTTGTCTTCTCCTTATGGCGATAAAAAGACTGCCCTTAGTTTTTTGGTGAGTTTTATGGCTATTGATGGTCTTTTAGCGGATATTGATCCAGTACATTCCAACAATTAAGGTACTATCCCGATTTAGGAGAGAACAATTTGAAATATTTTTGGATGAAGCGAAGGAAAAAAGCACTTACAAATGAACTTTTCCCATATACAGTTAATTTTTCTTATCAAAACATATTTAGTCTAAATTTAAATGGCACTTTATTTTTTAGAGCTGACTATCGGGGTGGCGCATTCGCATTTACAATTTACTCTTCTCATACGAAGCTTTTCAATTCTATACTCACTAACAACAGACTACTTTCAACTTAAATTAACACTAACGGATTTTTATTTGATGCTTTATTTTATAAATAACTGTATATTCAAGATTTAGTTAGCATCTTCTATGTTTATAGGTACACTTACCTCCCAACTGCAATTCCGCTGTTGCCTGAAATGTGTCGCCCTCCGGTCGTCGTACCACACACTGATACATACCACGATTTTCACGACTCACACGCGTCACCATCAGCGTGTCCTCAATGCGTCCCGATGATGGTAATTGTCGTCCATCTTTGTACCACAAAATATTTTGCATACCCACTGGACTGCCATTACTTGTTACAATACAACGAAATTCTGCATTACCGCCCATATGTACACTTAATATATTCGGTGAAATCTCTACTTGTATGGGTGTGGCAACAGTGAGTCGTAATTCAGCACTCGCTTCACCACCCACATTGCTAGCAGTACATTTGTAGACACCAGAATCTTCGCTAGTGACAGCTTCTATGGCTAATATTGGGCCTAGTAGGCGTACACGTGGACCGCTTAGTACGGGGAGTGGACCGGGACCATTATGGGTGTACCAGCTGCAATAAAAATGAAAATATTTGAGTCATAAATATTTAGCAATTATGTTTTATGAGTAGTCTAGGCAATGAATGCGCATAAGTAAAACAATTTAAAGCGATTTAATATTGTCAATTTAATGGTCATAAAATGTGTTAATTAATATTTTATATGTTAATAACAACGCTTGAGTTTTCTGCAGCACATATGTTCAAACTGGTTCTTATATATTTCCATTTTTCATACATAATTCCAATGAGTGCTCGAAAATTTGCATATGCGTACCACTTCATTTTTAATTGGAAATCTCATATTTACAAATGCATATGCCATCGCATTTATGCATCTGCTATAGGGTGATCCAAAAAATGTATACAATTTTTAATTTACTTATTAATTAGAGAAAAATAAAAACAACGTGACATGAGAACGGACAAGGTGATATCTCTTTTGATTATACCGTGTTTAGGTGCTCAAAAGGCTTTTCTGCCGGGATTGGGATTCAAACCCGCACTCTTGCGTTGATTGAACTGTTGAAAACATATTGTAGCGAATTTTGGGAATTTCTGATATTATGCACCTTCTACCAACGTTCGTATCGCTGAACTCTCGAACAAATAACTGCAATATACAGTAGTATTGCAAAATGATTTTTATTTGGACTATTTTGGAAGTAGTACAATTATATTTCAATATCACGTATTTCACAAAAGCGTGTTTAAATTAAACTCATCAGTCATTCCTCAGCTTGCGCTGCTTTTATACACTCCGTTGCCTCGTCCGCATATTTCTCCTAAGGTCTAGACATTTCACCTTCTAGAACTGTTGTATCTCCTGCTTGGTAATTTGGTTATATGCGTGTGTATGTGTGAGTAACAACTTCGGCTGATGTGTGTATGTGTGTGAGATAACTCTTCACTTCGGGCTGCTAGTTATATGTATGCATGTACATAAGTTGCTTACTGTATTCGTTGCTGTGATTATTTACTAAGAGCGTAGTGATGCTAACATTCGTCACAATATCCAGCAAAAGTCATGCCTTTGTTGTTAAGCAATCGCCTTTTTTGTACATATTTATTTTTTGATACCTGTTTGCTTGCACCAGAGCTACACTTTTTCCTGGCAGGTACATTTTGTGAATTCGTTTTGCTTTGTTCTATTGATTGAAATACAAAGAATAAACCAATGATGCCGGAGAGTGCTTTGTTGGGTTTTATATATAAAACTATTTCATTAAATTAATTTTCTTTGTTGTTCTAATACCAATTTCACACAAAAACTTAATCGAAACACAATTTTGTTTAATGAAATAATTAAGTTTTTCTCTTCACACACGGCTACTTGCTTCATTAAGCGAACATCTGTCAGCAGCCCCACAAAAAAATATTACGCTTTTACAAAAAATAGTTTAAATGGATTGCAACCATTTCCTCTTTAACTATTGAGACAATCAAAATAAAATGCATGCGCAACTTCTCACAGATTTCGCACCTAACCAAATATGTACCTATTTTTGAAAAGCTATATTATTTTTGTTGCACTTGCAACGAAAATAAAATTTTTTATTTTTTTGCATGTTTTTCTATTTTTTGTAAATTATTTAAAACAATTTATTTTTTTATTGTTGTTTGTTACAATTGTTTTTGTTTTTATCGGCCTATTGATAAATGATTCAAGGTTCGATTCGGGTTCAAGGCCAGAACAATAAATTTTTTTTTTTTTTTCTAATGATAATTATTGTTATTTTTTAATTTTTCTAAATTTGAAAAATTGTATTTTGTTTCTGGAATAGTAAGTAGAAAATTTTTCAGACAACCTGCCATAGCTGCGCAGATAGATCCATTTCGAAGGATGCTAAGCTTTCATCATCAGTACGCTTTAGGCATGCTGCGCTAACCATTTAGCTATACAGCGGTGGTTTGTTTGACTGGAAAATTTGCCACTTGTATTCCTTTTTACCAACTATATTTATTCAGTGTTGCGCCATCTGGTGCAAAGTATATATGTAGATCCATCTTCATAGTTTGCATTAGAAAATTTACTTTTTATTACCAAGTTGGTAACACTCCAATAACAAATGTATATATTTTTGGTAATATATCGATAACTTTATAATAATGGTTAGGCTACTGTGATATCAACGGTTTGACCGTGGTTCGATCCTCGGTGAAACCTGTTGAAATAAAAAACATTACGGGTTCGAATCGAGTTCAAGGCCAAACAATAATTATTTTATCTTATTATTGTTATGATACATTTATGGACCTCTACGCGTTGGCGATGGCGAGTACCGAAGAAGATTTAATGATGAGCTGTACGAGCTATACGCAGACACCAACATAGTCCAGCGAATTAAAACGCAGCGGCTGCGCTGGCTAGGCCATGTTATGCGAATGAAAGATGATGCTCCGGCCAAGGAAGTGTTTCTATCGGAACCCGCCTATGGAAGCAGAGGTAGAGGGCGGCCCCCACTCCGTTGGAAGGACCAGGTGGAAAACGATTTAAACTCCCTTGGTGTGACCAATTGGCGCCGGTTGGCGGAGCGAAGGAGCGACTGGCGCGCCCTGTTGGACGGCCATAACCGTTTAGATGGTTAAGCGCCAATTAAGTAAGTAGGTAAGATACATTTTTGCTTAAATAAAAAATTGTTTGAATCAGAACAGAAGAAGAAAAAAATTTGGACAACTGCTAAAGCTCTAATTTTTTTATTTCTTCTAAAGTAGTTATATAAAACAATGTAAAAAAAATGTATTTAAACGGATTTATTAAAAACAATACATACATTAAGTAATAATAATAAAAGTCATCACACTCCTCACCAATCTAGGGCGTTGATCAGAAAATTAAATAAAAGCATTGGACGCGCCAAATTTTTATTGATACACTGAAAGAAATGGTGCTAGTAAAATCAACAAATATGTTCTGTTGTTCTTGACTTAACGGAGATTTGGTGAAATTGATCGAATTACGATTAATTCGACCGAGTTTTTTGTCAAACGAACAAATTAGTAAAGTCATTTCAACAGAACAGAAATTTTCGCTCTTAAGTTAACAAAATTCTTTAAAATTGACAGAGTCCTAATCAATATAACTGATTTTTTTGTTAACACAACTGATCTCATTGGTCATTTCAACAGCAATCAACAGTCAATACATGAGCAAATTTCAAAGAGAATTTTACGCTCACTGCGCTCTCTACTTTGTACTTATGACGATGGTGCCACTTGTTAAAAAAAAAAAACATCAAAATAAGAACCCACCAAATCGAAAAAACACACAAAATGGGAAAACAACAAAAACTAGTTTTTCAGTTATCAATACAAAACGCAAAGCCCTTTTTTGAGTTTATTGTGCAAAAAATTATGAGATACTGGGACACCTATTTATCGGGTACAATTTTGCAACTTCTCCTTCAAGCGAAATGCAAAATTGCACCCTCCTGTTGCAAAAGTTTTGTTTGAACGAACAGGATTTTTCCAAAGTTAGTAACATTTTATTCAAGTTTTTATGAATTTTCACTCATGCTAACGAATCTAATAAAATAATAAAAAACATCCTTTTTTGACGTTGATGTTTCCGACAGCATAAAAGTTTGAGTTGTTTTAGAATCGTTTCATCTTAAAGTGTTACGAAAATTTAACTTGCCGAATTACATGTACTCCAGTGGTGAATTACCTTCTAGCGATTTGAATCTTTAATTTTCTATAACTTACAAGTTCTATATTTAAAATGTTATGTCAAACATTTATACTAAGAGTTTTGTTCGAAACAATGAAGTGTGGCAACTACATGCGAAAGAAGAAATTGCGAATGATCTGAGCCGCAACTGAAAGAGTTGAGAAACAGTTTTGTGACTACTATTTTCATTTCTATTTGCAAAGCGGAGCTCCAAACTATAACCTAAATAAATTATAAAATATAAAATTTGGAGAAAGTGTGTTTAATAAAACAAAATAATAAAGTGTATAATGTTTAATGTGAGCCAGCATATTTGATGTGTGCCCAGTTGAAGTTCGGTTAGAAAGCGCCACCTTGGTGTGATGGTAGTGTGCTCCCCCTACCACACCAAATGCCCTGGGTTCACACCCCGGGCAAAGCAACATCAAAATTTTAGAAATAAGGTTTTTCAATTAGAAGAAAATTTTTCTAAGCGGAGTCGCCCCTCGGCAGTATTTGGCAAGCACGCCGAGTGTTTTTCTGCCATGAAAAGCTCTCAGTGAAAACTTATCTGCCTCGCAGATGCCGCTCAGAATCGGCATAAAACAAGTAGGTCCCGTCCCACAGGAAAAATTAAAAAGGAGCACGATGCAAATTGGATGATAAGCTCAGCCTAAGATCTCTTCGAAGGTTATCGCGCCTTATATTTATTATTTTTTTTTTTTTGTCGCCACAACTTTTTTTGTTCAATTCACAACTAAAACGGTAAATTATGAATCAACGATTTGTGCGTAGTTGATTCAACATCTTGTTGCGATGGATAAAAATTCTCAGAAATTTCGGTTGAATTGACCCGTATTTCGGTTGATTTTACTAGTATCTTTCTTTCAGTGTAGTCATAAGTGAGATCAACTGAACCTTAATCAGGCTATGCTACGTCTCACATTTTTAGAAATTTCATGCCCCCAACACTTTTATTTCATTGTCTGATCAACGCCCTAGATTGATGAGGAGTGTGATGACTAGTACCTAGGACCCACCTAATTATTTTCTAAACTAAATTTTTTTTCTACGTAGTTAAAATTGATATATATATCGGACAACCATATTTGCAAAAACTGTTTAATGCCGGTCCTGAAAATTTGTTGTTTGAGCTGTGGCGGTTTTTGGTTAAAAGTGCGATGCGTATATGCTCGTATACATATTTCAATAAATTTCTTTTTCAATATTTACCTAGCATTTTTTGATTTTTTATTTAAAATTTTAAAAGCCTTGATATAAATGCAGTCATGTGCGAAAAAGGGTTGTCAGTATTCATCAATCAAATAATATTAATTTTGCTTTTGTATGAAGAGTGAAAATACTGTTATTACTCTATATATTCAACATTGTACAATATACGCACATATCAACTTTGTACGTTTGGGTTTGTGTAAAATTATTTATTTTTTTAAAAGACTTATTTTAACCTAGGGCACATCACTTCCTTCTTGACTCCTACCATTTTGTTATGAAAGTTGAATCTACTTGCCTTCCCTATTTCAAAATGCTTCACACTTGCACACATGCATTCATCTAAATAAAGTACAAATATATTTACTGTATCTAATGAAGTGTGAGAATTATTTGAAGTGGCGCAAGTCCTATCGACATCCTGTATAGGTGTGTATATGATAAGCACAGAATATCGACGAATAAATAAATTATAAATAAAAAATGTAAGGCGCAATGACCTCCGAAGAGATCTAAGGCCGAGGTTCTCTTCCAATTTGCGCCGTGCTCCGCTTGCTTAACCGTCTAAATGGTTATGGCCGTCCAACAAGGCGCGCCAGTCGCTCCTTCGCTCCGCAAACTGGCGCCAATTGGTCACACCAAGGGAGTTTAAATCGTTTTCCCCCTGGTCCTTCCAACGGAGTGGGGGCCGCCCTCTACCTCTGCTTCCATAGGCGGGTTCCGATAGAAACACTTTCTTGGCCGGAGCATCATCTTTCATTCGCATAACATGGCCTAGCCAGCGCAGCCGCTGCGTTTTAATTCGCTGGACTATGTTGATGTCTGCGTATAGCTCATACAGCTCATCATTATCATCATTTCTTCTAATTGAAAAGCCTTATTTCTAAAATTTTGATGTTGCTTTGCCCGGGGTGTGAATCCAGGGCAGAGGGTGTGGTAGGCGAAGCACGCTACCATCACATCACGGTGGCCGCCATAATAAGTATATTAATGAACGTATTTTGCTAGCTACTTTTCGTTTTCTCTGGACTTGGTAAACAATAGGTTTAGGCTACAAGGCCTGGTTTTTCCGTAGCTAAGCGTAACTAAGTTTGCTTAAATTCTTAGGTTTAAACTACAGAGAAGTTTTTCAGCGTGATGACCTAGAGGGTTTAATTTGGTCTTATAAGTGGTTCCCAAGATGGCCGGGCTAGTACCTTAATGGTGCTTTGTTACCGGAACGTACCAGATCTATATCCAGCAAAGAACCCCCAACATCAATAATATTCATTTTCATATTTATTGAGTCAATGGCAGAAACCTTACTGACTAGATTTACAAGTTTGCAAATTAACTTAAAACTAAATAACTACCGTGGTGTGATGGGTAGCGTGCTCCGCCTATCACACCGTATGCCCTGGGTTCAACTCCCGGGCAAAGCAACATCAAAATTTTAGAAATAAGATTTTTCAATTAGAAGAAAATTTTTCTAAGCGAGGTCGCCCCTCGGCAGTGTTTGGCAAGCACTCCGGGTGTATTTCTGCCATGAAAAGCTCTCAGTGAAAACTCATCTGCTTTGCAGATGCCGTTTGGAGTCGGCATAAAACATGTAGGTCCCGTCCGGCCAATTTGTAGGGAAAATCAAGAGGAGCACGACGCAAATTGGAAGAGAAGCTCGGCCTTAGATCTCTTCGGAGGTTATCGCGCCTTACATTTATTTTATTTTTAAATAACTAAAATTAATTCAAGGATGAGATAAATTTTCTCGATAGTAAGACTCAATCCGTAACTTAAACAAAGGTCTGGGCATTGCAGAGTCAAGATTTAGCATTCTAGAAATTTTATTAAGCTCTTCGAGACCTCTTGTGAGAGGGGCAAAGCTAAGGTAATTGGTTCTCAGAACTTCACCATAGAATATATTATGAGAGCGTAGAGATCTACTAGGAACAAGAAAATTTAACTGCCCCAACAGAGCTGAGAAATCAATAGTACCAGAGAGAATATCGCAAATAAACATTAAATGTTGTACTGAACGTCTGACGTGCAGTGGCATAAAATTTATAAGCATGCACCTGTTTATATAAGATGGTAGGAGATTAACAAAATGAAGGGGTAGGAGGGCAAATCGAATGAATTTACGTTGAACCCTTTCAACTCCAGCAGAACATGCGCTGTAAATGGGATTCCATATGATAGAGGCATCTTCTAATTTAGATCGCACTAATGAATTATACAATACACTCCTAGTGTATGGGTCCTTAAAATCCTTCGCATAACGCCGTAAAAAAGCTAAATTAGCATACGCTTTTGATATAAGATAGTTAACATGGTTAACGAAAGTGAACGAAGAGTCGAAAACGACACCAAGATCACGAAATTCTTTGACCGAGGCAAGATATTTATTAGCGATATAGTATGTTGACGTAAGCGCACTTGTAGATCTAGAAAACGTGATATGTCAACATTTGCTACTGATAAGTCTCAGATGATTGTTAAGAGGCCACATATTAAGAGCATCCAAATCTCTCTGTAGGAGCAATGCATCATATACAGAGGTGATACGCCTAAACAGTTTTCAATTATCAGCATAAAGTAAATAATTTTAATGCTTTGAATATAAGCCGACGTCATTAATGAAGGTAACAAATAAGATTGGACCGAGAATACTACCTTGTGGCACCGCAGAGGTTGCCAAGAAGTCATAGGACCTCATATTCTCAGAAAGGTTGAATGGAAACCAATGTATTCAAGTTTCTGAAGATGTATTTTGTGGGACACTGTATCAAACGCCTTAGAGAAATCTGTATATATATAGTATCAACTTCATACCCATCCTTAAAAGCAGAAATACAGTATTGAGAAAAAACAGCTAATTTTGTCACTGTTTAACGACACGCAACAAACCCATGCTAACATGGATCGATTATTCTCCGAAACCTTCTGAGAATGTCTTTATTATTAATACAACAACAACATCGCCATTGGTGAGAGAAAAACGATATGATCTAATATGGAAAAATTATTATTTTAAATATCTGTGTACAGTGTGTACAAATAAAATAATTTATTTATCTCAGCAGAGGGTTGTATAAGGAAATTCCGACTTTCCTGAAACAAATAATTCTAACAGGAACGAATTCCATCCAGTCATAATTCCGACACGACCAAATAAAAACATTAAATCCCAAAAAAAGTCCCGACAAAATGTTAACCATGAAATCGTTTATGATGTCATAAAAAATACGCGTCTTTGATATTGTTCTTTTATTTTAGACGTCTCTGCACAACACTACTTTGCCGATCCAATACCGGTTACCCAATCCCCAGTATTTATGCGCAGAACATCTTTCGGCGTGGACGGTTCATTTTTTGAACTAGTTTTACATTGCTCCGCTCATATAAATACAAAAAATTAACCAATTAATGTATATTTGTTTGTAAAATCCTTGAAATTGTACTGCGGGCTTTGAACTTGTACTGAAAACCCGGACTTAAGAGGACTAATTGAGGGAGCAGTTTCATTTTTTCTGTGAAACAAATAAATTTCCACCTTTAAGGCATAAAGTAAAGCCGGCAAAAGTTGCACATTGTGCAATTTGAGTTCGTATTTTCACAACGACACTAAAGATGGGTGATCAGGATCGTTTGCTTTCGCTTTTCACTCACTAAAATCAACAGTGAATGCAAACAGAAAAGTCCATGCTACTTTTTGGGCACATAATAAAAACAATATGCTGCATTGTTAAAGTGACTTTTAATACGTTTTAGTTAGTATTATTAAGTTCCTTTGAACATACATATTAATATTGATAATTTAGATATTAATTATAAATAATTAATAATAATTAATTAATTATTAATAAATATTCACAATTTAATATAAATATATTTTTATACGTTCTACTTAGTTTTATTTTTTTTCAAAAAAAAATTTTTTAATTGAATAACTTTATATTTTGAAAATATATATTTCTATCTTTACATTTACTTTGTTTATAGTTCTTTCTTAATGAAAAAATTAGTTTTTTAAAGTAAATTTTGCATTGAATAAACACCATACCTTCTTTTATAAAAAAGTTTTATCTGACTAGCTCGACCTCCGCGTTCTTAGTTATACGAATATAAGTAAATCTAGTCAGAATTAGCTTGAAATCAAATAACCAAAGTCCTTTTTAATTTCAAACTTCACAGTTCAAATTTTCTTTTAGCACAATGTGGGGAGTTGTCACTTAATTTTTGCACACACTTATGCAATTGTTTTAGTATTTGTGTGGCTGGCTCCGGCATAAAGGGTTCGTGTAGACAAAAAATCAAACTGTTTTACTACGATACTGTGATAAATGCATTTTCACTCCTTATTGGGTTACTTATTTTAAAAAAGTGTATGTGAGTCAATTGTTATTTAAGTATAATTTCAAGGCGTTATTTCAGTGTCACGTAGAATAAAACAAGTTTGTGGAATTCAAATTTCGTTGAGACTAAATCTTAATCTTTGCTGCTATTTATTTGTCACATTTATACTTTGTCATTCTGCCATCCCTTGAAATTCGGTATGATTAATTATTACAATTGCACTGACAAATTGAAATGCCAGTCATTTCCAGCGAAATATTTCTAAAAATGTCTTATGTGCATAAATGGATTATCATAGTTGTAAATACAATGTTCTCCCATGAAAATTGTATGACTAATAAGGACTTCAAAAGATGTGTTGCTGTTTCTAAGTAAATAAGGTTACACTTTGGGTTGAAAATTGGGAATCTTGCTCCAAAGTTAGTAAAAATGAACACAATAATGCAAGTACGTTGCTGGATTTAGAGACCCCAAAATATAGTAAATATATTCAGTGTAATAAAATGAAACATAAAATGTATAAACTTATATGCATAAACCCAGCAACATATTTATAAATATATGAACGAATCCACAAGACCTTTTTAGAAGAGATTGAGGCATATAGGTATTTATTGGTCTGTTACTTAACATCTTTTTTCCTTGAAACTAATGTCATATTATAAGTACAAAATATGCCGAAACTTTAAAATTTTTGTATTTTGAGTGCAGGTGGTATAACGGAAACTCGGTAGTCCGGTCACCGAGTTCTAAGTTAGGGAGGAAAGACCATTTATGGTACTTTTTTTAAACTTTAGTAATGAAATGTACGCCCCTTTGATGAAAAGCCAAATTTTATATGTCTCCGGAGAAGCGCCCTTACTTACACAATTAAAGGTTATGACCATCCAATAAAGCGCGCCAGTCGCTTCTTCGCTTTGTTAATTGGCGCCAATTGGTCACACCAAGGGAATTTTATTTTTTTTTTAAGCAGGTCCTTCCAGTGGAGTGGGCGCCGCCCCCTTCCACTGCCATCATAAGTGCGCTCCGATAAAAATACTTTTTAGCCGGATCGTCATCTTTTATTCGCATAACACGGCTTAGCCAGCGTAACCGCTGCGTTTTAATTCGCTGGGTTATTTTAATGTCTGCGCAAAGCTCGTACAGGTCGTAATTAAATCTTCTGCGGTACTCGCCATCGCCAACGCTTAGAGGTCCGTAAATTTTCAGAGAACTTTTCTCCCAGAACACTCCCAGGACCGCTTCGTCTGATGTTGTCATGGCCCATGCTTCTGCGCCATATAACAGGAGAGGTACGTTAACTGATTTGTAGATTTTCTTTGCCGGGATAGGATTTTACTTGTATTGTTTGAGGGAAAATAGGAATAAGAGGTTAACCGGAAGAATAAAACAATCAACAAGATAAGACTAAGAGTAACAGGGAGAGTGAACCTAATTGTAAAATAACAGCGGCAGGGGTGAGTATTCCATTGCAACCAGCATCGCTTCCTACAAGGTGTAGCACTTAAGTTCTCAGAATTTGTCAAAAAGGAAATTGAAGTTTTAGAAAAAATTTTACTTTCAAACCTCACAATAATCGCCCTATAACTCTACACAAAGATTACAACGTTTACCCCATGTTTCGAAGCCCGATTGGTCCATTCAACACCACGGTTACAGCTTCTTGGACCTCCTGCTTGCCGCCATCATAAGTTCCCTTGAGTCACAACGTTACCTTAGGGAATAAAAAAAGTCTCAGGGGGAAATATTAGCGCTCTTCGGTGGGTGGGGTAAAAAAAGTATGCCTTATTTTGCCAAAAACAAAAGGAGAATAAGCCGATGCATTTTCGAACTGCAAGATGTAGCCATATTTTGCGAGCTCAAGTCACACCCGAAAATCACGTGCTCCCTGCTTCTGGAAATTGCCGATATAGAATTTTTAAAGCACTGTCTTGCCAGCGGGAACAATGAATGATGCCGGGAATGTCTGAGATATTTAAAGAGAGGCTACAGCTACAGCAAATGACACTTTTGACACAAATTGATTATTTTCATAGCTAAACATATGCAAACATTCCAACTTCAGCAAACAAACAAACAGTCCCGTGAATTGCTTACACCCAAATACAAACAACAAATAGTGCAATCACAAATTGTTTAACAACATAAACAGACAAATGTTATACTCACTTCGAACAGGCAAAAGGATGTGCATTGCTTTTTGCCAACAACAGAAATCAACGCAGAAAATGATGAAAGGAATGTACTTGTACAGCAATACAAGCAATTCCGGCTGCGAGTGACTGCCAAAATAGCAAGCTGCAGTATATCTTGGAGAGTACATACATAAGTATATTAGAAACTATGAACCCAGTGGAAATGTGTATTGACGTTTTTATTCTAGACATATTTAAAGACAAATATTGGATCTTTTTGTTGTAGTGAAAAACCAGCCACCCAAAGAAAACATTCAACCTGTATATCGACGTATGTTAAAGCACCTGTTCTTCCCCCAAAATTTGTGGTATAGTTATCGCTATTGGTGGTATACTTTCGGTTAGCTCTGAAGCCAGAATTTAAGGTAACGCCTTTAAATCAAGAGATTTGATGTGATCATGTCCAAGATTATCCCATCTCAATTCATTTTCATCATCATCGTTATTTGGCGCTTAACCGCCTTAATAATTTTGGCCGTTTCGTAACAAGTCACGCCAGCCAACCCTGTTTTGTGAGAACTTGTGCCAATTGAGAGCACCAACGGAGGTCAAGTCTTACTCTAATTGCCTCTTCCAACTCGATGATGGTCTCCCTTTCCTCTGCTATGCTTACAAATACTTTTTTGATCGGAGCGTCTTCATTCAGTCGCATACGATGATCTAGATAGCAAAGCCTATCGTCATACCTGCGTAAAGCTTATCACTAAACCTCCTTCAGTACTCACTCCGGCATCACCGTAGGGACCATTAGTCTTCCGGAGAACTTTTATCTCAAGCATTCCAAGAGCAATGTCATCTTCTTTCGACACCGTCCATGATTCTGAGCCATACATGAACACAGGTATAACGAGCGACTCGCAGAACGGGATTTTTTTTCTTAGAGAAAGGACTTTATTTTTCAAATTACTACCCGCTCCAAAGTAGCACTTGTCAGCAAGAGTTATTCTTCATTTGATTTCTGGGCTGACATTATTTTTTCTATTAATGCCGTCTCTCAAATAGACGATATCCATCTTGGTATCGAATTTATATCCGTCAGTAATAGCGTAGCTGCACAGATTCTTTCTTGGATTACAGCAAGCACTTCATCTTGTCCTCATTTACTACACGATCCTTTTTTACTTTATTTAAGATGGCAGAACTCACGGCGCGTTTTTAAATACCAGTAATACCATTATCATCAGCTTACGCCAGCAGGTTTACGCTCTTATAATATACGTTATCAAGACTGTTTTGCTCTATTGCTAGAATTATCTTTTTTAGCATTATCTTATAGAAATCGCACGAAAGGAAGTAGCCCTGTCTTAAGCCTCATTTCATTTCGAATGGCTCGCAGAAGTCTTTCCCATTCCTACCGAAGTTAGTGGTGTTGCTTTAAATCCTTTTGCATAGCCTCAATAATTTAGCAGGAAACTTTAATTCAAACACAACAGCATACAAATAAGTTCATAGGCTATCAAAGCTGCTTTGAAATCATCAAAAAGATGGTGAGTATTGACTCCCTCATCGTGCGTCTTCTCCAGGTTCTAGCGCATCGTGAAGATCTGATTGATAGTAGATTAACTGATAAGGGTCACTCAATTTGTTGACTTTGTTTACGCTGTAATTGGAGTGGTTTATGGGATCGACCTTCTTGTGGATTGGGCAGTGCACACTCAAATTTCAATATGGAGACATGTGCTCATGCGACCATATTTTACATTGCAGTTGATGCATTCTCTTTACCAACTCTCGCCTCCGTGTTTGTAAAGCTCGGCGGGTTAACCCATATGGGGCTAGCGTTACGTTAATGATAAGCACGCAGATGGGGAGTTTTTTGTTATTATAACAGTTACGTACAACATTTTATAACGGGTTGTTTAAAAGTTTAATTTAAGAATAACTTATTTGAAACGAATGTAAAATGAGGATTCTAGTGTGAGTTAAATCCTTAATTTTAATATTAAGCCATTTTGAGCCAAAAGTAAAATCAATGTAGCTCCTTTCATATTTGATTCTTATAAAATCGGTGGTTAAATTGAAACTAAAAAATTATAATTAAAAGCATCTAAATACACTATAAAATACCTTAGCTTTGGAAGGACGGAACGTACATGTTTTATGCCGACTCCGAACGGCAGCAGCAAGGCTGATAAATTTTTACTGAAAAACTTTTCATAACAGAAACACATTCGAAGTGTTTTCTTTGCCCGAAACTTGAACACAGGACCCACGCTACCACTACACCACGGTAGTCGCCATCAAACCTGTTGGAAGATTGGAATCATTGTTCCAATATAAAATATATCCATATACAGACCACTTTTTTGTTATCTGAAACAAGGATTTGAAAAATACTTGATAAATAGCATTAAAACTGCTTGAAAACAACTTATCGAGCGGCTTAAACTTTTGAAAAGCTTTTTTATATAGAGAATCTTAGGTAATATTACATTAAGGGTTTTTATAGAAAAATAAACATAAAATACAATGCATTATTCCCTGCTGGGATTGGCATACAATAACCGACCAGAGAACGTTGACAAGAACTATCTACAAGCAATTTCGAACTGAAGGCAATAAAAATACTAAATGCACAATTGCTCTCATGTGCAATGAAAGTAGTGCAAATGTGAACTGAAGTTGTATTTGACAGCTGTCAAAGAAGATTTGAACTTAAACATAAGTATATAGGTATGCTTTTGCCGCATTTAGATCTCAAATAAACTAAAACGATTAAATCTCTTTAAAAAGTGCGTGGTCAGCGGTCATCTATCAAATATATTTAAAAAATTATAGAAGATCCTGGATTCAAGCAACATCAACGTTTTTTAAACAAGGTTTTTTCAATAATAAGAAAATTTTTCTAAGCGGGGTCGCCCCTCGGCAGTGTTTGGAAAGCACTCCGAGTGTATTTCTGCCATGAAAACCTCTCAGTGAAAACTCATTCCTGCTCCGCCTAAAATCTCTTCGGAGATTATCGCGCCTTACATTTATTTATTTTATAAACAAACAAAAAATTTATTACTTAATAACATCAATCTCTTAAAAAATACTTTAATGCCCTGCGGTTTCAAAATTAAGATATCAAATTTTAAAATTTTCTGTAAATAACGAAAGCAGCTTACTAAATTACTGACTTTAATTTAATCACATTACATTTCGTAAAATATGAAATTTATTCCACATCACGTATACGCCCTGGAGTACCATAGAACATACTCGTAGCATACACTCAGCAGTGAAGCAAATTCCCAAACAAGCAAGCAAGTAAACACTTTGGCAAATAAACAACATTCGCAATTGACAAGCTGAATATACATATGTATGTATTTGCTTAAATTAATGTACATATGTTACGAGGGCGAACCAAATATTTTATTAAATTAAGTAGCAAACATAAGGATGAGTGTTTTATTCTAGTTCGTATGCTACCTTCAGGCAAAGAGAGTAGATTAATAAGAGGGAGCATTGTAGAGTCGGTCATTCTCCACAAAGTGGGACGGCTGCAACAGGAATACACCATACATTTTGCCCCTGCTACGTTTTCACCATCAGGATTAAAAAAGTCATGAGCCTGGGCATTCACGCAATTTTAGTGATGTAAATTGCATGGCGCCAGCGCCAATGCGGTGCCAGCTCAATGGTAGCTCATTGACGCAATGACTCCAAGCTAATTTTTGGCGCTACTTAGTAGTAAGTGCGTAGCAAATTTCACTTGCGCTATTGAGAGAAATGATTTTTGTGTGTCAGGCACGAGTTTGGTGTTATTGGCGCTACTGGCAATGATGACACTGAGCTGATGACGGTAGCGCCGGTAGTTCAGCTTTTGAATAAGAGAAAGAATTGATGACCCGTGTAAATTATTATGGCTTTGGCTATTATTGGCTGTGACTTTGAACTAAATAAATGCTGCGGACAAAACAACCAGAGTCATTTTTGAGTTTAATATTTTAGTTTCATTCCCCAATTAATATGGATGTGCTTGAGCAGCCAAATAATAACAGTAGTATTTCTAAAGTGCTGCTTAGTTGATGGAATGTAGCTAATTTCCTAGTGATAATCAATAGATTGTCAACATTTTCCAAGATTTTCAATTGTTGATTTAACTCAAGCTATTATGCCAATATTTTTCAGCCAGCTTATTTCAAATAGGTCATTTTTCCAAAAGCAAAATAAATTACAGCAAAGATTACTGAGTTAAACAGCATAAAAAAGTCAACTATGTTGTCATACAAATTCCACAAAGTTTTACAAGTCTACAATGTACCATCATATAATTTTTAGAATCTTTGCTTCGGGTTACAAATTCTTCATATTTATACATTTCATGAAAATGAAATGGTATATTAATTTCGTCACGAAACCGAAAATTGTAAGTCCTTAAAGGAAAATAGATAGACCCACCATTAAGTATACCGAAATAATCAGGTTGAAGAGCTGAGTTGATTTAGCCATGTCCGTCTGTCCGTCTGTCTGTTTGTATGCAAACTAGTTCCTCAATTTTTGAGATATCTTGATAAAATTTGGTGAGCGGGTGTATTTGGGTGTCCGATTAGACATTTGTCGGAACCGACCGGATCGGACC
The DNA here is from genome assembly GCF_040869045.1 of Eurosta solidaginis. Lineage (NCBI taxonomy): Eukaryota > Metazoa > Arthropoda > Insecta > Diptera > Tephritidae > Eurosta > Eurosta solidaginis. Next base: position 220,348,939 of record NC_090323.1, on the reverse strand, counting down.
ACTATAGCATATATCCTCCATACAACCAATTTTTCAGAAAAAGAGGATTTTTGTAATATCTTACCCAATTTAACAGATTGAAGCTTCAAACTTCACCATCTACTTTCGTATATTGCACATATTGTTGCCTGAAAAAATTTATGAGATCGGTCGTATACATAGTATGTATCCCCCACAACCGATTGTTTAGATAAGAAACTTTTCGTAATTACTGCCCTATTTTAAGAGCTAGAGGCTTCAAATTTCACCGATTGCTTACGCATATGGCATATATTGTTGTCTGAAAAAATCATAAAGATCGGTGGTATATATAGTTTATATATGGTGGTATATATAGTATATATATATAAGTATATATATATATATATATATTTTCGCAAATTTTAGCCCCATTTTAACAGCTAGAAGCTTCAAATTTCACCGAATACTTACGTATATAGCATATATTGTTGTCTGAAAAATCATAGAGATCGGTTGTATATATAGTATATATCTCATACAAACGATTGTTCAGATAAGAAACTTTTCGCAATTTCTACCCCATTTTAACAGTTATAAGCTTCAAATTTCACCGATTGCTTACGCATATAGCATATATTGTTGTCTGAAAAAATCATATAGATCGGTTGTATATATAGTATATATCTCATACAACCGATTGTTCAGATAAGAAACTTTTCGCAATTTCTACCCCATTTTAACAGCTATAAGCTTCAAATTTCACTGATTGCTTACGTATATAGCATATATTGTTGTCTGAAAAAATCATAAAGATCGGTGGTATATATAGTATATATATGGTGGTATATATAGTATATATATATATATTTTCGCAAATTTTAGCCCCATTTTAACAGCTAGAAGCTTCAAATTTCACCAAATACTTACGTATATAGCATATGTTGTTGTCTGAAAAAATCGTAGAGATCGGTTGTATATATAGTATATATCTCATACAAACGATTGTTCAGATAAGAAACTTTTCGCAATTTCTACCCCATTTTAACAGCTATAAGCTTCAAATTTCACCGATTGCTTACGCATATAGCATACATTGTTGTCTGAAAAAATCATAGAAATCGGTTGTATATATAGTATATATCTCATACAACCGATTCTTCAGATAAGAAACTTTTCGCAATTTCTACCCCATTTTAACAGCTATAAGCTTCAAATTTCACCGATTGCTTACGTATATAGTATATATTGTTGTCTGAAAAAATCATAGAGATCGGTGGTATATATATTATATACTTCATATAAACTGCTATTTTGACCCCTTTTTTACGGCTAGAAGCTTCAAAATTCATCAAATTTCATCAAAAAGTTACGTTTGCGTCATATATTTTTGAAATACGTGATTCGTAGTCATAGTTTTTACATGCAGACCACAAAAAACGTGAAGCTTTGAATCCTCACACAGATTACCTACCTATTTTTTATTTTATATCTATCTTAAAAATCGTTAAAGTATGTAGATCTGTTCACTATATATTTCTTATCTTATATATCCGATTATTCGGAGATTACGAACGGGATAAGATTATTGTTCAGCCCCATTCATGAAAGGTATGAAGTCTTCGGCACAGCCGAAGGCAGTCCCGTTCTTACTTGTTTTTTATTAATATTATTAGAATTAGTACAATTGTGGCTGCAACTGACTTTGCTAGCTATCCAATTTTCTTCCTAAACTTTTCCATTGCAAAAAAATTTGGCATATAAGTTGTAACAGCTAAAGTAATTTGTGGGACGTTTTCGAGAGAGCGTTCTGAATGTTCGAATAATTAAGCGAAATCAGTGATACCAACCCCATCGGGTTAGGGGGCTTAAAATATACCCTCGGTAGGTATGCCTGTTGTAAGCGGCGACTAAAATACCAAATTGATTCAAGGGATTTCCAGCGCAATATATAGCTTATCCAACCCAATTGTCAACCTCACCTAGCCGTGGCGAAGCCTGTTTCATTAACAGCCGAAACTCTGGCGACGATGAAGTCCTGATGGATCTAGAGGGTGGGAGGGCGGTATGGCCTAGAAAGTTTCATATGGTCATACAAAATCGTTCCAGAGATGATCGGGCTAGTACCTTTATGGTGCTTGTTACCGGATTGTGCGCTAAAAATCATGTTGATACATATGTATATCAGGTACGTACGTAATCGCCGAAATTAATTGAGCCTTATTTACGAACTTTCTGCGAAATTATTCAAACCAAAACAATGTAACTCTCTAAGTAGTTGTATGAGACTAATCACTTACATCTTAATAAAATCAGAGGATAATCGAAAAGATGGCGTGGCAGCGCTCGAACAAATGGAATTTTTCGTACTGCATATCACTGAAGGTATTTAAGGCTAGAGCTATATGACTTTCGGTAGTCAATGTTTGGGTAGAAGTGGGAGATGGAGTGAGAGAGGGATTTTGAGGGGTAGTGAGAGCCCACCGTAGATGCAATACAAACAGTCGTCAACATAGCTAGAAAAGCTATCTCTGGAGGTCAAAATAAAAGGAAGTTCTGTGCACTGATTACGTTGGACATCAAGAATGCTTTTATCACTGCGAACTGGATGCAGATAATGGCAGCACTGCAAAGCTTCGGTACACCAGCTTGCTTAAGCATAATAATAGCTAGCTATCTTAAAGACAGAATACTTCTTTTTGACATGGATCAAGGTGCAAAAGAGTACAAAATCACTGGAGGCGTGGTATTGCTGGGGTAGTAGTGGCCAAGAAACTGGACCTGCTTCAAGCATTATGTAATGACGCCGTAGCAAGAATAAAGGAATGGCTGACCAATACGGGACTGGAGTTGGCTAGCCAAAAGGCGGAAGCGGTATTAGTAAGCTCCAAACGGTCGGCTAACGAGTTAGTCTTAACTGTCGGTGATCATCAAATCACTTCAAAGGATTCTCTAAAATACTTAGGAGTGCACATTGACTCTAAGATAACTTTCAAAGAGCACTTCAGGGCGTTGGGGGAGAAAGTTACCAAAGTTAAAGGAGCACTTACGTGAATAATGCCTAACATTGGTGGTCCGAGCGAAGCTACACGTCAGATATTGTCCACAGTAACCAGCTCAATAATACTATACGCAGCACCAGTTTGGTATGGATTTAAACGGACCCATCTAAAATATATATTAGCAGCGTACCGACTTGCTGCTCTAAGAATAGCAAGTGCTTATCGGACGGTGTCCGACGACGCGATCCTGGTTCTAATCCGGAAAATCACAGTGGGCTTACTGGCAAGCGAAATGGCCGATCTGTATAACGCTAATATCGAGCGACCATCTGAAGAAGCCAAGAAAAGGCAAGGACACAAACAATAGCTAAATGGCAAGAACGGTGGGAGGTCTCGAGTAAAGGGCGTTGGACCTTCACGCTAGTTTGGAACGTAGTTCAATGGAATGAGCGGAAGCACGGCGAACTGAACTACCATCTCACGCAGACAATGAGTGGACATGGCGGTTTCAAAGAGTATTTATGGAAGCCTAAGTTAGAGGAAGATCATCATTGCCGAACGTGTACCACGGAGTTAGAAAACGCTGAACACGTCATGTTCCACTGCCCCCATTTCCACGAGGAAAGACTCGCCTTGTATGGAGTCTTTGGATAGGAACCTACCACGAGAAATTTAGTATCACAAATGTGCAACAGGAAAGAGTGCTGGACTGCAGTTAGCAAAATGGCATTTACAGAGAAATTCGCATGCGAAGCAGTAGCGATTAAATCGACACTCAGAGCAAATAGCAGGAACCTGGACGCAGGGACAACAGTAGGCTCTTAAAAATGAGAAATATGGAACACCACCCTGAAGTAATGCGAAAGTGGTACCGGGGTGAGTGACGGTTCCAAAACGGGTCTGTTTTTAGTCTACGGACACACGGTTGCTGCAAAGGCAGCAATGATGGTGCATTAAGCATTTTTCAGCCCCCCCCGCAAAAAAACAAACAAAAAAAAGGGGTAGTGAGATCGAAAGTGGGAGTTGAAGTGGGAATGGTAGTGAGAGTGAGATTGAAACAGTAGCAGTGTGCGTGGGATTGGGCACCAAAGAGGAAGAAGGAGCAGGAGTGAGAATAAGGACGGCAGCTATAGGAGAAGAACGAGGAGGATTGAGAATACGTGAAGGAAACAATAAGAGCGAGAATGAGGGTGAGGTTAGTTGGGAGATTGAGTATGAGGGGCAAAACGAAAGCAAAGGAGAAGGAAGTGCAGAATATCTTTAGAAGTTTAAGGTCATTTATAATTATATTTAGGTAATATGATTAACCTTTTTGGTTTGATTTTCTAACATCTTTTTATAGGATAGAAATTTTTGGAATTTCCTTCCATGAATTTATGCATTAAGCAAAATCTCTTCCTAAAATCTTAAAACGCAATACTTATTTTAGCATTAGGGCACTCGTATGGCTAAATGGATAAAGGCATCTGCCTTTATATTGCTACGAAGTATGCATGTTGCAGATTTCTATACACAGCTCATGCGAAGCTAGCTGATGAAGAAGTGAAACTCATAAACATGTCCTAGTAACCATCGCCATTTGAAAACCTTGTATATTTTCTCTAATATCAATATAAATAACAAAATCAATTTTAAAAAGCAATATGCATATGTCTCGCTAATTAAATACGTATAATACTTATGACCTTGGAGTAAAAAACAAGGTTTTGTTAGGATGGGTTCCCGGACATCAGAGACATGAAGGCAATGAACATGCTGATTATCTAGCAGGGTTTATAGGTGAATTCTATGGTCCAGAGCCCTTTTGTGGACTCACAAAATCACACACCAGGGAAACCATAAGTAACTGGGAAACAAAAACAATTGATACGTCACTGGATTGACTGTACAGGGCAAAGAGAGGCCCTGCTTATACTTCCGGCAACGAAAGTATCAGCCAAAGTGAATAACCTAAGCAGTGAGGACCCACGAACTCTCAATGGGTAATATGCGGGAACTGTGGTCTATGATATCACCTCAGTAAATTAAATCAATCCGATACTTAAATTTGTCACTTATGTGAGCTGGAGGTGAAACGTCGTTTCATATTCTCTGCGAATGCGTCGCTGGCAGGGCAGAGACTATCCCATCTAGGTGGTGTGACTCCTAATCCCTATGTGATGTGGAGTAAAAAGCATGAGGAGGTACTTAGATACATTAAAAGCCGCCACATAAAAAATTAGGCTGAAAGGTTATGCACAATAGATCCACACAAAAGTCCCAGTGCTTCAGGGCCTAATAATAATAAGAATAATAATAATATCTATATTTAATAACTGACAACAAAAAACCTTAGGTGAATGCATCATAAGGTCATTCCGTTACCGGAACTGTTGTTCTAAGCAAACAAACAAAAAAAAACATTCGTAAGTTATTGCATACAAAAGACCTTTTAAAATATTTCAGAGAAGGTTTTTCCAATTATTGGTGCAGGTATTTCAGAAATCAAAAATTTTTTATGCAACATATATGACCAAACCAAAAGAGCGTAGTTTAAACCAGAAAAGTATAAACAGGCAGTTTAAAAAAAAAAACTAAGCGATCCGTCTCTAAATTTTGAACCGACGTTGTTCGAACCAGAGTTGTGTGCTCTACGGAGCTTTGATATCTATATAAAGTTAACGTATCACATTCATATGTATAACAAAAGGTTTTTCAAAAGGATCTACGACCTGCAGTTGGTTTTTGTTTCTAGATTTTCAGATGAAATGAATTTCTATTATTGGATTTTTTGATCTTTCTAGTTTCTTTTAAAACAGTTTTTATAATCAAAAAGTCAATTAAGTTTGAAATTTTAGTGGAATCAACTCAAAAATGGGCGTAGTAATTTAAGAGGGTTTAAATTTTGGTTAAAAAAATTTGAAAATTTGCTTAAATAAAAGAACGATTTAAATTTAAGGCTTAAAACGCGTATCGACATCGCAAGAAAACACTCAATAAATTTCTTTCTTTCCCCTTGGAAGCCAAATTTTTAAATTTTTTACTTGAAAATATGCGTATCAGTATTTACACAATATTCAATCTTTCATTCAAGATGCGATCAGCTTTCATCAATGTCTAAGCCGCCTTCATAAATATTTAGACGGCGTCAAAATATGCATATGCGCAGCCGTGCGCGGCGAAGTGGAAGACACCAACGAGCGACCACTGCCATCGTCGTCAACGATATTTGGAAAAAATAGTCTAGCACTATCAACCGGCAACCGCGGACGCGATCCTTGTTTATATCCCTTTGCATATTTATATACATTTTTCGAACATAAAGTTTATTATTATAAAAAATGCAGTGGCGTACTTGAATATCCTCTTTATTTACTGGATGCTACTTAATTACACTGTGCTACACTGATTTTGAACTTTAATAGCGACCTAGTGTCTGTTGTAGGTCTTGATGAGTAGATCAAGATGCAGTGTTTCAAAATTTTCTAACACCCCGAAATTTTCAAGTTATTGTTTTTAAGTTTTAAGTTTTTAAGTTATTGTTTTTCTTGTACCTCGCGCATTCAAAAATTCGTTACTCCGTCATTTTTCCATCAATTTTTGATCGCTTAACAGTTTTGGAAAGCTGAAAGATAAGGCTTTAAAAAAATTTATATTTGTTTACAGTTTTTATAGCAAATTTTTCAGATTTTTTAAAAGTTATCTAAAATTTTCTCGTTTTTTTTAATTTTTCAAAGTTTGCCGGCTTTTTAGTGTATCATTTCTTTAATGAATTATTTTTTTTTTTCTTAAAGAGGTAGAGAGAACATTCTATGTCGAGTAAAAAAAGTACTGGTTGATCAAATTCGGTTGAGAATTGTTGAAATGACAACACTTTTTGTGAACAAGAAAATTCTGCTCTCATCGTAGAATCGATATCGCGCCATGTCAGGATTGAATGTATGATTTCAGTATATCGCCGCCGTTGTTTTGAGCATTCTCTATGCTCCGTTTAACCTTTTTTTATGATTTAATTATGAAACAAAGATAAACAAAATTATTTACTTTTATCATCAAATCATGTGTTAGGAAAAATTGATATATCCACGGTTTTGACAACGGTTTTTCTTGTTTGTGGAAATGAGATACACATACAGGAGAGCAATTAACTCCGAGACATTTGCCTCTTTGCCTCTGTAAGATAAATGACAAGACGAAAGTTAGGATACTGTCATTTTGGTAGAATCAAATCAGTCAGTGGTTGTACGTGTTGCTACAAGGTACTTTTTTAAAAATGTGTGATAAGCGTAGTAAGTTTTGTTACGTCTGCGGGTTATTCGTTGATACGAAACATCGTATACATTTAAAAACCAATGCAGCTCTCACAGAAGCTTTCACATCTATCTTTAATCGCGTGTATAGTGAAAATTTTTGGTATGAACCAGAGTATGCTTGTGTGAAGTGCTGCAGCGCACTCAAAAAATGGAAAACTGGGAAATACAACAAACAACCTTTACCATTCTCAACTCCAATGATATGGCATCGTCAACTTTTCCATAAGCCAGAAGATTGCTACTTCTGCAAAACAAATACTGTTGATCATCACTACAAAACCCGTGACCGTATACAATATGCTAATGTGTTAACTGTATCTCATCCAATCAAGGGAGCGACTATTCGTGATGCAATTTCCGAACTGCAAAATTCATTAGAAGCTGATGATGAAGAAAACTCTGACGGCCTAGAAATCAACGACACAAAGTCCATTTTCTGCATTCACATTTGGATTTCTTCCCTGAAAATTTTGAAAAATTCAGTGACGAAGAGGGAAAACGGTTCCATCAGGAACTATTAGAGATCGAAAAACGCTTTGTCGGAAAAAGTCAGATCAGAATGCTGGCAAATTATTGCTGGTCTCTAAAACGCGATACTGACGATGTGGCTTATAAACGTAGATGATCTAGCAAACATTTTTAACAGCTATCGAAATTCGAAGTTTTTTTTTGTATTAAGTACATATTATAAAACAAAATTTTATGTAAATATATTTGCAACTATTTATTTCTTTATTTTTTCTCTCCCCCATAGGAGCGAAATAAAATTACTCGAGAGATGATATATGTAGATAAATAAAAAATATCGAAATTGTTTAAATAATTAAAGTCAACAATTGAAATTTTGTTATAACAAAAAATAATGGGTGAAATAAAAGAAATGATAAGAATGTTCAATACGATGGCAGCGATATACTGAAATCATACATTCAATCCTGACATGGCGCGATATCGATTCTACGATGAGAGCAAAATTTTCTTGTTCACAAAAAGTGTTGTCATTTCAACAATTCTCAACCGAATTTGATCAACCAGTACTTTTTTTACTCGAAATAGAATGTTCTCTCTACCTCTTTAAGAAAAAAAAAATAATTCATTAAAGAAATGATACACTAAAAAGCCGTCAAACTTTGAAAAATTAAAAAAAAAACGAGAAAATTTTATATAACTTTTAAAAAATATCAAAAATTTGCTATAAAAAGTGTAGACAAATATACATAGTTTTAAAGCCATACCTTTCAGCTTTCCAAAACTTTTCAGCAATCAAAAAGTGATGTAAAAATGACGGAGTAACGAATTTTTGAATACGCGAGGTACAAGAAAAACAGTTTTTCAACAATAACTTGAAAATTTCGGGGTGTTAGAAAATTTTTAAACACGTCATCTTGATCTACTCATCAATACCTACAACGGTCGCTACAAAAGTTCTTGAGATATTTTTTTTTTGTAGCACTGTGTTATTAAATAATGAAAAGTGAATATTGAACATTATAACAAAAAAACTAAACTTTAAACCTTCTTATTTAGTGCAGAGTGACCTGGTGATTTTGTTTAATCAATTTAAAGGTACAAGGATTCATTGGGCATTTCTTTATGGGTCGAGAAAATGCAAGAGAAATACTTCTAGGGCTGTACTCATAGTGTCAGCACTTATCTCTGAAGCAATATTATAAAGAAAATTAAGAATAAAATAAGAATATATATATTTCAAAAAATAAGCAGAAGAAAAGCAAAAATACCAGTTTATTTGAAACCTGTCAAGAACAAAAATCATATCTTTAACACATGTTAATATACGAAGTATGTACTGTAACACTTCAACCATCTTAGGATTGCGGGTTCAATTCCCACTAACGGGAGAAAATGCTTTGAAGAAATTTACAAGATGTAATCGAAACAGCTGTCGCCTTGTTCATCCTGATGTCACGTTGTTAAAATTTTTCCCAAAATATTAAAAAAAAAAACTAATTTAGGCATACAAAAGGAAAATTAAAAACTTAATAGAGTGTTTTGTTGGAACCTGTTTACCGCGCTTAAATTACTAGCCGTTTTCAAAACGAACTCAGGAATTTCCCCGAACTTAACACCCAAAACCTATATCTCTTAGGACTTATCAGAGTTATATGCAAATAAATATTTTTTTATCATATCATTTTACCAAAATAGCTATCTCTCAATCTGACCCACCTACATTATATGGTTTAAATTTCCTTATACGCACATGCACGCCTCTACATACTTGAAGGTTGTTTGTGTATATAATTTGCCCGTTGGTGTTTTTGTAACGTTGCAGACGAAGCAGACACGCCTGTCACCTTGCATATTAGCAGTTTCATTCACTTCGCTTCGAGCTCTAGAAACACGTGCGGTAAGGCAGAGGAGTCAATAGACATAAAAATATACAAATGTCGTTATGTAGATATAAACATACTACATGTGTGTATACTACATACGTAAGCACGAATTCACATAAAGCGGCAGCAGCTAAAGAGCAACATAAAAGGATTTTAAATTAAAAAATGATGCGACCTCCACCCACTTTCCGCGACAAAGAAAATTTTATGCGTTCAAAGTGTATGATGAAAATAGTAAAAAAAAAAACGGAGTGAATAAAATGTCTCTTACAAATTATGAGTTTCGCGTGTTTTTTTTTTTTTTCAACACACATATGTCGATGTATGACTGTAAAAGCTTTAATTCTAACAGCTTTACTTAAAATGTTATTGATTTTGAGGAAAAATTTATATTTTTGCTCTCCCTTACTTTTTAAGCAAATGAAGGCGATATTTTGGTTGTAATTTTTTTGTGATGTTTTTAGGTTTATTACATGGATCTGGTAGGCTTTATTCGATACAGTGCTTGCCTGCCATGCCGAAGAACTCAGGTTCAGGGAGATTATTTCTGGCAATGCTCCAGAGAAACTGATCCTGGAGAAGACTGGCGATGAGAGAATCGACACTTTTTGACAACTTCAAGCTAGAAAAAAAGTTGCATGTACGCTGCTATGTCTGAATTCATGATAAAAATATTACAATGTAAAATCAGTGAAAAGCAAATAACTTTTGACAAAAATTTTCTTTGTACAAACATTTTTATTTTGTTTTTGTTTTCACTACAAAAAAAAGTAAAGATAAACAATAATTTTTGCATTTAATTGCATTATATATTCTCTAATATATTGTGGCGAATTTTAGGATCACTTAGCTGCCAGTAGATAAAGGCACAACAACAAAAATATTAAAGCAAGCTACATTTGTGTACATGAACACAACTATCATCATTTACACATATGCATGGAAGGCTACGAGAAGTACATGCGCACACATAACCAGCAGCTCGAAGTGAAAAGATATCTCACACACATACATGTAGTCACCAGCCGAAGTTCTTACTCACACATACACACGCACATATCTAAATTACCAAGCAGGAGATACAACAGTTCTAGAAGGTGAAACGTCTAGACTTTTGGAGAAATATGCCGACGAGGCAACAGAGAGTATAAAAGCAGCGCAAGCTGAGGAATGACTAGATCAGTTTGATTTAAACACGCTTTTGTGAAGTACGTGATATTGAAGTATAATTATAGTACTCCCAAAGTAGTCCAAACAAAGACTATTTTGCAATACTGAATATTGGAGTTACTTATTCGAGAGTTCAGCGATTCGAACGTTGGCAGAAGGTGCATAAATATCAGAAATACCTAGAATTCGTTACAATTGGTGTCAGAAGAGGAATTGTTGAATAAGTTCCGAAGATTTCCAATAAAACTTTGACATGGCGCAGTTAAGTGAATTGAAGATCTAGAAACTGAAGATGGAGTTGGAGAGCCGTCGATGTAATAAAACCAGCAATAAATCCAAACTTCAGGCACGACTACGAGAGTTATCGGAGTCGGAAGGAATCAATGCGGAGGAGTATGACTTTTAACCTGATGGGGAAGAGGCAACAATAAAATGGAAGTGAAAAATGAAATATTGCAGACAGTTACGAGCACAGACTTGAATATGATATTGGCTGCAATATCTGCAAAAACGTCGACAATGGCATCTCAACTGGAAGAACAAAAGACAAATATAACATCTCAACGGGAATCCCTGGAGAACCGTATAACAACCAAAATGGAAACTCAACTGGAAGAACAGAAGACATATATGACATCCCATCTGGAATCACAGGAAACACGTACCTCAGAGATATCGTCAGAAATAACATCTAAAATTGAAGCACAAGTGGCACGTATAGCCGAAATGTCGGGACAAATTTCAGCATAGTTATCATCGCAGTTCTCTGCACGACTGGAAGTACGTACGGAAGAGAAACTAACGCAGTGTCAGATGTATGATGACTCAAATTTGAACGACGCTTAATATAAGTCCTCCAAGTGCTCTCGGTGAATCCAAAACTGACAAGTGCTCAAGAAAAAAGTCGATCGTATGACATTCAATAATATTGTATGTAAAAAGTGCTGGGTATAAACCGACGTAAACTGAGCACAAGGACAATAGAATACTCAAAAACAATGAGTGATGTTGAGCTTCAATCACAATAAAAAGACAAAAGCTGTACGCGGTGGGCAATGGTTCTAAACGGCCATTCTTGGTATCATTGGCCGAACGCGTTACACACGGGTTTCCTTTCGATCCGCTCATATATCAGTAGCAAACCAGAGCTTTTTATTTCTGAATATAAGTCAATATACGGAAGCCCATAATGGGTTACTCAGACTCGGACACAAACTCAATAGCAAATTCAATTAACCATAACAAATTACTTTTTTATTTAAATATTTATCTAAGTTACTTTCAAATAAGTATTTCGTTTCTCTTTAGTTTTCTAAGATGCTTTTCAACTCCGAGCAGAGTGAGATGAAATTAATTCAACAAATCCATCATTCACATAAGCAGAAACACAGCTGCACATTAAACAATGGTTCCATTTAGCAATTACCATATAAAATAAATATGGTTTGGATGTGGTTATTCATATTACCGTTATAATATTATTAATCAAAACCACTAAGGAATATTGGGTATATTTAAATAACAAAAGAGCAAATTGCATTTGCTACATCACCATGAAAAATTAGACGACCACAAATGTGATACCACAGGAATATGTTCATAGTATACACCCAATTCCAAGGATATATATATATGTGCGTAGCCAAGTATCCAGGCATCCAAAAATTAATTATTTTGCAAACAAAAGCATGTAATACAAAACATACATTATTACCACCAAACCTTGCACAACAAAAATATATAAAGAAAATTAATGACAATAAACAGTGAAGCTGCTAAATTTGATATGCCCGCAATGCTGATACATTTTAACTGATGTCTAAGAAAATAGTTAGAAAAAACTCTGTGAATAAAGTAAAAAATCAAAATAAATAAGAAAATATGAGAAACACTGCTGCCGTAATAAATATACGATGGCTTTGGTTATATAATCCTTGCAACATTTCTATTCATAAATTTAAGTACAGTGAGCATAAGACAAAAGAAAAGCTATGAGTACAAAGTACTCGTGACTAGTGATATAACGATACGAGTACTGAGTGAGTAGTTGCGACACTTTTCCAAAAAATACTCGAGTTTTCCTTTTCGTTCTGATCTATTGTTGTCGTTTGTCTTGTATTTATAGTTCGTAGGTACATGAGCAGGTATTGTCAAAATTGATGCTTATGTATATTTATGTGTATGTGCTGTGTGTTCATTCAGAACCAAGTGTGGTTTTTACTGATCGATTTCTGTGGCTGACTGAGGCAGGTAAAATACAGTAATTCCATTTGACCTTCTTTGTGGGTTTGTTGCTTTGGTACGCTTATTGTTTTGGGTTTATTTGTTGTTGTGTGTTTGTCTGTGATTATTTTGTTTCCTGTAAACAAGCTTTAAGGCTCAAATATTGTGTCAGAAATTATTTTTATCTCTTTGTTTATTATTCTACCGTCGAATGTTTTCGAGTACGTTCAGACGTCAGCCTTTGTTTGTATGTGAAGGACCCTAACTGGTTTATTGATGTTTACTAGGGAACATTCATTTTCGACCATGTGATTCGCGAAGTTAGACTTTGGTATAATGTTTGGATTGCGTGTTTTTTGTTGTAATATCGAATGTGTTTTCTGAACATGTTTCTTATTTACCGTCCTGTTTTCCTCTTCATTATTTCTTTTTAGTTCTCCATTTGTCCTTCTGAGCTTATCTACTAGTGCTTTTTTATATCCGTTGTTTGCAGTGATATTATATATGACCTGAAGGTCTATCTTATATGCCTCTTGTGAAAGAGGTGTTTTTTCAAGTCTATGTACCAAGTGCCTTAATGCTACATTTTTATGCCTTGGGGGTGATTTGAAGTAATGTGTATTATTGTGTTGGTGGCCGTTGGCTTTCTTTATATATCATAGATTTTCGGACTAGATGCTTTTTTCCAAGTACTTAGTGCAGAATCGATACTTTACCTCCATACTTTTCCCGGATACTTTACCAAGTGCCGATGGTCCACATGTTTAAGAACAAAAAATTTCAATTCATTAACACCATAACTTGAGCATAAACTTAGATAATCTAGGATGTGACTTTTTGATAACGGTGTAATAGGAGGCGATTTTTCTATATGGTGGTAGAAGAAAAGTATGTGTTTATTGTCCAGAACCACTAACTCCAGCAAAATTATGAAAAACTGCTAACTCCATAAAATTTCAATACATTTTAACTTGTCATGCATTAAAACTTTTTCGTTCTATTGTGAAATTTTGGTGAATGGACTTAGCAGCTTTTACAGCATCGTCGACGATATATTGTTTTGAAAATCGTCGCAATTAGATTATATTCATGCCCACTTTCAAAAATGGAGAAACAGAACTTAAAACATACTGACGGAATGGAAGATCGAAAGGAAAGGATCTCCAAAAAACGGTTAATGACATTAAAAAGTTTCATAAATTTGGTTTTATTTTCATAAAAGCGGTATTCATGTATAAATTGCCATGCATCTTAAAATTCCAAAATTTTGTGCCTACTGCTATTTTCATGCTCAAGAAAAATGCAAAATTTTTCTTGAATGTTTGCTTTTGATCTGCATATAGCGCTTAATAATACCAAAATGTAAGCTTTCGATTTCAAAGTATTTTCGGAAGTATGTATGTATTATGTTTTTAAATACTTTTTGTATTTTTTATTTGGCACTTTTATCATCACTGGGTGTGTACATTTCATACTAATAGAATTTTAATAAAAACAAGTAAGGAAGGTTAAGTTCGGGTGTAACCGAACATTACATACTCAGTTGAGAGCTATGGTGACAACATAAGGGAAAATAACCATGTAGGAATATGAACCGAGGGAAACCCTGGAATGTGTTTGTATGATATGTGTATCAAATGAAAGGCATTAAAGAGTATTTTATGAGGGTGTGGGCCATAGTTCCATAGGTGGACGCCGTTTCGAGATATCGCCATAAAGGTGGACCAGGGGTGACCCTAGAATTTGTTTGTACAATATGGGCATCAAAGGAATGGTGTTAATGAGTATTTTAAAAGGGAGTGGGCCTTAGTTCTATAGGTGGATGCCGTTTCGAAATATCGCCATAAAAGTGGACCAGGGGTGATTCTAGAATGCGTTTGTACGATATGGGTATCAAATGAAAGGTGTTAATGAGTATTATAAAAGGGAGTAATCCTTAGTTCCATAGGTGGACGCATTTTCGAGATATCGCCATAAAGGTGGAGCAGGGGTGACCCTAGAATTTGTTTGTACAATATGGGTATCAAACGAAAGGAGTTAATGAGTATTTTAAAAGGGAGTGGGCCTTAGTTCTAGGTGGATGCCGTTTCGAAATATCGCCATAAAGGTGGACCAGGGGTGACTCTAGAATGCGTTTGTACGATATGGGTATCAAATGAAAGGTGTTAATGAGTATTATTAAAAGGGAGTAATCCTTAGTTCCATAGGTGGACGCCGTTTCGAGATATCGCCATAAAGGTGGAGCAGGGGTGACCCTAGAATTTGTTTGTACAATATGGGTATCAAACGAAAGGAGTTAGTGAGTATTTTAAAAGGGAGTAATCCTTAGTTCCATAGGTGGTCGCATTTTCGAGATATCGCCATAAAAGTGGACCAGGGGTGACTCTAGAATGCGTTTGTACGATATGGGTATCAAAAGAAAGGTGTTAATGAGTATTTTAAAAGGGATTAATCCTTAGTTCCATAGGTGGACGCCGTTTCGAGATATCGCCATAAAGGTGGACCAGGGGTGACCCTAGAATTTGTTTGTACAATATGGGCATCAAACGAATGGTGTTAATGAGTATTTTAAAAGGGAGTGGGCCTTAGTTCTATAGGTGGATGCCGTTTCGAAATATCGCCATAAAAGTGGACCAGGGGTGATTCTAGAATGGGTTTGTACGATATGGGTATCAAATGAAAGGTGTTAATGAGTATTATTTAAAGGGAGTAATCCTTAGCTCTATAGGTGGACGCCGTTTCGAGATATCCCCATAAAGGTGGACCAGGGGTGACCCTAGAATTTGTTTGTACAATATGGGTATCAAAAGAAAGGTGTTAATGAGTATTATAAAAGGGAGTAATCCTTAGTTCCATAGGTGGACGCATTTTCGAGATATCGCCATAAAGGTGGAGCAGGGGTGACCCTAGAATTTGTTTGTACAATATGGGTATCAAACGAAAGGAGTTAATGAGTATTTTAAAAGGGAGTGGGCCTTAGTTCTAGGTGGATGCCGTTTCGAAATATCGCCATAAAGGTGGACCAGGGGTGACTCTAGAATGCGTTTGTACGATATGGGTATCAAATGAAAGGTGTTAATGAGTATTATTAAAAGGGAGTAATCCTTAGTTCCATAGGTGGACGCCGTTTCGAGATATCGCCATAAAGGTGGAGCAGGGGTGACCCTAGAATTTGTTTGTATAATATGGGTATCAAACGAAAGGAGTTAATGAGTATTTTAAAAGGGAGTAATCCTTAGTTCCATAGGTGGTCGCATTTTCGAGATATCGCCATAAAAGTGGACCAGGGGCGACTCTAGAATGCGTTTGTACGATATGGGTATCAAAAGAAAGGTGTTAATGAGTATTTTAAAAGGGATTAATCCTTAGTTCCATAGGTGGACGCCGTTTCGAGATATCGCCATAAAGGTGGACCAGGGGTGACCCTAGAATTTGTTTGTACAATATGGGCATCAAACGAATGGTGTTAATGAGTATTTTAAAAGGGAGTGGGCCTTAGTTCTATAGGTGGATGCCGTTTCGAAATATCGCCATAAAAGTAGACCAGGGGTGACTCTAGAATGTGTTTGTACGATATGGGTATCAAATGAAATGTGTTAATGACTATTTTAAAAGGGATTAATCCTTAGTTCCATAGGTGGAAGCCGTTTCGAGATATCGCCATAAAGGTGGACCAGGGGTGACCCTAGAATTTGTTTGTACAATATGGGCATCAAACGAATGGTGTTAATGAGTATTTTAAAAGGGAGTGGGCCTTAGTTCTACAGGTGGATGCCGTTTCGAAATATCGCCATAAAAGTGGACCAGGGTGACTCTAGAATGTGTTTGTACGATATGGGTATCAAATTAAAGGTATTAATGAGGGTTTTAAAAGGGAGTGGTGGTTGTTGTATAGGTGGTCGCCTTTTCGAGATATCGCCATAAAGATGGACCAGGGGTGACTCTAGAATGTGTTTGTACGATATGGGTATCAAATTAAAGGTATTAATGAGGGTTTTAAAAGGGAGTGGTGGTTGTTGAATAGGTGGTTGCCTTTTCGATATATCGCCATAAAGGTGGACCAGGGGTGACTCTAGAATGCGTTTGTACGATATGGGCATCAAACGAATGGTGTTAATGAGTATTTTAAAAGGGAGTGGGCCTTAGTTCTACAGGTGGATGCCGTTTCGAAATATCGCCATAAAAGTGGAGCAGGGTGACTCTAGAATGTTTTTGTACGATATGGGTATCAAATTAAAGGAATTAACGAGGGTTTTAAAAGGGAGTGGTGGTTGTTGTATAGGTGGTCGCCTTTTCGAGATATCGCCATAAAGATGGACCAGGGGTGACTCTAGAATGTGTTTGTACGATATGGGTATCAAATTAAAGGTATTAATGAGGGTTTTAAAAGGGAGTGATGGTTGTTGTATAGGTGGTCGCCTTTTTGAGATATCGCCATAAAGGTGGAGCAGGGGTGACCCTAGAATTTGTTTGTACAATATGGGTATCAAACGAAAGGAGTTAATGAGTATTTTAAAAGGGAGTGGGCCTTAGTTCTAGGTGGATGCCGTTTCGAAATATCGCCATAAAGGTGGACCAGGGGTGACTCTAGAATGCGTTTGTACGATATGGGTATCAAATGAAAGGTGTTAATGAGTATTATTAAAAGGGAGTAATCCTTAGTTCCATAGGTGGACGCCGTTTCGAGATATCGCCATAAAGGTGGAGCAGGGGTGACCCTAGAATTTGTTTGTACAATATGGGTATCAAACGAAAGGAGTTAATGAGTATTTTAAAAGGGAGTAATCCTTAGTTCCATAGGTGGTCGCATTTTCGAGATATCGCCATAAAAGTGGACCAGGGGCGACTCTAGAATGCGTTTGTACGATATGGGTATCAAAAGAAAGGTGTTAATGAGTATTTTAAAAGGGATTAATCCTTAGTTCCATAGGTGGACGCCGTTTCGAGATATCGCCATAAAGGTGGACCAGGGGTGACCCTAGAATTTGTTTGTACAATATGGGCATCAAACGAATGGTGTTAATGAGTATTTTAAAAGGGAGTGGGCCTTAGTTCTATAGGTGGATGCCGTTTCGAAATATCGCCATAAAAGTGGACCAGGGGTGACTCTAGAATGTGTTTGTACGATATGGGTATCAAATGAAATGTGTTAATGACTATTTTAAAAGGGATTAATCCTTAGTTCCATAGGTGGAAGCCGTTTCGAGATATCGCCATAAAGGTGGACCAGGGGTGACTCTAGAATGTGTTTGTACGATATGGGTATCAAATTAAAGGTATTAATGAGGGTTTTAAAAGGGAGTGGTGGTTGTTGTATAGGTGGTCGCCTTTTCGAGATATCGCCATAAAGATGGACCAGGGGTGACCCTAGAATTTGTTTGTACAATATGGGCATCAAACGAATGGTGTTAATGAGTATTTTAAAAGGGAGTGGGCCTTAGTTCTACAGGTGGATGCCGTTTCGAAATATCGCCATAAAAGTGGACCAGGGGTGACTCTAGAATGTGTTTGTACGATATGGGTATCAAATGAAATGTGTTAATGACTATTTTAAAAGGGATTAATCCTTAGTTCCATAGGTGGAAGCCGTTTCGAGATATCGCCATAAAGGTGGACCAGGGGTGACTCTAGAATGTGTTTGTACGATATGGGTATCAAATTAAAGGTATTAATGAGGGTTTTAAAAGGGAGTGGTGGTTGTTGTATAGGTGGTCGCCTTTTCGAGATATCGCCATAAAGATGGACCAGGGGTGACCCTAGAATTTGTTTGTACAATATGGGCATCAAACGAATGGTGTTAATGAGTATTTTAAAAGGGAGTGGGCCTTAGTTCTACAGGTGGATGCCGTTTCGAAATATCGCCATAAAAGTGGACCAGGGTGACTCTAGAATGTGTTTGTACGATATGGGTATCAAATTAAAGGTATTAATGAGGGTTTTAAAAGGGAGTGGTGGTTGTTGTATAGGTGGTCGCCTTTTCGAGATATCGCCATAAAGATGGACCAGGGGTGACTCTAGAATGTGTTTGTACGATATGGGTATCAAATTAAAGGTATTAATGAGGGTTTTAAAAGGGAGTGGTGGTTGTTGAATAGGTGGTTGCCTTTTCGATATATCGCCATAAAGGTGGACCAAGGGTGACTCTAGAATGCGTTTGTACGATATGGGCATCAAACGAATGGTGTTAATGAGTATTTTAAAAGGGAGTGGGCCTTAGTTCTACAGGTGGATGCCGTTTCGAAATATCGCCATAAAAGTGGACCAGGGTGACTCTAGAATGTGTTTGTACGATATGGGTATCAAATTAAAGGTATTAATGAGGGTTTTAAAAGGGAGTGGTGGTTGTTGTATAGGTGGTCGCCTTTTCGAGATATCGCCATAAAGATGGACCAGGGGTGACTCTAGAATGAGTTTGTACGATATGGGTATCAAACTAAAGGTATTAATGAGAGTTTTAAAAGGGAGTGGTGGTAGTTGTATATGTGAAGGCGTTTTCCAGATATCGACCAAAATATGGATCAGGGTGACCCAGAACATTATCTGTTGGATACCGCTAATTTATTTATATATGTAATACGTGCCAAGATTTTAACGGTTTTTTATTTCGCCCTGCAGAAATTTTTCATTTTCTTCTACATAATAAGGTAGGTGTCACAACCATTTTATAAAGTCTTTTCTAAAGTTATATTTCGCGTCAATAAAACAATCCAATTTCCTTACCATGTTTCCTCCCTTTTTTCGTATTTGGTATAGAATTATGGCATTTTTTTAATTTTTCGTAATTTTCGATATCGAAAAAGTGGGCGTGGTCATAGTCGGATTTCGTTCATTTTTCATACCAAGATAAAGTGAGTTCAAGTAAGCACGTGAACTAAGTTCATTAAAGATATGTCGATTTTTGCTCAAGTTATCGTGTTAACGGCCACGCGGAAGGACAGACGGACGACTGTGTATAAAAACTGAGCATGGCATCAACCGATTCCGCCCATTTTCACAGAAAACAGTTAGCGTCATAAAATCTATGCCCCTACCAAATTTCAAAGGGATTTTTTAATTTTTGTTCGACTTATGGCGTTAAAAGTATCCTAGACAAATTAAATGAAAAAGGGCGGAGCCCCGCCCATTTTGAAATTTTCTTTTTTTTTGTATTTTGTTGCACCACATCATTACTGGAGTTGAATATTGACATAATTTACTTATATACTGTAAAGATATTAAGTTTTTTGTTAAAATTTTACTTTAAAAAAAAATTTTTTTTAAAGTGGGCGTGGTCCTTCTCCGATTTTGCTAATTTTTATTAAGCGTACATATAGTGATAGGAGTAACGTTCCTGCCAAATTTCATCATGATATCTTCAACGACTGCCAAATTACAGCTTGCAAAAATTTTAAATTACCTTCTTTTAAAAGTGGGCGGTGCCACGCCCATTGTCCAAAATTTTACTAATTTGTTATTCTGCGTCATAAGTCCAACTCATCTACCAAGTTTCGTCGCTTTATCTGTCTTTTGTAATGAATTATCGCACTTTTTCGGTTTTTCGAAATTTTCGATATCGAAAAAGTATGCGTGGTTATAGTCCGATATCGTTCATTTTAAATAGCGATCTGAGGTGAGTGCTCAGGAACCTACATACCAAATTTCAACAAGATACCTCAAAATTTACTCAAGTTATCGTGTTAACGGTCGGACGGACGGACGGACGGACATGGCTCAATCAAATTTTTTTCGATCCTGATTATTTTGATATATGGAAGTCTATATCTATCTCGATTCCTTTATATATGTACAACCAACCGTTATCCAATCAAACTTAATATACTCTGTGAGCTCTGCTCAACTGAGTATAAAAATGTAATAATAACAATGTCAATGAACGTTATCTTTAAAGACACAGAGTGAAAATTTCTGAAAGTGATCACCGAAAAACGTTATAATTTATTTTTGAGCAACAAAGATATTATTTGATAGCTATCGATAGTACAAACAAATGCTAGTCTTCTATTTTGCCCAAAAAACACTGTATCTTTAAATATCGCCATTTGAATTTTCTTTTAAAGTTGAATAGCAGCCGATAGGTTCCACCGATTTTGACAATTCGGTAAAAGTCTATCGAGAGAGGTGTCAAACGACGCGTATTGGCCTGAGTATTTATAATTCGAATATGGAAAAGATACATTTTAACTCGTTCAAAAGATATTAAACAAAAACCGAAAATGATCCGCTGGCCCCTCCGAAACCGGGGTGATTTCCATAGTATTTTTGCAGAACACCTTTCGGTATTGGCGGTCTTCGGCCGTGCTTATTAAAAATTATCCTGGGTGGGTCCAAAACCGGTTTGAAGACCAAAACTATATCCGCGCATAACACTTATATTTACAATTTTTTTGTGAGTGTAACAATATTACAACAACCACATGAAAATAGCCAACTTCAACTACAAATATCTCCCAGCAGAGATACAATTTTTCTTTTCTGCCTTCGGATTAGCGTATTAGCAGTCGACCCCACAACCAGACTTTTAGCGACAATTCAAACACCTATCTGCTTGTAATTAAAAACTATTTAATATGCCAACCTAATAAAAAAACCGAACTGCTATTTTTTAGCGCACGCAAACAACCGGCGTTTTTTGCCCTAACCGAAATTAGTATGCGTTGCGATAATGTAAAACATGTGCAAACGTCAAATCTAAATGTCACGCAGAAAAAAATTGGAAATATAGTTGGGTTCTCACGGAACAAATTCAATTCCGGTTGCTCTCAGACAAATTGCATGTGCATAAGACATTTTTGACAGAAATGACTTGGTTGCATATATAATAGGTTGGCATGTAAGAACACATTTTTTCTTTCTGTAAAATAAATTTCTTATTGCCGTAAATACCCAATGAGAAGATTTGGGTGATTGGCCCCAGGTGCATCCTAGCATCTCCTTGCATACATACAGCGCCCGAAGGCTTTCTTCGCTCCTTTTTTCACATGGGGTTTGTCTAATATTTTTCCTGGATATTTTGTGCAATATTTTTAAACCTTTCATGAAAATGAAATGGTATATTAATTTCGTCACGAAACCCAAAATTGTAAGTCCTTAAAGGAAAATAGATAGACCCAACATTAAATATACCGAAATAATCAGGTTGAAGAGCTAAGTTGATTTAGCCATGTCCGTCTGTCTCTTTGTATGCAAACTAGTCCCTCAATTTTTCAGATGTCTTGATAAAATTTGGTGAGCGGGTGTATTTGGGTGTCCGATTAGACATTTGTCGGAACCGGCCGGATCGGACCACTATAGCATATATCCTCCATACAACCAATTTTTCAGAAAAAGAGGATTTTTGACATATCTTACTAAATTTAACAGATTGAAGCTTCAAACTTCCCCATATACTTTCGTATATTGCACATATTGTTGCCTGAAAAAATTGATGAGATCGGTCGTATATATAGTATGTATCCCCCACAACCGATTGTTCAGATAAGAAACTTTTCGTAATTACTGCCCTATTTTAAGAGCTAGAGGCTTCAAATTTCAACGAATGCTTACGTGTATAGCATATATTGTTGTCTGAAAAATTAAAGAGATCGGTTGTATATATAGTATATATCTCATACAACCGATTGTTCAGATAAGAAACTTTTCGCAATTTCTACCCTATTTTAACAGCTATAAGCTTCAAATTTCACCGATTGCTTACGTATATAGCATATATTGTTGTCTGAAAAAATCATAAAGATCGGTGGTATATACAGTATATATATATAGTATATATATATATATTTTCGCAAATTTTAGCCCCATTTTAACAGCTAAAAGCTTCAAATTTCACCGATTGGTTACGCATATAGCATATATTGTTGTCTGAAAAAATCATAGAGATTGGTGGTATATATATTATATACTTCATATAAACTGTCATTTTTACCCCTTTTTACGGACAGAAGCTTCAAAATTCATCAAATTTCATCAAATAGTTACGTTTAGGTCAGATATTTTTGAAATTCGTGATTCGTAGTCATAGTTTTTACATTCAGACCACAAAAAACGTGAAGCTTTGCATCCTCACACAAAGTACCTACCTATTTTTTATTTTATATTTATCTCAAAAATCGTTTAGGTATGTAGATTTGTTTACTATATATTTCTTATCTTATACATCCGATTATTCGGAGATTTCGAATGGGATAAGATTATTGTTCAGCCCCATTCATGAAAGGTATGAAGTCTTCGGCACAGCCGAAGACAGTCCCGTCCTTACTTTTTTTTTTGTAAGATTATCCTTCCAAGCTTAGGCTTAGTCAAATTAAGAATTCAATATTTCCTTGTAAATAATACTAGACCGATTTTTTCTGCGTTGACGGTAAAACCGAATAAACCCGACTTCAGATGCACAAGCATGTACATTCCGAAGTGCCCGATCCATCTGAAAGCTGGCCTTAGCCATTGTTCGATAACCAATGTAGTTGTTGCTTTTATAGCGATAAGTACACTCCCCGAAAGTTTTGGGGAGTGTTATTGATGTTGATGTTCCTATGCCGGATTCAGATCCGGTACATTCTGGTAACAAGCCCTATTAAGGTACTAGCCCGCCTATCTAGGGAACGATTTAGTATGACCACATGAAACCTTCTAGGCCATAATGCTTTCCCACCTGCTAGATCCATCAGGAAATTGGGATCGCCATAGCCACGGCTGCTGAAGGAACAGGATTTTCCACGGGAAGGAAAATTGAAAGTATTGCGCTACAAATCCCCTTGAGACAATATGGTATTTTAGTCCCCTATTACGACAGGCATACCTACCCCGGGTATGGTCTAAGCCCCCTAACCCGTTGAGGTGATAACCAACGTCCATAGCATTGGTGATAAAACCCCACCCTGTGGCGTTGCTCTGTTTAGACATTTTTTTGCCCCATTGCGACGTGATCATTCTACAGCTTAACATGAAACCGATCACATTTTCTAAGGCCGGATTTTTCTCAAATTTCGTTTAGTTTTATTATGCTTAAAGTTTTCCTGGGTTGAAGTCCCAGACAAATAAACATCGAATATTTAAAACCAAGTTTTTTGCAGGAAAAATTGAAAAATATCAAAATCGAAAGTGGAAGAAGAGCTTCGCTTTAAATCTCACAGAAGCTTATTGCATCTTGTGTTATTTCCATCACATCTTTTGGATGGCGGTGATGACGGCTTTTGCCTTAACGAGGACATCAACTAGGTGTGTAACAACAGCAACCCCATTGTGGAAATGGATATTTCAGGTGCATACTCTCTAATCAAAGGCCTTAAAACAATCTATTTCCTTGCTTAGCGGTGAGTAGTGATAGGATTCATATTTGCAAAGTGAGCCAATTTTTCAAATATACACGCCTGCTTGTAGCTGCCCTTCATAGTGGTCAAATACGCTCGATTTCCAATACCTCAGCTGGCCCTTGAACCAATTATGTCGCAGTGGTTTTGCCATGTTTTTACCTTCTCACGTAACCGCACAACTTAATTTTAGTGTTGGTTAGGCGCAAGCGTCCGGAAGAAGCTAGCTGCTTGAACCGCGTACCATACCGACTATCCTTGGTTCAGGACCCGGCCCAAAACAACATCAAAATTTTAGAAACAAATTTTTTTTAATTAAAAGAAAATTTTTCTAAGCGGAGTCCCTCTTCGGCAGTGTTTGGCAAAGCACTCTGAATATATTCCTGACATAAAAAGCTTCTCAGTCAAAACTCTTCCGCTAATTTGTAGAAAACATTGAAAGAGACCACTACGCAAATCGTAAGAGAAGCTCAAAGAGTTGTCGGTGTAATTCATAGCATCTCCAACCCAACTTTCAACCTCTCCTCCCATGGGGAATCCTGTTTCTTTTACAGTCGAGGCTCTGGCGACCCAAATCTCATCATGGAAGTAGGGGGTAAGGGGCGGGGTGGCCAAGAAAGTGCAATGTGGCCATATTAAACCATTCTCGAGACGGTCGGGTTGTACCTTAATGGTGTTTGTTGCCAGAACTTACCCCTCGGGAAGTATTTTTATCACTACAACAATAAAAACAATATTGTGACGATTATGAGTAACACTAAGTGATACTCACATCCCTAGTCTGATGCTAAGTAAATGAAGTCACAACAACAATAAGGCAGACAGTCACTTGTATCCACATAAACGAATTAATTATTATATCTACACATATGTAGGTACACGCCGCTGAGAAGCAAGGCACAACCACATGCATATATCTGAGATACTCCTGAAAGTATGCAATGAGAGAAGCTATAAAATCGTGCAATTGTAGTTACAGCTGAGAAATTTGAGATCTGATGGCTAACTAGTAAATTCTGGAAATGGAAGCGCCTAGAAGATGCGAACGTTTAAATCAGAGAGTATAAAAGGCAGCAAATGTAGAGGCGCTGGAATTCAGTTTCATTTGAGCTATCAATCAGTTTGGTTATTAAGCCAGCTAGTTGCAAAGTATAAGTGCTATTGTGAAGTACTTTAATAAAGGCAATTTTTCCATTATTCAATATTGGAGTTATTCATTCAACAGTTTAGTGATTCGAACTTAATAGAAGGGCAAATAAGAGGATTTGCAAGTAAATTTGTGACAATATGAATAAAAGACTGTTGTGAATTTATTACATAGTTTTTTTGTAAAGTTTCGAAAGTTTTGGATTTAGTGGCTATAAATGGCCCTTTAGGGGTTCCTACAGATAAAAACATTGATACGATAGAAATATTTAAATAATCTGTAAAATATTTAGCTTATTTACTCAGAAATTGTGTCAGCAATATTTTATCTTCTTTTAATTTATTTAGCCCAGATTAAAACAACCGTGGCAAAATTTACCATATTACTCACATTTTTTGCACACAAACTTTTAACAAACTTAGGGTCTCACTTCAAAGTTTTAAATCGCTTCCAAAAATACGTACTTAGCATATTTTTTTCAATAATCGGTGACTGGAATAACAACAAAATTTAACTTTAGTAGCTTATTGAAATACGTAGTGTAAATTTGAACCGACACTTATGCATTGGAGTATTACATACAAGGATTGTAGTTTCGGCAATATGTTAATATTAAGGCATTCTTCTCGTAGCTGTACAAATATTTTGAAGCTCACATACGCACAAACACACATATACAGTTATAAGAAAGCATTTTACATATATTTTACAGGGGAAGAAAAACTAACATTGGTACTTTATTACATGCATTAAAAACACTTTAGCTTCTTTGCATTAAGAGGGATTCTGACTAAATCCATAATCATGTTAGAAAAGTTAATATTTCAGTATCATATCACATTATGACTGGTCATCTTATTTGCATATCGTTCAATACATACTATTTAAATTACCTTAGAAGTATAGGGCTCATCGGTACTTTAAAACAGATATTTCAAAAACATCAGTTTAAAAAGATGTGCAATATCACATAATGCTGGGGTGTACGTGAGCTCTATCGCCATCTCCCTCTCTTTGGATATACTTACACAATGATTATAAAGAACATCCTATACTGTGGCGGCCTTGCTTGTTGGGACGGCCACATGGAAAATAACGTGCCTCCAAAAATTATAAATTAGAAAATGTAGGCTATCAACGCTTAGCATAACGGGAATCCTGCAAACAACCCTTACGGCTGCACTGTATGCCATTATACGCATTCCACATGTAAACTTCGTGGTGCGGAACATAGCGTTAATAACAGAAACGAGACTCAATGCCTCGGGGCAGCTTGGGCGTAGAACATACGATCATAGTAGTATGGCGTAATCAATTTGGGACAGATGAAATACCTAGTTTCCTACCTGCGTCTCGCAGGGTATATTAGAACCAAAATTTAATTGAGATTGCACCGTAAAAATCCCAATCGTATTGAGCGGGATAAAGCGAAGACGAGAGTTGCACATGACCAACCAGGCGGGAAAGGTGTGGATCCAAACGCGAGGCTGTAAAGTCTTGAAGATCATGTGCAGGTCTTACAACCTCACACTAACAAAGTTAATCCTGTCATTTAAAATAGAGGGTTATAGGCTCATAACGAGTATTCTAATTGGACCCTGCCTTCTGGCCTCACGTGCCTTTAAATAAGGCTTGTTCAGTGAAAGCAGATATAGGAAGTGCGGTCACGTATTTTGCTCGTGCCCTGTGCTTTCTGGGCTAAAACTCAAGCTGTAAAGAGTGATGCAGCTGTCAGATCTAGAAGCAGCAAATGGAAAATTCCAGAAAAGCTTCTGGTGGTAGCCAAGAGAACGGAGCTATTTGTTAACCTAGGTTCTGGTTTTTGAAAGGGATTTTGAGTTTTGTTGATAAAAAAAATTATGATAATACTATAGACTAATTCAATCTATGTGAAATCCTCACGGATTTTGCAGAGAGGCATTTATTTGTAATACGTATTATGATGCAAATCGGAAGGGAAGCTCGGATATCGCACCAAGTTGTTACTTTTATTAAAATAAGTATTGAGATACCTGCCATGCATTCACCTTGCCATGCACGCATCCCTCAGCGTGGTATTTCCCAAACATAAAGTATTTTCGAATACAGTCCTACAGGTGTAACTAAATTAGATAGAGGTGGACGTAACAAACCCCTTATATGTAGATCATATTTTAGTTGTATTGTCTCAACATAATTCCAGTCAGAGTAACTGGATCAAATGCATCTGCATCGGAGCCCGCGAGTCTAGCCACCAGACGAGATTGATATTAATTCGTGATTCTTCCGCGCTTTGGGCTGTGATGACTGATCGGCACAACAAAAAAGACAGAGTTGGTAGTTGTAACATTTAAAAGCATATAACGACAAAAGTTAGCTTTGACCCTTTCTGCGTGAATATAACCTGGAAAAAAGTCGTCAACTATTTAGAGGTAAGGTTAGACTCCCGACTAAGCCGTAACTAAGCAGGCTGATGGTAATCAAAAGGCCAACAGAAAGCAAAATAAAACTGCTGCTGTACATTACCCTATACACGTTACTGTATGGTTCTGAAATGTGGGTAAACACACTTCATAGGAGGGATCGTTGTAAGCTCCTTACAGCTGTACAGCTAACAGCAGCTTTGAAATTAGCCCTGCTTATCGCACTGTATCGGGATATGCCATAAAATTGACTAGCGAAACAAACCCCATCGACCTAGTAGCGCTGAAAAGAGGAAGAAAGCAGACGGATCAAGTGCGCATGAAAGTCGTGTTAGAAAAGAGAGCAGGGAATAAACATTTATGTTGTGGGAAGAGCGGTAGGAAAATGAACAAGAAGACAGATGGACAGCGAAACTAATAACATATGTTGTAGCATGTTGTGGCACGAGACTCTTTGGGGTGCTAAATTAATATGTTACCTTAATGCTCTCCGGGGCGGCTACTTCTAAATGTATTTCACTGGATAAAAAGGTCGAAGATTCTTAGTTCGTTTACGGCCTCACAGACGAAAATGATGCTGAACACACATATTTGAAATGCTTGCCACGGAGCCAGGACCGACAACTGCTCGAGGAAAGAGTAACCAAAATAATGTCGACAATGTTACATCCAAAATACTTAGCGGCACAGAATTGTGACTAAAAATCGGTAACTTCATAGAAACCATGCTCAGATCAAATAGGGGAACCCGGATGCAGGAACAACAGAAGGCTTTTTAGAAAGGAGAACTATGAAAGGCCACCCTGAGGTTATGCGAAAGCGGTCCCGCGATCCTCCAAATGGGCGGTTTTTGCCAACGGACACGGCAGAAAATACGATGTATTCCAACCCGCATCAAAAAAAAAAAAAAAAAAAAAAAACAAGTAAGGGTGTCTAAGTTCGGCTGGAACAGAGCATTATATACTCAGCGTGAGTTTTAATTGTAAAAATTATTTCATATAATTTTTTTTCGAATTTTGTTACAAGAAATTTATTTATTTTTTTTTTTGGCTCTAGAAATATTGTGTAATTGATCGAAAAAGGGGCGCATCGCCCATCAAAATAAATGTCTCCCAATTTCCTCTTACAAAAAAACTTGTTGAGTGAAATATCATTGATACAAAACTATTTTTCGCTAAGCTATAGCTTATTATTCTAGTCTACGACCATTTTAAGCATCCTTTATATTTTAAGGTGGGCGTAGTCTTTAACAGATCCCGTCCATTTTTACTAGTAATATTTCCTATTACAAGGAAAATATGTGCACCTAATCTTATCATGATCTGTTAATTTTTCCTCGAGTTATGGCTCCCGAACCATAGAAAATTGCTTGATCATAAAAAGGGCAGTGCCACGCCTATTTTCAAAAATTTTAGGGTTTGCCTTTTTTTGTTAAAATTCCACAATTTCCACTGCCTAGGACATTGCCATGTTAAATTCGCATGTTGAAAGTATGCAAAAGAGATAGACGGCGAACCAGTAGTGGTTCCGAGTGCGCATCAGTTTTGAACTAGAGATTTTCCCTACAGTGTATTTTCTGCTATTTTGCAACTCAGTATCAGAAATGGCAACACCAGCAGCAATAAGATAATGAAAAAAAAATTAGAAAATAAGCAAATAAGAAAACAATCGTTCCAGGTGAACAACAAAACGACTTTTGAAAAGCTCCCACTTCCCTCCATGTTTTCAGTTTCTTTTGCATTCCACATTTTCTATTTAAACTAATTTATATATGTGTATGTAAATAGGTATGTATGTGTACGTCTACACGCGACCCCTTCATCATTATTCGTTTGACTGAACACATTAAGGCTAAAGTATCATCACATTTTCCTAAAAAATAAGGTAAGGAAGGCTAAGTTCGGGTGTAACCGAACATTACATATTCAGCTGAGAGCTTTGTAGACAAAATAAGGGAAAATCACCATGTAGGAAACTTAACCTAGGGTAGCCCTGGAATGTGTTTGTATGACACGGGTTTCAAATGGACGGCATTAAAGAGTATTTTAAAAGGGAGTGCGCCTAAGTTCTATTGGTGGATGCCGTTTCGAAATATCGTCATAAAGGTGGACCAGTGGTGACTCTAGAATGTGTTTGTACGATATGGGTATCAAATTAAAGGTATTAATGAGGGGTTTAAAAGGGAGTAGCCCTTAGTTGTATATGTGAAGGCGTTTTCGAGATATCGACCAAAGTGTGGACCAGGGTGACTCAGAACATCATCTGCCGTGTACCGCTAATTTATTTATATATATAATACAACAAACAGTATTCCTGCCAAGATTCCAAGGGCTTTTGATTTCGCCCTGCAAAATTTTTTCATTTTCTTCTACTTAATATGGTAGGTGTCACACCCATTTCACAAAGTTTTTTCTAAAGTTATATTTTCCGTCAATAAACCAATGCAATTGCCATGTTTCACCCCTTTTTTCGTATTTGGTATAGAATTATGGCATTTTTTTTTTTTTCATTTTTCGTAATTTTCGATATCGCAAAAGTGGGCGTGGTTATAGTCGGATTTCTGCCATATTTTATACCAAGATAAAGTGAGTTCAGGTAAGTACGTGAACTAAGTTTAGTTAAGATATATCGATTTTTGCTCAAGTTAATGTGTTAACGGCCGAGTGGAAGGACAGACGGACGGGTGCGTATAAAAACTGGGCGTGGCTTCAACCGATTTCGCCCATTTTCTCAGAAAACTGTTATCGTCATAGAGTCTATGCTCATACCAAATTGTACAAGGATTGGTAAATTTTTGTTCGAATTATGGCATTAAAAGTATTCTAGACAAATTAAATGAAAAAGGGCGGAGCCACACCCATTTTGAAAACTTCTTTTATTTTTGTATTTTGTTGCACCATATCTTTACTGGAGTTGAATCTCGACATTGTGGGCGTGTTCGTCATCCAATTTTTCTAATTTTTATTAAGTATATATATAGTAATAGGAGTAACATTCCTGCCAAATTTCATCATGATATCTTCAACGACTGCGAAATCACAGCTTGCAAAACTTTTAAATTACTTTCTTTTAAAAGTGGGTGGTGCTACGCCCATTGTCCAAAATTTTACTAATTTCCTCTTCTGCGTCATAAGGTCAACCCACCTACCAAGTTTTATCGCTTTATCCGTCTTTGGTAATGAATTATCGCACTTTTTCCGTTTTTCGAAATTTTCGATATCGGAAAAGTGGGCGTGGTTATAGTCCGATTTCGTTCATTTTAAATAGCGATATTGTATTAGTGCCCAGGAAACTACATACCAAATTTCATCAAGATACCACAAAATTTACTCAAGTTATCGTGTTGACGAACGGACGGCCGGACGGACGGACATGGAATTTCTTTTTTCACCCAGATCATTGTGATATATAGAAGTCTATATCTATCTCGATTAGTTTATACCGTTACGGAGTACCGCTGAGTATAAAAAGTAAGCAAGCAAGACCACAATAGCACAACTACATGCGAAATATATGTACATACTTACGTACATAATATGCACTCGGACACAATATAAACAACGATGGATATGTTTTCAAAAGAAAAAAATGCAGATGAGCAAAATTTAAAAAAAAAAAAGCAAAACATCTGCGTACTGGATTGCGCTTAAAGAACCTTAAAAATGTTGCCAACAGCTACTGCGGTATTCGTCTCAATTTAGTCACCGCCGCCAATGCCACTCAAAGTTCGAGTTTATATCTTCAGCTTTCAATTCAATTCTCTACTTTTTTTGGCAGCTGAAACTATTTATTCAATGGATGTATGTTCTTACCAATTTTTTTTCTACATCAGTTCCCCTCTTTTTTTTTGGTTTCTGAAGTGTTGGGTAAACTTTTAGATTTTTCTTGCGGCTTGCTAAAAGTTTCAGGCTTCATTTTTCTATTATGGACTGAGGAGCATCGATCTTTTTTTATATTAAATGCTCTCGTTAGAAATATTGCCAAAGTTTTAAAATAATAATTGAAAACAGAATTAATGAGAATTATTGTATTGAATGATTCACGTAATATTCAAAAATGAGTACAAAGGTTGGCGTGGTTGAACAAACTGAAATGAAGAAGAGGAAAGAGACGAGACGCAAACTTATTTTGGTATCTCATGCAAGAGACGTCATTTCGATAACGTATCCCATCAACAATTTTATTTGAAACTTGAGAGGGGTTAAGCATCTCGGCTGATCGAACAAGGAACTTTATTGTAACTGAATAGTGAAAAACCTCTTCCAACTTTTACTGGACTGAATCTTCACTGCCAACCATCGTAATATAGTGGATTCAAAATCTTATGAAAAACTCTTTTTAGTTAGAAACATTTTTTTCTAATCGGGGTTGTCCCTCAGTAGTTGTTTTTCAAATATTCCGTGCCAATTTCTGCCAGGAAAAGCTTATCAGCGAAAATTCATCAGATTGCAAATGCCGCTCGGAGTCGTCCAGTCAATTGGAAGGAAAACTTATAAAAGCGGCACGAGGCAAATTGGGAGAGAGGCTCGTAGGGGGTAGGGGGCGAGAGAACAAGAAATTCAGGCTTGGGAGTATAAAAATAGGGCACAAGATGTGGAGTGGATCAAGAATGGCTTGAGTTAAGTGGAATAGTAGAAAAAGAAAGGGTACTAAACAGGAGAGTGGAAAATAAACCAAATGAATGAAAGAGTGAATCGAGTGGGTCAAAGGAAAGGGAGTGATGACAAAGGAAAGAGGGCAGCAGGACACGTAAGGGTGAAGACAGGTAGGATGATAAGAGCATTGCTTTAATACGTATGAGCATAAAAATAAAATTATTGTAAGGCGAGATAACCTCCGAATGGATTTTAGGCCGAGCTTTTTTCGAGCTTGCGTCGTGCTTATTTTTAATTTACATACAAATTGGCGGGACGTTTTACGCCGGCTCCGAGATGAGTTCTCACCGAGAAGCTTTGCATGGCAAAACTACACTCGAAGTGCTTGCCAAATCAGTGCCGAGGAGCGACACCGCTCAGGAAAACTTTCTTTCAATTGAACAAAAATTCTTTTTGACATTGCTTTGCTCGTGCGTGAACCCAGGATCTTCGGGGTTGTAGGCGGAGCACACTAGCATCACACCACGGCGGCCGTCATATGAAGCTTTAAATCTTATTTCTTATTAAAAACCGCAAAAATTGTTAGAGTGCTAGCAAATGAAAGCCAAAATTTCTTCACGTCAAGCCTTGGTTTTAACAAGCACTCTGCCTTAAACTGGCGGTCGTAAAGGAGAAGGAAGAGTAAAGAAGACTGAGCAGAAGAAAAGCTAAAAGAGCCAGCTAAAGAGATATAGGAAGTGCAAAAAATAAAACAAGAAGAGAGGCAAAAGTTAGAAATAGCGGAAGGTAAAGAAAGAAAGCGTTTGTGAAAAAGAAAGGAACATTAAGCACCAGAATAGGAAAGAGCTTGAATACGAACCCATGATCACGGAAGGTTAAGAAGTTTAAACATGAGGACCCGAGAACTCAGTGTATGAGTAAAATAAAAAATACTAGAAGGTGTGATATACCTTTGATAAGGTCGTGCTATTTTAAAATGTTTCCTACAAAATATCGGGACGGGATCTATATGTTTCATGCTGATGCCGATCGGCAGCTGAAAGGAAGGTGAATTTTCACTGAGAAGATTCTCATGGCAAAAATGCATTGGGAGTGTTTGCCAACCCAGGGCCGTTGGGCGACCCCGGTCAGAAAATATGCCTTATAATTAAAAAATGTTGTTCCTATTATTTTTACGTTTCCTTCCACTGACCCGGGGCTTTGTGTAGTAGGCGATCACTCAACTGCCAAACGAACGTGTTTATTATCAAACCGTACTTTCATAGCTGGCACTGAAAAATTTTTATGGTTGCAGTTGACATGGCCATAAAACGTTTTTGTAACATCGATATATGGACCTCCACTGCAGAAAATTTTTTGTTTTTACGAAGGGTGTCTAATATTCATATTTCTTCATTATTTTTGTGTGTTTTAGTATTATTATATTCTGAAGTTTGGTGCCAAAATTACAAATTTAATTTCTTTTTTGGTGCATAGGTTTTTTGGCTTGTGAATAATTGTATATATTGTGAAGATCCATATTACGTTTAGCGCTTATGAGAGACATAAATACATATTAACATAAAAAATGTTGTTAT
Source organism: Eurosta solidaginis (assembly GCF_040869045.1). Classification (NCBI taxonomy): domain Eukaryota; kingdom Metazoa; phylum Arthropoda; class Insecta; order Diptera; family Tephritidae; genus Eurosta; species Eurosta solidaginis. The sequence continues at coordinate 220,314,913 of NC_090323.1, read as the reverse complement.
AAAAAGTTTACCAGTCGACCTTTGAAGAAATGGATAAACGAAAAGAAGAAGAAAAGGAGGTGATATACTTTGATTTAAAATCATTGGATTATAAGCTCATCAACACTTTCTTTTATATAAAAATGTATTGGAGGTACTCATTTAGGAACCCATCCATGGAGCAGTGGAACAGGGAGAACTCAACTTCACTGAAAGGGCCAGATATAAAACGACTCGCGTTCCCTTATTGTTACAACATGGCGAAAGTCAGCTCATCAAAAAAGCGACTAACGCGGTTTGATGGTAAAGCGCCAATTAGGTAAGTGAGTAGGTAAGGATTGTTTCAAATTCTGCTATTTTCTTAGCAAGGCCTTCACCTTAGGCATGCGGCGAATGAAAATTTGATTTCAAATCCTCCAAAGACTTCTGGCATACATGCTTATGGCAACTTTATTGCTTCAAGGGTTTGGTGCGTTCCAACCACTAACTCCCATATGCATGTAGTGAGTTATAACCAAATGTACTTCAGTAGTCCCATTTCAAAGTATGAAGCTGGGATTAACTTAAGGCTGAAGTTTTTAGCCTTTCAGTTAATTTGTATCAGACACCAAGGGGAGAAGCTTAACAACAAGCTATCAGTGCATTGATCGCACTAAGGAAGAACTTCCGCAACTTCTAAGTGAGTTGGATCGTAGAAATCAAGGCTTAACTTGTCTACTGGAAGCTCAGACTTACATTACCCATTCGCATATGAAATAAGATCTTTATCTGTCAGTATGTGGAACATTCCATTGAAAAACTTACAAACAAAAGCAACTTAGGTGTGTGTGCCCACTTCTGTACCAGTCACATATTTTTATACCTTTCATGAAAATGAAATGGTATATTAATTTCGTCACGAAACCGAAAATTGTAAGTCCTTAAAGGAAAATAGATAGACCCACCATTAAGTATACCGAAATAATCAGGTTGAAGAGCTGAGTTGATTTAGCCATGTCCGTCTGTCTGTTTGTATGCAAACTAGTCCCTCAATTTTTTAGATATATTGATAAAATTTGGTGAGCGGGTGTATTTGGGTGTCCGATTAGACATTTGTCGGAACCGACCGGATCGCACCACTATAGCATATATCCTCCATACAACCGATTTTTCAGAAAAAGAGGATTTTTGTAATATCTTACCCAATTTAACAGATTGAAGCTTCAAACTTCACCATATACTTTCGTATATTGCACATATTGTTGCCTGAAAAATTGTATGAGATCGGTCGTATATATAGTATATATCCCCCACAACCGATTGTTCAGATAAGGAACTTTTCGTAATTACTGCCCTATTTTAAGAGCTAGAGGCTTTTAAATTCCAACGAATGCTTACGTATATAGCATATATTGTTGTCTAAAAAAATCATAAAGATCGGCGGTATATATAGTATATATATGGTGGTATATATAGTATATATATATATATTTTCGCGAATTTTAGCCCCATTTTAACAGCTAGAAGCTTCAAATTTCACCGAATACTTACGTATATAGCATATATTGTTGTCTGAAAAAATCATAGAGATCGGTTGTATATATAGTATATATCTCATACAACCGATTGTTCAGATAAGAAACTTTTCGCAATTTCTACCCCATTTTAACAGCTATAAGCTTCAAATTTCACCGATTGCTTACGTATATAGTATGTATTGTTGTGTCAAAAAATCATAGAGATCGGTGATATATATAATATATATATGATGGTATATATAGTATATATATATTTTTTTTACGATTTCGGCCCCATTTTAACAGCTAGAAGCTTCAAATTTCACCGAATACTTACGTATATAGCATTTATTGTTGTCTGAAAAAATCATAGAGATCGGTTGTATATATAGTATATATCTCATACAACCGATTGTTCAGATAAGAAACTTTTCGCAATTTCTACCCCATTTTAACAGCTATAAGCTTCAAATTTCACCGATTGCTTACGTATATAGTATGTATTGTTGTGTCAAAAAATCATAGAGATCGGTGATATATATAATATATATATGATGGTATATATAGTATATATATATTTTTTTTACGATTTCGGCCCCATTTTAACAGCTAGAAGCTTCAAATTTCACCGAATACTTACGTATATAGCATTTATTGTTGTCTGAAAAAATCATAGAGATCGGTTGTATATATAGTATATATCTCATACAACCGATTGTTCAGATAAGAAACTTTTCGCAATTTCTACCCCATTTTAACAGCTATAAGCTTCAAATTTCACCGATTGCTTACGTATATAGTATGTATTGTTGTGTCAAAAAATCATAGAGATCGGTGATATATATAATATATATATGATGGTATATATAGTATATATATATTTTTTTTACGATTTCGGCCCCATTTTAACAGCTAGAAGCTTCAAATTTCACCGAATACTTACGTATATAGCATTTATTGTTGTCTGAAAAAATCATAGAGATCGGTTGTATATATAGTATATATCTCATACAACCGATTGTTCAGATAAGAAACTTTTCGCAATTTCTACCCCATTTTAACAGCTATAAGCTTCAAATTTCACCGATTGCTTACGTATATAGTATGTATTGTTGTGTCAAAAAATCATAGAGATCGGTGATATATATAATATATATATGATGGTATATATAGTATATATATATTTTTTTTACGATTTCGGCCCCATTTTAACAGCTAGAAGCTTCAAATTTCACCAAATGCTTACGTATATAGCATATATTGTTGTCTGAAAAAATCATAGAGATCGGTGGTATATATATTATATAGCCCATATAAACTGTCATTTTTGCCCCTTTTTTACAGCTCGAAGCTTCAAGATTCATCAAATTTCATCAAATAGTTACGTCTACGTCATATATTGTTGAAATACGTGATTCGTAGTCATAGTTTTTACATTCAGACCACAAAAAACCTGAAACTTTGCATCCTCACACAGATTACCTACCTATTTTTTATTTTATATTTATCTTAAAAATCGTTAAGGTATGTAGATTTGTTCACTGTATATTTCTTATCTTATACATCCGATTATCGGCGGCCACCGTGGTGTGATGGTAGCATGCTCCGCCTATCACACCGTATGCCCTGGGTTCAACTCCGGGTAAAGCAACATCAAAATTTTAGAAATAAGGTTTTTCAATTAAAAGAAAATTTTTCTAAGCGGGGTCGCCCCTCGGCAGTGACTGGCAAGCGCTCCGGGTGTATTTCTGCCATGAAAAGCTCTCAGTGAAAACTCATCTGCCTTGCAGATGCCGTTCGGAGTCGGGATAAAACATGTAGGTCCCGTCCGGCCAATTTGTAGGGAAAATCAAGAGGAGCACGACGCAAATTGGAAGAGAAGCTCGGCCTTAGATCTCTTCGGAGGTTATCGCGCCTTACATTTATTTTTTTTTTTATTCGGAGATTACGAACGGGATAAGATTATTGTTCAGCCCCATTCATGAAAGGTATGAAGTCTTCGGCACAGCCGAAGACAGTCCCGTTCTTACTTGTTTTGTATGAAATTATAATCAAAATTTCGAATATGTGGTTACATAACAGATTCAAAGTGTTATCTAATATGGTTTTAAATTTCGCATCGGAAAATGTATTTTGAATAAATATTAATATAAATAACAGGATATATAAAATTGTCTATCTAATTGTGTTTGCATTGACGTTGACAAATGTGTTTTGTGTAATATGACATACATACACACATGCATATGTATATATGTAGGCATCATTGAAATGTGAGATGAAAGTAAAAGCTGTTACTTAATTCAATAAAAATTTATTGGAGATTTTTAAATGTTGATGCTGGAATTTTATTTGGCCTCATAAAAATAAATAAATGTATGGCGCGATAACCTCCGGAGAGATTTTAGGCCGAGCTTCTCTTCGAATTTTCGTCGTGCTCCTTTTTAAATTTTCCTACAAATTGGCGGAACGGGACCTACTTGTTTTATGCCGACTTCGAAGGCATCTGCGAGACAGATGAGTTTTCACTGAGAGCATTTCATGGCAGAAATTCGCTCGCAGTGCTTACCAAACACTGCCGAGGGGCGACCCCGATTATAAAAATTTTCTTCTAATTGAAAAAATATGTTTCTAAAATTTTGATGTTGTCTTGCCCGGGGCGTGAACCCAGGATCTTAGGTATGGATGGCAGAGCACGCTACCAATGCACCACGGCGGCCCCAATCTATATGGAAAAAGGAATTTATTCTGTGCATTCAGTAACTTTTTATTTGCTTAAAATCTAAAAATTCTATTTTTGTTAAATTAATTTAAAAATAAATAAATGTAAGGCGCGATAACCTCCGAAGAGATCTAAGGCCGAGCTTCTCTTCCAATTTGCGTCGTGCTCCTCTTGATTCTTCCCTACAAATTGGCCGGACGGGACCTACATGTTTTATGCCGACTCCGAACGGCATCTGCAAAGCAGATGAGTTTTCACTGAGAGCTTTTCATGGCAGAAATACAATCGGAGCGCTTGCCAGACACTGCCGAGGGGCGACCCAGCTTAGAAAAATTTTCTTCTAATTGAAAAATCTTATTTCTAAAATTTTGATGTTGCTTTGCCCGGGAGTTGAACCCAGGGCATACGGTGTGATAGGCGGAGCATGCTACCATCACACCACGGTGGCCGCCGTTAAATTAATTTAAATATAGATTTTCAGAAAAGATAGCATTATCCTCAAACTAAACTAATTTGGAAGACATCTATAAATTATGTGTCTAATTGCAAAAATTTATAAAACGTCTCTAGTTTTTTCTGGCCCTTGATAGATATGGCCAAACTTACCAGATTTTTGTCGTTCCAAAAAATTATATTTTTTCTTACAATTCTTTTGAAATAGCCTTATAAAATTTTTGGAACATTTTGCATTATACCCACGTAAGACATAAAATCAAAAAAAGTTGCAAACGACGGCCTTAATATGAAGAGGTTTTATTTTTTATCACTTAACATATATCCAAAATTATTTTTTTGTTTTTGTTACGGTTGCTTGGTGAGCGGAAAGTGCATTGGCACATAAAGTTCTCTAGTCGCACCCGTTTTTGCAAGCAAAGGAAGGAGGTGATCTTCACTGAATTGAAAGAAGGTTTTGGAAATAGACTTGAACCCTCTTGGGCCTGCTAATGTGTGCCAGTTGTAGTGAAATAAATGGTATTATTATACCCAGCGGTACTTGTAGACAGGGAATTATTATTATGATGGGATATTGGTTGGTTGTACAAATATATAGGAATCGATATAGCTATAGACTACAGACATTTGACAAAGTCATGTACGTCCCTCTGTCCATCCGTCTGTCTGTCTATTAACACAATGGCTTGAGCAAATATTGATATATCTTCACCAAATTATGTATACGGAGTTATTTGTATCCAGAATAGATAGGTATTGAAATTGAGCGAAATCCGACGATAACCGCGCCCACTTTTTCGATATCGAAAATTTATCAAAGTGGAAAAATGAGATAATTTGAAAACGAATAACGCTAAGCTTAGTAGGTGGATTGGTTTTATGACGTTATGGTTATTGGTTTTTAGTGTTAATTCTGGTTCCCAAATAAACTAAGTCTACTATTTCGAAATTATGGCTGGCAAGCGTGGTTACCAAGGAGCATATGCGCTGACGCATTAACCATCAAACCCATCTTTACCGCTTTTTTCCAGTTTGGAGTACGTAGAACATACTTCGCAGATGTTCAGACCGATGATAACAATGTTATCAGCATACGTCAGTAATTGCACGCCTTTGTAGAACATTGTTCCACAGCGGTAAAGTAATGCAGCTTGTATAATTTTCTCCAGCATCAAACTAAAGAAATGGCATGATAGGCCATGATGACCCAATGAAATCTTGTTTAGTTTCGAACATCTCGGAGAGGTCCTTCCTAATTCCAACTGAGCTGATGGTGCTGCGCATTTTGCACAGCCGTATAAGCCTTGCGGGGAAACAAATTCAGACATAACGGCATATAGGCAGCTCATTTTGGTGCTGTTGAAGGCGGCTTTAAAATCGACGAAGAGGTAATGTGCATAGATTTTTTTTCGCGGTTTCTTCCAAGATTTGGCGCATCTTTTAGACATACATTATACATATCCAGCATAACCTTTGGCATATTTTTAGAATTTTTTTAATGGCTTCTGCTGGAATGCCTTCTGGTCCTGGGGCCTTATTATTCTTCAAGCTTCTTACTGCATCCTGAGCCAAATCTACTTAAGTACTTTTTTGTAACCCATGCTCCAAGGGACACTGTTGACATATACTCGAAGTTCCTCCCATTTCCGTTTCTAACTGCTCCGATAGTAGCTTGTCCAGGATTGACTTAATGGTATTTAATCAGTCTATGCGAGCACTTATTGATCAGCCAGTTTAATCTAATAGAGCTTGAATTATGTAGAACAGATATTTGGGGGCATATTATGTATAACGCAATGATTCGTATTTTCTCGTAAAAATCAAAATTCGTATGATATAAGAACATTCATTCACCTTAGAAAGTGACAGTAAATTTAATTGCCTTTGCCAAATTTTTATGTACTATATAGTGGTGTATGTGAAAACCAGTGACTGTGACGAAATATGTCAACGCATCACACGTAATCTTGCCCTTAAAAAGTTCCTCGAATTCCTCGATAAAACCACATATAAAAGAATGCATATGCGTTAAACCTAAGTTGTATAGAAATACTTATATTTAATTACAAAAAGTTTTAAGTTGACGTTCTACTTAAATTTTTATTCCTGACACGTTGGAACATATCAACCCTCATAAACACGAACACACAAATACATACAGAGATATTCTATTCTAGAAACACGCATTTTTTTTTAACGAGGAAGTGTCGCTTATGTAGTAGAACGAAATTGCGATGAAAAGCAGACACCAAAACCTACAAGAAGAATGTCACATTTTGCAGAAATTGCACGTTATGAGCCACCAACACGTTCTCATAAAAGTTTATACATACTTACATATATGCAAATAATTATGAGCAGCCACAATGCTGACGACCGCTAAAGTGTCTTAGCGTACGCAGCCTCTTTTAAGATTACTAACATGTTTGCGTTGATTAAAAACCATTCATTTACATACATACGAATGCACAAGTACGCAACATTTACTAATGCAAAAAGGTACCCACAAAATAATGCTCAGCTTAGGTAGGGCTTATTTCACATTTCATTCAGTACTTCCAATGTGGGCTCTTAGAAATTTACAAAGATCTTTTTACGAGAGCTTACATGGCCGCCGTGGTATACTCTGCTACAAAAAGAAAAATTGCATACAAATTTTTGGTTCAGCCAATTTGTAGGGCATTTGAGTAAAAGCTCGTTATTTATCTTTCCCAAGAGTACCCAGCAGACTTTGTGCTGCTCAAAATTTGGTTTGCCTACACTTCAAAGGGAGCCTCGCTTCCCTTTTTCAGTCCTTGTTCCATTATCTTTTATTTCCTATTCTATCTTTCTTTCCCACTCCCTCACCCATCCCCCTCTAACTACCGTTCTCACTTCCATTTTCACTCCTACTTCCACTTTCATTGCCACGCTCCGCGGGAAAATGCCTTACTCGAACTAAATAAATTTGTATATTTGCGACTTAAACAAGGGAAGTTCATTCTATAAATTGGTAAAAACAGGACCGATATCTTTATTACATTTTGAGTTATGAGTAGTCAAAATCGACAGTAATTGAGCCGTATACGGGCCATCGTTCGAAACTCGCCTCACCATATTTGGTCGACATGCAAATCAACGACATTCGCGTTAGGGGCCTTTTCTCTCGAACCGTCACATATAGTGAACCGTCACATATGGCAAAGGCTGTAGTATAAGCTTTATAGGTGTACCTGGATACATAGATATTAAAGGTAACTGACAAGTTAACCTTGAAAAACAACAAGGCCGCGGGTGCTGATGGATTGCCTGTGGAGCTATTTAAATACGGCGGCAAGGAGTTGGTAAAGCGCATGTATCAGCTTCTTCGCTAAATATGCGCGGACGAGTGCATGCCCGAAGATTGGAATTTAAGTGTTCCTTTCCCAGTTCACAAGAAGGGGGATACTGCAAATTGCACCAACTATCGCGGAATGAGCCTTCTTAATATCGCATATAAGGTCCTGTCAAGTGTATTGTGCGAAGGATTGAAGCCCACCGTGAATCAACTCATTGGACCTTATCAGTGCGGCTTCATACCTGGTAAATCTACCATCAACCAGATTTTCACAATGCGAAAAATCTAGGAAAAAACCCGCGAATAAAGAATCGACACATCACCTCTTCATCGATTTTAAAGCTGTGCAAAATGACGTTGAGCAACACCATCAGCTCAGTCAGAATTGGGAAGGACCTTTTCGAGCCGTTAGAAACTAAACGGGTTGCAGACAGGGTGACCCCCTATAGTGCGATTTCTTTAATTTGATGCTGGAGAAAATTATACTAGCTGCAGAACTTAAACGCTCTGGAATAATATTCTACAAAAGCGTGCAATTACTGGCGTATGCTGAGGACATTGATATCATCGGCCTAAGCACCCGCGCCGTTATTTCTGCTTACTCCAAACTGGAAAAAGAAGCGGTAAAGATGGGTTTGATGGTGAATGAGGACAAAACGAAGTACCTGCTGTCATCGAGCAAAGAGTTAGCGCATATGCGCCTTGGCAACCACGCTACTGTTCGCAGCCATAATTTCGAAATAGTAATAGACTTCGTTTATTTGGGAACCAGCATCAACACTAGCAACAACATCAGCTCTGAAATCCAGCGAAAATCACTTTTGCCAATAAAAGCTACTTTGTATTAGGTAGGCAATTGAAAAGTAAAGTCCTCTCTCGGCAAACGAAAATCATGCTATACAAGTCACTTATCGTACCCGTCCTGCTATATGGGGCAGAAACATGGACCATGACAACAGCAGATGAAGCGGCTCTGGGAGTGTTCGAGAGAAAAGTTCTTCGAAAGGTTTATGGACCTCTACTCGTTGGCGGTGGCGAGTACCGAAGAAGATTTAACGATGAGCTGTACGAGCAATACGCAGACATCAAAATAGTCCAGCGAATTAAAACGCAGCCGCTGCGCTGGCTAGGCCATGTTATGCGAATTAAATATGACGCTTCGGCCAAGAAAGTGTTTCTATCGGAACCGGCCTATGGAAGCAGAGGTAGAGGGCGGCCACCACTCCGTTGGAAGGCCCAGGTGGAAAACGATCTCTTGGTGTGACCAAGTGGCGCCGGTTGGCAGATGGGAGGAGCGACTAGCGCGCCTTGTTGGACGGCCATAACCGTTTAAACGGTTAAGCGCCAATTAAGTAAGTTAGTAAGATAAGTTAACCAGGAAAAGCTACGACTGCCCACATCTTTCCCGAAAGTAATTCGGCCACCTTTAATTGCATATACTCTGTTTAGTGATCCTTATATTCGAGTTATCAAGGTCGATTTGGCCTTCCTACTATAAACAAAAAGTTATAGTTAAGATTTATCGGCTATGCGATGAAACTGTTTCTATAATCGCCAGCACAATTTTTTGTTGTATATAAATGTAGTAGCCTAGTATAATATTTGCTGTTGTATGAGTTTACATATTTGAAAGAACCCATACATTTTAAATTAGAAAGAACTCGTAATATGGTATTCGTTTAAATCTCATAGCATATACACATTTATAGACCTGCATAATTCTAGGAAAATGTATATGGATGCATGTATGGCATAAGTAAAAAAAAGTACATACGTACATATGTAAACGTGCTTATAGAGATTATATTAATACCCGCAGCAGGCAGGCTAGGGTATTTAGAATATAACCGCGGTTGGTATGACTGTCGTAACAGGCGAAGAAAATACCTTAATGATTCAAGGGGTAGCCAGAAGAATTTATAGCTTCTCCGACGCAATTTTCAACCTTACCCGAAACCCCAGTCTTTAGCAGGCGTGGTTCTGCCGACCCATTATTCTTCAAAGAACTAAGCGATAAAGGAGCGGGGCATATCATGGCTAGTTTAATATGTTCATATTAAATCGTTCCTGATGTGTTCGGGCTTGTCCCTTAATGGTGTTGTTACTGGGTCTATATTTGGTAAAGGACCATCAACGTAAACAACACTCCCTTAAAACTTTGGAGTTGGTCTTCATTGCTACAACAACAGCAACAGCCTTTCTTAATAAATATATATTTGAGTGTAGGCAAAGGGATTCGAGGATGATTTCGATTTTTCAATTCCGGACATTTTCTTTTTTGTCTTTCCCACAAGTGAAGCAGGGGCCAACCTTATCCCAACAAAAATAATATATGATGCGATTGCCCTAAAATTTGGTACAGGAGTACTTCCTTGACTATGTTATTATTTGAGAAACTTTTCTTTCAAGGAATTGGCTTGGTACTTGGGAACCTCTTTGGGCAATTTATATTCAAAAAATTTTCACGCGAAAAGTAGACCAGGGGACGACTTATTCTAAAAAATGTATGGTGCGATTTTCTTGGAATTTGGTAGGGGGTACTTCCTTGACTATCTCATTACTTTGGAAAATTTTATTTCCGAAAATGGAACCAGGGCCAAATATGTCGCTATTGTAATAAACCGTATTTTATACTAGCAGGATACCCGGCGTTGCTCGGGATGGGCAGATACTAATCTAAATAATGTAAAGCATTCCTTCCCTTTACTCAAAGTCCGGCAATCAGTATATAAGATTTTATTGATCTTCCTCAAAATGTATCTTCCAATTTTTCTCATTCTTACGCTTTACAATTTCCTTATCTCTCCCTCTTCTTTTTTTACACCCACTACCTCTCTCATTCTCTTTGTTTAGATCCCTCATTCCTCTAATTTATCATTATTTCCTTTATTTTTCAAACTTTATTTTGTCACACTCAAAATCTCATAACTTAATCAAAATATTTTAGCAGCACAATTTTTGTCGATCATTTCATATAGACAGCTATTTTTAAAATTGAATGTTTAAATTTAATAAAAACTTGTAAATCACTCAATGTAATCGCTTTAACTTTTTGCGAATTCAATGCTATGACCAATCAAAAGTTCTGTCCTTAAGTACGTAAATGCCGTATGAGTAACTTTTGCTGACATACAATATTTGCCGCACCACCCAGTGACGCACATGAAATTGAAAAAAAAAATTTTTTTTTAATTCTTATTTTTGAAATACGAAAAACATTCCTCTTTATCGAAGGAACCTATAGCCAAAATTTGGTGATAATTGAAGTATGGGAAATACGTTTCCATAGGGAACAGGGAACACACAAACACAGGATTTAATTTATATATATAAATAATGTGATTTCCTTAAGATTGAGGGAGAGTAAAAGAAGCGGAAGTAGAATGAAATAAAGGAGAAATGGAGATCAAACGTGGAGAAAAGAATGGAGAGGCAAGTATGTAAAAAGTTTTTTTTTTTTTTTTGCAGAAGCCAAAATAATACAAATGACTCTATTTACTGGTAGAGCAATAATGTCGCAAGGAGGAATATTATCGATCAGGATAACGGGTAAATTACCTTCAATATATAGTATGAAGAACCCATGTATTAATAAACCCTAGTAAGAGAGGTGAAAGGAAGGAGAATAGGAGTTTTAGCGGAAGTTGGACTAGGATTGGAAGTGGGAATGGGAATAGGAAGTTTGGTGGAAGTATGAGTGGGCGTGGGAGCAAGAGTGGACGTGGGAGTAGGAATGAGAGTGGGAGTGAATGTGGGATTGGGAAGTGGGAGTAGGAGTGAGAGTATGACAGCGGAAACAGAAAGCACGGATTGGAGACATGTCCTCTTCAATAGTTCAAAACAAGCCCATTTCTGCTCATTGGAGCAATACACACTTAGGTAACGGTGAAATAAACTAGCAGGAAATACTTTGAAAAATATAAGAACATACTAATGTTTTGTTTATTAAAACAAAAGTAGATTCCTGTGTGTATGCTGCGCGACTTTTATTTAACTGCTACGTGGCCCCAACCCTAGTGCTAAACTTACCTACAGACGAACTACTTGCCTTTAGTACAAGGGGGAGGGGGAGTACTTAGACGGTAGGAGGATTAGTTAGGGTTAAAATCTCACACAAAATTTGAGGCTTTCGATGCTTCCTCCTCCAAAAAAAGAAAAACGGCTAATGCTTCCACCTGAAAAACATTACACGGATCTTGCAGCTAGTAAAATCAGTTTATATCAGGAAAAGTACACTAAGCCGCAGACGATACACCTTTCGTTGTTTTAGCAACTTTGGTGGTGGTTTGGTTTGTGAATTTTTTTCCAGAAAGAAACGTTTTTTCTATCCTGAATTCATTATTACTCATTTTTTGCGTTTTAAGATTGTATGCTGTTGGTGCTATTTTCCTTTTAAAAACAAATTAAGATTTTTAGAAAATTTCATTGTACCTCTAATACAAGTTAAATTTCATCAAACTAACGGTAACCATGCTTTTATGCTCCTAACAATATCTGCCCCGCTTAGAACGTCCCCCATTCCATAAAAGTATGTCCCTATCACTAGGAAGGTTTCAATGGCAGAAACATGCTCAAGGAGCTCGCCAAACCAATGCATGACAGGAGCCCTGCTTAATAAAATTTATCTAAAATATGGTAGGCCAGTAACTAACACTTTACATGACGGCCACGTACGTTCTTACTCAACTGCTTACTTGTGCTTTTACTCGTGAATAGAAATCTAATGCTGTGATATTTCTTAATTAAACATTTGCTTGTGTTTTGGGTCTTTAGATGTTTTATGAATTTTGTCATAAATGAGTTTCATCCCAAACTCTTGCAACATGTGTACATTGCGGCCTTGTCATACATAAATAAAAGCTAAGCTCCTAAGTATACTTCTTGTAGTGCAAAGAAAGTAACTAAGAGCACACATCCATATATACATACATACACAAATGCACGTACTTGCAAAACCACAATTTTACCCAGAAATATCGCGTAAATTACAACACGTGCTTAATGTCAAGTGTTAACAGCCAAACACACATATGTACAAACACACATATGTGCATGATGCTTGTACATGTTAGCCGTACAGGTAAAGCATGGCATGGTTTCATATTAGTGTTTGTAATTTACACCATACAGTAAACGCAATAAATTCAAAATACGAATAAGGTATGTGTATTCCAGTATGGCAAATGGGCTAAATGACTCTAATCTCACAAGAACATTCATTGCCTTTTATGCGCATTTTGACTTGAAACACGTTCGAATAGCTGAATTATGTAGCTTAAAATATAAGCAATTAGAAGTATAACCCATACTACTGTCGGAAAAGGGCTTAGCTCACACCCAACGGCCAGTGTTAATAAATGTCTATCTGAATTCGAATATGCATCTTAAGAATATTTCAAGAACAAACTAGAAAAAGCAGTAGTAGTGTGTGGCCTTTTCATGCGACAAGTTGTATATTGTTGTAAAAGCGTTCATTCAAATTAAAAATCATACTCAGAGAAATCATTAACCGTTTGTTGGACGACTGAAATCTGAGTGTTTTTTGCCCTATATCCAAAAAGGCGGATTTTGCAAGCTGTGCCGACATCGCGGAATCAGCCTTCTTGATGTTGCATTGAACCGGTTGATTAAAGCTTATCAGTGTAGCACCAGACGTGGTAAATATATATACCATCGACCAGATTTTTACCATAGGAAAATCTTGAGAAAAACCCACGAAAAAGGAATAGATGCAAATCATCTTCGTCGATTTTGAAGCCAAGCTGCAAAGCTTTTCCCATTTTGAAGAATATTTTATAACTGGTGTACGCAGACAACATTGATATCATCAGCTCGAACACCAGAACTAGAAGTTTACCCTACTTCAAACTAAAAACAAAAGCGGAAAAGATAGGTTTGATGGTGAATGAGGGCAAATCGAAGTACCGCCTGTCGTAAAGCAAAAAATCGGCGCTATTACATCTTGCCGAACACACCGCTATTGGCAGCCACAATTTCGAAAAGGTAAAAGAATTCGTTTATATGGAAACCAGCATTAATTTTTTATAAAGTTCATCAAATTCTAGAGTTTTTTAATAGGTTAGTGTCATTTAAAACTTTTAAAATGATTGGCTGCAAAAAACTGGAAATTGAAACAATTTCATTCATTGCGCGATTTCAGTTGGTTTGTAATGATGTCCTATACTCGATAAAATATGTACACTTTGAACAAACTTTCCGGATCTTGGAGATGCTTATCTTCGCAATAAACTCTCTCACGTGTCACGTATATATACCTAAAAATTAATCAACATCTTTTTGTTTAATTTGGTTGAATTTCTTAAAGATTTACTTGAAATTCTATTATGGTCTTTAGTTGTCTCACTTTCGATTTTAAGCAGAACTGAGAAAATATAATTTTCAAGTAAAATAAAATAGTCAGGTACAATGTAAAAAAATATTTTTAAGCTCTCGGCCTATTGGCCCTGGGCCTTCTTGGGTTGGCATTTTGCCATTCCTGCCACCCTATTATTACACCACTGTTGTAAGTAGAAACGGGAGCGTAAAGTTTGCCTGTTTCAGAAAATTCTACCTCGCAAAATCCTGCAAAATGTTAAAAAATCCTGCATAGGTAAAATCCTGGTTTTCTAAAATTTTGCTTTTCCAAAATCCTGGTTTTCCATAATTCTGCTTTTGCTAAATCCGGCTTGACAAATTCTGCTTTTAGTGTACTTACCCTTTAGATAAACTTTCTGAACAACGAAATGAAACGACATACGCAGCGAAAGTATTCAAACTCATACACAGCGATTTTAGAAATGAAATAAACAACTTTATACGTAATATGTTTTTATATATGTATGTGTGTATGTATGTAAATATTTTAGTCTAGTAAATTGAAATATTTTTTGCAACTCTCCTGTTGTTGTTGTTGTTGTTGTAGCGATTAGGTTACTCCCCGAAGGCTTTGGGGAGTGTTATCGATGCGATGGTCCTTTGTCGGATACAGATCCGATACGCTTCGGTAACACAGCAGCATTAAGGTGCTGGCCCGACCATCTCGGGAACGATTTATATGGCCACATTAAACCTTCAGGCCATCCCTCCCTCCCCACCCCCTAGTCCCATGAGAAGCTTGGGGTCGCCAGAGCCTCGTCTGTTAGTGAAACGGGATTCGCCGCTCGAAGGAGAGGTTGACAATTGGGTTGGAGAAGCTATATATTGCGCTACACAACCCCTTGAATCCCTACAACTCTCCCCCAATAACTCTCCTCAAATAACTTGGTTGATTTAATTCATTCCTTTTTTTAATAACTCTCCGAAGTTGCTTGTTTTTTTTTTTTTTTTTTAATTTTGTTTCTTTTCTTTCTTATTATTTCTCCATTTTCCCTTCTTTGTATTTGAGTTTTCGCATAAATAAGCTCCTTTTGTAAATTTTGTGCGAGTTTATAAAATTGTGAGGTACTTTCACCTACAATGACTTTTAGTCTACGATGTATAACGGTATTTCTAGTTCCCGCAATTCGCCAATGAACATGTGTACATACATACATATGTATGTATGTTCATAAGGGTGGAATAATAAAATAAAAAATAATGTGTACACAGTGTTGCATTTAAATGTAATATAAAAAATGTTAAAGTGGACATGTCAATACTTTGAAAAGTGCGCACTTTTCAAAGTATTGACATGTCCACTTTAACATTGTTTATATTACGTTTAAATACAGAATTTTCTAATTCGGGATTCTGAGAAGCAGAATTCTAAAAAAGCAGGATTTTAAAAAACAGGATTTTAAAAATCAGGATTTTGCTTTCGGGATTTTTCAAAAACAGGATTTCATTACCAACCCAGTAAAAACAATTTATACAATTGTTTGACCTATAGTAGGAGTAAATAAAATAATTAAAAACAATTTAAGTTGAACGGTTTTCTTGCAAACAATACTTACATTCCCACCCCTCATCAATTTAGAGCGCTGATCAGACAATTAAATAAAAGCATTGGACGCATCAAAATTCTATTGATAGTCATAAGTAAGACCAACTGAACCGTAATCAAGTTATGCTACGCCTCACATTTTTAGAAATTTCACGCGCCAAACGCTTTTATTTAATTTTCTGATCAACGCCCTAGATTGGTGAGGAGTGTGGTGACTAGCACCTGGGACGTACCTAATTATTTTCTAGCTTTTAATGTTATTATTACGCAATGTAAGTATTGTTTTCAATAAAACCGTTTAACTTCAATTTTTTTTATTAATGTTTTTTTTTAAGTTTTTAATCTTTATTTAATTGCCTATTATTTCTGATTATATTTAGCTCACTGAGTGACTCATTATTACAAGTAATCTTTCCTTACAATTTGTTACAACCTAAGTCCTCAATACATAATCCTTCCAAAGACTTTACTCGACTCAGCGCCACGTATGCTTGTCCCTCCTCGAACTCCAAAGTATTTTGATATCACATCTACCGAACTCTATGTAATATTTGTTCCCAATATAAACCAAATCGAACCACAAATACGATTTTTTGAAATATTTCGATCCATGCACCACCTATCGGAATTTTTTTCTCATAATTGCATTGTCATCGGGTTCTGAACTATGTTCCAAGTTTCAAGCTTGTAGCTTATCGGGAAGATACTTAAATTTTAATTACAAAATTTGTAGACAATGGCCGACCGCTCGCTACACAGAGTCAAATTAATAAAACCGTTTAAAAAGATAAGTAACTGTCACGATTAAGCTCAAAGTTCGAGGTCTTTTCCTACAAATTTTTCAGATGGAACCTACCTGTTTTTCGCCCAATCCACCCACCATCTGCAAGGCTGATATCTTTTCACCGATAAGCTTTTCATGGCAGAAATACCCTCAAGTGTTTGCCAAATCACTGCCAAGGCACAACCACGCTTAGTAAAACTTTTTTTCCAATTAAGAAACCTTTTTTCTAGATCTTTTATATTTTTTTGCCGGAATTGCACCCACGAAATTCCGTGTGTTGGAGCAGAGCAGGCATTATAAATGAATAAATTTAACAAATTTAGGGCCAGTTTTGCACTTCCCCTCTTAGCTAAAAAGCCCAAAGTCCAGGTTGAACTCGAGTTTTACTAAAAAAAATGTGGACAGCGTACAGGATGAGCTTGGTGGAAGCACCAGAAGTCGCAGAAAGGTATCAATCTAGTGCTATTTCGATAGTTAAAAGTATTTCTGCTGTCTGAAACTTCTTCCTCTACATGCCGAGGGGTTTTCGCATCAACTCATAAAGTACCTTCAGCCCATTCCAAGGGCTCATTATCCAGGTTTGATGGGTCGACCGCAAACTCCCACCATTCCTACCCTTCTCCAATCTTCTTCCCTGATTGCATTTACCCGCCATATCAAAAAGCTCGTTGAATTTCTACTTATTTTGCTTTACGTGTCCGACGCATTGCTTGTGGCCTTTTGTCTTTTCTCGCATGTGACTCTTTATCCTTCTGAACTTTTTGTTATCAAAACAAATTATTGGATAGGTTGCATTGAAATACAGCCGGGTATACGCTATGGCTGTAAATTATCCAATAGACACAGTTTTTGGGCACCGAAATCCCACCGCCTTAGGGTGTTTTTGAAAGATATTCTGAGATAAGGCTTTTTTTAACTAGCAGCCAAGATTGGGCGATATTCCGCTCAATAGTCTATATATGTGACCCGGCCTATTAAAAAAGAAAACTACTAAGAAACTGAAGAAATGCATTGTTTATTTTTAACAGCTGTTACTCGCAATTTCTTTTTTGAGTCATAAGCCACCTTTTCATAGGCCGGGTCACATGGTATAAATTTTATGAAACTTTTTTTTTCTGAAACCATTAAAATAAAAAAAAATAACACAATTTTGTATTAAATAAAATTTTGTCTAGCCAAGTCAGTATCTTATAAAGCAGTATCTTAGAAGTGTCACAGCAATTTTTCCTGAAAGCATATAAAAATGAATACTAGCAATGGTCGCATCTGCGTCGTTAATTAATTTATCGGTAGTTGATTGTTTTTTATTATTTGTTAGTTTTTACAGTGTTACCAGAAGGTGGCTCGATCAAACTGCAAAATCCATTCAAAAGCCAGTACCTTTGCTTTAAACTTCTTAGTAAATACTAAACATTTTCTAGGATCTATCGTACCTGGTGCTTTTTGATCTGACACTTCAAACCACTGAAGTCTCAATTTAACAATCGCAAAACACGAAAATTAAACATCCTCAAATTCCCTCCTAAAACTCGCAATTAAAAATGCTCGTCATTAGTCTAGCTATTTATAAGATAAGAGTAACTTTTTGGTGAAATGTTGTGGAACTTGTGCATGATCTTTAGCACCCCGCGCTTGGTTACACGGTTTTAATTTTTGGTTGATCATGTCCTAATCTGGCCTCCTCTTACCATATACAATTTACATTGCCCGCCCTACAAAATGAACTTAATATTATATGTAGGGGAATACTGGAGATTTATGCAAGAATCATTTAAATTTTTTTGTACGTTGAAATTCGGTAGGCTGAATATTTATTGAAGAAAGCGCCATCAAATAAGCGAAGTTTCGACACCCTGTATCAACGCAGTCCGTTCATGTTTCAGTCACTCCTCTAGCAGGGTATTGTTTTCTACAATGAAAAAATTTTCATCAACTTTGGCTTTTGGAAATATCAAGTTTATGGAATGATAGCACTTAACGTAAAATTTCCCATAGACTTATTAAATGTCCCGATAATACCCAAATTGGGGTTTAAAGTTGTTTCCATGTATTCAGTTATAAAATCTGATGAAAACATAGCAAACTCTTTAAATAGGAGATCATGTCAATTACCTAGGCCTTTCCATCTAGGACGAGACGCAACCACCTAAACCTCACCGAGGGTTACTACTTGGAGTAATATATTTGGTAATAGTTTACGAAAAACATCAATTAGAAAAAATGATAGCTAGCAATTGCGTTTGTTAAGTCGATGTGTAGAAATAATTGTAAATGATCCCTAAAGTAATTCCAATAAATTTCGTAAAAGTTTATTTTGCTGGCCGGTGTAACAATTTAACCCAAAAGGCACCGCCACCAATTGTCGCTTGCTGTTCAATTAGTAGCGAGTGTTATTGCCTGCACAAAATGGCGAATTTATGAATGGCAGCTGCATCAGATATTTTGTATTACTCTTGTAAGCAATTCCTCTCTTACGTGTTTTATTAATTTAGCGCTTAGCAAGTGGAGCGTATGAAATGTTGTAATTGAACTGCGGTTGTGTGCTATACCGTTAGCCACCTTATGGCAATTTGTGCAACACAATTGACATGTTGAGTTATACACATGTATTATGTTTGGATGTGTATATTGCTGTGCTATTCTGTACTCAAGCAACAAGAAATACTACTTAAGGGTTCAACACTTGATGCAGTAAAATAGCAAGAAGCTATCAAGTGGGGTTATATTTTTTACGCCACCCACAAATGTGAGTACACACATAAATATTTTTCAAGTACATATGTGCCTAAGTATGTATACCTGCGTACAAGTGTGTAGTATATTTAATCCAGACACTTGTACTCCGCTCTTTTATCATTGTCGTAATTCACTCCACTTGTTATTACATTTCGAAATATTTATTGAACTTCTTTGTGTGTACAAATTATCACATACTCGCTCGAAAAATTATTTTCGCTATCAAAGCTATTTCCTTTTTTTAATTTTTTATACCACGTTGCTTCACATATTAAACTGGTAAATATCTCCAAATATTTTGGTAATTTACCTGAATTTGAACCTGTGAATTTGTTTGAATAAAAAAAATAAATTAAAACAAGTAAGGAAGGTAAAGTTCGGGTGTAACCAAACATTACATACTCAGTTGAGAGCTATGGTGACAACATAATGGAAAATAACCATATAGAAAAATGAACCGAGGGTAACCCTGGAATGTGTTTGTATGATATGTGTATCAAATGGAAGGTATTAAAGAGTATTTTATGAGGGAGTGGGCCATAGTTCTATAGGTGGACGCCATTTAGGGATATCGCCATAAAGGTGGATCAGGGTTGACTCTAGAATTTCTTTGTACGATATGGATATCAAATGAAAGGTGTTAATGAGTATTTTAAAAGGGCGTGGGGCTTAGTTCTATAGGTGGACGTCTTTTCGAGATATCGCCATAAAGGTGAACGAGGGGTGACTCTAGAATGTGTTTGTAATATATGGGTATCAAATTAAAGGTATTAATGAGGGTTATAAAAGGGAGTGGTGGTAGTTGTATATGTGAAGGCGTTTTCCAGATATCGACCAAAATGTGGACCAGGGTGACCCAGAACATTATATGTTGGATACCGCTAATTTATTTATATATATGATACAACCAACAGTATTCCTGTTAAGATTTCAAGGTTTTTATTTCGCCCCTGCCGAACTTTTTCATTGTATTGTACTTAATATGGTAGGTGTCACACCCGTTTTACAAAGTATTTTTCTAAAGTTATATTTTGCGTCAATAAACCGATCGAATTACCATGTTTCATCTCTTTTTTCGTATTTGGTATAGAATTATGACATTTTTTCATTTTTCGTAATTTTCGATATCGAAAAAGTGGGCGTGGTCATAGTCTGATTTCGGCCATTTTGTATACCAATACAAAGTGAGTTCAGATAAGTATGTGAACTAAGTTTAGTAAAGATATATCGATATTTGCTCAAGTTATCATGTTAACGGCCTAGCGGAAGGACAGACGATCGACTGTGTATAAAAACTGGGCGTGGCTTCAACCGATTTCGCCCTTTTTCACAGAAATAAGTTACAGTCCCAGAATCTAAGCCCCTACCAAATTTTACAAGGATTGGGAAATGTTTGTTCGACTTATGGCTTTAAAAGTATCCTAGCCAAATTAAATGAAAAAGGGCAGAGCCACGCCCATTTTGAAATTTTCTTTAATTTTTGCATTTTGTTGCACCATATCATTACTGGAGTTGAATGTTGATATAATTTACTTATATACTGTAAACATATTAAATTTTTTGTTAAAATTTGACTTTAAAAAATTTTTTCTTCGATCTTGCTAATTTTTTTTAATCATACATATAGTAATAGGAGTAACATTCGTGCCAAAGTTCATCATGATATCTTCAACGACTGCCAAATTACAGCTTGCAAAACTTTTAAATTACCTTCTTTTAAAAGTGGGCGGTGCCACGCCCATTGTTCAAAATTTTACTAATTTTCTATTCTGCGTCATAAGTTCAACTCACCTACCGAGTCTCATCGCTTTATCCGTCTTTGGTAATGAATTATCGCACTTTTTCGTTTTTTCGAAATTTTCGATATTGAAAAAGTGGGCGTGGTTATAGTCCGATATTGTTCATTTTAAATAGTGATCTGAGATGAGTGCTCAGGAACCTATGTACCTAATTTCATCAAGATACCTCAAAATTTACTCAAGTTATCGTGTTAACGGTCGGACGGACGGACGGACATGGCTCAATCGATTTTTTTTCGATACTGATGATTTTAGTATATAGAAGTCTATATCTATTTCGATTCCTTTATACCTGTACAACCAGCCGTTATCCAATCAAAGTTAATATACTCTGTGAGCTCTGCTTAATTGAGTATAAAAATATTTAAACGGTTTTATTGAAAACAATACTTACATTAAGTAACAATAATATTAAAATTTTTTTTTTATTGTTTTCTTTTCAAGTTCTTAGTCTTTATTTAATTGCCTATTATTTCTCATTCTATTTAGTTCATTTAGTGACTCGTTATTCCATCTCCTTTCTGACAATTTGTTACAATCTATGTCCTCACTACATAACCTCCCAAAAACTTTACTCGAATCTGCGCGACGTATGCTTGTCCCTCCTCGAACTCCAAAGTATTTTGATGTCACGTCTACCGGACTGCATGTAATATTTGTTCCAAATATGACCCAAATTGGACCACAAATATGCGTATTTTTATTAGGTAGCTTTCTCTTCATGTACGTATTATGTGTTCCCAATATGAGCCAAATCGGACCACAGATTCGACTTTTTGATATATTTCGATCCATGCGCCACCTGTCGGAGTTTTTTTCTTATTAATGCACCGTCATCGGGTTCTGAACTATATTCCAAGTTTCAAAAATAAAAAAGTTATAAAAAAATAAACAAGTAAACGTGTCCAAGTTCGGGTGTAACCGAACTTTATATACTCAGCGTGAGCTTCAGTTGTACATTTCATTTCAGATAAATTACTTTTCTACATAACACGTGACACCGTCCGTTAAATGCCTCCTCATTTCCTATTACAATAACTAAAACTTGATAAGTGAAATATCATTGATTCAAAACTATTTTTGGCTAAGTTATAGCTTATTATTCTAGTCTACGACCCTTTTAAATTTGTTTTATATCTATGTTGCCGTGGTCTTTATCCAATCCCGTCCGTTCTTACTAGAAATATATTCTGCTATAAGGAAAATATGTGTACACAATTTCATTACGATATGTTAACTTTTCTTCGAGTTATCGCTCCCGAAACATAAAAAATTGCTTAGACATAAAAGGGGCGGTGCCACTCCCATTTTTTTAAATTTGAAGTTTTTCCTATTTCTTGTTACAAATCCACTTGGAAAATGAAATACCATTGATATAAAGCTCTTTTTTCCAAATATATAGTTAAATTTATTCGTCGACGACCCTTTTAAAAATCGTATATATTAAAGTGGGGACCACGCCCACCGATTTCGTTAATTTTTCTTCAAAGCATTCCTTATAGTAATAGTAGAGGCAACCTCTCTTCCGAATTTTGTTACGATAGGTTTAACGATTTTTGATTTATGATTAGCAATATTTGCAAAATTGATTTTATCACAAGTGGACGGTGCCACGCCCATTTTAAAGAGTTTTTTCAAATTTTTATCAAGAGTCTCAATATCAGTCCTAGTGTCAAATTTCAACTTTCTAAGTATATTATTTACTAATTAATCAGGTTTTTTGTGTTTTCGAAATTGTTATATATATTAAAAGTGGGCGTGGTTATAATCCCATTTCGCTCATTTTCAATACCAATCTATTCTGGGTTCAGATAAGCTCGTGTACCTTTGTGAAGATATCTCAACATTTACTCAAGTTATCGTGTTAACGGACGGACGGATGGACATGGCTCAATCAATATTTTTTTTCGATACTGATGATTTTGACATATGAAAGTCTATATCTATCTCGATTACTTTATACCTGTACAACCAACCGTTATCCAATCAAAGTTAATATACTCTGTGTACAAAGCACGCTGAGTATAAAAAAATCGTTGAACAAATGTTCCGAAAGTGCATGGAGTGCGATTTAAGTATTATATTATCCATAAGGTTTAGAAATACTATCGAAGTACTCTCAAAATAGTCCTCATATAAGTTTGGGGTCAATATCAAACAATAGTCCAAAAATACTTGCGAAGTATCTCATAAATGTGGTTTGTTACAAGCAGATCTCATAATTTTGCGAAGATCGTTATAAAGTGATCCCAAAATTTGCTTGAAAATATCTTCCAAAGGTAGCGATATTATATTGCTATGATCCTTAAAGCAGTTTAGAAAGAATCCTTTAATCTCTCCGAATCCATCCTTAATTTACCCTGAAAAGGTACATATATTTTTTTAAGCAGTCTTGAAATGATCTCGAAATAATTCCGAGAAATAATTCCGGCACTATTCCGAAATAGTACGAAATTATCGAGAAATCGTCCGAATGTAATAGAAAAATTATCTAAAATAGTTTATCTTTAACATACCTCCAAAAATACTGAAATAATATCGGATGTACTACCAAATCAGACCTGCTAACAATCCCGAAAAACATTTTCCATAGGAAAGTAATGTGGAAGAGCCATTAGACAGCTACACTACGATATCAGAGACCGGGTATTGGCAGGGATAATGAATGATAATACAATCAAGTCAAGGAGAACGAATGTGAAATTACTCAAGATATTCTGTGATGGCGTACAAGACTGGATATTGTACCGGACTCTAGGTTAACTTCTACCAAATGTGCGATAAATCAGCCATATTTTCGCCAAAAGCTACAGGCCCATTAAGAAGAAAGTTTTGGATTTCATGCAGCCTATCACCCTCAATCCCCCATTGGGTAAAAACAGCAAATATGAAGCCGTATTTTATTATGGAGTGACTGGACAGTGCTGGACAGTCACACAAAAAATAACCTTCCTTAAGAAATAAGAGCGCCGTCACTTTGGTTACTCCTAGAACTCTGTGACAACTAATGAAACGAAATTCAATCTCTCCTTTCAGCTTTAGTGTACGCCGTACTCTGACTGTGGAAATAGATACAGTGATTGCTTGGTCCCTTTCCAGCTTTACGGTGGGGAGCTAAACGCCCAAAAACGATGATTCCCAATCCACGGCAGCCAAAAATTTGAAATGTTGTTGTAGCGATAAGGACACTCCTCGAAGGCCTTGGGTAGTGCTATAGATATTGATGGTCATTTGCTTGATGCAGATCCGGTACGTTCCGGTAACAAGTTCCATTAAGGTATTAGCCCAACCATTTCGAGAACGATTTGGTATTACTACGTGAAACCTTCTAGGCGATACCGCCCTGCCACACTTTACAACCATGAGGAACTTGGGGTCCTCAGAGCCTCGCCTGCGCTGTCCACCCCTTGAAAGGGTTACGGTACCTTGAATAAATTCAGTATTTTAATCATATTTTACGACAGGCATACTTGCCGCGCGTATATTCTAACCCCCTAACCCACTGGGGGGTTGGGTTCATAGATCTGACACCTTAAATCATTGGTGTGGTATACTAATAGGATTCGTGGTATACTACGCTGATGATTTACGGTGTCAGGTCACTGTAAAACTAGATTGCTCTACCCACTGTTTTAAAATTGCTAACACCCCGACTTATATGATCCCTATCCCAAATATCATTGTTCTCGATCAAAAAGAGTCGCTCACGGCTAACTTATACAAAATTAGCAAACCTCAATTTCTATGGACCATATAGTCAAAATCATTGGTCAAGTTGGATATATGTTCTTAAAGATACGTGTTATGTGCAAAATTTCAAACAAATACCTCCAGCCATTGTGGGTCTATTGAGTAACGAAACGATGTCAAAGAATTAAAAAGTCATAAATGTGTATCTAAGTATGAATAAGCACGTTGTTTTATTGAAATCAAACCAATTAGGTTAGGTTAGAGACGACTCTTCAAAAATACAATCTATATATATAAAAAGAAGTGTACATTTTGATTGTCACTCCATAACTCGAGAACGGATAGAAAGATTGCCATGACATTTTTAGGAAAGATACAGAAAGGAGATGTGATGGTTAGTTGATTTTGAAATCCCAAATCGGTTTAGCCACTAGATATAAAAATGAATGTTTGTATGTATGTCATCGATGAAATCAAAAACTACTAGACCGATTATTAAGAAAATTGGTATATATATGTACTTTTCCACGAGGAAGGTTTGTATAATGAGTACTTTGATACCGGGTGACCAGAGTCTCGAGATATAGGCCAAAACATGGACCCGGGTAACTCCAGGAAGTGTTTGTATAATATGGGTATCAAATGGAAGCTCTTTATGAGTACTTTGACACTGGGTATTTTTCGTACCCCTGGGTGACTAGGGTCTCGCGATATAGGCCAAAACGTGGACCCGGCACCCCTAGAATGTGTTTATACAATATGGATATCAAATGAAAGCTGTTGATGAGTGCTTTAGTACAGGGTAGTTTTCATACCTATTGGTGACTAGGGTCTCGAGATATAGGCCAAAACGTGGACCCGGGCGCCCTAGAATGTGTTTATACAATATGGATATCAAATGAAAGCTGTTGATGAGTGCTTTAGTACAGGGTAGTTTTCATACCTATTGGTGACTGGGGTCTCGAGATATAGGCCAAAACGTGGACCCGGGCGCCCTAGAATGTGTTTATACAATATGGATATCAAATGAAAGCTGTTGATGAGTGCTTTAATAATTTTTAATACCGCTGGTTGTCTTGGGTCTCGAGATATAGGCCAAAACGAGGACCCGGATACCCCGAGACAATGTTTATACAATATGGATATCCAATGAAAGCTGCTGATGAGTTCTTTAGCACAGGGTAGTTTTCATACCTATTGGTGAACAGGGTCTCGAGATATAGGCCAAAACATGGACCCGGATACCCCTAGAATGACATGAATTAATAATACCCACATACCTATTTACATAAGTCCTATTCGATTTTCCTGAAACTTGGTATATACATTTGCCTATATTAGTATATACTATGCTTTTTTCCGGGAAGTAGACCAGAGACGGACTGGGACTGTAATTAGGACTACGACTGAGACTGAGACTCGGAGTGGGACTGGGACTGAGACTCGGAATGGGACTGCAACAAAATATATACCACCCTCTGGGACTGGCAATAAGATATGAAGAAGAATGAGAAAAACTTGAGAGAAGAGAAAAGAGAGAAAGAGGAGACTGAGAAAGAGATAGAATGAGACGAAGAAGGAGATAGACGAAGCGAAAAATACCGAGGAGGAGTGAATACAAAGATTAGGAAAAGTGTAGAGGGCGAGGGCAGAGTTAGACGGAAAAAGCTAATTAAAATGTATGCAGATATTCCAAAGTTAGGGCAGAACAACGTCTGCCGGGTCTGCTAGTATTTATATAAAATTAAAACTATAAATCAGTTTATTCACATGGGTATGGACTATTCACTGTCGCCATTTCTCTCTTGTTCATTTAAACTTTATTCATTTTTTTTTTTTTCATTTCAACTACACGCCATTGCAAACTTGCTTTATAACTTTAGTGGTTCATTTGTGTATTCGCATTTGGGTGTGATCTAATATACACGAGTTATGCTAAGCTCTTCAGCGTTGATTACTTTTTCGTTGCTGAAACTTCAATTCAAACAATTCAGCTAATCTATGCTTGCCAATATTTCTCTTCTAATACTTTTTTTCACGCCGTCAAGTCCATTTCATGTCCAGTTTGAGCTTTACTTATATTCCATTATTGTGTGGGTACGTGTATGCTATACGCATCAGAGCGTATGTGATATACGCTTCAGCGAATTCTTTTTAGTTGAACGTTGTTAGCATACTGATCTGCTACTTAAAAAGCTTTCAAGCAATAACACTTAGTCTTGTCGCATGCACTACAATTCTAAGACTTATACATTACATACAAATGCATTTATTTATACGAGAACTTACAATATAGGAATGAGGAATCATTACTTTGTTATCTTTAGATATTTAACATTTTCTTTCATCCTTTCACTATCAGTTTATCGCAAAACTTTGTGTAAGTGTATTAGTGTTTCTATATATTTTTATGTATACCGCAGTATGTTATCACATCGGAGGTTTCTTTATTCAACACTGCATTATTTTATTACGCTGTTGTCCCATAAGACAGTTTTTTCTTGTTCTATTATTGCTTGAATTGAATACTCTCTGCTGTAAGCAGTAAGCTATAAAACTATTCACAATACCCGCTTTTCCGCTATCACAATCTCACTAAAGTACTAGCAATGTCAATAGTATATTAAGTTTAAATTTCCTTTGGGTTGACTATAGTTCACCTTTATGGAGGAAAAAGTATTGAAAATTTGGAAACCATTTTGATTCCTTAGGCCCAGTTTTCGGTATAAGTTCAACTCAGTTTGTCAGTTAAATTACGCTTAAACTTATTCTGTAGTTTTTCATTCTACTTTAACTGAATTTTAAGCTGAGCATAGGCGGCCGATCTGGCAGGGTTAGACACTAGTTAACGTATCAGTTATTTGCGTTCGTTCGAAATCGCGTCGAGTATACCCAACAAGCATTTGGGATTGAGTACCATTAGAGCTCATGCTGACAACTAGGCATAACTCTAAAACCTCAAGAGTTCTATCGAAACAGTTGCTCAACTCTACAATCATAGCATTGTCACTCAGCAAAAGAGGGAATTTTTTATAAAGCAAAAAATGTTGTTACTTAAGTAGAAAAAATTTAATTAATAATTTGTAGTTCTCTAACTGGACTGAAATATAAGATTCCATACTACAGTCATTTCACGAAAACAAAATAAAAAATATATATAATTTAAAAAATAAATAAATGTTACACGATAACCTCCGAAGAGATTGTAGGCCGAGCTTCTCTTCCAATTTGGGTCGTTCTCCTTTTAATTTTTCCTACAAATTGGCGGGACGGGTGTTACTTGTTTTATTCCGACTCCGAACGGCATCTGCAAGGCAGATGAGTTTTCACCGAGAGCTTTACATGGCAGAAATATACTCGGAGTACTCGCCAAACACTGGAGATGTCGACCCCGCGTAGAAAAATTTGTCTAAACAGCTGTTGGTTTTGGTGGTACCACCACGGAGATTTTTTTCAACTGCACCTCAGCTTGATATGCAATGTAGGATATCAACTGAAGACATGTGTTGAATATTCGTTTAAGGACTGTACATTTTTCAAAATCTCTCGAAATTAGCATAATAATTGCAAAATATTAGTGGCGTTGGTGATCAACTCCAGAACTATCTGGTTTAAAATAATTAAATAATGATTTTTGACATCACTTCCTAAACAAGATTTATATTTCGCTGGAGAATATTTACCCATGTTTGTTGGGTAAACAAAATCCAGCTGTTGCCGTAACTACAAATTATCTTAAACTTAAACTTAAACTGTGACTGAAAGGCTCCTCAGTAGTTTAACTGGAGCTTAAATTTGACTAGAGTTTAGGCAAACTGAGTTTAAGCTTAGCTTAACCAACTTCTGAAAAATCGCGGTTAAACGCATTCGATTAAGTTAATTAACAACGCAATTATTGAACGCAATTGAGTTATTGCAATGCAATGACAAGTGAAATTTGTGCTTCACAGGACGCATAAACAAATAAATAAATAAACCCACTTTAAACCTTACTGGTACCCTGTAGGGAAAATCGCCAGTACAAAACTAGTGTGCATCTAGTTCATTCCGACCCAGTACTAGTTCACCGTCCATCTCTTTTGCATGCTTTTTACTGGCAAATTTAACGCGACGATGTCCTAGGTGGTGAAAAGTGTCACCGTTGCACCGTCACTAGTTCTGAACTAGATAAAAATTTCCAAATTAGAACTAGTCCTTTATTGACAATTGTCGATAGTTCTGAAACACTATTTACTGCTAAGTTCTAGTTCTTGGTACTTTTTGGTTGGTTGCTAACAGGTCCGAAATTCTACATGTTGCTTCCAGTACGACTTTTTCCCCTTTATCGATAGTTCCGAGCTGGCGGAAAAGTTTAGGAAAAAAGTCATACTCATGATCGAAGCTACTTAAAATGGGTAGCACTATTTACATTGGTGGTATATTTCTCAAAAATATGTTAAGTATGAAAAACAAAAAACCAAACTGCCTATTTAATAACTGGAGAAAATCTAGCTTATTTGGTTCTTTAGGTCTAGTTCCGAACCAGAAATTTGTATCACTAGTTACTGACTTTTCTTGCAGGTATGTCAGACCTACTTAGTTTACCATCGACCGCTATTTTCAGTTAAGACAACTGTGTATTCGTGTTACCCTGTGAGACAAGAGATACATACACGCCTCTGCCCAGCGTAGAAAGCGCACTCGGAGAAAGAGGGAATTCCATCCACTGCCATCGAGACGATATTTGTGAAACAGGCAGCTTATAAATTCTCTACTTGGCTCTCACTGAGAGCAGATTTCAACATATCGATGTAAACGAGCAGTGAGAGTACATTTCTAACCGAACGGCATATAAATTAAAAAATTTAAGCGCGCCTGTAAATTAACTGATATTATGAAGATACCTCCGTTACCACGGTACGGATGGATGCTGCTTCAGACACAGCAGTTTACGGAGGTAAGGTGAAAATGGCCGCTTCACAATATGCCCACACTGCTACCACGACAAAAAAGGTGAAACACACCATTAAAAATTAAGGCCTATGTATGGTATTAAATAAGTTCGTTATCACAAAACCTATCCTACTTGCTGCTCCTAGATCTGATTGTGGTATCACTACTATTAGCCAGAGTCTCGACCTCGGGAGCGCAAAACACAAACACAAAATGTGAGCAATCGTTTCCAATAGCCACCCGCATTTCAAACATGTACTGTCAGTGACGAGACATTATTTCATAGCATGTAATACCATAAACCCCAATCTGATAAGGATGACTGCGGCACAGCTTAGAGGGTTGCGCCCTCCTGACCTAGCTCATTTCCATAGAATATCATATGCCAGGAAAGCCAAAATATGTATGTTCCGAATATTTTTATTTTCAGTGATATTTCACACCCTAATATACTTCTAGAGAGAAGCAACATCAAAATATTTAGAAAAAGTTCTTACAGTAATGGTTTCGTAAATTTCTAAGGTCTATATTTGCCATAAAAATCTTCTCACCGAATATTCATTTCTTGAATATGGCTTTGGAGTCAGCCTAAAGAATGTAGGCCATCACTTTCATTTTCGCAGACCCAAGGTAAAGACTCACCAAATACAAATAAAAGAAATAAGAAAGTAGCACGACGTAAGTTAGGCTTCGTTGGACTATTGCGTATTGTATTTATGGTTTATTTTATTTTTTTATTATTTTTTTTTTTATACATTACTTTCTTGCACGTTTACTTATATCTGAATCTGAGACACCAAATTCTTTTGAGCTATTATAATTCATGAAAATTTTAGAACAGAACCCTCAATAAATACAGTAGCAGTCAAGAAAATATTGGCAATTGGCGGCCCTGGAAATTGAGCTAATGACAACGGACCCACTATTAGAGTGAGTCTTACTCGTGCAGAGCCAGGAATTCATATATTCTGCATCACAGCAGCGTTTTAGTACTGAACGAATTTCAATTATTCAATTTCACGCTGTGGGGTTGACTCAGGGGCGTAGCCAGAAAATTGCCTTGGGGGGTTCAAAAAAAATTCAGTACGTGTATTTAGAACATGATATGAAAAAGGTTACATTAAAAACTCAAGCGCATGCGTTGGCTTTTCTTTGCCATTTCATCTAAAACTTCATCAGCGGTAACAATTTGATCACGGTGGATGCTTGGTGATGCACAGCCATTCAATCGATTTTCACACATCGTGTTTCTCAAATAGTTTTTAATCAGCCTAAGAGTTGAAAAAGATCTCTCGTTAGTTGCCGTTGTTACTGGAAGCGTACACAATATTTTCAACAACATGTGAACATTGGGAAAAGCCACAGAATAGCATTCCTGTAATATTAATCATAGATAATTGATAAAAAAAAACGAAGTACCTCCTTCAGGAATAAGTAGAATTCATGCTTTTTGAGCCTATAGATGAAATCTAACGTATACGTATATAAAATTCAAAAGAAAGAAACTAATCGAATGGAAAAAAATTTTATTTAAAAAAGTCATATCTACACGGAAAAAACACTAATGTGTTTTTTACATTTTAAAATGTGAAAAACACATTATTTTTTCTTTTATCAAATAATTTGAATTTTGAAATGTGTTTTTGATATGAAAAAAAATGTAGATATTACATTATAATAATGTGTTTTCCACATGGGAAATAATGTCAAATTTGCATTGCATTTCAAAATAGGAAATGTGTACTTCGAAAAAACGCTGTAAATTTATCATTATTTAAATGTGGAGAATAAAATCAAAGTACGAGAATTAGTATTGTTTAGTTCGGCAAACAAACATAACCGTAAGCAACGTTTATACGTATGTTTATATGTAGCTTGTCGCCGGTACGTAAGGGCAGAAGAATCATGCAAATACTCAGACGCATGGAGTTTTCATATTTGCCTTTTCATTCCGATGAATGTAATCGCGGTTGAGGCAAACGATCAAATGCCTGAATTGATTATATTCACGCATGCAATAATTTGGTTGATTTTAAATCAATGCCGATTATGTTCGTTTAAGCAAGTTGGATCCAACGTTGTTGTGTTCGATTTTTGCTGTTATTTGATATGTATGTAGTTGGTCGTTAGGCAAATTTATAAGGAAACTTCTTTATGAAATTATAGTAAAAGTTAACATGTACATTTGTATATTTAATAAATTGCAGAATTATTATAAAACAGAATATGATTAAAATATAAGTGTTCATTTCGTACATACATATGCTTGCACATTAAAAATATAATACCACCAACAAAGTAAATACGTAGCAAAATTATAAAGAAATTTATTAACATAAACATAAAAACATCAAATATTTGAATTGTAACGACCTAACAAATCAAATGATCCTGAGGCAAGGGGAGGGGTTAAACCCCAAAACCCAAAGGGTGCGGAAGTTGCCTTATTTAGCAACAATAAAGGATAATTCTAAAGAAGCATTTTCTGACTTCCACCGGCCAAACGAATGACGAACAAATTAAGATGCAGCGTATGGAGAGGGCACTTAGCGATGAGAGAAATGAATTTCGAGCCTCAATTAGGTGTGTGCGGACAAGTTTTAGGACTTTTTGGAGGCGCATCTTTATATTTATATTTTGAGAACCCTTGTTTCATATGACAATCAGCCCATTTTCTTCCCGCACTTGAGCTAAAAATTTAAACGACCCTTCAAAAAATAATGCGACTAATCCCAGAAGACAGCGGTCTACCATTGAATTCTTTTGTCTACATTGGGGCATAATTGATCCCCTCTAGTCCCTTTTGGGTGCAGTTGGTATTAGTCAGGTTGAAATCTATGTAGCTCATTTTAAGGAATATAAAAGAAGCGACAACAATCTGAGTTAAACAAATAAATAATAAGTGATTAATTCGAATCACTTAAGAAAAATGCGGAACCCTATACCGAACCTAAATGACTTCGACCATATGTTCCATTTTCGTCGACCCATACCTCTTGGATTGAGTTGGCGACTTAATACTTTTTTAACACGCTTTTATTAGCTTGGTCTGTATGTAACGGAATCTTTGAGCATTTTCACCGGTTTATAGAAGTCTGATTAATTTGAAACTTTGCATACATATAAAGGACCGATGACAATGCATTAATGTGATGGTGTGGTGACATAAGGTCAACGGCCATAAGGTCAATTGGCCTTATTACCACTTTGAATGGCCATAAGTTTGATTGAAACTTTGCACACATATCAAGGCTCGATGACAATGCATTAATGTGATGGTGTGGTGACATAAGGTCAACGGCCATAAGGTCAATTGGCCTTATTACCACTTTGAATTGCCATAAGTTTGATTGAGACTTTGCACAAGTATCAAGGCTCGATGACAATACAATAATGTGATGGTGGGGTGACATAAAGTTAACGGACATAAGGTCAATTGAACTTATGAAAACCCCAAATGGCCATATATTGGAAACCTTACACATAATGCGAAAAACGCATTCCTTTATTAATGATAGAAGTGGATGCATGGCACATCTACGAAAGAGCATACTGGAGCTCTTTTTTAACACGCTTCTATTAGCTTGGCCTGTATCTATGTAACGGAATCTTTGAGCTTAATTTTCACCGGTTTATAGAAGTCTGATTAATTTTAAACTTTGCATACGTATCAAAAACCGATGACAATGCATTAAGGTGATGGTGTGGTGAAATAAGGTCAACGGCCATAAGGTCAATCGGCCTTATTACCACTTTGAACGACCATAAACTTGATTGAAACTTTGCACACGCACCCCACGCTTTTTACTCTGAATTAAATTATTCTGTTAGTAACTTAAATTTTATTATAATTTCATTTTGAGGTGATTAACTATAAACGATTGTTTGACCTTCTACTACTGTTATATAAACTCTTTTTAATTGAAAATTATTTTCTATTTTTTAGTTCGGTTTGCTATAAAAGCGTGTTTTTTTAGTTTTTTTAAACTATTATTTATTCACATAAATCTATCTAAAAACAGTTCAACTCATACAAAGAGATCATAACTGACATTAGTCGCATACTCCCTTCCGACTCATCCCAGACACATCCTAGACCAATCGCATTTTTTGCACGGTAATCTCTAATAACTATCAAAAATCAACAACTCAATAGCACTGTTGTCTTTTATGACCATCTCTACATATAAGTGCAGTTTATAAATGTGTGCGTGTGTACGTTTAGCTTGTTTACTGTCATATTCGGGGGTAATAATAAAAAACGCAAATGCTTTTTATTGCTTTATGTGCGTCGATTTCATTATTTTATTAAAATTAGAATTTAGAAATGTTTCATTTTAGTAAAACACCTTGTAAGCGCCTACGATCCCCACGACAACGAAGCATTTTTTAATAACGCACAGAAAAAATATTGCTTCGTACTTTCTTGTTTGCGTTTTCTCAAATACCTATGCAAATATTTTCACAGTTTGAATCTTTAGCTCCGTTCTTCTATTGGCACTTTCATTTCTTGTCACTTGCTTATTAAATATTTATATGAATTGGCAGAGCTGTGGTTGGTTTACTTGGCTTAGTTTGATTAAAATACATGTTTTACGTTTTTTTTCTTTTAATAACACAAAAGATGAAGACAAGCTTTGCATCCTGGACAATTAATTTTCATTGGATATAAAGTTAATTACATTTAACATGCGCAGTTTGGGAAATGGTTCTTTTGAAGATTGTATACTAGCAGTATTTTAAACCCCATCGACTCAAGCCAATTAATTAAATTTTATTTATTTATTTACTTTTTGTGGGGCTATTTATAAATATTAAATTGAGCCTATTTTCTTTCCATTATGTATTTGTATGTGAGTGTAATCAATGGAGCTATGGAATTTGTATATATGAATATACCGGAGGTTTGTTTAATTATGCAGGTAGCTGATCTAGTGAAAAGAGAAATAAAGCAATTTCTCTCACTTTAGAAATAATATAATTTTTATTTCTATTATAATTAAAATCCAATCCTTGTTAATTAGGCCTTAAAGTTGTATTAAACGGAACATCTTAATATATAAAAAACACGTGTCACACAATTGAGGCCAATTGACTCCTAAACTACTGAACCGATTTTGAATTTGTTTTGCACCCCGTGTGTAGTTTGATCTAAATTGGAATATACGATAGGCGACTGGGTGACTAGGGTCTCGAGATATAGGCCAAAACGTGGACCCGGGTACCCCTAGAGTGTGTTTATAGAATATGGATATCAAACGAAAGCTGTTGATGATTTGCTTTAGTAGAGGGTAATTTTTATACGCCTGGGTGACTAGGGTCTCGCGATAAAGGCCAAAACGTGGACCCGGGTACCCCTAGAGTGTGTTTATAGAATATCGATATCAAATAAAAGATGTTGATGATTGCTTTAGTAGAGGGTACTTTTCATACCCCTGCGTGACTATCTAAGTATATAAAAAGCACGTGTCACACAGTTGAGGCCAATGGACTCCTAAACTACTGAACCGATTTTGAATTTGTTTTGCACCCCGTGTGTAGTTTGACCTAACTTGAAATATAGAATAGGTGACTGGGTGACTAGGGTCCCGAGATATAGGCCAAAACGTGGACCCGGGTACCCCTAGAGTGTGTTTATAGAATATGGATATCAGATAAAAGCTGTTGATGATTGCTTTAGTAGAGGGTACTTTTCATACCCCTGGGTGACTAGGGTCTCGAGATATAGGCCAAAACAAGGACCCGGGTACCCCAAGAGTATGTTTAAAGAATATGGATATCAAATGAAAGCTGTTGATGAGTGTTTTAGTAGAGGGTAATTTTCATAACCCTGGGTGACTAGGGTCTCGAGATATAGGCCAAAACGTGGACCCGGGTACCCCAAGAGTGTGTTTATAGAATATGGATATCAAATAAAAGCTGTTGATGATTGCTTTAGTACAGGGTACTTTTCATACCCCTGGGTGACTAGGGTCTCGAGATGTAGGCCAAAACATGGACCCGGGTACCCCAAGAGTGTGTTTATAGAATTCGATATCAAATGAAAGCTGTTGATGAGTGCTTTAGTAGAGGTTAATTTTCATATCCCTGGGTGACTAGGGTCTCGAGATATATGCCAAAACATGGACCCGGGTACCCCAAGAGTGTGTTTATAGAATATGGATATCAAATAAAAGCTGTTGATGATTGCTTTAGTACAGGGTACTTTTCATACCCAAAATTTTGCGTTTATATTTAAAAGGGTTCATGTCCTCAACTTGCGCCCGTTTATTAATAAATACATTGTTCCAAAGGATGTTGAACAGCAAGAAGGTTCATCGCTTGCTTGCAAACTAACCATTAAACCCTTAGTTCGCAAGTAAGAGAGAAAGAATTCAACATACCGTTTAATATGTAACAATTTTCTTGCCATGTAGTAAATTTCATAGTCACGAACTGATAGTCCTAGTTCAGACATCCATCCAAATTGCTGGCAACGAATTTCTTTTCACCCACCTTTTTACTTTGCTTCGTCACCCTCTCGCCCACCAACGGGGTGAAAAAAAGGGTTGCCGACAATTTGTATCTGTATCTAAGCTGGGAATATCAGTTCGCGACTAAGAAATTCACCACGTGCGATATAGATCGATAGTATGTGATGTTGATTTCTCCCGTTATACGATCTTATTTGGTTATGTGATATCCCCACTTATTTTTTTCCAGTCAAATTTCATGGCCATAATACAGTATATTACAGATAGAGTAGTAGTAACGTATCATGTTTGTAGACATTTTTGGTGTATAAAAAATGTTTGAAACGAGAATATACCCCAGTTCAATAATAAAACATGATCGACGAGTCATCTAACAAAACAAAATCAGTTGTTCTAAAAATAAGAGGGCAATGCTCCCAGTCTAGGAAAGGCAGTAAACGCAAAAAATATTCCAGGTGTTCTAGACCAAATATACAAGACTCAAATAACGCACCACTTACATAACTAGTATCTTTTCCATCTGATCCTGCAAGAAGCGCCAAAAGTTAAAAAGTTTCAAAAATGCAGCGCAGATGTGCATAAAATGTGTCCTATATATTTTCTCTGCTCTTATTATATTTATATTTTATCTAACACCTACTAAACATAAAAGAAAAAGTTACAGCGATCCAGATTCAATTGAAAACAAGTAAGGAAGGCGAAGTTCGGGTGTAACCGAACATTACATACTCAGCTGAGAGCTATGGAGACAAAATAAGGGAAAATCACCATGTAGGAAAATGAACCTAGGGTAACCCTGGAATGTGTTTGTATGAAATGTGTATCAAATGGAAGGTATTAAAGAGTATTTTAAGAGGGAGTGGGCCATAGTTATATAGGTGGAAGCCATTTAGGGATATCGCCATAAAGGTGAACCAGGGCTGACTATAAAATTTGTTTGTACGATATGGGTATCAAATTAAAGGTATTAATGAGCGGTTTAAAAGGGAGTGGTTGTATTTGTATATGTGAAGGCGTTTTCGATATATCGACCAAAATGTGGACCCGAGTGACCCAGAACATCATCTGTCGGGTACTGCTAATTTATTTATATATGTAGTACCACGAACAGTATCCCTGCCATGATTCCAAGGGCTTTTGATTTCGCCCTGCAGAACTTTTTCATTTTCTTCTACTTAATATGGTAGGTGTCACACCCATTTTACAAAGTTTTTTTCTAAAGTTATATTTTACGTTAATAAACCAATTCAATTACCATGTTTCATCCCTTTTTTCGTATTTGGTATAGATTTATGGCATTTTTTTAATTTTTCGTAATTTTCGAAATCGAAAAGGTGGGCGTAGTCAGTAGTCGGATTTGGCAATTGCTTATACCAATACAAAGTGAACTCAGATAACTACGTGAACTAAGTTTAGTTAAGATATATCGATTTTTGCTTAAGTTATCGTGTTAACGGCCAAGCGGAAGGACACACCGTCTACTGTGTATAAAAACTGGGCGTGGCTTCAACCGATTCCGCTTTTTTTTATAGAAAACAGTTATCGTCCTAGAATCTAAGCCCCTACCAAATTTCACAAGGATTGGCAAATTTTTGTTTGACTTATGGCACTAAAAGTATTCTAGACAAATTAAATGAAAAAGTACGGAGCCACGCCCATTTTGAAATTTTCTTTTTATACTCAGTTGAGCAGAGCTCACAGAGTATATTAAGTTTGATTGGATAACGGTTGGTTGTACATATATAAAGGAATCGAGATAGATATAGACTTCCATATATCAAAATAATCAAGATCCAAAAAAAATTTGATTGAGCCATGTCCGTCCGTCCGTCCGTCCGTCCGTCCGTCCGTTAACACGATAACTTGAGTAAATTTTGAGGTATCTTGATGAAATTTGGTATGTAGGTTCCTGAGCACTCATCTCAGATCGCTATTTAAAATGAACGATATCGGACTATAACCACGCCCACTTTTTCGATATCGAAAATTTCGAAAAACCGAAAAAATGCGATAATTCATTGCCAAAGGCGGTTAAAGCGATGAAACTTGGTAGATGGGTTGACGTTATGACGCAGAATAGAAAATTAGTAAGATTTTGGACAATAGGCGTGGCACCGCCCACTTTTACAAGAAGGTAATTTAAAAGTTTTGCAAGCTGTAATTTGGCAGTCGTTGAAGATAGCATGATGAAATTTGGCAGGAACGTTACTACTATTACTATATATGTGCTAAATAAAAATTAGCAAAATTGGATAAAGAACACGCCCACTTTTAAAAAAAAAATTTTTTTTAATTCAAATTTTAACAAAAAATTTAATATCTTTACTGTATATAAGTAAATTAAGTCAAAATTCAACTCTAGTAATGATATGATGCAACAAAATACAAAAATAAAAGAAAATTTCAAAATGGGCGTGGCTCCGCCCATTTTCATTTAGTATGTCTAGAATACTTTTAATGCCATAAGTCGAACAAAAATTTACCAATCCTTTTGATATTTGGTAGGAGCATAGACTCTATGACGTTAACTGTTCTCTGTGAAAATGGGCGAAATCGGTTGAAGCCACGCCCAGTTTTTATACACAGTCCACCGTCTGTCCTTCCGCTCGGCCGTTAACACAATAACTTGAGCAAAAACCGATATATCTTTACTAAACTTAGCCCACGTACTTATCTGAACTCACTTTATCTTGGTATAAAAAATGGCCGAAATCCGACTATAACCACGCCCACTTTATCGCTATCGAAAATTACGAAAAATTAAAAAATGCCATAATTCTATACCAAATACGAAAAAACGGATGAAACATGGTAACTGTTAGTGTTATTGAATATATAAATAAATTAGCAGATGATTTTCTCGATCACCTGATCCACATTTGGTCGATATCGCGAGAACGCCTTCACATATACATCTAAGGGCCACTCGCTTTTAAAACCCTCATTAATACCTTTAATTTGATATCCATATCGTACAATCACATTCTAGAGTCAACCCTGGCCCACCCTAATGGCGATATCTCGAAAAGGCGTGCACCTATAGACCTAATGTCCACTCCCTCTTAAAATGCTCAGTAACACCTTTCGTTTGATACCCATATCGTAAAACATTCTAGAGTCACCCCTGGCCCACCCTAATGGCGATATCTCGAAAAGGCGTCCACCTATAGACCTAATGTCCACTCCCTCTTAAAATGCTCAGTAACACCTTTCCTTTGATACCCATATCGTACAAACATTCTAGAGTCACCCCTGGCCCACCCTAATGGCGATATCTAGAAAAGGCGTCCACCTATAGACCTAATGCCCACTCCCTCTTAAAATGCTCAGTAACACCTTTCGTTTGATACCCATATCGTACAAACATTCTAGAGTCACCCCTGGCCCACCCTAATGGCGATATCTCGAAAAGGCGTCCACCTATAGACCTAATGCCCACTCCCTCTTAAAATACTCAGTAACACCTTTCGTTTGATACCCATATCGTACAAACATTCTAGAGTCACCCTTGGTCAACCTTTATGGCGATATCTCGAAAAGGCGTCCACCTATAGAACTGAGGATTACTCGCTTTTAAAATTCTCATTACCACCTTTCATTTGATACCCATATCGTACAAACACATTCTAGAGTCACCCTGGCCCACCCTAATGGCGATATCTCGAA
Source organism: Eurosta solidaginis (assembly GCF_040869045.1). Classification (NCBI taxonomy): domain Eukaryota; kingdom Metazoa; phylum Arthropoda; class Insecta; order Diptera; family Tephritidae; genus Eurosta; species Eurosta solidaginis. The sequence continues at coordinate 220,274,946 of NC_090323.1, read as the reverse complement.
AAGGCGCCCACCTATAGACCTAATGCCCACTTTCTCTTAAAATGCTCAGTAACACCTTTCGTTTGATACCCATATCGTACAAACACATTCTAGAGTCACCCTGGCCCACCCTAATGGCGATATCTCGAAAAGGCGCCCACCTATAGACCTAATGCCCACTTTCTCTTAAAATGCTCAGTAACACCTTTCCTTTGATACCCATATCGTACAAACACTCTAGAGTCACCCCTGGCCCACCCTAATGGCGATATCTCGAAAAGGCGTCCACCTATAGACCTAGTGCCCACTCCCTCTTAAAATGCTCAGTAACACCTTTCGTTTGATACCCATATCGTACAAACATTCTAGAGTCACCCTTGGTCCACCTTTCTAGCGATATCTCGAAAAGGCGTCCACCTATAGAACTAAGGATTACTCCCTTTTAAAATACTCATTACCACCTTTCATTTGATATCGTACAAACACATTCTAGAGTCACCCTGGCCCACCCTAATGGCGATATCTCGAAAAGGCGCCCACCTATAGACCTAATGCCCACTTTCTCTTAAAATGATCAGTAACACCTTTCGTTTGATACCCATATCGTACAAACATTCTAGAGTCACCCCTGGCCCACCCTAATGGCGATATCTCGAAAAGGCGTCCACCTATAGACCTAATGCCCACTCCCTCTTAAAATGCTCAGTAACACCTTTCGTTTGATACCCATATCGTACAAACATTCTAGAGTCACCCTTGGTCAACCTTTATGGCGATATCTCGAAAAGGCGTCCACCTATAGAACTGAGGATTACTCGCTTTTAAAATACTCATTACCACCTTTCATTTGATACCCATATCGTACAAACACATTCTAGAGTCACCCTGGCCCACCCTAATGGCGATATCTCGAAAAGGCGCCCACCTATAGACCTAATGCCCACTTTCTCTTAAAATGCTCAGTAACACCTTTCGTTTGGTACCCATATCGTACAAACATTCTAGAGTCACCCCTGGCCCACCCTAATGGCGATATCTCGAAAGGCGTCCACCTATGGACCTAATGCCCACTCCCCTTAAAATGCTCAGTAACACCTTTCGTTTGATACCCATATCGTACAAACACATTCTAGAGTCACCCCTGGCCCACCCTAATGGCGACATTTCGAAAAGGCGTCCACCTATAGACCTAATGCCCACTCCCTCTTAAAACGCTCAGCAACACCTTTCATTTGATTCCCATATCGTACAACTAGAGACACCCCTGGTCCACCTTTATGGCGATATCTCGAAACGGCGTCCACCTAGGGAACTAAGGATCACTCCTTTTCAAAATAGTCATTAACAGCTTTCATTTGATACCCATATCGTACAAACATATTCTAGAGTCACCCCTGGTCCACCTTTACGGGGATTTCTCGAAAAGGCGTTCACCTATAGAACTAAAGCCCATTCCCTTTTAAAATACTCATTATCACCTTTCATTTGATACCCATATCGTACAAACACATTCTAGAGTCAGCCCTGGTCCACCTTTATGGCGATATCCCTAAATGGCGTCCATCCATAGAACTATGGCCTACTCTCTCTTAAAATACTCTTTAATACCTTCCATTTGATACACATGTCATACAACCACATTCCAGGGTTACCCTAGGCTCATTTTCCTACATGGTGATTTTCCTTATTTTGTCTCCATAGCTCTCAACTGAGTATGTAATGTTCGGTTACACCCGAACTTAGCCTTCCTTACTTGTTATTTATGTATTTTGTTCCACCATATCATTACTGGAGTTGAATGTTGACATAATTTACTTATATACTGTAAAGATATTAAATTTTTTGTTAAAATTTGACTTTAAATAAAATTTTTTTTAAGTGGGCGTGGTCGTTCTCCGATCTTGCTAATTTTTATTAAGCATACATATAGTAATAGGAGTAACGTTCCTGCCAAATTTCATAATGGCATTCGTTGAAGATGACTGCCAAATTACAGCTTGCAAAACTTTTAAATTACCTTCTTTTAAAAGTGAGCAGTGCCACGCTCATTGTCCAAAATTTTACTAATTTTCTATTCTGCGTTACAAGTTCAACTCACCTACCGAGTTTCATCGCTTTATCCGCCTTTGGTAATGAATTATCGAACTTTTTGTGTTTTTCGAAATTTTCGATATCGAAAAAGTGAGCGTGGTTATAGTTCGATTTCGTTCATTTTAAACAGCGATCTGAGATGAATGCCCAGGAACCTACATACCAAATTTCATCAAGATACCTTAAAATTTACTCAAGTTATCGTGTTAATGGACAGACGGACGGACGGATGGACATGGCTCAATCAAATTTTTTTTCGATACTGATGATTTTGATATATGGAAATGTATATCTATCTCGATTCCTTTATACCTGTACAACCAACCGTTATCCAGTCAAAGTTATTATACTACTTTGGTGTCATGTTAAGACACGTTATACCGAGAACATACATTGTGTATGTTGGAAGTGAATCTATGTAAGCAAGAGTTTAATCTGTTGCAATACCAATATATAACTTGTGCCAGAAGAACGCACATCTTTCTGCGTAATTCACGTTTCTGAATAATTCACAGAAGCTGTTTTAGATTATTTCAAACTCACTGAATAATGTTGTTGTGGCGACATAAAATAAGATCCTGTGGCAGCTCTAAATGCGGTGTTTTGACAGACCTGCAGCTTAGTTCGATGTGTTTTTTTTTTTTTCAAGCTCGGAAGACTTATCGGAGACCTTAGCACTCAAGCGGGTGCACAAATGTAGAACGTCACCCATATTTGAGTGACAGACAGACGGTCTCGTGATGACATCGACTAAGATGTCCAATATAGCGAACATATCTTCTACACACACTGTAAAAAAGTTCGCTTAAAGCAAAAACCTAGAAAAACGTCACGCTTCTCACATCAACTGGCTCTATCTATCGTGGTTTCTCGAGATTTTTCCCACGTAAGGCTGTCGTTCCAGTATAACACCATTTAAGTTGATTGCTGCCTTAAAGAGTGTGATGTTTTTACTTTGCATAATGGTCTTTTCTTCGTACGCAGTATAGTGACCTATTGCGGCTATATAATTTTCTCATATTCGCTTATATTTTATTGAACTTTTTTTTTCAAATCTGTTGAACTCCATAGCTGATAAAGAATTAGGTCTAAGAGCATTTTATGGCCGCGTTTCTACTTAAGCTGATTATTACATTACAAAGTAGGTATGATCCCCAACTTCAACAGAAAATTAAGCGGCTACTGCTACCTTAAATATGGTACAGAAATATCCGAGAGGCCGTTGTTAGCTCAAGGGTGAGATTCTTCGGCACGCATTTACCACACAAGTGCACAATTAAGTTGGGAACTACTCATCCTAGGAACTCCTCAAATTTATCATCATTTTACGGAAATTCACTTATGAAACCGAGCTTCTGACATTTGGAATCAGACAAGCTTCACAGTATACAGTTTCAATGAAAACAAAACTAGAACGGTTTTCAGTCACCGAGCGCCAGAATATGAGATCAACGGAATCAAAGTGTAATGATAATCGGATGCAGTTTCTGGCAGTTGGTAGCCATTATTGTACCAACAGTGCTTAAGTGCTTAAATTATTCAATCAAATTAACTTTTTTAGTACCCCCTACGACTTTATTAGTAAGGAATGCATTCAAAAGGTATGCAAGGAGAGGCAACTGTCTTTCGAAGGGCATCAAAATTTAAAAAGCGTAAGCTGAAATCACTGCGAGGCGACAGAATTAGAACTTTTACCGTCTCCTTATGATTTTTTTCAGCTAGTTCGGAACTATTGCGATTCTCTGCAGGCTTACTACTGGCACATATTTATTTATTATTATTATTTTTTTTTTTTTTCATTTTAATTCATGTAACATTTGTTTGACAATATCACTTAAATTTGTATTCAAAAAGTTTAACTTTCACTAACATTTTTTTTACAATTTCTCACTTACTTGTACTCTGGTGATGGACAGCCCTGTGCTACGCATAGCAGCACAGCACCCTCATCCTGTGAAACTTGTACGTGGGATGTGTGCTCAACAACGCTTGGTGAAATAATGCCACGGTGAGCTGGAATAATAAAAAAATATAAAAAATATTTTCTTAAAAAAAAATTGTATTTGGAAAAAATGTGATCTCAAAATTCTCAGGTACTATAAGGGAGTTCAGAATTCTAGGGGAGTTCAGCATTTTGTGCAAATTGTCTAGCATCATTAACAACTGTCAAAACAAAACAAAATATGCAAAGGAAAAATTTAAAACGAAAAAAAGTTCTTCACGATCCGTTGCTTTGATATGATAAAGCAACGTTTCCAACACCAAATACGCAAAATTCTGAACTCCCTTATTGTGAACTAAAGCGTTTTCGAAAAATATTCTAAACTAGGGCATTTATGAAGCAACAGTCGAGAAAGGTTGATATTCCATTGAGCCTTAGCTTCATTTACAGATGAGTGTTTTTGAAACATTATCTGAGACGGGGTGCTCCCTTAACATCCTAAAATATGGTAGACCAAAAATGATAAAAAAAACATGTAAGGAAGGCTAGACTGTGTATAAAAACTGGGAGTGGCTTCAACCGATTTCGCCCTTTTTTACAGAAAACAGTTATCATCCTAGAATCTAAGCCACTACCAAATTTCGCAAGGATTGGTAAATTTTTGTACGACTTATGGCATTAAAAGTATCCTAGACAAATTAAATGAAAAACGGTGGATCCACACCCATTTTGAAATTTTCTTTTATTTTTGTATTTCACTGCATCATATCATTACTGGAGTTGAATGTTTATATAATTTACATATACTGTAAAAATATTAAATTATTTGTTAAAATTTTACTTAAAAAAAATTTTTTTTTAAGTGGGCGTGGTCGTTCTCCGACTTTTCTAATTTTTATTAAGTATATATATAGTAATAGGAGTAACGTTCCTGCCAAATTTTATCATGATATCTTCAACGACTGCCATATTACAGCTTTCAAAACTTTTAAGTTACCTTCTTTTAAATTACCATTGTCCAAAATTTTACTAATTTTCTATTCTGCGTCATAAGTTCAACTCAACTACCAAGTTTCATCGCTTTATCCGTCTTTGGTAATGAATTATCGCACTTTTTCGGTTTTTCGAAATTTTCGATATCGAAAAAGTGGGCGTGGTTATAGTCCGATATCGTTCATTTTAATTAGCGATCTGAGATGAGTGCCCAGGAACCTACATACCAAATTTCATCAAGATACCTCAAAATTTAATCAAGTTATTGTGTTAACGGACAGACGGACAGACGGACGGACGGACGGATGGACATGGCTCAATCAAATTTTTTTTTTCGAAACTGATGATTTTGATATATGAAAGTCTATATCTATCTCGATTCATTTATACCTGTACAACCAACCGTTATCCAACCAAAGTTAATATACTCTGTGAGCTCTGCTCAACTGAGTATAAAAACGTTGATCGTAACACTTCAGCGCGGATTGTGGAAGGACTGGCCTCAATACAAATACTTTGTATTTAATAATTTGTGAAAAATTTTAGCAGCGTGACATCAGCATGCACAAGGCGACAGTCGTTTCTATTATACCTTGTCAATCTCTTCAAATCCTTTTCTCCCGGAAGTGAGATTTGAACCCGCACTCCTACGGTACACATAGGTAGATTTTAGACATTTAGGCGGCCATAATTGAATTTCTGAAAGTTGCCACAATTACAAAACAGAGTACTCCCACAGCTTAGGAATAGACAGGGGAACAATAATTCTACCCCTTCCCATCCATCGCATACCTGGCGTTAGCTGTCAAGTAATCGGAATTTAGCTATTTCTGAAACGCGTGTTATGGTTTTCTTTTAACCTATGTGAAATCGCATGTTTTAACGTGAATATTTTAAGTTTCAAGACAATTGAATTGAGTAATTGTGATGGGTTCTGATATTTCAGGAAAATACTATCATTATTAATGGTGTTTGTGATTTTCAAAAGTTATAAATTGATAAAAAACCTATTTTATTTAGGATGTTAAAAAAAAAAATTTTTTTTTTTTTTTGTTTTTTTGATTTTTGGTGTTCAAAACCAGTTTTGTTATGTTTCCAAGTATGTCCAAGTGAAAATTAGTTTTCAACATGGTGTTTGGCACAATTAGCTTGCCAACTGCATTAAATTTAGCTGCAGATACTTGCAGATAGGGGGTTAGATTGAGGGTTTGATACACCCTTGTTGCTATACAACATGAAAAATAGCCTAAGTGGGCAGAAAGTTTTTAGTGTTACACAGTGTAATATCTATTTTCTTAACATAACCGATTAGTTACACAAATTATTACAATTTTTCATTTATCAAACAGTTTTAAGAAGATATAGGCAATAAAATATTTTTGGCCGCCTAAAACTTGAATAGGTAGATTTTCAAATGTTACAAACGCATTCAACCACGTCATGCCTTACTTGTTGTAAACTTAGTCGTATTCTTCTTAAAAGATTATAAATGCAATGTTTTTAGTTTACTGATATAAAAAAGCTAGACGTAATTAACTAAATATACCCATACCGTCAGTCATATAATGCCACAAATTATTTTCTGAATGAAAATAAAAAAAAAATATTTTTTTTTAAATAAAAGCCTTATGGAATAATTTATGCATTTGCGGTTTACTTTGTTAAAATATTTCATTCAACGCATATTAATTTTCAAAATTACCACAAACGAAAATTTCAATTAAAACACATTTAAACGAAACATAGATATTCTATTGAAATTCAATCACGTGTGCTTATGCATTGTAATTTTAGATTTATTCAATTAAAGTATACACTCAATTCGCGTTTTCGTGATCGCCATATAAAGAGAAATAGCTAATTATTAATACAGCAATTAAATGGAAATTATTTATGAAATTAAAATTTTTTAATATACTCGTAGTAAAGTATGTACATATGCACTTATGTCGCTTCTGTGAAACAGCAAAGTAGTCAGAAAAATTATACCAAAAATTCAAGCTTTCAAAACTGGAGCGTGTCATTATTCTGTATCACAAAATTCTGGGTGACAAAATTCTGTAAATTGCAAAAAAAATCGGCTTGAACAAAATTCTGTTTTTTTTAAATTATCCTTTTTAAAATTCTGCATTCTAAAATTCTGCTTTCTAAAATTCTGGTTTTTCAAAATTCTGCATGTTTAATTCTGGAAGTCAAAATCCCGGAATCATGGCATGGCGTAGCCGGTGTTGGATCGGCGAAAACCGCCTACGCAGAAGGGTATACTACGCAGAAGGACATCACCGTGGCGGTAGCCACGGTTATACCACACACCCGGTCTTGGCATGGCGTAGCCCAGGGTTATTTTTTATAAGCGCGCAGAAAGTTGTTCTACGCAGAATTACTGTGCATTGTGCACTTTTTCAAAATAATTACATGACCCCTTTAACATTGTTAACATTATATTTTAATACAGAATTTTGTAATACAGAATTTTGAGAGCAGAATTTTAGAAAACAGAATTTTAAAAAAGTAGAATTTTAAAAAGCAGAATTTTGTTTTTATAATTTTGTACATACAGAATTTCGACACCAACCCTTTCGAAACCTTAACAAACTAGTCAGAAAAGAACCAGAGTTTATAAAGTAGAAATATTTTTCTGATCGAAACTAGGCACCAGTCTCTCAAGCTCTAGCTGTGGCACTTACGATAAGATCAGTTAGCTATAGCATGCATCTAGAGCATATGATATTCTAGTAGGTAACTTATTGAAATCTAGAAACTGTCGTTTCGTTCCAATGTCTTAAATTATAGGTGCTTATTTGGAAAAAGGCAAATGTTTGAGTAGTTTTTATACCTTTCATGAACATGAAATGGTATATTAACTTTGGTCCGATGTTTGTAACTTTGAGAAATATAGAAGAGAGACTCACCATTAAGTATACAGAATTGATCAGGGCGATGAACTGAGTTGATATAGCCATGTCCGTCTATCCGTCCATGTGTCTGTCTGTTTGAACGCAAACTAGTTCCTCAAATTTTGAGATATCTCAACGAAATTTGGCACAAGATGTATTTTTGTATTATATTAGACATTTGTGGGATCCGGTAGGATCGGACCACTATAACATATATTTCCCATACAACCGATCGTTCAGATAAGACGATTTTGGTCATTCCTGCCGCAATTTAGAAAGTATACGTGAAAGTACGTGAAACTCGGTGATATATATTTTAATATATCATAGAAGATATCCTGAAAAAATCAAATCGGATCTATATATAGTTATATACCATACAACCGATCGATCAGATAGAAAGATTTTTGGCCATTTCTCCCTTAATTTAGAAAGTATAAATGTGAAACTCGGTGATATATATTTTAATATATCATAAAAGATTTTCTGAAAAAATCACTTTGATCGGAGCTATATAAAGTATATATCCCATACAACCGATCGTTCACATAGAAAGATTTTTGGCAATTTCGCCCTTAATTTCCAATATGAAAACGCTAAACTTGGTGATATTTATTCTAATATATCATAGAAGATTTCATGCAAAAATCATTTCGGGCGGAGCTATATATAATAAGTTTGTCGATTTGGTTAAGATACATGTAAAAGAGAGCATTTAAAATAGAATACATGTGTGTGTACGAATTACCTACCAAAAAAATATTCATTTTTATTTCTTTAAATCCACATAGAGTAGCAGAATTTCATATGGAAAGTATAATGTTTTAATACGTACGTACATATGATTTACAAATACATTCCATATGAAGACATATTTGCATATTTAAACATAAAAACATATTTGTAAGTAGAAAAAATTTTTGCAATTGTTTGACTTAATGTGTTGGTAAAAAATACAAAAATTACGCGCAGCTAAATTATAGCTATAGCATAATTATTGAGTTTTGAAGAGAATGAATTCGCAGATGAGATAGCTAGGAAAGGTTCGGAGTTGGAAAAAAGTGAGGTGGACAGATCAGCCTGGCCCCCGCTGAGTTGTCTCCTGGGGAGTATCAGGAAAAAGAAAGCAGGGCAACGGACTCGCTATGGACCAAAAGGGTTGCCTGCGCGGTCTCAAGGCCATTATGGCCATGGTTGGATAGGAAAGGCACCAGCTTCCTTCTCAAACAGAACAAATTTGTGTTGAGAGTACTTACGGGTATCATCGCGGTCATTGTGCTATCGCACCAATGCTTCGACCGTGACGAATACCGACAAGCTCCCTCTGCAGAAGCTTTCAGGATGGGGAGGAAGATGAATCCGTCCACCACTTTCCCTGCCGATGTCCGGCGCTTCAAAGAAGAAGGCTCAGATTTCTGGGTTCACGGTTCTTCGACAGCCTGGCAGAGGTTGGGAGGGTGGACGTTTCGCTTCTTCTTGGGTTCATCGGGGAAAGCCAGTGGTTCGTTGAGGACCACTAGGAGGTAATGGGGTTAAACGAGTGTGCCGCCACCCTACACTTACTGTGGGAACTCAGAATGGGTACAAATGTCTCCGAGTGGAAGTGTGGGTAATACCCACGTACACCCTCTCAACCTAACCTAATCTATAGAGTCTACCCCAGCACCCACAATCCTTATTCGCCACCAATATCATACATAACTTGATACGTGAATCATTGACTTAATTTTCGATACAGGGGTACTTCTTCCGTCGGCCCAAAGGAAACTACGCACGAGCTATTGTCCAACGTAACCAGCTCGATAGTACTACATGCTGCACCAGTGTGGCACAGGTCTAGAATGACCCACATAAAAGATATTCTAGCAGCCTACCGGTTTATTGCTTTACTAATAAAAAGAGTTAATCGGACGGTGTCCTACGACGCGATCATTGTTTTGTATCGTAAAATCCTAGTAAATTTGCTGTCAACGCAAATGGCCCCACTATATGACAATAGAATAGAGTGACCATCTGAGGATACCATAAAAATTGCAAGGTCACGAATAATAGACAGGTGGCAAGAATGGTGGAAAGAATTGAAAAGGGACGCTGTACCATCGCTGGACCTCGGAATATTGAAGAACGGTATGAAGACGGCATTTTAAACTACAATCTCACGCAGATGTTAAAGGTGAACGGCAATTTGAAGGAGTAATTATTTAAGACCAGCATAAAGGCGGATCCTTTCTCTCCACATTGCCTTCGTTTTATCGGCGAAAAACTCGTTGCGCACACTTTTTTTAGAGAGTCAACAACCATGAAGAACTCAGTCTTAGTTAGATTTCTGGACAGCTGTGAGCAAAATGGCTTTTCAAGTTTTGACGCGTACTTAATCTTATAAAAACTAGGTCTAAGGAATGTAAACTCAGCACCTGCAGTGAAACAACTGAGATGGTGCCCTTCACTCATAGACACAATATACCAGAATTTACAATGCAGAAAAACTAAAAAGAAAAACTTTAAGCGAATGAATAACTTTTGCTGTTCAAAAGAGGACTCTGAAATTGGTCATATGGGATAAACAATCGGTTATATAGGATATTTATTATGTTACTTGTGCAGAGAGATCTTTCATGGAATATATAGTGTCTACTTAGACCTTAAACTATCGATAAATTAAATTTTCTTAGTGAGTGTTGAATGGTTAATTTTCTGAAACCAACAACTGTAAATGTAACTCATTAAGAAGTCTCTCAAAATTTGATAGCAAGATTCTGCTTTAGACCGACGACTTTTGTGCGAAGTTACTGATCTCAATATATAAATTCTCGTATGTGTTGTCTAGCTCACAACCTGTGCGCCAACTAGCAAGCCTTTTCCATGGTTTTGTTGAATTATCTCGGTGCTCTGAACCAAGTGTAAGGATTCAAGATTCTAGCTCAATTAAAAGTTACTTAAACGATTTTCAATTGATCGCAAGATTAACTCTGTTCTGCATGGGTTTTCTAAATTCCTATCTCTGTTCCTTCTCAAGCAATTTTTCTACTAAATATTGCATTTTTATGCGGTTTTAAGATGTGTTTACGTTCAGTATATGTGAGGTCCTCACGGACCAGCCAGCTAAAATTAACCTAAGCTGTGCTCAAAGTTTTTTCGATATCAAAAACGCCACCTAGCGAAAGTTTTCTCCTCCCAGACTATGAAGTATGTTCATGTTTTGCTACTCTAGCTCCACTTAGAGTTACTTAAAATCTATACCAAGATTTTTAGTTTTTACATTGAAAATCATCGTAGTGACTCAATATGAGAGTCGAATATAAAAGAATTTATAAAGAGTTTTGTATACTAAAAGCGTTTTCTTTGATTTCTTAAGCAGCTGTCATCAGCGCTTACAACGTTATTCGTGCCAATAATTCAACTTAGCTTTCACCAATCATTCAACAGATGCGCAGTCTAAGGCTTTCAAGCATTTCTCATCTTTAAAAGGTTAAAGATCATGTCCTTTCCCACAGGGATAATTCAAAATATGTTTGAGAAGCCAACCTTCTCTGTGCTACAGCGCGAAAACTACCCACATGGCTCGCTCCTCCTTACACTGAAAGAAATGGTGCTAGTAAAATCAACCAATCTGTTCTGTTGTCGGAGAGTCGGTGAAATTGATCGAATTATGGTTAATTCGACCGAGTTCCTTGTCAAGTGAACAAATTAATTTAGCCATTTCTACAGAAGAGAAATTGTCGCTCTTAAGTTAACAAAATTCTGTAAAATTTACAGATTCCTTATCAATCTAACTGATTTTTCTGTTAGCACAACTGATCTTACAGGTCATTTATCAGCGAACAACAGTCAATGCATGAGCAAATTTCAAGGAGAATTTTACGCTCACTGTGCTTTCTCCTTTGTACTTATGATGATGGTTCCACTTGTTTAAAAAAAAAATCACCAAAATAAGAAAACCACCAAATCGAAAAAACACACAAATTGGGAAAACAACAAAAAACTAATTTTTCAGTTACCAATACAAAACAAAAAAAAAACCTTTTTTTGAATTTAATGTGCATAATACTGCAAAAAATTAGGCGATACCGGAACACCTATTTATCGGGTACAATTTTGCAACTTCTCCTCCCAGCAAAATGCAAAATTGCGCCGCCTTGTAGCAAAAGTTTTGTTTTAACGAACAGGATTTTTCCAAAACTAGTAACATTTTGTTCAAGTTTTTACGAATTTTCACTCACGCGAACGAATCTAATAAGATAATAAAAAACATCCTTTTTTGATGTTGATGTTTCCAACAGCATAAAATTTTGAGTTGTTTTGGAATCGCCCCGCAGTCAAAAGCCAAAGTAGTCAGCAAACATTCTAGTTATTTGACTAGAATTTTGTGGCGTTCATCATACTAGTCGATTTTAGAATGGTTCATTGACTATGATTTTGTGGTTTTATTCATAGTAGTTAGTAGCTAAATAATTTATTCGACTAGAATTTCGTCTGTCGGACGCGATGAAATGCGCGAGAGCCAGTTTGCAATCTATACTTCAATTGACAATGCTAGATATCGTCCAAGTCAACGGGCACATAAACACAAGCATGACGAGTCGACCCTCACCGTTACCTCAACAGAGATTAAAGAAGATATCGAAAACGCCAAGCCTTCCATATCAATAGTCCAAGACGGATAACCTATGCCGATGCCAAAACACCTTGGCCATGAGGGCATCAGCAGCCTAGCACATTTTTTCTACTTGGCGTTAAAAGCCTTTACCGTTCCAGAATAACGGAGAATGGCAAGGATAAAACCACTAACAAAGACCGGAAACCCAGCCATTACCTAACGATATTATGCCTTTGGTCAGTAACCAAAACATTTGAAGCCGTTACGATTCCCTCTATTAAATGAAATTCTTCGGTTATCCAGCCGTCAGCATGACTTTCGTAAAGTGCATATCACTACCACCGTTCTGAACTCCATTAACACTAATCATAGGTCGGTGCTAGCTCCGTTAGATAGATAGATAATTTATTGAAATTTGCACTGCGACCATTGGTCTATTGTGCCCTCACCTCCTTCACAGCACATTATCCAAGCCGACTTCCTTGATGAACCCTAGCCATTCTCTTGGCTTGAGGGATTTAATGTGGGAATGTTCTGGCCATGGGGAGCCCATAAACTTAGCCCTGTGTCTTGAGATTGAGTCACAGGATATGGTCCGCCGGATCCGCTGATCGATCACAAAATCGGCATGTATTATTTTGTTACCTTTTAGGTTTTGTATATATGTACGTATTTTTATCAAAATTTATTCCAAATTATAATGTATTGAAGTGATAAATTTTAAAGCGATATATGTATGTATATTAACTTGGGTCGATTTGTATGGACGAAAGCTTACCAATATCGCGGCATTGGTTTTTCGATGGGATTTGGGCTCAAGAAAAAAAAGTTCCACTACGCATACCCAAAAAAACAATTTTGGAGCCTGCGAAAAAAATATTGGCGAAAGGGTAAATTTTTCGACCAAAACACTCCCCAAAACCCAAAAAATATTTTTTTTTTCAAAAAACTGTTGTAAGCATCAATGTCGCGATATCGGTTTATAAATCGACCCAGTCTAATATACATACTTTTTATATATATGAAATATAATGAATAAAATGAATTTGAGGTAATTTATCACTTTTCAAGTAATTTTTCAACCCAACTAGGACTAGTGTATTAACTAGTAGGATGCTGATGCAAATATCGAATAATATGTCAACTGGTTTTACAATGATGCACATACTGAGTAGTATGCCAACTGGTATGTTGATGTTGAATACACTAACTAGTATGTCAGTTGGTATGATATTAGGTGTATTTTATTTTTAAAGCGAGCTTGAAGAAAACGCTTCAACTAGCTAAACAGATTCATTATACCAAAACCATACAGATGGTGGAGGATTATCAGCTAATTGTTACATTTTTTCGCTGCTATGACATTTCTACTTCTAGCGCAGTATGTTTTTGACACTCAACCAGAGAATTACAAAAACAAAATACATGAAATGCGTGTGTTTGTTTGTATGTATGTCACCCCGCCGCCACGCTGTTATTTTGTTATTTTTGTTTATCTGCACATTCGTATGTTCATTTCATTCGCTCGTTCACAATAGTGCTCTATTTTTGAAAATGCAACACTATACAACACTATCAATCAGGTCGACAATTACCTAAGCGGTTTCAACTGAAAGCGCTTAGCCAACTTAACTCGATTACTTTTTATTGTTGCTTTCCATGCAATTCGGTAAGCTAGCTAGTGTTTTAATTGTACTAGTTAGCAACGAAATACAGCTATTGATGTATATAATAACTAGTATGCCATCTCGTATAACGCTGGTGCAAAGGCTGACTAGTATGTTAATTGGTATGACCCTGATGAGTATGCTGATCAGTATGGCATCTGGTACGATGTTGGTGTATATAATGACTAGTTTGTCAATTGGTATGATGCTGATCCAGGGACTGGCAATTGATATTTCGTAGGACATCGCCATGTTAAAAATACCAGTTGCTAATATGAAAAAATTACAGAACTCATACTAGTTGGGATTTTTGGCAAACTAGTATTCATCTAGTAGACATCTAGTTGGTTTGACTGCAGGGCCTTTCAAAATAAAGTGTTACGAGAACTAAACTTACCGAATTACATGTATAGTTACTCCAATGGTGAATTACCTTCCAGCGATTTCATTATTTACTTTTCTATAGCTTACAAGTTCTCTATTTAAAATGTTATGTCAAACATTTATATTACAAGTTTTGTTCAAAAAAATCACGTATGGCAACTCTACATGTGAGAGAAGAAATTGAGAATAAGCCATATATGTAATACTCCTATATTGCTACAAGAGGCTAGGTACATTCGTAAACATCAGAGTGCCGATATATTGCTGTTTGAACATTTTTGTTTTTGTATTCAATAATCGAATGTACCTAAATTTTAATTTTTTCTTGTCGCACTTATCCTGCTACAATTACAAAAATTTTATAGGCTATCTTATTTTGATTTCGAATTTAAAACACATTGCGAGCGTTTTCTATTAGCAATATAGGAGTATTACATATATGGAATAAGCAGTAAAGTGACGCGCGGCGAAGTTCAAAACTATAATTTTAAAAAATAAAATTTTGTGAAAGTGCGTTTAACAAAACAAAGTAATAAAGTGTATAATGTTTAATTGTAAAGTTGAATTAAAGTTTTTTATTTTTTCCGCAGGTATTAATGTCATAGGTATGAACAGAAAACTCTGTTGATGTAAAAGTTTACGTTATTAATCTAGAAAAAACAGAAATATCTGTTATTTCAATAGATTTCACTATCAGTGTCACTTCGACAATAAACATTGTTAATTTAACATCTTACGCTGGTTATTTCGAATGAACATAAATCCCTTTCATATTAACAATTTTCATTGGTATTCTTAGAGCTACAGTAATAATTGTTAATTTAACAAAACTATGGGTAAAGTATAATGAAACAACTTTTTTTGTTTATTTGACTACTAAAACGGTCAATTACGAATCAACGAATTGTGCGCAGTTGATTCAACATCTTGTTGCGATGGATAAAAATTGACAGAAATTTCGGTTGAATTTGCCAGTCTTTTTCTTTCAGTGTAGCAAATTAAATAACTTATTTCGAAATAATATGGCGTGTTCTTTTAAATTATTAAAAATATTTATGAAAATAATTCGTATTTATTACTTACTATTTATCCTGAGTCGTGTTGGCGAACTAACAACCACTTGACGTGTCAAACGATGCATACTGCGGCAGCGAAACGATTGCGATTCATCGGTCTCCTGTAGATTGTGAATGAGTAATTCACCGGTGGGCAGTAAATGGAACTTTCCATCTGTTGAAAATAAAAATTATAATTTCGGTATGAATATGAATATTTTAGCTTATAAATGAACTAGTTCTGCTTTTAAAAACTTAATCAGCAAAGAAAATTTCATTAAATTCATTTAACTGCAATCCTAAGCTTTGAAAAAAAAGTAATTTAAGTCAATTTTAATCAAGAAAGCGAAAAAAATTTTAAGCGTATAATGGATGACAAGACACTACTAGCTCCAGAAATGTGCGCTTTAATTATGCAAGCAACAGCGAGACGAGCTTCAAACATGCACACATACATGCATACACTACCCTGCAAAAAATTATGCGATTAATCCCTAAAGAGAGTATTTTGCGATTGATCTCTTTTGTCTTTATTGGGGTATAATTGATCACCTCTAGTCCCTTTTTGGATACAGTTGGGATAAGTCAGCTTGAAACTTATGTAGCAAATTTTAAGAAACAATAAAAAACACAAATTGGTAAAATAAAAAACTTAAATGTATATGAAACGAAATAATTCATAAATATACGGAGCCGCATACCGAGCCTAATATACCAGTATCCTAGGTTTCATTATCGCAGGATTTGTTTTTGTTATATTTTTCTACAATGCCAATACGAAAAAGAAAATAAAAATATTATATTACAGTTAAAGAAAAAAGATAAAATCGGTTAGGATTACTGTACGGGTAGCAAAAGGACTTATCCGACAGTACTCGTAGGCGAAGAAAAGGCATCTGTCCGACATCACCCCTTATGGTACAAAGCGGGTCTAACAATACCCCTTAAGGGTATAAATCAGAGTAGAAAAAGAATCTGTCCGCCAGTATCCGTAGGGGTACAAAAAGGCCTTTTCCGACAGCGCCCGCTCAGGTGTTCTGCCCTAATTCATTGTAAATCCTTTAGCGTCGTTGGTGAACTATGGTCAACTGTGGTATGGTAAAGGTCTTAACAAACCCGACAAAAGACAACGAAAAAATATCAATTGCTTTTAGCGATAAATTTTTGTCGGGACAGAACGCATTTTGTCGAAAATTTATACTTTGGCCTTCGGCTGGCAATGCCAAAGCGAGCAATAAGGCGAACGCACAAACACAAAAAACCGCAGACGTTTAGGAAGCCATCAAACAGGAGCACTCCAAAGCCGAAGGCTCAGTAGCCATCCCATCTTCAATAGAATTCCCATTATCAACTCTCTTATTTTGGAGAGGTTTTCGTTTTCAAATTAACATAAACATTAGTGACAAATTCGCTAATCTTCTGATCGGATCGGGCAAAATATTCCATCCCTGCACCAGGTAAATTTGTTCCTTTTCGCCTTTGGATTATTTTTGTCGAGGTCAATAAGCGTATTTTGACACAAGAAATCGTCCACTATAATTAGAGTATCATTCTACTACTATTGGGGCTAAAAATGCGACTGTTGCGTATTTGAGGCTTTATTGGTACGAAAAGGGACTAGTATTCATATGTTCCCATATGGGTACAAAGGACATTGTCCTATCGTTCCTTTTCGGGTATTAATGCGTATAATTAGTCTCTTCGTAGGACATGCTCAAACAAAAGGGAACAGTTCAACTCACACAAAGAGATCAAAATTGGTATTGGTCGCATCCTCATTTGCGACGCATCCCGGATTCATCCTAGACTAATCGCATTTTTTGCAGGGGTATTAATTTATACAAACGCAAACTAACGAAACCACTACATGCACAGCTGTCGCAACAACATACCGACTAAAAGGATAATGCACGCACAAGTGTTAGTTGCATGCCTTTGGCTGTCGCTTTTTTGCCACTCTTGCAAATAATCACATTTCACCTTTTAAACCGAGTCGAGGTGCATCCTCACTGTCAGATTTTCATACTAAAAAAAACTGCATAGACTTAACTCTGTCATGTTTTCTGGAAGCTATGCGCATAACTCATATCGTTTTTTGTAAAAGCAGCAAAAAAAGGCAAAAGGAAAGACAACAAGTAAGGAATGGGGCTGAACAATAATCTTATCCCGTTCGTAAAAAATGGCAAAAAACCCCCTTATCTGAACGATCGTATGGGATATATATTATATATTGCTCCGATCGCAATGATTTTTACAGGAAATCTTCTATGATATATTACAATATATATCACCAAGTTTCACGTTTTTATATTAGAAATTAAGAAAAAAATGGCCAAAAATCTTTCTATCTGAACGATCGGTTGTATGAGATATGTACTATATATAGCTCCGATCAAAGTGATTTTTTCAGAAAATCTTCTATGATACATTAAAATATATATCATCGATTTTCACGTTTATACTTTCTAAATAAAGAGAGAAATGGCCAAAAATCTTTCTATCTGAACGATCGGTTGTATGAGATATATACTATATATAGCTCCGATCAAAGTGACTTTTTCAGGATATCTTCTATGATATATTAGAATACGTATCACCGAGTTTTACGTTTATACTTTCTAAATTGCGGCAGGAATGACAAAAATCGTCTTATCTGAACAATCGTTTGTATGGGAGATATGTGTTGTAGTGGTCCGATCCTACCGTATCCGACAAATGTCTAATATAATACAAAAAAACATCCTTGCGCCAAATTTCATTGAGATATTTCATAATTTGAGGGACTAGTTTGCGTTCAAACAGACAGACGGACGGACGGATAGAGGGACATGGCTATATCAACTCAGTTCATCGCCCTGATCAATTCGGTATACTTAATGGTGAGTCTATCTTCTATATTTCTCAACGTTACAAACATCAGACCAAAGTTAATATACCATTTCATGTTCATGAAAGGTATAAAAATTAAAAAGCAAAGAGAAAGAGCATAACAACCACAACAACAAAAAATGTTTTTAACATACCTCCTTGTAGTGATGGATAAATGTAGATAGCAGGTTCATGAACCCACGAAACCACTCTCACCAATTCCTTTACGAACGTCGGCACTACACAACGCAGTATGGCAGTGCATCCTCGAGCAGCAGTCAATACTTCGACGTCCACTTTGTAAGCCTGTGCAACAACTGCAACAACAAATAAACAAACAGACAAAAACAGAATTATGTGAATAAAGTTAAAAAGTTTCAAGAGATATTTTTGATATTTACTAACTGTTATAAAGTAAACAATGAGAGCGAATCTCAAGAGCAGCTACTAACTAAGTATCTATGCACTTCCGCTTGATAAAGTGAAAATTTCGCATAATTTTATCGCTTTACAATTTTTTTTTAGATTATTTTTTGCAGAAACTTTAAAAATGTGCAATCCTAATATTTTACAATTATTATGAAATGCATGAAAACAAACACAATAAAATTAGTTTCTAAGTCAATAATTTAAAAAATAAAAATTTTATTTTAAGAATACAACCGCGGTAGATGGGCTCAAGTTAAAAGGCGACTAAAACACAAATCCTGTGCCTGATTGCGCACTAGGATTGAGACTTGCCATTGGAGAACGCAATCTAATGACCAAATACATGAAATTTGCGATAAGATATCTTTCTTATGATTACGACCACGGCAAACTATTCAAGAACTACTACTTAAACGACAACGATCTTGAACCTGGAGTGTCTGCATTGTCAGTTAAAGTTAACAAGTTAATGGAAAGTGCCAACGTGGTCGCCATACAGAAAGCACATTTGACTGGAATAAGCGAAAAGGCAGTAGAACCTTTGAAGTCTACTACAGTGTCCATATGAACGTAAGTACAACTAGGAGCCATGGTGGTGGTGTCGTGTCCGCCAAATTCTGTCGTTCACAGTTATTACTTGCTCACAGTGTTGTATGTATTAAGACGAGGCTTCTAAACATAACGTTTTTTAGGCATAAGCGCAAAATAGACGATGTGGATGACAAGAATAAGATTCTTCAAAAAAAAAAAAAAAAAGAGTTTCGATTACTAACCGCATCATGATATATAAGTACCGGTTGGTGACTCAAACGCCAGAGAGATCAAGGAAGGGGTCTTTTGGTTCTACACTTGGAAAGTTTAGCCTCCACATTGTAACACCTCCCAAATTATTGAACCTGTCTTCTAAATAACAAGTTCCTGTTTAAAAAAAAAAACATCAAACAACGTGGCTGTCTTTAGATCAAAGAAAGCTAAATTAATTCGATCATGGTAGACTTATCCAGAATTTTCCGGATGTGCTTACTCTACGTAACTCAGACCACTATCAAAGTTTCAAAGCTTCAAAGTCTATTAATAACCCACTATCAGTGGCAGCCGAGAGACGTTGCAAAGAGAGTGTATGTAAATGAAATTTTACTATCAGTGCTGCTCCTGAAACAGCTAACAGGCGATTACTTATGTCGGCTATCATTCCTGCTCACTGAGAGCAGTTTTCTGCCCATAAGACGTTGCTCAGATATTATTGGTTGTTGCCTATAATTTTAAATTTAAAAAGATGTTTTCTCCATTTATCTTGTTTTGCTCATTTCTAAACATGAACTTTTTGGACACACGAATGTTTACCTGTCAGCTTCAGATATACGTATCGCCACCTAATTCTGATGATGTGAGAGTTTTAATAACCAGACTTTAGAAAAACAAGCGCCAGGTAACGACAAACTACCTGCCGAGCTGTTCAACGTGAAGGTTAAAGCTTGTAATATAATGAATCCACTCCTATTATACAAATTACGGATTAGAACTTATTGGTTGTCAAGCCTCTGCTCTCGAATATAAATTCGAGACTGCAAAAGACTGCCCCTTTTTGGAAATCAACACCAACATTTAAAACAAAGCAAGCTTAGAAATCAAAAATGTTCGAGAGAGAAGGTCCCGTTATATGGAAAGTCCTTCATGGTATCGACGACAAGTATTGAAGAAGGGATAATTAAATGCCATAAGAACTACTCACTCAGAGCTGCCACAATAAGCTTTCTTATGAGGTGTAAACATTATATAGGTATGTTAACTGGGACGATTTTCCGTCAGCCCTTACCAAATTTGGTTCAGAGACATAGCGAAGGGAAATACCAAATATTAATGAAACTCGTGTCTGGAATAATAATGTTGATATTGGGTCACACACAACTCCGTTGTTACGTCCGAAGAGGCCGCATCCATACAGAATCGATATCGTTCTTCGTCGAGTTCAAGGAACCTTGTTATCAGCACACAATTTTCAGCCATTTTACAAGAGGAAAGCATATTACTGTAACAGGTTAAAGACATACTTTTCCAGAATCAGGTCTAGACTGCGGTCAGTCCCTGCATAACAAAAACCATATCCTACTGAAATTGCTAATTTACTTGAATTTTCATTGGAGAGCTACGATGACAGTAGTTGAATCTTTAGAAGTCCAATGCGAACAAACACTTTTTTACGGCAAGGTCTCATCTTAGTAAAATAATATAAAATAATAAATATATATGTCCGTCGAACTATTGCAGTGTCTTTTGCAACACACGCTTATCTTACTTTTTGAATTATTTCTGTTATTTTTCTATAGCTTGACCTTTTTAATAATTTATATGAACTTGCACTTCACAATGAAGCAATACGTGAGCAATCGCAACCTCATCTAGCACGACATTACCCACAGCTAAAAAACAAAGAATGTGCTACATATACAAACCCTCGACTATAATTCAAATTTTTTAAAGTAAAAAGAAGTGATTGCAACATTTACTTACCAGCACGCACTTGCACATCGCGCGATACAATTCGTCCCACACTGTTGCTAGCGATGCAACGGTAAATCGTATTATGCACGTCCTGATGATAAGCCGCCGCCGGAAATGGCAAGAGTACCAAAGTGCCATTGCGCAAAACACGGCGCACACCATGAATCTCTGACACTGCAGTGCCATCTGCATGTACCCAATCGATGGTTGGCTGCGGACTACCGGACGCCGAACAGTCGAGCCAACCGCCTGAAGAATTTGAAAATTCAACACGTCCCGGTGGCTCCATCACAAAGCCAGGACCGCGCAAATGTGCATCGAAAACTTCGGTCACAGCGGCATCTGCAAAGATAAAGAACGCAAATTTAAATATATGGAAAATATATATGACTATTTAAATGTGTGCTTCAAAATCGTAGCTTTTCACATATTTATTTATTACATACATATATATCTTAAGAAAAATATTAATATAAATTCAGTGTGCAATAAAGCAATGAATTGCAAAGTAAAACGAAAAAAAAGTAAGGAAGTCTAAGTTCGGGTGAAACCGAATATAATATACCCAGCTGTGCACTTATAACGCTGTTGTTGTTCGCTTTGTGTGGTTAGTAGTTTTATAAGGCTGCGCAATATTTCATATTTCTTTATTCAGTCTATGATTTACAAGAATCTTACAGACTATATTAAACATTATTAAACATAAGGTTTGTTTACAGTAAAGTTAATTTAAAATGGAAAATAACATATTTTTAAAACTTCGACGAGATATCGAAAAATCAATACAATAATTATTATTGATTGAGTTAATAGCAATTAGAGCGCGAGAGTGCGTAATTAAATCTAAACTGGTAAATTACAAACATAGTATATTGGCGCAAATTCCGTGATGGAACACAAAAGTTTAAAGACTCTAACAGTATTGGGCAATCAATATTGCCATTGGAAACATTATAGATGTAATTAGTCTTCTACTTTCTAATGTGTGAAAATTAATTAGCTTACACCTAGAGATATATGGAGGAAGAGGCAGATCGAAGTTTATATCGTATAAATAATACTTCATGAAAATTTTTTGCACACGCTCGACACTCTTATTGTGTACCTCATAATAAGGACTGCATATTATGGAACCATACTCATATACTTCTTGCTTTTCGGGAGCTGAGCATTGAACTCGAATCTCCAATATTCATATCAGTGCAAAGGCAGATGCCTTTAGCTACTCAGCCATATGAATGTCCCGTTGCTCGCTTCACAGTTGGTCTCCAAGAATTTACTCTTTTTAGAGTTTATTTAATTGCCTATTAGTTCTCATTCCATTTATCTAATTAATTGACTCATTATTACAAGGACTCTGTCCTGACAATTTGTTACAATCTAAGTTCTCAATACATAATCCTTCCAAAGAATTTACTCGACTCAGCGCCTCCACGAACTCCAAAGTTTTTTGATGCCACTTATACCGGAATGTATGTAATATTTTTTCCAAATATGAGTCAAATTGAACCACAAATACGATTTTTTTTATTATGTCGTTCCTTGTGCCACCTGGCGGCGATTTTTTTCATAAAGCGATTTCTATTTCTGTATGTAATATGTGTTCCAAATATTAGCCAAATCGGACCACAAATACGATTTTTTTATATATCGTTGCTTGCGCCACCTGGCGGCAATTTTTTTTTTGTGTCGCTTTAAATTCAAGGTGTAATATGTGTTTCTAAGTATTCTGTATTCTAAGTTTCAAGCTTGTAGCTTAGCGGGAAGTTACTTAAATTTCAATTACAAAATTCTGTTAGCTACACAAAGTCAAGCTAAATAAAACGGTTGAAAAAGAATACGTAGGCTAAGACTGATGAACTTGAGCCGGTAAAAATACAGTTTAACAGTTGTAGCTATGAAAAAAATGTTTATACCAAATTTCGTTCGTATTGGCAGATTTTTGTTCGACTTATGGCATTAAAAGTATTTCGGAAAGAGTAAAAAAAGGGGCGGTCACACCCATTTCCAAAACTTGTTTAAGTTTCGTTCTTAGCTCAACCATACCACTACTGAGGTAGAATATCAGTTAAATGTAGTTAAGTACCATAGAATTATTGCAAACATCGTTTAAGTTAGCCCTAAGAAAAGTGGGCGTGGTCTTTACATGATTTTGATTAATTTCACTCAGTCGATATTATTTGGCAAAGATAGTGTATCTGCAAAATTTCAATGTTATATCTTAAACGGCTTTTGATTTACGGCTTGTTACACTTCCAAATTTTTTTCTTCTAAATGTGGGTGGTGCCACGCCTATATTCCAAACTTTTTTGAATTTTTTTGTTTGCGTCATAAAACCAAAACACACAGAAACTTTATTAGCTTAGCGGTATTTGTTTTTGAATTGTCTCATTTTTTCCATTTGTCTAAATTTCCATATTGAAAAAGTAGTCGTGATTATCTTACGATTCCGTTCATATTCAATACCAATATATTCTGCGTCCAGATAAGCCCGTATACATAATTTAGTGAAGATATCTAAATATTTGCTCAAGTTATCGTGTTAACTTACGGACAGACGGACGGACGGACATGGCTTAATCAAATTGTTTTTCTATACTGATGATTTTGATATATGGAAGTCTATATCTATCACGATTCCTTTATACCTGTACAACCAACCGTTATGCAATCAAATTTATAGCACCCTGTGTACAAGTACAGCTGGGTATAATAAAAGTTGGCTTCAAAATGAAATGTGACTAAATAAGAAACTTGACATAAAAGCACGAAACACTTGAGACATTGGCTTGTTGGCGGCTCGTTCGCTGCACCAACGGAAATAAAATTTCAAATTTGCAAACAATGGTATCCAGCTAAGTATCCATAAAATTGTAAACATTAAACTGCCAAAGCACAATGTTGAATGCCCTACAGGAATCGCTTAAGACATTTTAGCGCTCAACATGAAGCCACGGAAATCGCCTCGAAATGTGGAGGAAATGGCTTCAAGTATATGACGTACAAAACGAAATAAAAGTAAAAAAGGAAATTTAAAAAAATACATCGAAGCAGTTAAAACAAAAGTAACAAGTTATAGTTCAAAACGCCAAGTGAAACAATGCATACAAAAACAATTTGTAATGCCAATTGATACTGTTTTTATACCTTTCATGAACATGAAATGGTATATTAACTTTGGTCCGATGTTTGTAACGTTGAGAAATATAGAGGATAGACTAACCATTAAGTATACCGAATTGATCAGGGCGATGAACTGAGTTGATATAGCCATGTCCGTCTATCCGTCCGTCCGTCTGTCTGTTTGAACGAAAACTAGGTTTGAGATATCTCTTTGAAATTCGGCACAAGGATGTTTTTTTGTATTATATTAGACATTTGTCGGATCCGGTAAGATCGGACTACTATAACATATATCTCCCATACAACCGATCGTTCAGATAAGACGATTTTAGTCATTCCTGCCGCTATTTAGAAAGTATAAACGTGAAACTCGGTGATATATATTTTAATATATCATAGAAGATTTTCTAAAATAATCACTTTGATCGGAGCTATATATAGTATATATCTTATACAACCGAACCTTCAGAAAGAAATATTTTTGGCAAATTCTCCCTTAATTTCCAATATAAAAACGTTAAACTTGGTGATATTAATTCTAATATATCATATTCTAATATATAATAGAAGTTTTCATAAAAAAATAATTTCGATCGGAGCTATATATAATATATATCCCATACAACCGATCATTCAGATCGAAAGATTTTTAGCCATTTCTCCCTTAATTTCCAACATAAAAACGTTTAACTTGGTGATATTTATTCTAATATATCATAGAAGATTTCTTGAAAAAATCACTTTGATCGGAGCTATATATAGTATATATCTTATACAACCGATCCTTCAGATAGAAATATTTTTGGCAATTTCTCTCTTAATTTCCAATATAAAAGCGTTAAACTTGGTGATATTTATTCTAATATATCATGTTCTAATATATCATAGAAGATTTCATGAAAAAATCATTTCGTTCGGAGCTATATATAATATATATCCCATACAACCGATCGTTCAGATAAGGGGGTTTTTGCCATTTTTATGCTCAGTTAAGCAGAGCTCACAAAGTATATTAACATTGATTGGATAAAGGTTGCTTGTACAGGTATAAAGGAAACCAGATAGATATAGACTTTCATATGTCAAAATCATCAGTATCGAAAAAAAATTTGATTGAGCCATGTCCGTCCGCCCGTCCGCCCGTTAACACGATAACTTGAAGACAATTTGAGGCATCTTAATGAAATTTGGTATGTAGGTTCCTGGGCACTCATCTCAGATTGCTATTTAAAATGAACGATATCGGACAATGGGCGTGGCACCGCCCACTTTTAAAAGAAGGTAATTTAGCAGTTTTGCAAGCTGTAATTTGGCAGTCGTTGAAGATATCATGATGAAATTTGGCAGGACCGTTACTCCTATTACTATATGTACGCTTAATACAAATTAGCAAAATCGGAGAACGACCACGTCCACTTTAAAAAAAAAAAAATTTTTAAAGTCAAATGTAAAAAAAAAGTTGACATTTTTACAGTATATAAGTACATTATATCAACATTCAATTCCAGTAATGATATGGTGCAACAAAATACAAAAATAAAAGAAAATTTCAAAATGGGCGTGGCTCCGCCCTTTTTCATTTAATTTGTCTAGGATACTGTTAATGCCATAAGTCGAACAAAAATTTACCAATCCTTGTGAAATTTGGTATAGGCTTAGATTCTAAGATGGTAACTGTTTTCTGTGAAAAAGTGCGAAATCGGTTGAAGCCGCGCCCAGTTTTTATACACAGTCGACCGTCTGTCCTTCCGCGCGGCCTTTAACACGATAACTTGAGCAAAAACGATATATCTTTACTAAACTCAGTTCACGCACTTATCTGAACTCACTTTGTATTGTTGTGAAAAATGGCCGAAATCCGACTATGACCACGCCCACTTTTTCGATATCGAAAATTTCGAAAAATGAAAAATATGCCATAAATCTATACCAAATACGAAAAAAGGGATGGAACATGGTAATTGGATTGGTTTATTGATGCAAAGTATAACGTTAGATAAAAAATGTGTAAACTGGGTGTGACATTTACCATATTAAGTAGAAGAAAATGAAAAAGTTCTGCAGGGCCAAATCAAAAGTCCTTGAAATCTTGGCAGGAATACTGTTCGTGGTATTAAATATATAAATAAATTAGCGGTACCCGACAGATGATGGTCTGGGTCACCCTGGTCCACATTTTGGTCGATATCTCGAAAACGCCTTCACATAAACAACTACCACCACTCCCTTTTAAAACCCTCATTAATATCTTTAATTTGATACCCATATCGTACAAACTAATTCTAGAGTCACCCCTGGTCCACTTTTATCGCGATATCTCGAAAGGGCGTCCACCTATAGAACTATGGCCCACGCCCTTTTAAAATACGCATTAACACCCTTCATTTGATACCCACATCGTACAAACAAATTCTGGAGTCACACCTGGTCCACCTTTATGGCGATATCTCGAAAGGGCGTCCACCTATAGAACTAAGGCCCATGCCCTTTTAAAATACTCATTAACACCCTTCATTTGATACCCATATCGTACAAACTAATTCTAGAGTCACCCCTGGCCCACCTTTATGGCGATATCTCGAAAAGGTGTCTATTAATAAATAAGGTGTCTATAGAACTAAGGCCCACTTCCTTTTAAAATGCTCATTAACATGTTTCATTTAATGCCCAAAACGTTCTAGGGTCAGCCCTGGTCCACCTTTATGGCGATATTCTTAAATGGCGTCCACCTATAGAACTATGCCCCACTACCTCTTAAAATACTCTTTAATGCCTTTCATTTGATACACATGTCATACAAACACATTCCAGGGTTACCCTAGGTTCATTTACCTACATGGTGATTTTCCCTTATTTTGTCTCCATAGCTCTCAACTGAGTGTGTAATGTTCGGTTACACCCGAACTTAGCCTTCCTTACTTGTTTATTTTATATTTATCTTAAAAATCGTTTAAGTATGTATATCTGCTCACTATATATTTCTTATCTTATACATCCGATTATATGGAGATTACTAACGAGATAAGATTATTGTTCAACCCAAATCCTTGAAAAGTATGAAGTCTTCGGCACAGCCAAAGACAGCCCCGTCCTTACTTGTTTTTTTTTTTTTTGCACAGCATGTGAGCCAACAACGTTCATATGGACAGACATGTAATTGAAACAAAACAAAAATACACACATTGGCTTAAGTAGCAATGAAAATGCATAAGCACATATTCAAAAGTCACTGCCAAAATCGCATACTGTTCTTAATATTAGCATACACCAACTTCTGTCAGCCACACAGCCCTTTAAGTTCGTATATATGTATATATATGTTTTATATTTTACCAAACTTTTTGTAAGCTAATATTGTACATATTATTTGTTGTTGCTTTTCAACCACTTTTATATGCAGCATTGTTGCAATCATGTTTGCAATTTATTCCTATTCAACATATTGCTTGTTAGGACTCTCGAGAAAAAAAAACATTTTAAGCTCAGTTTCTTTTTCATGTTCTTTTTTCATTTCTTATAAGTATTTTCCTAAGTGTCATTAGGGGCTTTAGTAAAAGAAAGTACGATTTCTCCGCAAGAATTATGAAATTTAGTGCATTTTAAGCTATACTGGACATTGTTAAAAACTTCTTTTCGAAACAGTATTTTTACACTTCTTGGAAACATAAGTGCTTATATTTTTCGTATGTTCCCATTGTGGCTGCGGAGGACTTTGTGCCGTCAAAAAGACACTCCTAATCCTTTGAAGCAGAGCGTTCACATGACATGTTTTTCAATCGGTGCAACTTACATCTCGCAATATGCCCGATATTAGTCGAAATGTCAGCTAATTTTTCCAAGGCCGATTTTTTTGCCGAACATGTAGATATTGCCGGTCAATCTCTATATATGACCCTGAGATATTTGCTACTAGTGGAGACAGTTTCATAATAGTAAAGATCTCAAGCTGTTTCGCCCATAAGAAATAAATAAAAATACAAGGTGTGATTTTCCCTACAAACTGGTGGTACAAGGCAACACCGAATTTTTCGCCTTCTGATCTTAGAATTTCAACCCGCTTTTGTACATAAATTTCCTGATTGATAGATCATATGCAATTCCTGTCTCCTTTCAACTTCTCCCAAATGGATCGGGATGTCTATCCTCGATTTAGCGAGTGTTGCATCGGCCACTTCGTTACCTTATATCCCTTTATGACCGGGAACCCCAGTAAAGAAGTGTGGTTCGGCCTGAACGCAGTTTCTCCAATGCTTATTTGCATTTCAGGACATTTCTTGATGAAGTGCTGTGTGAGATTTTAGCCTTAATCGCCGCCTGACTATCAATATATATATTAACGTGACCACAGCTTAAGCAATCTTCCTCCAGAATTTCATCACGGCTATAATTTCCGCCTGAAGGTCTCTGTGGTCACCTGGCAGCCTGTAGGATCTACTTGTTTGTGGGCTAACAAAGTAAACAGCAGAACCGACACCTTTCAGTAATTTGGAACCTTACACGTGTATACTGTATTTGCCATTTCTGCACCCTGGCACCAAATCTCCGGCTCAATAGTGGTCCCAAGATTTCGAAGCTCAGGCACGGGGCCATATATTCAGTGAGCTCTATATTAGATGGGCTATATTAAATGAGGTTACAACCGATTACTGCACAATAATGGCCACAGGTCCAGGCCCACAGATCGATTAGCTTTGCAACAGAATAAACGGCTACCTCCCTCATCTCTCCAGTTTTTTGCCTCGCAAAACCTGGCATTATCACCGGTTAAATCCCCCGCGACCTTATATGCAACATGGATGTCCCACATGTCGACCATTTTGAACATCCACGTCGTCGGCACTACGCTACCGACTGTCCGACACCCAAAAATCTTGGGTGTGACGTTTGATCACGATCTATATTTTGGTGAGCTTGCAGCCGCAATTGTACCGAAAATCCAGAGCCGTAAAAATTTCCTCAAATCCCTTGCTGGCAGTACTTGGGGAAAAGACAAAGAAACGCTCATTAGCACATACAAAGCAATTGGCCAACCGATTGCATGCTACGCGTCCCCTATATGGTCGCCAAGCCTAAAAATTGACCACTGGAAGAAGCTACAGGCCTACCAAAATACTGATCTCAGAACCGCCACGGGCTGTCTTCTTATGTCCACAGAACTCCATCTACATAATGAGGCGAGAATACTCCCCATCAGGGAGAGAAATGAGATGCTAACCAAACAGTTCCTGATGAATACCCAGAAGCCTGGGCATCCCAACAGACATTTAATTGAATAACCAACACCGCGTAGGGACTTAAGGAGTTATCTCCGTAAGCATTTTGAGGAAATACAGCACCTGAGAACTCAGCCGTATGAAGCAAAAAAAAAACAAGCAGGTCCTTGGTGAACTCCACAAACAGGCGTCGGACGTTTTTTGCCAGGAATTGCCCGGTGAATCCAGTACTCAAAACTTGCGGAAGAGGAACGTATACTCCCCAGGGAAATGCGAGTCACTCTGGCTCAACTTCGTTCTGGATACTGTAACAGGTTAAACTCTTACCTATCCAGAATCAACTCCGACATACAAAATGTATGCCCCGCTTGAATATGTCCCCACATGACACCAACCATCTCTTTAATTGTAATGTGGAACCAACGCCTCTAACACCCCTTCCATTATGATCCACCTCTGTTGAAACCGCAAGTTTTCTTGGACTCCCCTTAGAGGATATTGATGACAATTTGTGATCGGTCGCAACTATAAGGTGTGGCGAAGCACTGCTGCAACAACAACAACAATATGGGCTATATTTTTACGGCCATAAGGCTTACACTCAAGCTTCTCCGAGTCCTTAAGCCTTGCTGCCGTTTCTAACACGATATTTTTGGCCTTTAGGTCTGCTATGAGGGATGTGTAGAATGACATGCATTACTACCGTACGGGTAGTTTTCAGGGCTCCCTTTATGGCTACATGGATACTCTGCAAGCCCCCTCAAATTTTTTGGTATATTAAAGTGGGGTTAAATAGAACAATAATATCTTCCAAAAATCAACTACGGAGTAGGGCGGTAAAAATTATTCTATAACTCGTAACGCTCCTGGCTGCGGATACGATGACTTATTGTATTTCGGTCCTCTTCGCATCTGTGTCATTCATCTTAATAATGGTTGAAAATCTTATTAAAAAATAAATATAAGGTGCGATAACCTACGAAGAGAGTATTTAGGTCGACCTTATTTTGCAATTTCTGTCATACTCCTTAAAAATTTTTCCTACAAATTGGCCGGACGGGACCTACTTGTTTTATGCCATCTCCTAACGGCATCTGCAAGACAGATAAGTTTTCACTGAGAGCTTCTCATGGTAGAAATGCACTCAGAGTGCTTGCCAAACACTGCCGAGGGACGACAACGCTTGAAAAATATTAATCTAATTTAAAAAACGTGTTTATAAAATTTTGATGTTGCTCTTCCCGGGGCGTGGATCTTCAGTGTAGTAGACGGAGCACGCTACCATTGCACCGGTCATTATAAAATACCAGAGATTTCTACAGACTGGACAGAACTGCTACCTACTTACTACTAGTCCCATGAAGAAAGGATTTAGATATACAAATTGAACAAACCCCAAGATCCGTGCCTACTCATGAGCCATCTCATATCGGATCGTTGGGGCTTTTAAAGTGCTTGATCTTCCGATCTTATGTCCTTATCACATTTTTCTGTACATATTTTCAGGAACACGAAAACTAACCACAATTTCCATTAAAATTTCCAAAATTCTAACTGTAAAAAATCTAACTGCATATATTCAACTAACCGAAAATGAACGATTAACCGAATAATCAAAAGTGATCGGTTAACCGCTTAGTCGACAACTTACGACTACTCGAATATTGCTAGCCAAATAATAGTTGTCAATTCTGTTAGAATTGAATAAAATGGTAAATCGATCAACCAATTAGTTGGAGCTCTACAAAAGACCTTTCTTATATGAGCACTGAGCACAAAGAAATGCATAAAAATTTCTTGCTACTATAACAGATAACAAACACTAATTTCACTATCTTTGAGATGATCTTAAATTTAAAGCAGTTTTTATAATCGGACTGTAAGAAATGTGTGCCATAAACCCGCATCTAATTGAATGGATGCTTAAGTGCTATCAGACTTTAGTACAATGGAAAGTAATTACTTGCATGATATCACTTACATTCATTCACTACACCAAAAAAATATGACACAACAAAAACGTTATTCATATATGGATGAAAAGTTAGTGAATAAATGTGTACACACAATAGATGAGCAAGTGTTTGTATGCATGTGTGGGTGAATGATTTTGGATATGCTGGGATGGGATGCAATTTAAAACATTAAAAAATATATACGAGCATTTACGCTTTCATGCGCAACCCCAAAAGAGTACGAATACTATACGGATGTCAGTAGTACCCTTTTTCGGATATGAAGTGAGTGCAAAAGCGAGTTTATGTGAAACGCTTGGGACAACAGCTTTTGTTTGCCATCACTGAGGCATAAGTGATGGCGACTAGCGAGACAGCGTAGTATAGAAAAGCGCAAGAGAGCTCATAAACAATGTTAAGATACTCAAACTTGCAAAAAATATAAGTATGTGCATTAGGGTGGTAAACATATTTTTTATACTCAGTTGAGCAGAGCTCACAGAGTATATTAAGTTTGATTGGATAACGGTTGGTTGTACATATATAAAGGAATCGAGATAGATATAGACTTTCATATATCAAAATAATCAGGACCGAAAAAAAATTTGATTAAGCCATGTCCGTCCGTCCGTCCGTCCGTTAACACGATAACTTGAGTAAATTTTGAGGTATCTTGATGAAATTCGGTATGTAGGTTACTGAGCACTCATCTCAGAACGCTATTTAAAATGAACGATATCGGACTATGACCACGCCCACTTTTTCGATATCGAAAATTTCGAAAAACCGAAAAAGTGCGATAATTCATTACAAAAGACAGATAAAGCGATGAAGCTTGGTAGATGAGTTGAGCTTATGACGCAGAATAGAAAATTAGTAAAATTTTGGACAATGGGCGTGGCACCGCCCACTTTTAAAAGAAGGTAATTTAAAAATTTTGCAAGCTGTAATTTGGCAGTCGTTGAAGATATCATGATGAAATTTGGCAGAAACGTTACTCCTATTACTATATGTACGCTTAATAAAAATTAGCAAAATCGGAGAAGGACCACGCACACTTTTAAAAGAAATTTTTTTTTAAAGTAAAATTTTAACAAAAAATTTAATATCTTTACAGTATATAAGTAAATTATGTCAACATTCAACTCCAGTAATGATATGGTGCAAGAAAATACAAAAATAAAAGAAAATTTCAAAATTAACGTGACTCCGCCCTTTTTCATTTAATTTGTCTAGGATACTGTTAATGCCATAAGTCGAACAAAAATTTACCAATCCTTTTGAAATTTGGTAGGGGCATTGATTTTATAATGCTAACTATTTGCTGTGAAAACGGGCGAAATCGGTTGATGCCACGCCCAGTTTTTATACACAGTCGTCCGTCTGTCCTTCCGCATGGCCGTTAACACGATAATTTGAGCAAAAATCGACATATCTTTAATGAACTAAGTTCACGTGCTTACTCGAACTCACTTTATCTTGGTATGAAAAATGAGCGAAATCCGACTATGACCATGCCCACTTTTTCGATATCGAAAATTACGAAAAATGAAAAAATGCCATAATTCTATACCAAATACGAAAAAAGGGATGAAACATGGTAAGGTAATTGGATTGTTTTATTGACGCGAAATATAACTTTAGAAAAAACTTGGTAAAATGGGTATGACACCTACCATATTAAGTAGAAGAAAATGAAAATTTCTGCAGGGTGAAATAAAAAAACCCTTAAAATCTTGGCAGGTATTACATATATAAATAAATTAGCGGTATCCAATAGATGATGTTCTGGGTCACCCTGGTCCACATTTTGGTCGATATCTGGAAAACGCCTTCACACCACACTCCCTTTTAAAACTCCCATTAATAACTTTAATTTGATACCCATATCGTACAAGCTCATTCTAGAGTCACCCCTGGTCCACCTTTATGGCGATATCTCGAAAAGGCGTCCACCTATAGAACTAAGCCCCACGCCCTTTTAAAATACTCATTAACATCTTTCATTTGATACCCATATCGTACAAATATATTCTAAAGTCACCTCTGGTCCACCTTTATGGCGATATCTCGAAAACGCGAACACCTATAGAACGAAGGCCCACTCCGTTTTAGAAATACTCATTAACACCTTTCATTTGATACCCATATCGTACAAACAAAGTCTAGAGTCACCCCTGGTCCACCTTTATTGCGATACCTCGAAAAGGCGTCCACCTATAGAACTAAGGCCCACTCCCTTTTAAAATACTCATTAACTCCTTTCGTTTGATACCCATATTACACAAACGAATTCTAGAGTCACCCTTTGTCCACCTTTATGGTGATATCTCGAAAATGCGACCACCTATACAACAACCGCCACTCCCTTTTAAAACCCTCATTAATACCTTTAATTTGATACCCACATCGTACAAACACATTCTAGAGTCACCCCTGGTCCACCTTTATGGCGATATTTCGAAACGGGGTCCACCTATAGAACTAAGGCCCACTCCCCTTTAAAATACTCATTAACACTTTTCGTTTGATGCCCATATTGTACAAACAAATTCTAGGGTCACCCCTGGTCCACCTTTAAGGCGATATCTCGAAACGGCGTCCACCTATGAAACTAAGAATTACTCCCTTTTAAAATACTCATTAACACCTTTCTTTTGATGCCCATATTGTACAAACAAATTCTAGGGTCACCCCTGGTCCACCTTTATGGCGATATCTCGAAACGGCGTCCACCTATGGAACTAAGGATTACTCCCTTTTAAAATACTCATTAACACCTTTCATTTGATACCCATATCGTACAAACGCATTCTAGAGTCAACCCTGATCCACATTTATGGCTATATCCCTAAATGGCGTCCACCTATAGAACTATGGCCCACTCCCTCATAAAATACTCTTTAATGCCTTTCATTTGATACACATTCCAGGGTTTCCCTCGGTTCATTTTCCTACATGGTTATTTTCCCTTATGTTGTCACCATAGCTCTCAACTGAGTATGTAATGTTCGGTTACACCCGAACTTAACCTTCCTAACTTGTTTTCTTTATTATTTTTTCAATTATCAGTGGATATGTCTGTATCAAGCCCATTTCTGCTACCATTTGATTTTACTGCTGCGTTCACTTGAAAAATATTGGAAACGGAGGAATGATCCGATGACTAACAAACTAAGTGTACATACGTTCATGCTTTCTTGAAACCCATAAATAAATCAGAATAAAAAGACTACGTCTGTATTAAAGAAAAATTGCCTCTATTTTTGGTCCATTTGTATAAAGGTAGTCCTTAAAAATTTTTTATAATCTTTTTATTTTCAAATTTTTAGTACTGCCTACAAAAAGGCAATTGCAACTTTGATTAGTAATTTAAGTAATTCCTAAATTAAAATTCTTATATTTATTTATTTATTCAAAATAGCAAGATTTAATAGAATTAGTGGAATTTTCGCTGACAACACTGGCCAAAACAACAGAATTCCACCTCGCATCATAACAAGAGAATTCCACCTCGTTTGTCAGCTACTTAATTTGCACAGCTGAAAATCGTGGTGAAATTCGCTTACGCCTGAAAGTCTAAAAGAATCGTGGTGAAAGTCGCGTACGCCTAAAACATGCAAAGACGTGCATTGAGTTGGGCTTTCAACGAGGTGGAATTCTACAACGCCTGCAACACTCAGGAAGCTAGCCATGAAGGTATGGCCTAATCTTCTAAATAGTTCGAATTATGCGTTACGTAGCTCAAATTTTTTGATCAAACGTTGCACTGTCACCGAGTTTTAAACGATATTTCAGGTTTCAAGTCTCTATATATCCAGGAAGTTAGTTAAAAATCGATTAAAAGACTCCAATTTAAAACGAGTTTTCTCAATATCTCGATCCATGCGCTACCTAGCACAATTGTTTTGATAAAATATTGCATTGCCACCGGGTTCTGACTTACCACCCAAGTTTCATGGCTCTAGCTCATCGGGAAGTTACTAATCGATCGCAAGATTCCCCCCGTTTTTAAAGGATTTGCAGTTATCTTGATTAGCGCCACCTAGCGGAACTTTGTTTTCTATAAGTTCTATTGTCATCAGGCCTCTAACTAAGTGCCAAGTTTCAAGTCTCTAGGAAACCGGGAAGTCAGTTAAAAATGGATTGAAAGATTCCCAAATTAAAATTTGTTTTCTTACTATCTCGATCCGCGTGCCACCTAGCGAATTTTTTTGATCAAATTTTGCATTGTCACCGGGTTCTGACCCACGACCCAAGTTTCAAGACTCTGGATCAGCGGCAAGTTACTCAAAAATTGATCGCAAGATTCCTTTCGTTTGTCAGGGATTTGTAGTTATCTCAATTAGCACGCCACCTAGTGGAACTTTGTTTTCTATAAATTGTATTGTCACTGGGTCTCGAACTACGTGCTAAGTTACAAGTCTCTGGATCTCCGAGAAGTTAGTTAAAAGTCGATCGCAAAATTTCCATTTTAAAATTAATTTTCTGTATATCTCGATCCTAGCGGATTTTTTTTCACTTGCATTGTAATGTCTCTCAGATCTGAACTATGTTCTAAGTATCAATTGTCTAGCTCAACGGGAAGTTACCGAAAAAGACTTTTCCGTGGGTCAAAAATTCGTATGGAAATGAGGGGACAAACATGAAAGCGACTTTATATAAAGGTAAAAAAAACTAATATTCTAAATAATAAATTGTTTAATAAGTTCTGAAATGATTCTGAACATTAACTAGTGAAATCGTGTGCAACAAATCTAATATTGAGTTGAATTTGTATCGATCAACCTTTTTCATGTAACTGTATGATATAAAACTAAAAATGTTTATAAGTCTGGCCAAATATGCTAACAATGCTGAATGTAGATTTACAGAGATACCTATAACTTGTGTAATAACAAAATGAAAAATGGCCAAATTTAACCGCGCGAAAGAACAATCGCTAATCAATTTTTGAATCAAACTCTCATGCAACAGCCCCACAAGAAATTGTCTCTTCAACCGATGATTTTATCTTGCTTTTATTTTTCTTCAAATGTTTGATTTATACGGGGTTTATTTAATGTTTTGGTAATTTTTCGCATATGAGATCGTTTTTTCGGCAAATATTTGTTTTAATAACTCAGCGCAGCCTTACATTACATCATATTACATTTCGTTTCGCGTTTCTTCAATGTCTACTCCTTTCGCATATTGGAGTTTCTCAAGGTGCTCAAAGTATTTGTTTGTTAGAATTATGATCTCTTCATTTTACTCGAGTCGGTTAGACCCAAACACATTCGATTATTGCGTCAACTTGCCTTAGCTGGCGCCACTTTGAGGGAACGCATCCTGAAAATTTTCCTGCCACAATTAATGAAAAAGGAAAGGCGTGGGTTCAAGCGCGCGGCTGTAAAGTGTCGAATATTATGTGTAGGTATTACAACCTTAGACTAACAAAGTTGCTTCTATCATTAAAAAGAAAGGACTGGCTCATGACGGGTATTCTGACTGGACACTGTCTTCTGACATTACATGCCTTTAAATTAGACTTGGTCAGTGATAGCAGTTGTAGAAAGTGCGGGTTGGCGGAGGAAACGATCGAGCACGTTCTATGCTCGTCCCCTGCACTTGCCAGGCTAAAACTACAGAAATTAGGAGTGATACAGATGTCATATTTAAAAGAAGTATGTGGCATAGGTAATAGAAAACGTATAGTATTTTCCAAGATAACGGAGTTATTTTATAACTTAGGTCCTTGTATTTCATAGTGTTTTTCAGTTTGGTCGTTACATAAACTTCTGGTAAGACTACGGACCCATTCAGTCTATGTGAGGTCCTCAAGGACCGGCCAGTTCAACCTAACATAATGAAAAAGCAACATTCAAACTTTGATTTTTTGTCATTAGAAAGTGTAAAAAAATAAATTTTTTAGTTTAAAAAAAATATATCTGTAATTTGATTTAGAAGCTTCTCATGGACATTGTTACTGTATAGTTTGGCCGCTTAAATTGAGGTTATGTTGCGTATAGAATAGAAGGCAGTAAAAGAAGGTAGTCGAATGGAGTGGAATGAAGAACAGTAGGAAGAGCAGAGTTGCATTTGATCAATATACGTTCAATCATTTTATCAATATTAAAGATAAATGTAGAAAAAAAATTAAGTACTTGAATATAAGCAAACATTTTCTCTCAATTACTGGAATTAAGGTGTCCTAAATGCTATATATTCGAATATTATTACAGGTTATGTCTGTTTAAAAATTTTACTTGAATTTTCTTAAAGACTTTCGTAATATGGGCGTTAGCAATGTTTGTGTGTGCATGCTAATTTTGAGCGATCAGCTGTTAGTTTCGCTACTTGGTAAAGTTTACAATGCAAATGCCTACGTAAGACCCCGCTTAGAAAAGATTTATTCTAATTTAAAAATTTGTTTAGGACCTTCAGTGTAGTAGGCGGAGCACGCTATCACCGCATCAGGGCGGCCACTATTGATTCCTTAGAAAAATTGAATCACCTCGTCACCTAACTAAGTCTGGTTCTAAGGCCGCTGCTTTTTTCATATGCGTTTTATTATCTGGCGAGAATAAGAATTCCACCTTAGAATATGGGACTTACTACACAAACTAACAACCTTCATATAAAAATATCTAACTATAATTGTAAATTTCTGAACTTCAATTGAAAATTTCAAATTTCAGTTGTTCTCTGAACTTTGATTGTAACTTTCTGTACCAAACGTCAAAAAGTTTTAGAACATCAATAATCAAATTTCTCATATTTTATGGACCACCCCAATACACCAGTGCACTTGTAATAGTAACCGGCCAGCAAAAGTATACATATATGTACAGTAATTTATATATATAAAAATTTGCGATTATATAGAAAGTATGGAATTTGTAAAAAAATGTAGAAAAGTGAAAAAGCGAATAATATTTTTATGGCTAATATAAAACTGTTTGTCATGTAGCACAACGCTGCTGCAAGTTTCGTACGAATGTGTTACATAGTACTTAAGGGAAAAATAATTTAAAAGAGTTTTGAGTCTGAGCATTACCCTGCAAAAATAGTTGGATCATGTGGTCCACTGGAGTACTTACCATTATACTCCACTGTAATGTAGCAACGAAGCAACTCATGTTTCTACACGAACATATTGTAAGCCGATCATTGCTCGTTTTTAACGATTGTAATCACTACACGATGTTTATTGGACTGTGGGTGCTCCATGGATTACTCTGATGTAATGCGGAACTGGAGTATATGGTCCAGTCCTAGGACATCGCAATGTTAAGTGGACCATATTTCTTGTATGAATTGTGGTTAATTTTGGCCACTTGGTTGGTCCCTAGCGAGTACTCCATACGTGCATGCATGGAGTACTCGTGATTTTTGCAGGGTAAAAGTCATGCGACGGGTAGCCAGCAAACGGCGCATACCAAACAAAAGGCGGCACATAAAATTAGAGGGAGTAAATTACATTCTTTGTTGCCAGTTGAAGCCACAAAACGGAAATATCAGTAAAGTCCACTCTTTTCCCTAACTAATGTACTTACAAGATTGCAATGACGCAATTGTGCACAATGTACATTTAATGGTGGGGGTGGCAGTCACCATTTGGTGGCTTAGCATATCAGTATTTAAAGCACTCAGGAAATTTAGTATTAACGTAGACTACAACTTGCGTCTGCTTTGACATACTCATGTATATACGCACACTAATCTTATGGAATTTTACTTAAGTATATAAATGACAATCTAGAGTAAAAATTGAAGATGAGGCGTGGAAAGAAGTTAACACTAAATGGTGTGTAACTAAACTCTTTGAAGATTCGCAGTTGCATTTCTTTTGAGATTTTTATAAAGCAAAAAGTGGTATTACTTGTCTACCATAACGAGGGTCTCAGATTCAATTCACGAGAAAAGTGACACCAATATACTTTATTTACCGTTATTCGGTACAATATCGTCTCTTGGCAAAAGTTTTTAAAAATACTCCGAGTATATTTCTACCAAATTAAAATAAAGAATTTGCAAGCAAAAGCTCAGCCTTAATTTCCTCGAGGTTATAGCCCGCCAGTTGAAGTCCAAGCAATTTAAGCCAGCTTATCAACATCAGGTGATGTCCACGATGATGACGTCACGTCATAATAACCAACAATATTATTAAGGATTTTCTGTTGTCTCTTCAGTGCTCGCTTCCTTTTAATTTTTCCCGCAAGTTGGCGGGACCTACTAAAACAACGTCTCCAAACGGCACGAGTAAAACAAAGAAGCTTACACTAATATTGCTTTGCCCGGGAATTGAGCCCAACGTGTTCTCTTTTATAATGGAGCACGCTACCACCATACCAGGCGTGCTTAACCAACGAACCGATATCATTTGGTTACGATAATTAACGTTAATAAACGAAACAAAGTCATTTCATTTCGTTTATTAACGTTAAGAACGTCAAATTAACGAAATGATTTTGTTTCGTTTTCTGCCATATCAAAACGAAATCAAATCGTTTATGTTGATTATTAATTTCAAACTATGCTGGCAAAGCTGATTGATGGCTGAGTCATAAAAGGTGAAAGCATTAGCCAAGCTGATTGCAACTTTTCTCATGAATTATGACAGTACGAACATTTCTCAGTGTACTTTTGACATTACCACCAACGAACTACACAAACAAATTACATTTACAATTTTTAACGTTAACGAAGGCTTTTCGTTTCCGTTAAAAACGAGATACAATTTATCTTGATAATTTCTTTATCGATAATATTTCGAAGTGTTTCGACGGAAACGGTGGAAATTTTTTGATAAACGATTAGCTTAACGTTAAGGTGCATCCCTGCACCATACAAAGACGGCCACCATGTTAACGTATTTAACCATTCCTATAAGCTGCGGGAGGGAATTCAGTAAGGCCACGAGTTACTATAATTTTTTAAATTATATTAAATTTTATTTATTATTTATTTTTAAATTATAAATTAAATTCGAAATTCGATGGGACTACCTTTATTTAATCTGCGCGATACTATAAATTTACAGAATCTGCCTCGAGCTTTCGCTCTATGAAGTTCCTACTCGCTAACCACTGAGATTTTCTATACAGCGTGCAAAAATGGAGTATAATCTGAGTACTCCCAGTTTTTGTGTTATCGATTTTGACGATTCTCTGTCACAATCGTTTCCTACGCCGATGACTGCACAATAATGGCCACAGGCCCAGGCAATAAAATAAACGGCTATCTCCCTGATCTCTCCAGTTTTTTCGCCTCGCGAAACCTGGCATTGTCACCCACTAAATCTTCCGCGACCTTATTTACAACATGGACGCCCCAAATGTCGACCATATTGAACATCCACGTCGATGGCACTACGCTACCGACTGTCCGACACCCCAAAATCTTGGGTGTGACGTTTGATCAGGATCTACATTTTGGTGCGCACGCAACCGCAATTGTTTCAAGAATTCAGAGCCGTAATAAAATCCTCAAATCCCTTGCCGGCAGTACCTGGGGAAAAGATAAATAAACGCTCTTGACCACATACAAAGCAATTAGCCAGCCGATTACGTGCTACGCGTCACCCATATGGTCGCCAAGCCTAAAAACCACCCACTGGAAGAAACTACAGGCCTGCCAAAATACTGCTCTCAGAATCGCCACGGGCTGTCTTCTTATGTCCCCAGAACACCATCTGCATAATGAGGCGAGAATACTCCCCATCAGGGAGAGAAATGAGATTCTGACCAAACAGTTTCTGTTGAATACCCAGAAACCTGGGCATCCCAACAGACATCTGATTGACCAACCAGCTCCGCCCAGGGGCCTAAGGAGTCATCTCCGTAAGCATTTTGAGGAAATACGGCACCTGAGAACCCAGCCGTATGAAGCGGAAAAACACAAGCAGGTCCTTGGTGAACTCCATAGACAGGCGTCGGACCTTTATGTCGGGAATTGCCCGGTGAATCCAGTACTTGAAGAAAAATATCCAGAACTCGCAGAAGAGGAACGCATACTCCCCAGGGAAACGCGTGTCACTCTTGCTCAACTTCGTTCTGGATACTGTAACAGGTTAAACTCTTACATATCCAGAATCAACCCCGACATACAAAATGTATGCCCTGCTTGCAATGTGTCCCCACATGACACCAACCATCTCTTTAATTGTAATGTGGAACCAACGCCTCTAACACCCCTTTCCTTATGGTCCACCCCTGTTGAAACGGCAAGTTTCCTTGGACTCCCGTTAGAGGATATTGATGACAATTTGTGATCGGTCGCGGCTATTAGGTGGGGCGAGCATTGCTACAACAACAACAACAACGATTCTCTGTCTGATCTGGTATATTACGGAGAACATCACCACTAAAATAATAAGCCGACTATCTTGGGGAAAATTTGGCCAGATCACGTTGAACCCTCTATATCATCCCACCTCCTTTCGTGATAGATCTGGGGTCGCCAGGATTTTTCTGCTAAATAAACAGGATTCGCTATGTCTATACGATGTTGGCGATGGAGTTGGAGAAGCTTTAAATTTTGCTTGCAACCACTTGAAAAACGGCCACTTCAAAACCTATTGAATGCTTTCTCGTAGCTTTCTAAACAGAGGTGCACACTTCCGAATGAAGCATTTGGCATGGACGTGTAATTTCGAAAAGCAGTCACAGCTAAATGGTTAGGCTCAAACGGTAAACATCAATATGTTACCAATAAGGCTCCCATCGCTTCAGTTCCACCGCTGGTACGTGCTGCTTACTTCGCAATCACTTTAGCCCCGATACTTTTAGCTGTCAACTTTTCCGTGCGTAAAAAAGTGCCAGTCAACATAATAGGAGAAGTTCGTCCTAAAATTCTTCAGGGTTATATAATCAGTTACAGTAATTATTGTTATTATTTGTTCCATTTAGGAGTCGGGACGTAATTTCACGAATTGCATAAGAACAAGATTCCTTTCACAATGTTTTATGTATGGGCAATTTTGAAAATGTATTTTTTTATTTTGTTTTCAGGAAATCTTCTATGATATATTTGAATAAATATCACCAAGTTTAACGTTTTTATATTGGAAATTAAGGGAGAAATTGCCCAAAGTTTTTCTATCTGAAAGATCAGTTGTATGGGATATATACCATTAATAGCTCCGATCAAAGTGATTTTTTAGGATATCTTCTAAGATATATTAGAATATATATCTCCGAGTTTCACGTTTATACGTTCTTAATTGCAGCAGGAATGATCAAAATCGTCTTATCTGAACGATCGGTTGTATGGGAGATATATGTTATAGTGGTCCGATCCTACCGGATCCGACAAATG
The DNA here is from genome assembly GCF_040869045.1 of Eurosta solidaginis. Lineage (NCBI taxonomy): Eukaryota > Metazoa > Arthropoda > Insecta > Diptera > Tephritidae > Eurosta > Eurosta solidaginis. The sequence continues at coordinate 220,231,950 of NC_090323.1, read as the reverse complement.
TTTAATATAATACAAAAATACATCCTTGTGCCAAATTTCATTGAGATATCTCAAAATTTGAGGGACTAGTTTGCGTTCAAACAGACAGACGGGCGGACAGACGGACGGACAGACGGACATGGCTATATCAACTCAGTTCGTCGCACTGATCAATTCGGTATACTTAATGGTGAGTCTATCTTCTATATTTCTCAACGTTACAAACATCGGACCAAAGTTATATACCATTTCATGTTCATGAAAGGTATAATAAATGTAAGGCGCGATAACCTCCGAAGAGATTTAAGGACGAGATTTTCTTCTAATTTGCGTCGTGCTCCTTGCAATTTTTCCTACAAATTGACGGGACGGAAGCTACTTGTTTTATGACGACTCCGAACGGCATCTGCAAGGCAGATGAGTTTTTCATGGCAGAAATACACTCGGAGTGCTTGCCAAACACTGCCTACGGTGGACCTCGCTTAGACAAATTTTCTTCTAATTGAAAAACCTTGTTTCTAAAATTTTGATGTTGCTTTGCCCGGGGCGTGAACCGAGGATCTTCGGTGTGATAGGCGGAGCACGCTACCATCACACCACGGCGGCCGCCAATAGAAAGTTATTAGCAACCCAAAATCTGCAAAAACAATTAACTTATATTTAAGGATACAAAAGCTATACCTACCAATACACAGATATATCAGTTTTGTTAATTAATGTAAAATTAATGGAGCATTCCACGAATGGTATAGGACAAATTGTACGCTCTTTAACAGCATTCATTCTTAGCTTAAGGCAAACCATACCTTTATAAGTATAGTATAAACTATTTGGTACATTAATATAGTGTGGTAAATGTCGTAATTAAGCATCCGTTTGTACAGGACATCGAAAGTTCTTCAGATTCTTAGTTGCAGTGAGTCCAATGAATTTTCAGCGAAACTAATAATTAGGGCTTTTCTTTGCAATCGATGTTTAGAAACCCTGCCGGTATTCCCTATCGCACAAGTCACTTATTCGATACGACATTTGTGAAGAATTGAACGCCGATATCGGGCGATATCTCCCTTGCTTCGAATTCTTATAAGCCTTTGGTTAGGACTGTTCCCCCAGTGCGAAACGACATTTAGAGAATTTTTCAATAAGAATATACGTAACTAAAGCGATTAGACGAAAAGTATCGAGAAGATATTATTTTTGTAACGGGAAAGTAAGTTCTTCGATATTTTGGGAAGTCAAATTGGCAAAGAAGATTCAAATTGATAAGGGAAAATTTGCATTTCTGAGTCAAAGAGAGAAACCAGCGTCAATGATTTTTCCAAAGCTGCATTAATAGCAAACGCCACTAAGGAGTCAGGTAATCCAAAAATTCGAATGAATTCGTGTCCCATAATTAAGACTGAGATATATGTTCTTGCAAGATAATGGAGTGGAGAAAACTAATGAGATTTGCTCACGTTTTTAATATTAAAAAAAATCTTTGTTTTGGACATGCACCAAGATTCAATAAATCAGACAGGTGTAGTCTAAATTACAAAATAGAGTCGCGTTTTACAATAATCGTCCCCATAAATTTAAGTTTTACTTCTTGACTTATCTGCAGCATTGATTTTTTCAGTATCATAAAAAAATATTACATTAATGCCTGTCTGAACTTTTAAGTAACCAGCAGAAAAATAACGTCTGCGGTCTATATTTCCTTTTGTTGGAGGACCTATTTCGCTTTCCTGAGTGGAAATTGAAAAGCTTTGGTCAACGGAAATGAATGTCTGGATCTTCGGATTATCACACTGTCCGAAATTGAGGAATATGGAAACCCCATGCTGACGTCAATGTGATGATTGGTGATCTTGAGCAATGTCAAGAAAATCCTGATGAGTATCTGGGAGGCTTGTAAGACGAAAACTCGCGATTGGCGGTACAGCGGTACAAGACTCTACATTAATCTATGTAAACGAAGCGTTAAGAGGTAGGATCATTGGGCAGAAAATGGTGGCTGGCGTAAAAATATAAAGCGGCAAAGTTCTACTGCAACGATGCTTCGAAAAATCAGAGCTTAAAGATATATATTGATAGCAAAAAATATAAATGTGTGGCTTATCAGAACATTATTTTAAACAGCTCTGGCTGACCCTAGGAACATTTAGACAAACATAGAATAGCCGTATAATCAAACCCGACAGACATGGCTCCAACTTTTTTTATCTATCTACCTGGCTCTCCTCTGGCTAACCATTTTCTTTCTCTCTGATTTCCTCTCCCCTCTACGTTTTGTAGTTTACCTATATCGGTACATTCAACTAACACATCAGTTTCCTACTTCCATAAACCTTCCCGTTTTTCCTCTTGCTCTTCCTGCTCTTGCTCTTAGCAAAGTTTAACTATCACTACTACTCTTAATCGTATTCTTACTTTTACTCTCACTCTCCATCTTCCTCTTGTTCTCTTTACTTTCCCACTTCCCTTCGACTTTCTCCACTTTTCCTTTCCATTTCCTCTTCTCTTTTCTTTCTTTCCCCGTTCCTATGTGGGCATATATCGAGTTTGGCTTTTCTCTGCACAGTACATTATTAAGGTAGTAAAAAGGTAGCAAAATAGTACCAAAAATTGTCCCTTCCTACTACTTAAAAATTTATGACCGGATTTTGAGGGCTTTAAAATTTTTGTTGTTGTACTAATGACCTCACTTGTCTGGTTTTATTGCATCATGATCATGCACCATTACAACTTCTCCAGCAAATTAGAAAAATTTAAAAAAGAGCTCTAAAAAATTATCGATATAAAGAGAACTTCAAAATGTTACAGTTATCTATTGCCTTAATATTTGCTTGGAGGAAAAAGTTTCGTTAAAATATTTTTTTTGTTTGTTTGCGAAAGGAATTTATATCGCCTTATTAACTGCAAAAACGTATAGAATTAGTTACTTCTTGGCGATAGACGATAAAATTATCAGAAAATTGCACGCAGGGATATATTGGCATTAAAAAAGGAAATAAAAAGAGCAATTTGGAAAATCAGCCAGAGTCACCGATTTTTCATGGAATGCTCGGAAAACTGTTTTCCGTAATATTTTGCAAAACTAACGAAAATAATAAAAAATCCATTAAATGTGTGTGTTGAAACGAAAGAAAATAATTACTTGAACGCAAGCCTTTAGCGAACTTAAAATAGCACAATGAAGCAAATTTTGTTATGAAGTTTGTTTGATTCGTTCATTGCTTTCCCAACCCAATTGTCAACCTCACCTAACCGGTTAGTTTTTTATGGAAATAAAAAATAAAAATAAACTTCGGACTTCGGAAATAAAAAACCCAAATAAACAAATACTAAGTACTGTGCTATATACAAACCTGACAGTTAATAAATGTCATCGGGATACAACATTGATTAACTCTACTCCAAAGTTTACGGCTATCCCCAAAACTTCTCCAGTTTTGTTCATTTTTTTTTTTCGTAGCACAATTTAACACTACTACGGACCGAATCTAGGGCAATGCTATTCGCAATTTGATGCGGAAAAATGGGAGACTCTATAAGATGTTGTCAAGTTCGATATATGAACAATGTTTTTAAAATAACTAGAGCTCCTCTATGAAGTTAAGCCACAGTAGAGAGAGGTATCTTTCCAATAAACATATATTGGGTTGTTTTAGAAGAGCTTTGTTGGATGATAATCTTAGGACAGCACATCGATATTTTTTGATAGCAAATCGATATCTTTCGATAAATAATCGATAACTTTTTGAAAGCTTTTCGAAAACCTAACTACAAATTTTCGATACCCGATCGATAGTATGCGCATAAAAAATTGGTAACATCCCGATTATAAATCGATAACTTTCGATAAAAATCGGTAACCTTAATAAAATAATATATCAACACCTTTTTGTTAAATTATCTTTAAAATTTTCAAAAAAATCAATGTCTTTCGATAACAAATCGTTACCACACCCACAACAAATCGTTAACATTCGAAAATATATCTATTATTTTTTAATAACAAATCGATAAGTTTTTGGTAACATACCAATAACTTTTCGTAAAATACTCGAAAATGTTTAGAGAACAAATCGAATACTTCCTATAACAAACCGTTAATTCGTGGATAACAAATTGGGTACATCTCATACCAAATCGATAGCTTTTCTATAACAAACCGAAAACTTGTTGATAAAATATCAATAATTTTCCATAAACATTCTATAACTCCCCGATCTTAATGGATAAATTTTCGATAAGAAACCAATAACTTGCCGATAAAAACTTATAACTCATCGATTACTTTGGTTATCGATAGCAAGTATATAACACTGTGATAGGAATGAGTCGTGCGAAGAGTGCGGCAGTAGCGAAAATCCATTGATAGCGGTAGGCGATTGCGTACAAAAGAGTGGAGAAGGATTTAAAGTAGATATTCAAATTCCCAGTACTCAACGCTGAGGACTTAGCTATAGGAGCCACCAAGCGGAGCAAATAACAGGTCTTTATCCTGACATCGTGCGCTATAGCTCATGTGGAGGCTCCCTCGAAAAGTTGGAAAACATAGTGGTTGCAGAAGGACGCAAAGGATGGCCTGTCTTAGGCGTCACACAACACGCAGGAACGTCGTCAAACAAGCAATTGAGGTGGGTCCCTATTTCGTTATTTTGTTCAATATACAATTCAATACATTAAAAACAATACATTGAATGAATTAAAGAAACATTAAGAATAAGCCTTTAGCATACATTCGTCATAGTATGGCGTAATTGCAACTGAATCAGCATACGCGAATTTCATCATCATTCTTCTTCAAAAATCCCTAGAACAAAAGACGATCGGATTGTAGTGAAAAATCAGACAAGGCAACATTATGTGATGAAATGTTCCATAGAAATCGCAGAAATATTTTCCATATTTTCAAACAAGAAGAACGATATGCCGCCATTCATGACAACAACAAAGTTGACGGTTTATAGCGTGTAAATGTTTATGTGTACATTGGGGTGATCCAAAAATAAAGGAAGTTTATTTTTTTGAATGGACGACAAATCAAAAACGTTCACCAAACGTAAGCCACAAAAAAATTAAAAATGAAAAACAGTCGTCGCCTTGTCCGTCCTGATGTCAAGTTGTTCAAATTTTTCTCAAATTATTAAATAAATTACAAACCTTTTCTTGTTAAAAAAACAATGCTACTGTGATCAAAAAAGATTATAATGATAATTTATTTAAAGGCTATAAGAAGCTGTCCCTGCTTAGACCAAATTTAGAATTTTGTTTCGCGTTAGACACACATATTTTGATAGCAAAAGGACAGGAAATCACAATTTTCGTCGTGCTTCTTTTAATTTTTCCCACAAATTAAGGGGACGGGACCTTCGACTTCGAACGGTATCTGCAAGGCAGATGACTTTTTCACTGAGAAGCTTTTTATAGCAGAAATACACTACGAGTGTTTGCCAAATCACTGCCTACGGGCGACCACCGTCCTATAAACTTTTTCTAATTAAAAAAAAAACTATTTGCTAAACTTTTCTAGCACCACACCAAGGTGTCGGACAGGATATTAAATATCCATAAAGTTCAGGGAAATAGGGGAATCTTGTTTGATATTCTTTTCATTTTCTCCATACAATGTATGGTGTGGCCTTGAAGATCTAATGATGATAGGGATAGTACCTTTATGGTGCTTGTAACCGGAATGTACCGTATCTGTGAAATCTTCATGAAGTCTTTTTATAGCAAAAACACAAACAGTGTTATTATAATATTAAATTGATGAAAAAGTGCATTCAGTCTTCTTTTTAGTGCACTCAAATTTCTACAAATATTGGGAAATAACTCCGCTAAGAATTATTTTAACGAAAGCTTGTATATACATATGCACTTAATCTTATATGGACTGCTAGGTGCACAACTTTATCTACACTTATGAAATTGTGGCGCAGAAAATTAGTACTGCTAAGTTTCAGAAAGTATTATACCCAGTTGCAACTGAAATGTATCTCTACATACCTTTTTTTTTTTTTTTTTTTTTGCGGGGAGGCTGAAAAATGCATAATGCACCATAACCGCAACCGTGTGTCCGTAGACTAAAAAACAGCCCCGTTCTGGAACCGTCGCCAACCCCGGCACCACTTTCGCATTACTTCAGGGTGGCGTTCCATATTTCTCATTTTTTAAGAGCCTACTGGTGTCCCTGCGTCCAGGTTCCCGCTATTTGCTCTGAGTGTCCATTTAATCGCCACTGCTTCGCATGCGCATTTCTCTGCGCTTCCTCTCAGCATCCATCAGGCGTGTCATTACTATAAATGCCATTTTGCTCACTGCAGTCCAGCATTCTTTCCTGCTGCACATGTGTGAAACTAAATTTCTCGTGGTAGGTTCCTCCCCAAAGACTCCATGCAAGGTGAGTCTTTCTTCGTGGAAACGGGGGCAGTAGAACATGACGTGTTCTGCGTTTTCTAACTCTGTGGTACACATTGGGCAATGAGGATCTTCCTCTATCCTACGCTTCCATAAATACTCTTTGAAACCGCCACGTCCACTCATTATTTGCGTGAGATGGTAGTTCAGTTCGCCGTGCTTCCGCTCATTCCATTGAGCTACGTTCCAAACTAGTGTGAAAGTCCAACGCCCTTTACTCGAGGCCTCCCACCGTTCTTGCCACTTAGCTATTGTTTGTGTCCTTGCTCTTTTCTTGTCTTCTTCAGATGGTCGCTCGATATTAGTGTTATACAGATCGGCCATTTCGCTTGCCAGTAAGTCCACTGGGATTTTCCGGGTTAGAACCAGGATCGCGTCGTCGGACACCGTCCGATAAGCACTTGCTATTCTTAAAGAAGCAAGTCGGTACGCTGCTAATATATATTTTTGATGGGTCTGTTTAGATCTATACCACACTGGTGCTGCATATGGTATTATTGAGCTGGTTACTGTGGACAATAGCTGACGTGTAGCTTCACTCGGACCTCCAATGTTAGGCATTATTCGCATAAGTGATCCATTAACTTTGGTAATTTTCTCCCTCACTGCTCTGAAGTGCCCTTTGAAAGTTAACTTAGAGTCAATGTGCACTCCTAAGTATTTTAAGGAATCCTTTGAGGTGATTTGATGAACCCCGACAGTTAAGACTAACTCGTTCGGCGACCGTTTGGAGCTTACTAATACCACTTCCGTCTTTTGGCTAGCCAACTCCAGTCCCGTATTGGTCAGCCATTCCTTTATTCTTGCTACGCCGTCATTACATAATGCTTGTAGCAGGTCCAGTTTCTTGGCCACTACTATCACTGCAATATCATCAGCATATCCCACAATTTGCGTGTTTTCTTGTAGATCAATCTTTAGCACCCCGTCATACATTACATTCCAAAGCGTTGGACCGACAACAGATCCCTGTGGGACGCATCCTGTGATTTTGTACTCTTTTGCTCCTTGATTCATGTCAAAAAGAAGTACTCTGTCTTTAAGATAGCTACCTATAATTCTGCGTAAGTAAGCTGGAGTGCCGAAGCTTTGCAGCGCTGCCATTATCTGCATCCAGTTCGCAGTGTTAAAAGCATTTTTGATGTCCAACATAATCAGTGCACAGAACTTCCTTTTATTTTGGCCTCCAGAGATAGCTTCTCTAGCTATATTGACGACTATTTGTATTGCATCTACGGTGGATCTTGATTTGTGAAATCCATATTGACTATTCGATAAGCCACCTGGTCTTTCTAGAGTCAGCTGTAGGCGCTCACTAATTATACGGTCGAAAATCTTCCCTAGGGAATCCAGCATACAAAGTGGCCTATATGAGGATGGTTGGTCCGGCTGTTTACCACGTTTCAGCAATAGGACAAGTCTTTGTCATTTCCACGGGCGAGGGAACACGCCTTCTTGCATACAGGCATTAAAAAGATCAGTAAATAATGTAGCCCTAGTTGTGATAGCGGCTTTAAGGGCTATGTTTGGGACTTCGTCGGGTCCTGGGGATTTGTTATCAGCAACTCTTTTTGAAGCACCCAGCACCTCTTGCTCTGTAATTTGCGGAATTTCCGTACTTTCTAGATCCTCGCTTGTATAAGTCCAGCGATCTTGCGCCGGGAAAAGTGTTTCAACAATAATATTCATCAGTACCGGGCACGTAGGTTGCTGTGATATCGGTCCTTTAACTTTGGCCATCACAGTTCTGTAGGCTGATCCCCAAGGATCTAGGTTGACATTATCCAGCAGTTCCCTAAAGCATAACTTCTTGCTCTTTTTTATGGCATTTTTAAGTGCCTTTCTTTGTGCGATATAGGTGCTTTGTAGCTCCGCATATCGTGGTGATGAGCGTGTCCTCTGCGCTTTTCTTCGTGCTTTGTGACATTTTCTACGCTCTTCCGCAATTTCCTCATTCCACCAATATACCGGAGTGCGCTGTGCTTTTCCGCGACTTTTGGGCATGGCAGCATCACATGCCATACATAGCAAATTAGTGATTTGAACCGACTGGTCTTCCGCATGCGATTCTCGTACTATGGCATCCTTCCAGATAATGTCAAATATTTGTGGGTCGAAAAGGTGCTGTTTCCATTTCCTACTTTGTCGATGTCTTCCTGCTACCGTTCGTGGAGTTTCGAGCAGCTCTACGCTAATAGCTTTATGGTCGCTGTGTGTGTAGACGTTGCTTATGGACAATTTTTCTCGTCTTGCTATTTCGCTGCTAGCGAAGGTGAGATCCATAATGGATCGTCTGGCACCTGTATCGAAAGTTTATATGCCTGGTTCATTTAGGAGTTCTAGCCTCAAAGAAGTAAGGCTTTCGAGGAGAACTCTCCCTCTTTCGTTGGTTCGTCTACTTCCCCACACAGATAACCATGCATTGAAGTCTCCACACACTAAAAGCGGGTGTTTACCTCGTGCTTCAATGGTGATCCCGTAAATCATGTCTTCGAACTCGGCGATGGTCATGCTCGGAGGGGCATATCAACTGAAGACGTATATACCGTTGATTTTTGCCCACGTGAATCCTGCTACCGTTGGCGTCATAATTTCCTGTGGGAGAAATTTCCCTGGTGCCCAAATTGAGGCTTTTCCTGCTGAATCTGAGAGCCAACCCTGCTCCTGGCGATTTTTGTATTGTTCAGAGAGTACCATTATGTCATATCCTCCTTCATAGACTGTTTGGGATAATAGCTCTTGGGCTGCCTCGCAATGGTTTAAATTGAGCTGCAATACCCTCATGAGACAGTCATTTTGCTACCCTCTCGTTGTGGGCATTTAAAACTACCTGCTGAATGTTGTCCCCCACAAAGCGCGCATTTCGGCGCATTTTCGCAACTTGCAGCCTTATGACCTTCCTGGCCGCATTTCCTGCATAGACTAGACCTATCTACAGTCTCCTTACATTTCTGAGCTATATGCCCGTAGACCCAGCACTTATAACAGCGTTTCTCTTGCTTGAGCTCTCTAATTCGGCAGGAAACCCATCCTACCCGGATTCTTTGCGTATTAAGAACCGCCTTGGCATCATTCGCTGTAAGGATTATAAGTGCCGACTTCGTGCCACTGTACCCTGTGCGTATGCTTTTTATGGCAGCCACATCTGGAAGTTTGATGTTGCATTGCTGGTGGAGGGTGTTGCAAATCTCCTCGGGCGTAGTAATCTCATCGAGATCTCTGCACTGTAGCGTGACCATTTGGCACTTTGTTATAACTTTAGCCGAGTCCTTTAGTACCGCTTCAAGTTCTGCTTGGTACGCGCTTGTTTTCCCATCTTGCGATTTTTTCAGCTCTAGTAACAGCTCTCCTTTCTCGATTCTTCTAATCATTTTGACGTCATCACCCAGGGATTTTACAATATGTCGGCGTACGTCGCATCCCTCGCCTTGGAAATGATGATTGCATCCGGCCTAGCCTTAAGGGCTTTTTTCTTGCTCTTCTTTTATAGCTAACTGCCACTCTCCGGTCTTTTGGGCTGCAGTTTCCTCTTTCCGCTCCATCTTCTCTTGCGTTTCTTGCCGTCGTTTGTGACCACCCACATACCTACTATGACCAAAAAGTGTGTGTGTACAGAATTCATCGCAACCTATTCAGCTGTAGGTTATACATTATGACCAATGGAGTTGCGTGTCCCCGTGCTTTTAAGCACAACCCGTTTTGTAGCGAGTTATTTAACCATTGCCGCTATTGTTCAATAATTGCCGCTAGATGGGTCGTCTTAACATTAACTCTGTGAAGATAAGCATGTTTTTTTAACCGCAAATTCAGATGTATACACATGTAAAAAAACAAGGCTAAAATATTTTTATACTTGTGTGAAAATTAAAATTTGTGATAGACTTATCTTTTCCATTAATCTGTAAATCCGATATTTGATTAGTAAATTCTAGAAGTGCCAAGTAACAAGCTTTTTGGTGGATAAAAAAAACTTCGATTTTTTTAGTCCAGTCTAGTGCACATCCCAAATCATCCCTCCATGTATTTTAGAGTGTCTATTTGCATTGGTGGGCGTCAAGTAGCGAAGCAAGCTTTGTTTGCATTTGTGTGCGTTTTGGGAAAAGGATTAATGGCAATGCCATAAAGGGAATTGTTGTAATGAGTGAAAACAAAACAAAAAGTGAGTATAGGGATGGTGCGAGCGTAAACGGGATAAGGGCGACTAGCTGTATATAAGTTTGGAATACAGAAAAGTAGCACAAGAATGGTAACAAAATGCAGCGTATATCATATGCGAGCATTTTTGCTAAAATTCGCAGTTTTCAAGCAAACGCGATTGGGGAGTAGAAGTCAAATGCCGAAATGCACTAGACCGGGATTAAATATATTTTAATCCCGCTCATCTCAAGCATAAACATACATATGGAAGCCGAAAGAAAACTGCATCAAAAAGAAGAAATGAGAAATTTACATAGATATCGAGACAGTAGAAACAATGAATAATGGAAATGAAAAAAAAAATAGGGAAAATATGCGCAAGTAATTTTTCTGCTGTAAAATGCAATGCAAGTAACAGCCCCCAAACTGTCAGCGCCGCCTTTAGTTGTGGCTTGCTTCGATTTCCTTTGTGGATTTGAAGAATTGTTTTTTAGCGCCATTGTACAGTTTAGTGCGAAGGCTGCGCTATTGCAATCACTGAAGTGCTCATCAAGGCATAGCGAAGTTCATTTGCAGCACATCTCAACCCGTTCCTATCTATAGTACTGTGGTCACATTCAACCAAAGAAGAAAGCACTGATTTTTCTGTAAAAAGAAAACAGTTAAAGTATTTTGCACATAAGAAAAATAAAAAAATCATGCATTCAAATATGCAGAAAATTGAGACCGTGACATCAATGGAAGTCTAAATGAAATACGAAGCCGAAAAAAAGATCGACTGAGTTTATGTAAGGCAAAACTGAGCTTTGAATTTCATTGAAAAATAATGGAGTGAATAAAATTAAGGTCAAATTTCGCAAAGCCAAAGTGAAAGCTCACTCAAGCTAAAAATTATTTTGACGGGCTTCCAGAAAGCTAACGAGCACGTAAATAAGAAATATAGATAACACCAAAAATGGGCAGTAAATTAATATGAATCTGTGCGAAATATAGTATTGATAGAGGGTAATGGGGTGCCCTTATATCATTGGGCAAAGAGCCTTACGACCGCGTCATTGGACTGCGGGCAACGAGAACAAGTCAAATGCAGAATACGGCAACTAAGCCGTGTAATAAATTGGGTCAGGGGAAAAATAGAGGAAGTTTCTATTGGAACATGCCGATATACGTGTCGAAGAGAGGTGAGGCTGAAAGTGGATGTTCCTCTTGTAGTAAATGACATTTTTTTTTAAATGTGCAAGCTTCTATAGCAATTCCGTAGAATTTGGAACAGCCTTGCAAATCCATTTCCAATAAAAAGAAACAAACAAAGTCTGAAAAGAGATGACGACAAACCGATTTCGGTTTATTGATGGCACCATCACTTTGCAAGAAATGTTAAAAGACATGAAAGCAACATCTTTTAATTTGCAATGTCAGGTCTTACTTAAAAGGGACTCGTACCGTTAAGTACTTTAGTTTGAAAACCTCGCTAAAATTGGCATCGAAGTAAAGATATAAACAAGACACATGATTGCAGCTTCCTTAATAACTTCAAAGTTAGGCTTACTAACAATAACGTAGACAAATAAAAAATATCCACTTGGTTATCGTACGCAAACCTTTGACCTTGTGTATTTGAAGTACCTTCGTCCTAGATATTTGTTAACCTCCGGTCTTCCAAACCGCGCAGAACTTATTGTGGTCTCGAAGGACTTGGCTCCCTCTCATACAAAGAAGGACATGTTACTCATAGAGTTGCCTACATTCAATGGCTCAAAATATATTACACGGGCTTTGCTAAATGTTAATTATATCCATGGGTCGACCAACGTTTTGGAAATCCCAATAAATGAGCTCTTCCACACGCGGCCACACAATTATCTTGAGTCACCTCATTTCGTATTTCAGTTATATGATGATATGGCAAACGCGCAACAAGCCTAATATTGGATTTGGCTCGAATAGCTTATTTAAGGTCATCGGGTTTGCACAGAGGAGTATTTTCCGTCAACATTAAAGCGAAGCTTTACCAACACTGCACTATTCAAGAATCAAACGGACATCAACATATGCACGAATCCTAGCCTTCTGGTCTATATGGTACCTCTTATGAGTGCACAGCCGCATGTTGTTTCCATATACAATTTAAAGAAATGAAATGCAATAAAAAAATCAAAAATTTTCTGGTTTTTACAATTTCATATTTAAATTTAGGTTGAAACTATGCTCAAAAAAGTTCTAAATTTTCTATTTTGTACCGACTTACCGACAATTTTCAGCGATTTAGGCCTTTTCTCAATTGAAGTAAATTAATTAGTCAAACTCGCACCGAGCCTTAATTCAGTCTCTGTGTGAAATGGCCATAAGATTTTGTCAGAGTAACTTATATTCCATCAAAAATTATTCAATTTAATTCAAGTCCAAATATATTTACTAATACTTATTCAAATGTGCATGCCTTGTTTACGAATGGAATTCAAAACTTACTAAAATAATCAAATATATAAATAATCCCAGAATTCCCACCTCGAAAAAGATGACAATTTTCGAAGCGGCGTCCAGGTCTATCATGTTTTATGGTGCGCAACTATGGGGTATTGATAAGTTTGAGTCCGTAGAGAAACTGATGCGGTTCTTTCTAAAAAGCTAATATTTCTGCCACCTAACACTCCAAACTATATGTTGCACCTCGAATCAGGTTTACGTTCGCTGTACTACCATACTTTAAGCACGCACATGTATTATATCGCGCGATGTTTTAGTTTATCACCAAATAGACTGCCCCGCATTGTAGCTGAGGAGACAGTGCGTCAAGGCTCATACTGGGTGAAAAACTGGGAAAATGTTTATGTAAGTGTTGATATGGACCCTCAGCGTGATTACTCGCCTGCAGCGCTAAAACTGCGAATTCCTGTAGTACTAGATAAATTGCTACAAAAAGAGTTTGCTAGCTACACCGAGAGTACGCTGCAATCTAGGTAAAACGATCTTTACCCGTAATTGATTCCTATGGACGTTAATTACTTCTCCGATGAGTTCTCAGCCTACACCATAAGTCTGATATTTCGCGCTAGGGGTGGCTTGCTAAACCTCAATGCAAGAACTTTTTAAAAATGTAACTTCTGTAAACTGCTTGGTTTGCAACTTATGTACTGCTGAAGACTCCTTGCATTTTATTGGGATATTTCCTATTTACAAAGATATCCGTTTCCAATGTTTTGGTGAGAAAGTTTTGGACCTGCAAAAGGTTTTAACTATTCATAGTGGTGGTAAATGTCACTCGTTACGCTCTTATATAAGTAGTCGCGTTAAATATAGGGAACTTATTGTAACAGAATTTGCTTAAGCTATTGTTTTTAACTATATGTACTATGTAGACACACAACAATTAATGTTATTGTCTAAGAGCCACTATTTATTATTTTGAAGTATAGTCTTACAATTTCTACTTTTGTAATTATTTATTAATTTCTTAACGTTCCGTGTTCTTATTCTTCTACGACTTTTTGGCAAATATCGGTTAATTTGCTATCTAGTCATTATTTCCCGTGCCTGAAAGTTGTCTGAAAATGTTTCTTGTTAATTTCTGTATATTAACCAAATAAATGTCTAAGTGCTCATGCACATATAAACTCATGTATTTAAATCGACGGAGTGACATTAGGTCTACCATATGGTCATCTGATTTTAAGACAACCTACGATCACTTCAAATTGTCATACAATCAGTTGGCTTTGAGACCTTTCTTAATTTGACTTTATGGCCATTTGGGAAATTTCCTTTGACCTGAAGATCATTTATAAAAAAGACCATGACCCGTCCAACAATTTATGATGAACACAAAAGCAAATAGTTTCTGCAGGATTGGTTTTTGTTTAGTTAAATAAGTTCTTCTTCTTCATAATTACCCTCACCATACCACTCGCGGAAAAAAGTAATACTAGATTATAAAATAAAAAATAAATATAAGGCGCGATATCCTCCGAAGAGATCTAAGGCCGAGCTTCTCTTCCAATTTGCGTCATGCTCCTCTTTATTTTCCCTACAAATTGGCCGGACGGGACCTACATGTTTTATGCCGACTCCGAACGGCATCTGCAAGGCAGATGAGTATTCACTGAGAGCTTTTCATGGCAGAAATACACTCGGAGCGCTTGCCATACACTGCTGAGGGGTGACCCCGCTTAGAAAACTTTTCTTCTAATTGAAAAACCTTATTTCTAAAATTTTGATGTTGCTTTGCCCGGGGTGCGAACCCAGGGCATACGGTGTGGCAGGCGGAGCACGCAATCATGCTATCATTACGTCACGGTGACCGCCACTACTAGATTATTTACTAGGAAATATAAGGCCCTCATTTGGCTAAGCCTAAGCCACCACAAAGTATCTAAGAATTATACTATAAATTATCGTGGAAACTCCATGTGGCAAAGAGGGCCAAGCCGGCACTGTATGCATTCAGGAGGGTGCTAGGATACAATTGGGACCTATCACGCAAACCCTCTCATTGGGTATTAACAGCAATTGTGAAACCCATAATTTACTATGGAATCTTTGTTTGATGGATAGCCACCCAAAAAAACAGGTATACCAAAAAACTTGAAGTGGTATGCAGAGTGCCAATGATTAGCATAACGGTAGCCCTAAAAACTACCACTACTATACTACTTTTGTGTGTATATGTAATTAATAATTATTAACCCTCTTTTGCAATGCAAGGCCTTATATACTAAGTTTTATATTTTTTTGTCATTAGGCCCTGAAGAAGACCAAAATAAAAGGTCGAAACCTTGGCGAGAAAATAAAAAAGGCGTTTTTCTGATTCATTGGACTGTAAACCCGAAACCAAAAAACAAATTTACAATGAATAAAGAAAACAGTCGGTAGTATAAAAATATAAATACCACGATAACAGCACTTCATGTCACTCTACAGGTCCCGCAAGCAGCAGCAACTGTCGGGACAGCTTGAATGCAGGCCTTATGACAAAAGCAGTATAGCGCCATCTTAAATCGGGCAAACAGAATATATGCTCCCGTGACTGAGCTTCGAGAGTTATGTTGGAGCTTCATTTGAGCCGTAGGGTCTGTTATAGGATACAGAAATTTCGGAAAATATTATACATGTGTATAGGAATGGTTTCAAATTAATGAAAGGGATTGGGTCTGCTGTTTATTTTGTCGATCAAGAAACAAGTAAATCCTACAGGCTGCAAGATTACTGTAGCGTCTTTCAGGCAAAACTTACAGCCGTGAAGAAAGTAGCAGAAGGAAAAGAAGAAAGGAGGAAGCGTACTTAGGCTGCAGTAGCGTCAATTTAATAATTTGGTAATCTGGCGCCGATTAAAGCAATAATCTCACACGATACTTCATCGGGAAATGTTCTGGAATACAAAGAAGCATTTGAAAAACGTCGCCCAGGCCGGATCATACATCTTTATTAGGTTCCTGATCATAAAGGGATAGAGGGTAACGAAAAACCCAATGAACTAGTAAATGAGAGTGCAACAATCCGTTTGAGAGAAATCAAAAGAAGACAGAAATTGCATATGAAAGGATAGGCGTTGGCAGAAGAGCGCAGCTGCTAAATTTCTAATACCATGTGCAAAGCCTACGATATTAGACTCACAAAGTGCTTCATATCTCTGAAGGGAGAAGACTTAAGGCTCACGATGGGCGTACTAACTGGAATCTGCCTTCGGACTTCACATGCTTATAAATTACGTCTCGTCAGTAACAGCAGATGTAGAAAGGGCGAGTTGCAGCAAGAAACGGCTGAACACGTTCTGTGTTCGTGTCCTGCGCTCGCCAGGTCAAGGCTCCAGCTATAAGCTATAAAGCTAGGACCTAGAAAACTTCTAGTATTTGCCAAAAGGACGGAGTTATTCTATAACATAAATCTTGGCATCTGAATGGGGTTCTTCCATTTAGTCGTCAAACAAATTCTAGTAACACTATGGATACATAAAGTTTATGTGTGGTCTTTGTTGATCAGTTGAACCAGGCCAGTTCAACCTAACATTTATTAGAATGGGACCAGATATAGTAAAACGACCCCCGTGTCCGAAATATTTAAATAAAAAATTCTCATTTCGATTGGCTAAAGAAGGTATAGCGAAAACAAATCAAATGTTGCCCAAGTTCAACAAGAGTAAACATGTTATTAGGTAAAGTTGCGATTCAAAATGATTGTTCAACCTGATCGCCATTTGAAAAAAAAAAAAATTTGACATTATCTAACTGCCAGAGAAACGGGATGGCCGTTATGTCGATATAATTTGACTTTATAACTGCTTCAAATTTGATGTTGTGACCATTGTGTATAGTCATTATTATATACTTTTACAAATCTAAGTGTAAGTACAAATATAAATGTCTGACTTTTCCTCTAAGTCACTTAATTTTCTGCAATCAATACGGCTTCGTGTCTGACAGATCCACAGTTTCCAACTTGGCGGTTTTCTCTGATTACTGTGTGTCAGCTTTTAATGATCGGCTGCTGGTGAACACTGTTTATACAGACTTCTCAAAAGCCTTCGCCAAGGTTAGTCATTCAATTTTATTAGATAAATTAGCCAATGTCGGTTTTCATTCTACCTTCCTATCATGGATTAAATCCTATCTTTCTCTTCGCAAGTGTGTAGTCGTTGTTGACGATTGTCCGTCCGATCCCTTCATTTCCCCCTCAGGCGTTCCTCAGGGCTGTATCCTGGGTCCTCTCCTTTTTGCTATTTTTATTAATGATATATCTTCCTACTTTTTATCCTTTGACTTCCTTTTGTATGCGGATGATCTGAAACTCTTTTCAAAAATTTCGTGTATTTCTGATGCACATAGTCTTCAAAATGATCTGGAAAATGTAGCCAGCTGCAAGTCAATATTAGTAAATATTTCTACATAACTTTTTCAAAATCCCGTTCCTTAATACCTACATCATATGATATTAATGGATCTAAATTGGCTACGCAGTCTAAAATTCGAGATTTAGAAGTAATATTTGACTCCAAGTTTATATTCATGATCCATACATATGATCCATACACTCTAAAACTTATTTACACCTCGATGGTTCGTTCCACGTTAGAATACGCTGTGTTTATATGGACCAATTTGACGATTGCCATATAAAGAGGCTAGAACGGGTGCAAAAGACCTTCATAAAAATTGCTCTGCGCAGATTAAACTTTGAAGAGCCTATTCCGTCTTATAATGCTAGATGTCTCCTTATTAACCTGAAGACGTTGGATAACAGAAAAATCTTGCTTTCGCTTAGCTTTGTGTTTGACATCATTCAAGGCATAGTAGACGCTCCGAATCTTTTAGAATGAATTAAATTCTTGGTTCCACAGAGGAACCTACGAAGTCATGATTTCTTTTTTATTGCATGCGTGGGGACTAACTATGCATATTATGCTCCTCTCAATTGAAAAATCTAAATTCAAGTTAAAATTAAATGAATTTTTAACCTAAACAATTATTTTGTAAATATATTTAATTCGTTATGTAGTCTGTAAGAAACATTGTATTTCAAAGATTACTATATTTAAATAAATAAATAAATAAATAAATAAAATAAATAAATAATGTATATCTTAATATTTTCAATATTGAAATACTTGTACTGTTTACTACAAAAAAAGCAAAATAAAATCTATGAACTCTCAGGAGCACGTTTGTTAAGTAAATGCTTTGCACGCTTCAGCACTTTTCAACTTATTTTACAGCTTTGATTTCAATGATTTTTCCACAGAACACAAAACTTCTTACTTAAAGTGTTGTGTGTGTATTTACAGAGTGCGGGTATATGTATGTATGCATGAATTACCATATTGCTTTTGTTGTTGTTATTTACTGTTTACCTTCTTTTAACAATTTTATTGTTGTAGCTTTGTTTTAGTAAGAGAAGGCATCTTAAGTAGGCCAGTGAGATAAACAAAGGAAAAAAGTATACAAAATATTTGTTTCGTTGTTGGCGATAGTCCAAGATATTTTCTTATTCACACGGGACAACAAAAACTTTTTCACAAAGTGTCACAAATATGACAACAATTGACTAAACAAAAACTTTGAATGTAATACCTGTTGATTTGATATTAATTTTTGTTGCTGTGAATAAAAAGTGGTATGTTTGCAAAATCCATATATTTATGTAAATTTGTGGTTTGTTTGAAGAGCTAATTTTGTGTCCTACATGTCGTATGCGCAACATTACTATGGAACAAAATTTACATTTGGACTTCACAAGACATTTTGTTTGTATTATTACATAATCAAAGACAAATCTATATACACATGGCCATGGCTACAAACGGTCATAATCTCGGTCGACATGTAGGTCTCGTCCTGCCAACGAAAAATTAGGAGCACAACGCGAATTGGAAGGGAAGCTCGACCTAAAATCTCTTCGGAGGTCATTGCACCTTCCATTTGTTAAATTTTTTATATTATCGATTTTTATAACAAAAACATAGATGGGACTAAGGGTGTTATGAACCGCGTAGTATCCTAAATGGATTGAAAGTTCATAACCAATTTTAAAACAGTCACAGGAAACTTTCGACCGCTGATCGTGTATCTACTATATATTTGTGAAAGTATGTATGTAGGTATGTTTAGACTTGCAGCCTAAATCGCAGAATAAAATCCAACGAAATTTTTCCTTGACATACCCTGGGTATTTCAATCTATGTTGGGCTATATAAAAAAAGTTTTCGGCAAGGAGGCGTGGCACCTCCCATGCTATTGGAATTTTTCGTAGTCAATATATCTGAAAGTATTAAGGTTAAACGACTGAAATTAGGTGAGTGGTTTTATGAGACCAATCCCTACCGCCTCCAGAAAAACTGGGTATAACGAAAAAGGTGCGTGGCATCTCCCATACAAATGGGGGTTGGGATTAGTCTAATATATTAGTCTATATAGTACTGCTTTTATTTATACCCGAACGACGTCGCGTACTCTGCTAGTTATTAATATTTTCGATATACATATAATATATGTCATATATCCAGAGGGCTTGATTTCGCCTATATCTACTCACTTCATTTTATTTTACATACCCGCCGAAAATGTGTATCTCTATAGGAGGTGCTATGGAAATGGTGGAATAAGTGGCTTAGTTTCATTAACTACCTTAACTACCTTATCACTTTAAAACATCTCTGCGCAAAAGCTCGAAAATTTTAGGGCAAATACGAATGATAAAAGTTATAAATAATGTTTAATTGCCACTACATGGTTCATTGGCATCGACGCTCAAAATCTCATGGAACTACTCAGCTGCTCATTATGACAAAAGTGCTCTGGGAATCACGATGTCAGTATACGGTCCCTGGATCAGAGATTCGCTTCACGAAAGAAGCAGGGTTTTAGGATGGTTTGTTTCCTCACTATAGTTCAGGCAGAAATCGTTGAAATAGAAGATTAATTGTGAGAATTCGTACGAAAAGTGTTTGAATATATCAAATATTCAAGCAGCCACACGTGCCTTTCTACTTCCTCGTTTGTTGATGACTGCATTGCAGTTTTCAATAATCTGTGCAATCACCACAATTTTTTAAATAAAGATTTCCACTTCAAGGTATTAGCATGTCGAACTAAAGGAGTTCTTGCAACTAGGCCATTTTTTTACAATATCGGGTTTGGGTTATATAAAACTTTTAAGGTCAACAGCAATTTAAGGAAAAGTGTATAGTTCCTGCGAAGTATTCATTTTAATATATTTGTCTTCCTAAATGCGTGATAATGTTCTTAAGTACCCTAAAAGTGCTGAGGTTCTAACGTAAAGATACAGCTTTAATTAAGCTTAGCGTGCCTTTTGTGCTAACTCTTTATAAACAACTACATGAATTTACACGTTTTATCATTAACTTTATTTACTTTTATTTACGGTAATTATAATTACGCATCATTAACTTTTTCTCTGCTAACAAATTCAATACTGAAATTGGCAATTGTTGACATACATACACCCATATACATACACATTAATACAAAATGTAAGCAAAAGTTTACCGAAGTGACATAAAGTTGTGCGGTTTCCTTATGCCGACAACTTTTTATAAGCAAGCAAGTACATCAAGACAATGTGAAGGAGAGAGTTTGCTTTGCTTATTTTCCGTTTCAAACTAAACTTTGTAGACTAACAATTTAACAATTTACTCACTCATTCACAGACATTCGTAGGATTGAGTTGTTACGGCGTGTAGATATGCAAGTATGTTGAAGAAGCCATACAAGTATTTGAAAATCCAATCGTTGTACCCGAACATTCACAGCTTAAACAATTGCTTATGTGAATAGTTATTGACAAGACTTTGGAAATAGTTTCCGATACACGGTAAATCTGTGTTTATATATGTGTGTGTGTGTATATTCCATGCCATACCTCGATAACTTCAAGTTTAACTAAGACTATCTGCAGCTGTTGAATGTGTTTTCTTACTATGTCGTATTCTTTGCTTCTTTGTTCAATGGATAATCCATTTGAAGACTTGTGCGCACATTCATGCTTAGGTGTATATGTTTATGTACATGGGCCATTATTTTAAAAATGGTACGGATTTCTAGAAAAAAACATTTTAACTTATCATATTTATTTGTTGGAATCTTTTCGCAATTTAAGTCAACACATATATCAGAATTTGCTTTAAAAAAATTTGTTTCAGAGATCTGCATGCGCTCAGATTCGATGGGCATGCAAACTTGTCCACATTCAAAATGCTATATCTTTGGTTCTACTCGTCGTACCTTATTCATTTTTGTTCTATTTTCAAAGTAATAATATTTACTTTATAACTGCGTTAAACCTGCTTCAGGTAAATCTAAGCAAGTTGCTCGAGGTCAGGTC
Source organism: Eurosta solidaginis (assembly GCF_040869045.1). Classification (NCBI taxonomy): domain Eukaryota; kingdom Metazoa; phylum Arthropoda; class Insecta; order Diptera; family Tephritidae; genus Eurosta; species Eurosta solidaginis. Next base: position 220,210,596 of record NC_090323.1, on the reverse strand, counting down.
AGATTTTGTATCGCATATTGTATATATTTTTTCGAAAATATGCATGGGGGAAAACAGTATGTAATAATTATTTAAAAAAATCATTTTTATTCATTATTTTTATTTAATAAAAAGAAAAACAAAATATTTTTTAATGCAGTTATAAAGTAAGTATTATTACCTTCAAAATAAAATAAAAACTAATAAGATACGACGAGTGGGACCAAAGATATAGCATTTTGAATGTGGGGAAGTTTGCTTACCCATCGAATCTGAGCACATGCAGATCTCTGGAAAAAAATTTTTTCAGGGAAATCCTGATACAGGTATTTGCTTATTTCGTGCGAGAAACTTAAAAAAAAAGTTTCAGCCGAATCAAAATTAGGAAATCTCAAAAGTTGTTCGATTTGTAAAATGATGACCCGTATACATACGTAGTTACTTTCGCTTGTGGCTCTTTTTTTCATTTAACTTTCTTTATTTTTTATGTTAAATGATAAAAAATTCACGTACAGTACATATTTAAAGAAAACTTTATATGTAAATTTTTTGTGGTAAACAATGATTGAACTTTACACGCGTGTTCGCAAAGAAGTTACCTTACAACTTAACAAGAAAGTAGGAGAAACAGCTCAAGATATACAATATCCAATTCAGTTGTGCACCAGAAGGTCATAACACAGTTTAAGGAGTGATTTAAAGGGATAAAACCTTCCTGAATCTTCCGCAGAACTCTTCTCTCGAACATTCTAGGATCCTTTTCATCTTCTTTCGACACCGTCCACTATTCCGTGCCATACATCAAGGCAGGCAAAATGAGCAACTTGTAGAGCATGACTTTTATTCGTCGAGAGAAGGCTTTACTTTTCAATGACCTACTCAGTTCAAAGTAGCATTAGATGGCAATTTTGTTTCTAAGATGGCATTGTTTTTGCTGTTAATGCTGGTTCCCCTAATAAACGAAATCCTCCACAGTCTGTTTTTGTTGTTGTTTTAACAGTGCCTCGTCTCATTCTCTGGGAAGACCAGTCATAAGTTGTCATTGAATCCAAGAAAACTGGCATCTTCAACATAGGTTTCATGCATGCAGGATATGCATTTGGTATGTCGTGGTTGATTCAGGACAAGTAAGAGTTTAACCTGTTACAATATCCAAAACGAAAATGGGCCAGAGTGACTCGTGTCTTCCATGCTTTCTTCTTTTGCAAGGGTATATAGATAACGAGGATCACAGGGCGCGTCCTAACAAAAGGGTTTACCGATTATGTTCTATCTTTGTCTAGGGCATGCTTGTCTGGGTCAAACGGCTGTGTAGACAGGTGCCGGATCTCATCATAGTGCTTATGGAGATGTTCCATTAACCCTCTTGAAGACGGGGCTAAATCAACCAGTTGTGCGCTAGGGCGTCAAGGTTTGTGACAATTAAGCAAAAACTATCTGTAAGCATTTCTGAGCTCTTTTTCCTACTATGTAAGTTGTGGTTAGGGATCATCAGAAGACATCCCATAGCAGTTTTGAGTGCAAAATTTTTACAGGGATGCACCCTTTTCCAGTGTGTGTTGTTTAGACTAGCAACCATACTGTTGACGCGCATTTCATGATCTGCCGGCCAATTGCTTTGTACATGGTAAGCAGGGGTGAGAACAGTCTATGTCTTGGAGTAGCATGCCGTGGTTGGATGTTTCGAAAGCTTTTGAGAGATTAAATGCCACGGTCACCGTCCTACGACGGGGCTTTCCTTGCACACTACGTAGTTTATCTGGATGTTAGTGGCTTTTAGCATAGCCATGTTGATCGGTGAAATACTCGTAGTGAATTTAGGGACCAGAATGGTTTTCTTCATCGTCTTGAATTTATATCCGTCAACAGTGACGAGGTTGCCAAACCGGTCTTGGATGCCAGCAAATACTTCGACTGTTCCACATTTATCACAAGACGCACTTTTTTTGCCTTTTATCTAATCCAGAAAAGGCAGAAGTCACGGCGCGTATATTAAGGCCAGTAATATCAATACCAAAAACATACTCCAATAATTGTTTGCTCATGTAATAGACTGTACAATCATAGTTTCGTTCTGCTGCTAGAATTATCTTATTCAGCTATATATTAAAAAAAATTGCATGAAAGGGCGTCTGAAGCCTCAATGCTTTCCCGATATCAAGCAGTCTGATTCCGCGGTGATAGGCGCAGTTTACGGGATAACATTTGCTGTGGATTGGGCAGAACACACTTATATTCCAATCTTGCACTGGATGCATTTGCCCATCGGACAATATTTTTCATAGGAGTTGATACATGCTATTTACCAACTCTTCGCCTACGTGTTTGATCAGTGCCTTGAGTTTTTTAGCCGGGATATTGCGTAGCTCACTTCATCCTCGTTGGGTGTTGGAAAGTGTTTTCCACCATCGAATTGGTCCTCTCCCTCGCTAGCTAGTAGTGCTCCACCCACAACATAGCCACACTCTGTACGTCATTTACCATGTCGCCATTACAATTCCTGCTGTAATCCGCAGGTCTGAAGCCTTTAGTATTCACGTCGTTTTTCCTCACGTTTCTTCCTTCTAACTGGGTGCTTCTCTTCTTTTTTGGCCTCACGATAACGCTGCAATATACTGCGCGTTGTTGCGCCCGTATGCAACGTGGTCCTTTATGCAGCGTCCTACTTTACGATGCAGCACGGCCTTCCTAATCGTACCAGTTATTTTTTCTGATAGAGAAATATGCCACCACGGTTCGGTCACATTGCCGGAAACTTAGCTGCAACAAGGTAATGGCCGAGTTGGAATTTAAAACTCGCAGAGTGCGCAAATCAAGGACACTGAAGCTATGCCTTCCATCGATCCCAAAGTAATCGATTTGGTTTAATGTTCTTTAATAAATAGACAGCCAAGTAACTTGGTATATCTTTTTGTGTTACAACCTGGTACAGCATATGACCATATTTCGAGCAGGAGTAAATTGAATCAGCATCAGCCCACTGGAAGATGGATGTTTAATTCCCTCACCACAGACACCTACCTTGCCCACACTTGAGTTAAAGTCTCACAGCATGATTTTGATATCATGGCGGGGCAGGCATCGTATGTATTTTCTTGTTTCTCCCAGAAGGAGTCATTATCATTTTCGTCTGCATCGCCAATAATTGCGTAAAAGCAAATAAACGAGATTTTGAAAAACTTCCTCTCAATATGGATAGCGGCGCGATGCATGTTCACATCCATGAACGATAGGACTTTGCGACATGGTTCCTTTCCCACCAAAAACGATCACCTTGGCTCCGAATTTCGTATTTGTTCATATAGCCAATGTAGTAGAGGTCGCAAGGCCTTATCGCTCTTCTGCCTTGCCCCGTCCATGGTGCTTCTTTGAGGCGGTGATGTCGGCCTTTACCTTGTCAAGGACATCAACCAACTGAAACCGCCGGGCATCGGTACGTTCTCCTAAAAGAAAACGATTATTTCAGGTATATGTATTACTTCACCTTAATCATACAGCATGTGAAGCTTTTACTTACAGCCAGCTGCTTAAATCCTGCGGTGTTCATTAATCAAGTAACACAAACAAACAAAAAAAATTTAAAAAATACTCTTCCAGCAAAACATATTTTGTTATACAAATTATTGGACAAATTCCTAATCTAGCTTCTTGTTTAAGTGCCTTCTCATAAAAAACATGATCTCTGTTTACTTATGTGCGTGTACATATGTATGTTTGCATTTCCTTACATATGTCTTTATTAGGGTGGGTCGATTTAAAAATCGCTCATTGCTCTACGAAAATCGTATTCTAGGAATCAAAATAAGAGACTTTGCCGAAGAAACCATACCTCTAAAACGAATTCTGATGTTTGTATTGTGAACCCCCAGGGGGGTTCCAGGGGGTGTGCCACTGGCATCGGTGGGTCGGGCCTCCAAAGTTGGTGGGGGTCGGTCATACATTTGGACTCGATTGGAGCACTCTAAATGGGTCAAAGTGGGATTTTTCAAAATTTTCCCCTACCCAAAAGTTCGACCCAAATTGGGGTGGGCATCATAATTCGTTTTAGAGGTATGGTTCCTTCGGCAAAGTTTCTTATTTTGATCCCTAGAATATGATTTTCACAGAGCAATGGGCGATTTTTTTGCCTCCCCACAAATCGATCCGCCCTAGTCTGTATATATATATATATATGCTTATTCAAAGATCATGTTTCCTTACTAAGTTCATGTAAAGTAACTGTCATATGATTTTGAAAATTAATCAATCATATCACTCAGTCCATTTTCGGCAGTTTCACACCATCGGCTAAATATTTATATATGTATGAGTGTGTGTAAGGACCTTTCTTCACATGTTTTCTAAGTTGGTATTTTTCATCACAATAACCGAACAAAAACAGGTCGCTCGTTACCTTTGGCGACAGATAATGGAAGCGCGTGACACACTTTCACCGTTAGTGTAGGCTTAATGATGTATCTATGATTGTGCGTGAAAACATGTAGATAAATCAACTTGTGTACGGGTGAATATGGATTGAGTTGTCAAAAGCTTTCAATCCGAAAACACACTCAGTAATGAGTGACAGATTTTAGACAATAGATAAATATGAGCACAAAAGAATATTAATGCTGTTTTCGAGCGAAATATTTAGGTTTCCTTTATATGATGTGCGTAATTTCGTGCACTTGAGTAAACATATGTACATACTTGATACAAACTAATCCGAATAAAACCGTAAAATTGCTGTATTTTCTATGATTTTATGGTTCCCCTAGATTTGAACGTATCGCTGACCACAGCTTGTCGGTAAATACTCCTTTGTAAATAGTGGCAAACAAAATTTCCAGAAAACTGCTTTTGAGAAGATAAAAATGATGCAAAAATTAATGTTTTCGGTTGATCTTGTAGATTTGTTTTACATTCCCAAAACTAACTAACACTTTGAACATCATTACGATGGCCTACAAGCTTTGTTCGTAGACTATATTGGTCAAATCCTACAGACTACTTATATGCACATTTATATTTGAAAATATTCAGTATATAGATTCAATATACCGTGGGCTTACATTCAGTACCCTCCATAAGCAAATTTGACGAAATTGTGTTTTTGGTGGTAAAATGATCTCTGACTCACCATTCATTTATGACAATAATTCTGAGCTCAAAACTTAGCTCAAAAAGGCTTCAATTGCGAACGATAGCTCAGGCGAACGATTCGCCTCTTAACGATTTCGTCTAGCAATGGTATTCTTTTAACATTGTTGTTCGGCCTTTACGTTTCTTACTTTATGTCAAACAGGAAGGTGTATGTGATATGTAACCATCGTTTAGCATGCTGCAAATATATTAGCGATTTGCTTGTGGGGCGAAGCGTTATGTTTTTTTCGTAATAGAGAATGAGGCCCTAAATCTTATTTTAAAATTTGACTATCACCAATGGAATATTTTTCAAATGCAAAACCATCTAACAGAACACATTTTCATATTCGTGCATGTATTCATATGTATCTTTATTAAATCAATGGTAATAACAACAGGAACAACTGTATTTTCTCTGTAACAACACTCAATACGTTACTTAAACAAGGTACTTGGCATCGTAGATTCTGGAGCTTCTAGATATCCTATTAAACTCTTCAAGCCCACTTATTAGAGGACAAAGTTAAAATAATTAGATCTCCGAACTTCATTGTAAAATATATTAGAAGGTCGTACAGTTCTATTAGGAAAATTTAAACATATTTGTCAAAGAAAAGTGATACTTACTTACTTACTTAATTGGCGCTTAACCGTCTAAACGGTTATGGCCGTCCAACAAGGCGCGCCAGTCGCTCCTTCGCTCCGCCAACCGGTGCCAATTGGTCACACCAAGGGAGTTTAAATCGTTTTCCACCTGGTCCTTCCAACGGAGTGGGGGCCGCCCTCTACCTCTGCTTCCATAGGCGGGTTCCGATAGAAACACTTTCTTGGCCGGAGCATCATCTTTCATTCGAATAACATGGCCTAGCCAGCGCAGCCGCTGCGTTTTAATTCGCTGGACTATGTTGATGTCTGCGTATAGCTCGTAATGCTCATCATTAAATCTTCTTCGGTACTCGCCATCGCCAACGCGTAGAGGTCCATAAATCTTTCGAAGAACTTTTCTCTCGAACACTCCCAAAGCCGCTTCATCTGCTGTTGTCATGGTCCATGCTTCTGCCCCATATAGCAGGACGGGTACGATAAGTGACTTGTAGAGTATGATTTTCGTTCGCCGAGAGAGGACTTTACTTTTCAATTGCCTACCTAGTCCAAAGTAGCATTTATTGGCAAGATTGATTCTTCGCTGGATTTCAGTGCTGATGTTGTTGCTAGTGTTGAGGCTGGTTCCCAAATAAACGAAGTCTTTTACTATTTCGAAATTATGGCTGCCAACAGTAGCGTGGTTGCCAAGGCGCAAGATAATGTCGACGAAAAACATTAAATTTTGAGCAAAGCCTCTGTTGATAAGCATGCACCTAGCGGTAAATGGAGGCAAGGAGGAATCCAAATAGAGAGACTGAAGTGCATATTGAATGAATTTGCGTTGAACCCTCTTTCTGTTTTTGAAGAGCGTGTGGAGCAAATGGGATTCCAAGTCACAGAGCCATACACTTACACAGATAACACCAAAGAACTAAACAAAAATTTTCTAACGGGCGGGTCTTTAAAGCTCTCAACGTAGCGCCGTAAAAAAAGTTAAATTAACATAAGCTTTCGGTATGATATAAATAACATAGTTAACAAAAGTAAATGAAATTCGAGATTCGTAAGCCAACGCTATAACTGTACTTGAGATATAGTATGTTGTCGAAAGAGCACTCAAATATTTAGAAAACGTTACATGGCAACATTTACAAAGCTTTATTTTCAGATTATTATTAAAATCATATAAATCATTCAACAAAAGCAATGCATTTGATGAACATGTGATCGTTCTATATAGTTTAAAGTCATTAGCATAAAGTAAATATTTTGATTGCTTTAGATATTAACCAACGTAGTTGATGAAGATTAAAGATGGCTCTACTTATACATACGTATTAATGCTTTAGTCGGATAATTTTGGGGCGTAATGGTGTAATGGGGTCGATAAAGTCTTAAACTGCGAACATCAATATTATCAGTACCGAAAAAGATTTTGATTGGGCCAGATCGGTCTGCCTGTTGGTCCGCCTTTAAGGTTTCCGATAATATACGCCTGGAGAACTAACACCATGCTCTTCGATATGGCATCCTAGCAATTTACACACTATAACCAGTTCATCATCATGTTCAAAACATTGCTCAACATAAACGATACACTTAAAAAGGCAATATTTTTTTGCTCTGCAAAACCCCTTATTCAAAATATTTTTTTTTAATAATTTTTATTCCAATAGCAAAAAGCTTTGTGTGATTCATTCTTAAAAAAACTGTTGTGAATACACAACGGGATTTCTCATAACACAATGAGGTACTTCATATTATAAGGAATTTGCAATATAGCTGTCAAACCGGTCTTATTTGAATTATATTATAGATGGTGTCGTGATGGATGAGAGTCCCGGCACCATTGCAGGAGTCTTTTGAAGTGTTCGAAATTATTAGTTTTTAATATTCCACCCCTTTCTCGTAGTTGGAAACTCTCAATGTAGAGGTAATACGGGATCAATTTTGATTTCAATTTTAAAATCGTAAGTATACTACTGAATATGAATATTATTGAATGCTAGAGTACTCGGCAGAATTTTTACAACCCGAAATAGGGTTTTCCAACATTTCAAAATGAGCCTTGCATCCATTCTTCACTCTCTATACCATTATCTTCTACTTTCTCATCCTATTATTGGCCACCTTATATTCCGTTTATCTTCCTTACACTCCAACTACCACTCCCACTCCCCCAATTTCCGCTCGATTTCCATTACCACTTCTACTAACACTCACATTTCCACTGCTACTTCCACTCTTAGTCTCAGTCCCACTACCACTCCCACTCCAGCTTCCCCTACCTCTATCACCACAATTTTTTCATATATCGAATGTCCATGCCAAATATGTAATACCAGCCTCACCAGTCGTACCGATTTGAATATCCTGTCGCTACTCCGTTTCTTCCCCCTTTCATTTTTTAGATTTTTCTTACGCTCCCACTTAACCCCTCTCCGGCAACCTCCCTCCGTTATTCTTCATCTCCTTCCCTTCTCTAGGTTCCTCCCCTTCCCAATTTTCCCTCAGACTTTCTCCATTTTTTCCACCATTTCCTTCTTTCTTTTCCCTAAATTAACATTCTTGCATCACCTTTGTCCATATCTCGATCTATATCTGAGAAATGAGTTCACATTCGGAACTAAATTCCACTTACGAACCATTCTTTTTAATTCAAGGACATCCCTACTGAACCAGTTTGTACCAGAGTTGTAAATGAAGATTAAAGGAACGATAGCAAAGTGCCAGAAACAAAGATGCGCAGGCGTAAATTTGGAATAAAAAATCGCTCGATTTTTTGACCAATTTTGAATCAGATATTTTTCGGGAATGAATTCAGGTTGACGAGTAATAGTGTTGAAGGAACTAACGTCAATATATATTAATTCGCTTTTAAAAGATACTTAATATCAACGGTATTATAACCCCGAGTTCCTCGTTGCGTGCGTGGCGTTAAATAGTCAGAAAGCGTACTAGAGAAAGTTGAACTTACTTCTTTTTAGGATTTGGAATTGATGTCATTGACATGATTTCTCTTTCCAAAGAGAACTACATATGTGAGCTCACGTTAGTTCTATTGACATTATTGCACGTCACCAAAAGCATACTTAAAATTTCTTCGGACATTGATGGATAGTGGAATGATTGTCTGTCATACTATGGTTTGGAGACAAACCATTTTCGGCGTTACGCTATTTCGTTCTAAGAAGGAAAATCGACACTGATGATGGCGCATTTATTCATCTATCTCAAATTTCTCATTTTCGCTATTTGAAGTGGTAGAACAGTCAATTTACGGAATCCACGTCGAGCTTATGTCTCCCCTACAGCTCTATGTAAACTGGTTTTCTTTCCTGAACCAACTTTTGAGAAAGTTAAGTTGCCATTTGGACCGTGTGCATTTTTCATTTAAATAATGTGTCCCAGCCATCGCAGATTTCACAGCGTTCTTTCAAAGTCCACCTTAAGAGGAGTTAGTCAACATGAAGTCCAGTTGCTCAAATGCGTAAGCACGCTCCGTTCTGATTCAAAGACTTGAAGTTTCTTTGCCATGGGGCTGTTAACTACAATTTCAATAGACTCTAGATTAGCATTTCCATATTTCCTGCAACATTTCTCTGCTTATCTTTAAACTCTCTTTAAAATGTGTTGCTCAAACTTTGAGCACTTTCTAAGCAATTTCAAATATCTACAAATTTACATAGTTAAGCTCTAAAATATCATTAAATTAACCCCTTTTTCTTATACTACCGCTTTCGCGCAATCTTCTCATACTTCACATGACATTTTAACAAATCTTCTAAAGCAATTGAAATTCTTCCCCTACATGAGGTTATTTAATTTTTTTTTTTTTCTATTTGATGGCACTTTCTATTCCATCCCTTTTTTATTTATATTTGCAAATTCTATTCACAGTAAATATTCAAATGAATGAATGTTTTTATCCTGAGTTGTAGAAATGCCGAATTTTGTTGATATGAATTATATTTTTATGTCATCATGCAAATATTTATGTTCATACCCAGCGTAACCTCTGTAGCCTTTAGGGTTGAAAACAGCAAATCGCTTAATTCTACAACACGTTGCAAACTAAATGATTGTGTTTGCTATGAAGGTATGAATGGTGGTGTGTTTTGAACCCACATTCCTGTCGGGAGGGCAGAAAGGCAACATGTAAAATAATTTCGCATTATTACCAGCAATTTATATGCAAACGAAAACTATAAAAGAAAATTGCTCAGTTAGATTGTCGATGTATGTTTGTGTGACAGTGCATTGATGTGGGTGTGTCCGCTATGCGTATTGTAGTTTGAATGTATGCGTATGTGGTTTTATAAGAGAATTTGTCACAATCAAATTGCGGTATCATTTAAATGTGACAAAGTGACTATTAATTTGTACTTTGCACATTCCTCGACAACTTTCAAGGGCTGTGTTTGCGTGTTAGGATATTTGTTAAGTTTCCACCCTAAATGATATATGCACGAGCAAATACATCAATTGAACTAGCGTGATGAAATTTATTATTACTTAGTAATGTGTCGTTTATGTGTAAAATTTAATTTATTGCTTTTTATGGAGGACATTTAATAAAATATAGACAAATATATATTAAGGGTTTATTTAATTTTCTTATAGTTTGTTAACTAACCCCATTTATTATACCCAGTGTAAACTTGTACATAGGGATATTATAACTTTGATTTGATATCGGATTGGTTATCAAAAGCACTTATGTAGATAATTTCTTGCTAATGCCTGTGGAGAAATAATTTTCCTAAGCGACTTCTATCGAACCTATAAAGTTATTATCAAAATAATATCGAAAGTTATGAGGCAGCAAAGTATTATTGTGAAAGTACCAGGTGCCTGGTCAATAATCTAATAAGCACAATTCAATTTTAAATGATAGTGGCAGAATACTTGATTAATATTTTCTTCCAGTAACTTAAAATTATCTTGTGTCTGCTTCCAATTTTGATTAAATGCTTGGTTTCCTCTAAACAGTTACGGCAGGCGATTCGCAAACTTTAATTTTGCATTTTTGGGGTTTTCTTTTAGTTTTTTTTTATTTTCTTTAAATGAACGTACAAAAAAAAATTGTATTCCAAAAAATTTTTTTTTATAAATAGTATGGGCCAATTATATGGTTAGCTCATCTCATCAGCTGATTTTATTTTTATCATTGTGCATGGTCGATGGGATTGTCAAAAGGAGATGGCAAACTCAAAATGAAACCAACACATTGGCAACATTTTCTTACCACACACAAAAACTGCTACGTTTTATGTTATCATTTCCATTTCATTCCATTCGTCTAATACCAATACACAGATATTGACAATTTGAACAGACATAATTTGTTGCTTTACAGATGAGCCAGCCATATAGTTGAACCATGATAAATATTTGAAATTATTCGAAAAAATTTTCACCGCTTTGACAATAGCGGTGGCAAAAAACGGTGATGAACAAGTTTCCACCGTCATGACGGCCGTAAAATTTAATGCCCTGCTGCTATATTACGTTACGGGAATTTCACCGTCTTCTTAGTTTCCACATAATTACCGTTACACTGCAAAATTTTTGACAACAAACTCTACCGCTTTGTAACGGCCGCTATATAGCGGCACCGCTTTCGAGGAAACGAAACCCTAAGAGCTTGCTTCAAAAACCGATCTTAATTGTGACCGAGCATTACAATTTCGAAGCAAAAGAATCTAATGTCTTTGAGGAACGCAATTAATCGAAGGCGGATATGTAGCGTAAAAATATTTGTTTTTTAAATCAATGGACTCAGTTTTTCTTAATGGTTTGAACGGCCCGCCTGTTGCGTATAAAAATTTGCTTGCCCTATCTTACTATGTAACTGTCAAAAGATTAATTACCCGAAATAAACCAACTTTCAAGGTGCGATTCGAGCTCAAGGCCAGAACAATAATTTTTTTCTAATGATAATTATTGTTATTTTTTAATTTTTCTAAATTTGAAAAATTGTATTTTTTTTTTGGAATAGTAAGTAGAAAATTTTTCAGACAACCTGCCATAGCTGCGCAGATATATCCATTTCGAAGGGTGCTAAGCCTTCATCATCAGTACGCTTTAGGCATGCTGCGCTGACCATTTAGCTATACAGCGGTGGTTTGTTTGACTGGCAAATTTGCTACTTCTATTCCTTTTTACCAACTATATTTATTCAGTGTTGCGCCATCTGGTGCAAATCACTGATAATGCTGGATTTTTGTTTATAGTCAATTACTTTGTTTGACATTCCCAAGTGCTCATGGTTTATTAACAATTGTTTTTGTTTTTATCGGCCTATTGATAAATCATTCAAGGTTCGACCAATCATTCAAGGTAAACCAACTTTGTTTTGTTCTAGGGTTTGTAATTTAAGGAATTTGAAAAACAAAGCATCAAAAAAGTTTAAAAAAAACTAATCTGAAAAGTCATCGACTTAATTTCCTTCGCTCGAAAATGGATTTTGACTACCTCCATGACATTAAATCTAGCTCATCAGGTCTCTGACATTTTGAAATAGTTTCCCCACCAGATCGCTCTATAGTGGTGATACTTCTCACAACACAGTTGACTCCTGCGATTTATTTGCGAAGTTATTCTAACTGTATAAAAAAAAAAATTTTAAGGCTCGATAACCTCCGAAGAGATTTTAGGCGTGGTGCTCCTTTTAGTTTTTCCTTCAAATTGGCTGGACAGGACCTACTTGTTTTATGCCGACTCTGAACGGCATCCGCATGGCAGACGAGTTTTCACTGAGACCTTTTAATGGCAGAAATACACTCGGAATGCATGCCAACACTACCGAGAGGCGAACTCGCTTAGAAAAATTTTCTTCTTATTGAAAAAGATTGTTTCTAAAATTTTGATGTTGCTTTTCCCGGAGCGTGATCATTTAAGCTTACGTAATTTGGTAGGTGGATTGGTTTGGTTGGTTCGCACCCCGGGCAAAGCAGCATCAAAATTTTAGAAATATGGTTTTTAAATTAGAAGAACATTTTTCTAAGCGGGGTCTCCCCTCGGCAGTGTTTGGCAAGCGCTCCGGGTGTATTTCTGCCATGAAAAGCTCTCAGTGAAAACTCATCTGCCTTGCAGATGCCATTCGGAGTCGGCATAAAACATGTAGGTCCCGTCCAGCCAATTTGTAGGGAAAATCAAGAGGAGCACGACGCAAATTGGAAGAGAAGCTCGGCCTTAGATCTCTTCGGAGGTTATCGCGCCTTACATTTATTTATTTTTTTTTTATTTAACTATACATATTGTAACGAATTTACTGCAATTCCGCTTATTTGCAACCTTTTGCTAACGTTCGAATCACTAAACTGTTGAATAAATAACTCCAATATTCGATAATGCAAAATTTTCTTTATTAGACTACTTTCAAAATAACACTTCTATTGCTCGACAGATAGTGTGCTTAAATCAAACTGACTTGACTTGCCTCAACTGTTGCCGCTTTCATACTGTCCGGTTTCATCGCCGACATATTTCTAGGCGCTTCTATTTCCAGAATTTACTAGTTAGTTATCAGCTATAAATGTTTTAGCTATAACTAGAGAAGCACGATTTTATAGCTTCTCTCATACCCCATGCGCGTGTATATGTAAGTGATACTTGCACAAATGAATGTATACTATTGGGAGTATCTCAGATATATGCATGTGTTTGTGCGTTGCTCACCGCTGCTTGTATGGACATATGTGTAGACATAATGATTAATTTGGTTAGATGCATACAAGTCACTGCTCAGTATCGGCTTAGAGATTCTACCTCAATAGTGGCATGGTTGAGCCAAGAACAAAACTTTGACAAATTTTGGAAATGGGCATGACCCGCCCTTTTTTTGTTACTATTACCAAAATACTTTTAGTGCCATAAGTCGAACAAAAATCTGCCGATCCGAACGAAATTTCATTAGTGGTAGCCTTTTTATCCTTTTTGTAGTATTAATTATTATTATTATATTTTATTTCGGTCTAAAAAGTACAAACTTCCTTACAGACTAGTTAAAAATAGAGAAAAGTTCAAGCTTAAATTTGTAAATGCTATTATTAAAGTAAAGAAGACCACTATATCGATTTGCTAGGTTTAAAGCCTTGGATATGGGTTCATTCAAAAGATTTGGAAATAATAAAGTCGATGTGACCAGAAAAAGAGAGTTGGTTGTCAAAAATTACACCCAGATCTTTTATCCCTCGCCAACGGTTTAAAGATCCAGCATTTAATTTGTAGTTGAAAAAGGTGGGAGTGTCCCTTTTTGAATAGGAAAACACGCAGCATTTGTTAGTATTTAAAAGAAGGTTATTACTTGAACACCGTTCATTACAAGAATCGAGATCATATTGCAAGTTAATGCAGTCAAAAGTATCCCGTACGGTTAGAAAGAGTTTGACGTCGTCTGCAAACATTAAATATTTAGCAATTTTGAATTTTTGAGGCAGATCATTAATAAAAATTAGGAACAACAGAGGGCCACAGTGGGTTCCCTGTGGGATCCCGGACCAAGCGTTAATAAGCGCAGTAGACTGGTTGGCTCCGATTGACACAAAAAGCTCTCTATTCGATAAGAAACTTGAGAAGAACTTCAGCAAACTTCCGGTCACTCCGTACATCCCCAGTTTGTGCAATAGTATAGAGTGATAGACCTTGTCAAATGCTTTGGAGAAGTCAATATAGATGACGTCTAGTTGCGCATGGTTCTCAAAGGCCTCTACAATTTGGCTAGTGACTAAAGCCAGATTGGTAGAAGTAGACCTGCCAGGAAAAAACCCATGCTGACACTCAACAATAGCCTTGACTATGTAGTCAAACAATTTGCTATGAAGGATACTATCGAATAGTTTTGCCAGAGTACTCTGCTTTACAATAGGTCTGTAGTTGCGAATATCATTGCGGTCACCAGACTTGAATACCGGATTTATGGAGCATAACTTCCAAGAATCTAAAAATATGTATTATTGCGCAGCCTTATAACACTATTAACCACACAAAGTAAACAACAACAGCAGCGTTTCAAGTGCACAGCTGAGTATGTAATATTCTGTTTGACCCGAACTAAGACTTCCTTACTTGTTTTTTTTTTTTTTCTCTTCTAAAAATCAAGGAAACTTTTTTAAATAACCACACTTAACAACTGACGACATATAAATTTAATTAAAATTCGTTAGATTTTCTTTTTACAAAACACCTTTTTTGTAGTTGTGTGTTGTGCGTGTTGGTGCGTTTGTATGGGGTGGTGAGAGAGAACGAAAAATATATAAGCATTATAAATATATATACTTAAAATAAGCAAATTCACTCACCGAAATGTGATAGAAGCAGCAGTAAAAGAATACAACAACTAATCGGCATGGCTTTGGTTTTGGCTGCCTTGCGTCTTGCCGCGTCTAAGAATTTGTTGATATTTATGTTTTTGTTTATTGTTTTTATTTTGCTTAGGGCTTAGTTTTCACTTTAGTAACAGATTCTATTTATATTGCAGTTTAAGTAGCAGCAACAGATAGCGGCGGTTATTTGGCAAATTTTATTCAGATGGGAGTTTTTCACTTATTTTATTTTTTTTTTTACACTCGAAAAGAATTATTAGGAAAAATTCATTCACTAAGCCATTTAGTATATTTAAATGCAATTTATTCTTCTTTTCTTTTGTATATTATGGTTTTTTAAATCTTTTTTCAATTTCGGTTTTGTTTAATGCTAAACTTTTCTTATTTTCATTTTACTTTGTTATGTTTCGAAGTAGCTGAGGTTGATAAATTTACATCTTATACTCCAGTCTTATTTATTTCTTTTTTTTTTTTTACTGTAAGAATGTCTTGCTAAGAAAACTTTTGTTTTGTGCTACCACGACTTCGAAAGCCACTTTTGATTTCAAACATGCTTCAAATTTTGATTTTTTTATTCGTTTTCGTGTTTAATGTTTTCTTCTGCTGCTTATTATGAGCATATTTATTTGATTACTTTTATTTATTATATTTTTTTAAACATGCTATATGTTTTAAGGAATTATTCGCTGTTTCTAAATATTTTTGATTTGTTTGTTCAGAAAACACTTATTTTGATCACTATTTTTATTTAGTCAGTGCTCTTTATTAATTTTATAATTTTCTTACTTAAGTAATGCTTCACTGCTTGACAAAAGAAAAAAGACATACTATAGTCTAGCTGAATATAAAAAACTCAGAATTTGGAAAACCCGCTAGAAATCTGGACGGAAAATCGGGCCAAAAACCTTGTTTCCAGATGTTACATCGTCGGTCCCATGTAAGACTAGCATGATTCATGTTCGCATTGAAGGCTAACACGATTCGTTAAGGAAATCCCGAATCCATTTTTGAAGGGTAGTTGAACTATTTCTTGCAACGTTATGCAAAAAAAATTAAGTTGCATATTTCAATCATTATTTCGTTAAACAGAAGTGTTACAAGAAAAAGTTGAACATTCATTTTATTTGTTTTTAAATTTTCTACCTACCTATTGACAATGTTTTCAAAACAGAGGAGACGCATTTTCATAGCTCGTAGTATTTAGGGTGTTTGGGAATCTAGCCCTATCTTACTGTCTTTTTATTTTCAATTTTTAACTTTGTTTTTCTAGGCCACATGTCCGGAGGAAGTGGGTACTCAAGCGGTAGTAGCTTCTAGAGATGGTATCGCGGCTTGCAGACATTGCAGTAGGCCCTTCAGGAGCATCGTCGTGGTTGCGGTATACATAAGGTGGGCGAATGTAAATGGGTGCCAAGAAACGCACATACCAAATTTGAGTAAGATATCTCAAAATTTAATCAGGCTATCGTGCTCTAAGACATGACGAGCGGACAGAGTGAAAGTTCATTGATAAATTTTCTTAAAAAAAAAAACACCAACACTGGTTTTACTAATTTTAACTTAATTTATGAATGAAAGTAAAACCGTCCTCCCTGCCAAATTTAAAAATGATATCTTTAACGTATTTTGTTGCACATCTTCAAAGCAAGAATCAGAAGCAAATCACTTACCAATATTTCACATATCAGTTTTTGGTAACGAGCAATTCCATTTTGTCCTATTTTCAAAATTTTCGATACCGAAAAAGTGGGCACGGTTTTCGTTCTGCTATGTCAGTATTCAATACCGATCAGCTCAAGGGGAAGATAAGCCAGTTTAACACAGTTTTGTTAATATATCTTAATTTTTAGTCGAAATCTCATTTGATGCGAATAATTTTGATACTACGAAGTTTTCATATATCTATCTCGATTTCTTTTACCACGACATATGAAAATCAAATGTATGAGAAAACTTTTGATTTAAGCATGATAAAACCATGATAAGGTAAAGCAATTCACTTTTTTCGGCGCCCATAATTATTTATTGATTTTTAAAAGAAATTTTTAAATTACTCTCTAAAACTTTGTGGAAATGCCAAACCAAAAAAAAACACAGAAAATGCAATTTTTGATTTGACCTTTATTACTTTTTTTAAATGCCAAATAAATTAAATTAAATTGTGTCCAATTGTTTTAAAATCGGTTTTTGTGTACATGGGGAATGGAATGTTAGATTAAGAGACCACCCCTACTCTAAAGTGTTCTCACTACTGCTGAAAGGAATTATCTTCTTTGGAGGTGTCAATTAGTTTGTTTCTGCGGGAGGAAGATATATTAATTAATTTATTAATTGGAGTTTAATCGCATAGGCCCACTTTCTATGCGTCGTAATCCAGTTCGGAAAGGACAGAACTTACGGTGCGTTTACTAAAGCATACGTCATAAGTTGTATGTTCTCATAATAGTTCTGCTGCTAGAATTATTTTCTCTCTCTTTTGGGTCGTATAAGCCACAGTTAATATTTACATTATCGATGTTTTGTTCAAGGGCCTTCACGTGCACCATAATTTGCCTACGATATCAAGTACGCTGTAGCTTTCCGCAACTTAACTGAACCTCATACTCCATCTGAATTTTGTTAGTTCGTGGAGGCTGAATTTACCAGCTTTCCTTGCAAAGCCAGCCAACGTGATATAGTGGTACATACTATGTTCGGCTATTATATCAAAAGTACCACGTTCGTCTCTCTAAGCAGATAGAGTTTTGGATAACATGAGTTTAGTTCCGCTAAATTAAGAAAAAACGAAAACTCTAAATTGAAAAGAAAACTTTACCTTAAAATCCTACATTACGGTAAATTATAACTATTGGTAGACACCTCTTATCCCCACCTTGGCAGGAAAGCGGCAATCAAAATTTTGATATCAGGGCGACAGCCAAGTCGTCCTTTTCTTCTTGTCGCGCAGACTTTTTTACCTATTAAAAATTTTTATCTCCATAAAATAACAAAATTTTCATGTAAAAAAAAATATTTGCTGTTTGTAGTTTTTTGTTATGAAAACAAAACCAAAATAAAAAAAATTAAAATGTGGGAGCAGTGAAAACTTAAAAATTTTTTTAAACGTCATTTGCCTCTCACTCGTTTTACCTTGTTAATATTTTTGTATCATGGTTTTCAGTTTAAGAATGAAATATATCTACCCTTGCAAGCACTCCGAGTGTATTTCTGCCATGAAAAGCTCTCATTGAAAACTCATCTGCCTTGCAGATGCCGTTCGAAGTGGGCGTAAAACATATAAGTCCCGTCCCGCCAATTTGTAGGAAAAATTAAAAAGGAGCACGGCACAAATTAGAAGAGAAGCTTAGCCTAAAATGTTTTCGAAGGTTATCGTGCCTTGCATTTATTTTTGAATTTGAGTAAGATGTTTGTAAGATACACGCCTATGATCTAAACCTATTAACGTTTTTTATTTATTTTTTTTTTTTTATTTAGTAATTGCACATAGTTCAATTTTTTTTTTAACTAATATCTTGTTTGTCTAAAATCTGTTTTTTGAACTATATATATGTATTTGCAATCACCTAATTCATTAAGGGAGTTCGGAATTTCGTGTATATGGTGTTGGAAACGTTGCTATAGCAAATTAAATCTACGTATCGTGAAAAATTTTTTTTTGTTTTAAATTTTTTCTTTGCATTTGGTTTTGTTTTAACAACTTTTAATTTGCAATTCAAAATGGAAAAATTAACTACGGTTTTTGATGTTGCGTATTGGCCATGACGTCTCAAATGCATAGCCGTATAATTATTTGTCGTTTTGTTTAAATATTCTACACCAGTTGGCAAATACAATGATGCTAGATCATTTGCACAAAATCCTAAACTCCCCTATTGAGTTTTTATAATTTTGTTTTCTGTTACCAGGAATCAAAAGGGTTTTCTAAGATTTTTGCTTAAGGGGCTTTAGGCTTTTGGGACTTTTTTAGCATATCTTATTCATAATTTAGTAATTTATATTATAATTTGCTTCCTTTTTACATCTTTCATTCATACACCTGCACATATGTATGTAACTCACTTGTTATCTTTGTATATCGTTATCAATTTCCTCCCGCACTAATTATTATTCCACGATTTAAACTTTCTGCATCGTCTGTCATTCGCGCACTGATTTAGCACCTTTGAAGTTGCTTCAAAAATTTGTGTACATACAATCAACACCATTCACTATTCGATTGAATACGATTGCGTTTAATAATTTCTTTCCCCGCATCGCGTCTTCAACACTTGAACACCTTTCGTATAATGATGTACGGCTGGCATCACCAACGTTGGATGCTTTGCAAAATGCCGCTTTATATGTAGCAATGGATAAGTTTTTAGCACGAGCTCTCCTTTATTTATGTATGTAAGTATTTATGTATGTATATGTAAGTGTATTTTGTCGGTACTTTTGCTCTTTCCGTTTCCGTTTTCCGCGCGTACGCTCACTCATTCACTCACACTCATACACAAATACACTTCCTGTTTGTTTGTGCTACGAAATTTTGCTTCACTATTTTTGTTGTTGTTTTTTTAATAGGCGCAGGCATTTGCGTTTGTGGCATTACACTTGACATTTACGTAGCGCGCTCCCACATACGAACAACTTCAACCGACATTAAACATCGACGATGTCAACACAACATCAACACCTACACGACAACAACAATGCGTTCGAATTTATATACGTTCACTGTTTCGGCGACTACAAGGCAATGCACTACTCAAAATATTATTTATGTAGGCGCTCTCTCACTTTTTGTTACATTAGCAATAACCGGCGTTTGCTCTCACTTTCTCTTTGTGGTGGTCGGTCATTCAATCGCACACCAACGCAGCACAAACAAACACCTTCTCCACACCAGAAACCAATTGTTTCTCTCTACAGAGCTTAATTCATACTATTTGCTCTTTTTAGTTAATTGACTTTCACTACAATTCCAATTATCCGCTAAACCGTGCACATCCTTCGAGCAATCAATTGCAACTGAGCGCCAACTGAATGTGCACAAGTCCGTCTAGGCCACACACTTAACATTTGCCGCTATTTAACTTATTCGATTTTCCTTTTGGTGTGGTGTTTTAGCTGCACTTTTGTGACTCTTGATTTATCAATTTTTGGCAGCCATGTTGTGTGCCGGCTATAGGGCGCATGCTCACCACTTTGGGGCACGTTTACATCCTTTGGTTGCAAATACATTCACACAAACCCGTGACTACCTTTTTCTCATCAAATTTCATTTATAATTTTTTTTTCTTCGCTTTGCCGCGCTTTTTCGTATTTTGTTATCATCTCTATTCGTATTTCTATGGACGCTTATAACACTTTGTGTTGTCTATGGTTAGTAACAAAAACAAAAGCAAATACCAAAAACTATGTATAGATACAAGAAGGTAAGTAAGGAAAAGAGGATACTAAAAGCGCTGTGAATTTGTTTGTTATGTAAATTGCTTATTTACTTATTCGCTTCTCCCAAGCTGCCCATTTACGTCTGCATACATTGTGGGAGAGAGAGCTAGTGCTCTTAAAACGTAGTTCTTTTACGTGGCAGTGAAAGTACCATCTGAGCGCTTCCTCTTTTAACTGGGCAGCTGTCGTTGACCAAGCATCACATTATGCAAATTTGTGTACAATTAAACTATTTATGTATATGTTAAGAACGGATGATATTACTACAACTACAAACATCTGTTTTTTTTTAACAATTACGTGTGTCATTACAATGATTAATAATTATAATGAAATGCAAATGTGATGTCTAGAATAATTTAGTAATTTCGTACAGGATTTTCCCTTCCTTTACATGCGGTATTAGAAAAAAAAAATAACAAAATGGTGTATGGTGCCATGCCACGCCCACTTTTATTCACCAAATAATATGAAAAACCAATATCCAATACAAAATACAGGCAAGGTGTGAGAAGCTATGTGAGATTTACTAAGCAAAATTAAAAAACAAAACTGTTAGAGGTTCAATTGGTGATCTCGAGCTCTGCTTACCGCAGTAAATTTCCTGAGCTCAAGACTTTAGAAAAAATTCTAAGAAATTTTATAAACGGAGTCGCTTCTCGGCAGTTATTTGGTTAACACTCCGAATGTATTTATGCCATGAAAAGCTTCTAAGAGAAAGTGTACCTGCCTTGCAGCTGCCGTTCGAAGCCGACATAAAACATGTAGATCCCGTCATGCCAACTTATAGGAAAAACTAAAAGGGAGCTGGAAATAAATTTATAAATAAGGCGGCCCTAATCGCGCAAAATAATTTTGTTATTGGAAATTCCGAATACCTCAGCTAACCTGCAATTTGTTCTGTGTCAGCAGGTAATTACATGTTTTCAAAATCTCCAAAATACTCCGCATTTAAGAGGCCACATTGCTAATTTTTAGCAGCAATGAAAGACTGTTAAAACAGCCACTTAGAAAATTTGAATAAGATGCCTCTACAAGTTGCTCATCATACCTGTACTGATTTAGGGCTTGGAATCATGGACGGTGTTGAAAGAAGATGATATGGCTGTGGGACTGTTGGAGAGAAAAGTTCTTCGGAAGATTTATGGTCCTGTCCGCGATGCCAACGGCAATCATTGAAATGGATGATTGGCTCTATTAACTTTACACAGAAATGGTGATATTGCAACGAATAGAAGACCTCCACTGAATTGGTAGAGGCAGGTTGAAGAAGACTTGACTTTCCTTGGTACTCTTGTTACGAAAGGAACAAGATCTTTTAGGTTATTTAACGCCAATAAATGATAAATCAGATGGGAGGCCTGTTTAATTTCTCAGTGTCCATTCATGGCAAGAGACCAGGATGGCCCTTACCAAGGATATCCTTATGTCAGAGTTTAGCTGTTTGATAGCCAGCTGAATATCTTATCAGACGTTAAAACCCCTTCCAGTTACAACGGTGGGTAAAGTCTAATCGGCCGCATCCTTTATAACGTACAGTAATCAGATAACCTAAGTTACCAGCTAACACCACGATCACGGCGCAATACTTCACCCCCGAATCTCCCTTCCAGCATTTGTCCATCCGCGAACAGGCTCACCAAATCTCCATCCCATTATAATTCTCTTAATACCTCCCTTGAGAAAATATGAGTGGTTGTCAACAAAAGCCGATATCGGCGTATAGTAGCCTGTACTGTGGGGTTTATTCCTATAATTCACATCATGACGCTGAATTTCCACCCACGCCGCTGCAGTTTTGGCCACGTTGTCAACCTGGTACAGATTTACAATCCGTTTATTGTTAGTGTAAGTGTTGTAGGAAGAGCCCCACTTATACCAACGATCGCCAATCTCCACACTACTTCCAACCATTTAACAGTGGAAAAAGTCTCTGGTGCTGTCCTCCCAACCAACATAACATAGAAAAGATTCGGCTTGGCCACTATGTCGTACCGCAAATCTACCATCATTGGGAAAACTTTACCTGCAGCTAAGCATTCATAAGGGTCAGTGAATAGAGCCATCTGCCTTATCACTAGTATGAAGTGTGAATGTTTGAGACTGCGAGTTGAAAACTCAGCTTCTATGAAGATAAATTATGAAGAAATGCAATTCAGATACATGTCCTAGCAATCATCGCCGTGTGGTTGTTTTGATCTTATATATGTAAAAATGAGCTACGATTTGCTACTGTAGACAATAAATCCTCATGATTCGGACCACATGGTCACAACACCCACATATCGCTGAAGAACGTCTCTTAGCCAATTCAGAAGTTTACCTCTAAAAGTACTCGGTGGCCCCTACCCTCAAAATCTGAAGCAAATCATTCATTGTGGCGACCCAAAGCAGGGGAGAAAGAAAACCCTACGGTAGCGTGTTCCCACCCAGTTTTTTCTGAGCTTCAGCGCCCCTCACTCCACCGATAAAAATCGGTCATTCAACAGTTTGCTGATAAATTCTACCAGAGTTAATTTGAATCAAAATATTGAGAGGGTCCTTTCAACTGTCGCTGGAAGGACATTGACGAAGACCCTTTATGCCACACCGCACAAATTCTTCGCTCTAGAGGGGCCCTTCTATCAATTTAACGCTTAAATGAAAAACTCTTTGCATAGATATGCCTTAAAATAGGCGTTTTGAAATGCTGATTGTGCCCGTGGAGGATTCTTAGTAATATGCAGAGTTTTTGTAAGGCACGATATTAGGCTGACTGGTCTTAAGTCTATGGGGGAGAGATGGGATTTTCGCCGTCTTTGAAATGAAATTGACCTTGTCCATATCCCAAGGCAGGGAAACATAGCCCAGCTACAGCAAACTGACGTAAATGCAGCCGGCCAATTTTAATAAACTTACAAAGATCTCTAAATATGACTTTAGTAATATAATTTTTTGTGCCGTTAGACCAATAAAGTTAATATTCTCTGTAACTGTAAACACATATGCGTATAATATACAAAAACAAGTAAGGAAGGCTAAGTTCGGGTGTAACCGAACATTACATACTCAGTTGAGAGCTGCGGAGACAAAGTAAGGGACATGTGTATTAAATGAAAGGCATTAAAGAGTATTTTATGAGGGAGAGGGCCATAGTTCTATAGGTGGACGCCATTTAGGGATATCGCCATAAAGGTGGATCAGGGTTGACTCTAGAATATGTTTGTACGATATGGGTATCAAATGAAAGGTGCTAATGACTAGTTTAAAAGGGCGTGGGGCTTTGTTCTATAGGTGGACGCTTTTCGATATATCGCCATAAAGGTGGACCTGACTCTAGAATGTGTTTGTACGATATGGGTACCAAATTAAAGGTATTAATGAGGGTTTTAAAAGGGAGTGGCCCTTAGTTGTATATGTGATGGCGTTTTCGAGATATCGGCCAAAATGTGGATCAGGGTGATCCAGAACATCATCTGTCGGGTACCGCTAATTTATTTATATATGTAATACCACGAACAGTATTCCTTCCAAGATTTCAAGGGCTTTTGATTTCGCCCTGCAAAACTTTTTCATTTTCTTCTACTTAATATGGTAGGTGTGACACCCATTTTACCAAGTTTTTTCTAAAGTTATATTTTGCGTCAAAAGACCAATACAATTACCATGCTTCATCCCTTTTTTCATATTTGATATAGAATTATGGCATTTTTTTAATTTTTCGTAATTTTCGATATCGAAAAAGTGGGCGTGGTCATAGTCGGATTTCGACCATTTTTTACACCAACACAAAGTGAGTTCAGATAAGTACGTGAACTGAGTTTAGTAAAGATATATCGATTTTTGCTCAAGTTTTCGTGTTAACGGCCGGGCGGAAGGACAGACGATCGACTGTGTATAAAAACTGGGCGTGACTTCAACCGATTTCGCCCTTTTTCACAGAAAACAGTTATCGTCCTAGAATCTAAGCCCCTATCAAATTTCACAGGGAGTGGTAAATTTTTGCTCGACTTATGGGTATAAAAGTATCCTAGACAAATTAAATGAAAAAGGGTGGAGCCACGCCCATTTTGAAATTTTCTTTTATTTTTGCATTTTTTTGCACCATAAAATTACTGGAGTTGAATGTTGACATAATTTACTTATATACTGTAAAGATATTAACTTTTCTTTTAAAGTTGGAATTTAAAAAAATTTTTTTTAAAAAGTGGGCGTGGTCCTTCCCCGATTTTGGTAATTTTTATTAAGCGTACATATAGTAATAAGAGTAACGTTCCTGCTAAATTTCATCATGATATCTTCAACGACTGCCAAATTACAGCTTGCAAAACTTCTAAATTACCTTCTTTTAAAAGTGGGCGGCGCCACGCTTATTTTCCGAAATTTTACTAGTTTTCTATTCTGCGTCATAAGTCCAACTCACCTACCAAGCTCCATAGCTTAATCCGTATTTGGTAATGAATTATCGCACTTTTTCGATTTTTCGAAATTTTCGATATCGAAAAAGTGGGCGTCGTTATTGTCCGATATCGTTCATTTTAAATAGCGATCTGAGATGAGTGCCCAGGAACATACATACCAAATTTCATCAAGATACCTCAAAATTTACTCAAGCTATCGTGTTAACGGACAGACGGACGGACATGGCTCAATCGAATTTTTTTTCGATCCTGATTATTTTGATATATGGAAGTCTATATCTATCTCGATTCCTTTATACCTGTAAAACCAACCGTTGTCCAATCAAAGTTAATATACTCTGTGAGCTCTGCTCAACTGAGTATAAAAACATTAACAGCAGCAAACCTCAAAAATTTGGTTCACTCATATTCCCCAAAGCTAACTAAACTTCTATTTCAAGATATTGGCTTCAGTGGCAAAATTCTATTTCACGCAATAAACATCACTGGCAAAACTCGAAAACTTTTTCATAAACTTTATTTGAAGTACAAAGAGGCAAAAAGGTTGGCTTTAGCTCTTAACAACACCGACAAATTTTAAACTGAGACTGTTGTGAAAAACTTAATTACGAAATAAATTAGTTTTTGGCTAAATTGTACGTGAAATCGTTCAAGAGCGGCCGTACAATCTACAAACAACAACAACGAAAGCAATAACAGCAATAATAGCTATCAAAGCAACAATGTGGTGCAATTGTGCGAACCGCTTCCCACCAAAGTGAGGGTCAATGCGACAACAATTTAAATGCCAAATACGTTGCTTCTGGTTTGGAGATGAGCTGAAATGCGGCAATTTTCATATAAGATGTTATTATTTTTTTAATGCCATACCAACGTAAATTTTTGTCAATTTAAAAAAAATATGCAAACATTAAATATATATGTATATATATTAGGGTGGTCTTTGTAAATCAGGCGCCAACGTGGTGTGATGGTAGCGTGCTCCGCCTACCGCACAAGAGATATTGTGTTCACGCCTCGCGCAGAGCAACATTAAAATTTTATAAACTAGTTTTTTCAATTAGAAGAACATTTTTCTAAGCGCAGTCGTCCTCAGGCTGTGTTTGACAAGCAGTCCGAGTTTAATTCTGCCATGAAAAGCTTGTCAATGAAAACAAATGCCTTTCGGCGTCGGCATAAAACAAGTGGGTGCCGTCCCGCCAATTTGTAGGAAAAATTCAAACGAGCAGGGGGTAAATTGGATGAGAAGCTCGACCTAAAATCTCTTCGCAGGTTATCGCTCCTTACATAATTTTTTTTATTTTTTATAAATCAAACCCTCAGCCGGGAATACTTTTGGCCATAATCGATAGGACAGGTTAAGTTCTGTCGCACAGGGGTCAAAATTAAGATTGCCCCATAGAACTTAAAAATGTATATAAATTTGTATACCCAAAATCGATAAGACTCAAATTTGACGACCTCAGAGATATCCACAAAAACCTGTCGGACTACTATGCCAGCTCCGTTCTTAAGGACCAATACCCTGAAATCGCAGTTTTGGAAAGCTAATTTCCCAGGGAGACACGCGTCACCCTAGCTCAACTTCGATTGGGCTCCTATAAAATTTTTAATTCTCACTTTTCCGGAATCAACACCGACATGCCCAATGTATATCCTTCTTGTAGCTCTACATGACATCAAGGTCGTAGCTGCGCGGATACGGTAAGTTCAGTTGGAAAGTAGAAAGGGCCGTTGTGATACTACATACAATAAAATAACGCTGACGTAGCTATAGGTACTAAGAGTGTCGTTGTGTAGCAATGATGTAGTTTCGAATTAGACCGATCTGATCCAAGTGCGTCGCAACTGAAATACGTGCTCACCTAGTCCTGACAAAAGCTGGGCAACCAAGCATACAGCTACAGTAGAATGGGGTTTCCATTATATTGAGAAGAACCGCATGGATTCCCATTGGACAGTGCTCTGGTATAGCATTATGGCCCAGGATCCACTACGACCGACGTTAGAATAAATCATAAAATAGCTCGATGCTATCGCAAGCGAGGTCAGACACGCCCAGATCACCCTCGATCGCAATTTAGTAGAACTCAAGGCCTTGATAGCCGCAGGGATATCAGAGTGGGCATTAAATTCCCTAACCGTAGTAATACTGGATTGCATTTCATACACCGCATCCGTGATCACAGCAACTTCCGCTTGTTAGACGCTTGAGGGATCAGCCCACTTAAACTTACGTCTTCTATTTAGATCTTGACAAAAGAACCCCCTCCCCCCCCCCCCCCCCACACCAACATTTCCGTCCAACTTCCACACATGCCTTGACAAGTTAATTGGTCCCCTGCCCCATGTAACACTTACAAAACTCAATGCAGTGGGGACCATATATGCTAAATGTAATACCTCGCTCGAGACAGACCGTATTTACGTCAGCATTGCTGAAATTAGAGAAAATAAAAGCTTTAATCTCTTTTTTAACAAGCACACAGGATCTAGGCCTACCTGCCTCCCCATGCAACAAGGTGTTGAATTTTGCAGTCCTTAATCCAGAAATCTTTCTGCCGTTACTACTAAGCCACGGTTCCTGGACAAGGACTATATCCACTCCGCCTTTTTCAAGGCAGATTAACAAATTTACGGAAGCCGCCTTAGAGTGCTGAAGATTGATTTGACGGATTTCCATCAAAACTGATCTTCTTCCGCACCCCTCACTTGGCGGATTCGTGTAAGCCTTGTCCATTCTAAAAAGTCTCCTCTCAAGGCCGCTATACGGAGCCGATTGTGTAGTCGCCCTTCAATGTTCTCGTGGTTATCTGTGCTACGCAGGGAGGCCACGCGAGGGTTGACGCAGTACCTTATGGGTAATGCGTTCAGAGCCAGACCGGACGCAAAGCGGGAAAATTTTCAACCGCACCTACACCACCAACTTAACGGCAACGGAGCCGGAACGTACCTTGAGGCACGCCAGGGGTTTAACGGGACGTGAGCAGGTGCAGCATTAGCCTACCAGCCATTTTGGTTAGGTTTCACCCCGACCTACTGACAGGGTCCTCCCTCCCTTGAGCTCGGCACAATGGCTCAGGGAGGCGGGTTTTATCGAGTTGTCCTCTCTAGATCCGCCATTATCAGTAGAGGCAAGGGCACCTCGTGCAGGACGTGATACCTAATCACGTGTGACAATTCGTCACTATGGCCGGTTTAAGACTGATACCAGTCCCTGATCCAGAGCCTGGAACCACGAATGATATCCAAGCCAAATATCGTAACCCAACTTTAGTAAGAAATCGATTTTATTTTTTGAGGCTCCATAGTGCAATCTTAATTTTGACCGCTCTGCGACACCTATTACCCATATCCAATCGACACCAGAATGTACATGTCATATCCTTGACCCAACAGTTATCGTTTTAACCAAATAGCAACCCACCAGCGGGTAAGGGGGCATAGAATATACCTGCGGCAGGTGTGCTTGTCGTAAGAGGCGAGTTAAATACCCAAATGAGTCAAGGGGTTGTGTAGAGCAACCCTTTAAAATGATTCCAGCACCTTTTATGGCTCATGTAATAAAGGGGTGGAGGCCGAATAGCCTAGAAGTTTCAATGTGATCATGTTAAATCATTATGGAGTTGGGATCATCAATAACACTCGTCAAAACCTTGAGGGAGTGTCTTAATCGATACAACAGGAAAACGGCATCATCTTTAAAGTCCAGCAAAGCATTGTGCATGCCAAAAAAGCTACTTTCGACAATGTAGGTAAATTAAGAGTAAAGTCCTCTCTCGGCAAACGAAAATCATACTCTACAAGTCAAGGACTTCTGCATGTTGGCGGCGGCGAGTGGCGAATAAGATTTAATGATGAGCTGTACAAGCATTACGCAGACATCAACATTGTTGTCGAACGAAAGACCTTAAGCCGGCAAAGAAATGTTTTTTTTTTCGAAACCCGCCTATGGAAGCAAGGGAAGAATGCGGTCCACACTCCGCTAAAAGGACCAGGTGGATCACGATTTAAATTCTTTTGGTGTGAGCAATTGGTGCCTGTTAATCTGACGAAGAAGCTATTGTTGCGGTTAAGCGCCTATTAAGTAAGTAATTAATTTATCGCCTGAAAGGGAGAGATTGGAAAAAAATCATTCATTTTTTATATAAGGGCCACCCTAATGTATATATATTCACATTAAAAATCACACTTAAAAGCAAATTTCAGATTCAGACTTAAATTTAAAATCGTGTAGACAAATAAAAATCTGTTAAAGCAAACAAGCAAATGAAAAAAATACAGCGTCTTCAGAAATATTTCTTCGAGTGTTAACAAAATTTAAAAAGTGACATTCGGTAGAGTAGTAAAGCAGGATAACAGATGGGGGCATATATACAAAAAAAAAAATAAAAACATAGAAACACCACTGCTGACAATGTCTAAAGTTGATTGTCGAGCAAGTGATGAAAGTCTAAAGTTTTGTTGTAAATAAGCAATAAAAAGCAACGTCATCAAGCATTAACTAGAGGGGGGAATAATAATTTAGGACTCTGAGCAAAAAATCGAGTGTTTCCCTACATATTTGTGAATTTGTATTTATATACATTTACGTTGGTGTGAGAAAATTAATATTTTCAAGCTCGTTAAAGTTGCTAGAACTTTTTACTGTGATTCCTTTTTACTACTTTATGCAGTGAAATATATATGGGGTATTCCATCCCATTTCGACCAATTTTGACCCGACCCCTTTAGAATTGGCTGAAAGTTTTTCTTCTTTTTCTAGCTTACGAAAGACGTTTTTCAGAATTTTTTCAAATTTTTTCATCCACCTCAAAAAAAGTTATGAATTTAAAAAAAAACACCGTTTTTGTTTTCAAAATGCTATAACTTCTTCAAAAATAGACCGCTTGGGATCTTTTTTTTTTAAATTTGTTTTTAAATGTACTTTTCGGAAAGAATACAAAAAAATTTTTAAAGTTTTTTTTTTAATTTTTCAGTTTTTCGAGATTTTTCGAATTTCGCCATTTTTTTTTTTTTTTTATAAAAAAATTCAATCAATTCTGCAATCATCCGCACTAATCCCGGAGTGGGCCGATTTTTTTTATATTTTTTTTTTATTTAATTGGAAAAAAATTTTTCAAAAATAAAAATTTTTTTATCAATTTTATTTATATAACAAAAAAATGTAAGAAAATGATTTTTAAGTATTCTTTTCTTTATATGTTATGGTTATCTACGATTAAAATAACCAGGATTAATGCTGGACAGTGAAAGCGAGTCATTTTAATCGTAGATTACCATAATATATAAGGAAAAGAATACTTAAAAATCATTTTCTTACATTTTTTTGTTATATAAATAAAATTGATAAAAAAATTTTTATTTTTGAAAATTTTTTATTCAATTAAATAAAAAAAAAAAAAAAAAATCGGCCCACTCCGGGATTAGTGGGGATGATTTCAGAATTGATTGAATTTTTTTATGAAAAAAAAATTGCGAAATTCAAAAAATCGCGAAAAACTGAGAAATTAAAAAAAACACTTTAAAAATTTTTTTGTATTTTTTCCGAAAAGTACATTTAAAAACAAATTAAAAAAAAAGATCCCAAACTGTCAATTTTTGAGAAAGTTATAGCATTTTGAAAACAAAAACGGTGTTTTTTAAAAGTTCATAACTTTTTTTGAGTTGGATGAAAAAATTTGAAAAAATTCTGAAAAACGTCTTTCGTAAGCTAGAAAAAGATGAAAAACTTTCAGCCAATTCTAAAGGGGTCGGGTTTAAAATTGGTCGAAATGGGATGGAATACCCCATATATATATGATTTTACTATTTCGGGAAAAGTCATTAACAAATAAATAATTTATTAAAGTACTTCAGTTAGCGAAAAAATAATGAATACAACCCTTGTAAAATACGCGATTAGTCTGTGATGAATCCGGGAAAAATTCCAAAGGATTATATAACTTTAGCCAGCTTTGATCTCTTTATATGGGATGGAGTGATCCCTTTTGTTTGAGCATGTCCTTTGATGAGACCAATTGTACCTGTTTATGCCTGAACGGCTATGTATTGAACTGGTCCTCTTTATGCCCCTACAGGTACTGTTGAACAGATTCTTTTTCAACTTTCTTTTATCTCCTTACGTGCAGTGTTGAATAGGTCCTCTTCATACCTCCACTAACACTGTCGACAAAGTCCTTTTTTACCCGTACGGGAACTCTAATCGACTTTATCATTTTTTTAAACTCTAATTATATTAGCGATTAGGACGGGCAAGATAGGATTCATTTTTTATTCTTAAATTATGAGTGCTCCAAAAGTGTTTGAGGGGATACAGCTCAAAAGTTAAAATATAAAAACAACGAAAATACAACAAGTTACACAACAATAAACGATCTTATGTCTAAAAATAAAGAGAAAGTCAAAAATATATAATTAAAGATAAAAGTCTTAAAAGTAACAATAAGATTTTTTACTGGCGGAATGTGGGGGACTCCGCTCAGGATGCTGTCTGGAAGCACAGGGTTCAGGTCTGACTGCTGTGGGCATACACAAGGTTCTAATAAGCATGTCGTAGAAATGTGGCAGAACTCCGAGTAGATAGTATGGTATTCCATCAGAGTACATAAATCGTAGCATGACATATGTTGTTGGAATGCACTAGATTCAAATCAGCTCAAATCTGCCCCGCAAAAATGATTGCTGCCGGAATGCATACAATTCTGGTCAGCATCTTGTGATATTGCACCTTGTTAACGCTGTTGCAAAGCACTAGATTTCTTTTCTTTTATAAAAGTTTAATGTCCGGCAGAAGTATTACCGATATAACAAGCAACAACTAGCAGCTATCTCAGGCTAGATAGCCGAGTATTGCATTACGCAAAATGTGGAAAAAATAAATTTGAAGAAACACAACTCTACAATTATTTTGTGTGCGACCACCTGATAAGCATAGGATTATTTTTAGCAAATTTTCGACGACAAAGGGGTACGAGAAAAATACATAGCGTCAGGACATTCTAAAAGAGGCAGCAAAGTTTAAACGATAAAGAATGTCAAAGGAGTCAATTTCTTCATCAGTTTATGGAGAAACAGTACTGCTTGTAATATTCTTTGTTTTTCCAGATTGGGTAAGTTGATAAGAAGAATCCTGTTTCTGTATGGTGGCAGGTTAAGATTTGAGAAAAGATTAAAAATTGCTTTTGTGATGATTCAATCCACTTTATATAATTTTGAAATACATAACATCAAATGTATGAGCAATACTCAAGTATCGGACGGACCAACGATGTGTAAAGAATGATATATAGTGGAACGATTTTCCGAGAACGAAAATCAACCCTAATGATGGCAAAAGGCCAAAACCGGTTTATCTCGAAACCAAATTTGACAAGGGATGACGGAAAATCGTTCCAATATACATCATTTATCCACCCTGTCGAAAAATCAACAAAACAAAATAATTCATGTGTACACAATTTTAGTGACGTACGAAACCTTGAACTGTTTACCCCACCTTTTAACAAATCCAAATACTTACTTACTTACTTAATCGGCGCTTAATCGTCTAAACGGTTATGGCCGTCCAACAAGGCGAGCCAGTCGTTCCTTCGCTCCGCCAACCAGTGCCAATTGGTCACACCAAGGAAGTTTAAATCGTTTTTCACCTGGTCCTTCCAACGGAGTGGGGGCTGCCCTCTACCTGTGCTTCCACAGGCGGGTTCCGATAGAAACACTTTCTTGGCCGGAGTATCATCTTTCATTCGCATGATATTGCCTAGCCAGCGCAGCCGCTGCGTTTTAATTCGGTGGACTATGTTGATGTCTGCCTATAGCTCGTACAGCTCATCATTAACTCTTCTTCGGTACTCGCCATCGCCATCGCGTAGAGGTCCATAAATCTTTCGAAGAAATTTTCTGTCGAACACTCCCAAAGCCGATTCATTTGCTGTTGTCATGGTCCATGCCTCTGCCCCATATAGCAGGGCGGGTATGAAAAGTGACTTGTAGAGTATGATTTTCGTTCGCCGAGAGAGGACTTTACTTCTCAACTGCCTACCAAGTCCAAAGTAGCATTTATTGGCAAGATTGATTCTTCGCTGGATTTCAGTGCTGATGTTGTTGCTAGTGTTGATGCTGGTTCCCAAATAAACGAAGTTTTTTGCTATATCGAAATTACGGCGTGGTTTCCAAGGCGCATATGCGCTGACTCTTTGCTCGATGACAGCAGGTACTTCGTTTTGTCCTCATTCACCATCAAAACCATCTTTACCGCTTCTTTTTCCAGTTCGGAATAAGCAGAGCTAACAGCGCGGGTGTTTAGACCGATGATATCAATGTTATCAGCATATGCCATTAATTGCACGCTTTTATAGGATACTGTTCCAGTGCGGTTAAGTTCTGCAGCTAGTATAATTTTCTCCAGCATCAAATTAAAGAAATCGCACCATCGGGGGTCATCCTGTCTGAAACCTCGTTTAGTTTCGAACGGCTCGGAGAGGTCCTTCCCAATTCTGACTGAGCTGATGGTGTTGTTCAACGTCATTTTGCACGGCCGTATAATTTTTGCGGGGAAACCAAATTCAGACATAGCGGCATATAGGCAGCTCCTTTTGATGCTGTCGAAGGCGGCTTTAAAATCGACGAAGAGGTGATGTGTGTCGATTCTCTTTCCACGGGTTTTTTCCAAGATTTGGCGCATTGTGAAAATCTGGTCGCTGGTAGATTTACCAGGTCTGAAGCTGCACTGATAAGGTCCAATCAGCCGGTTCACGATGGGCTTCAATCTTTCGCACAATACACTGAAAGGACCTTATATGCGATATTATGAAGGCTGATTCCACGATAGTTGGTGCATTTTGCGGTATCCCCCTTCTTGTGGACTTACTAACTCCTCGCCGCTGTACTTGAATAGCTCCGCAGGTAATCGAACAGCGCCCACGGCCTTGTTGTTTTTCAATCTGGTTATTGCTATTCTAACTTCGTCATAATCGGGCGGGGGCCATATATTCCATCATCATCGATTGGGGGATCGGGTTCGTCATCTCTGCACGGTATGAGAGCAGAGAAGTGTTCCCTCCATAATCAAATCCAAATACACACAGCGTCTTTTTGGCAAAAGACGTAATATGCAGATTAAAACTTAGTTTCATCAAAAGATCAAAAGGAACAGCTGAGTCACTTACCACCATTCGCCAGCTTCGGAAAAAGTCCACATCAGTCTGGAGCAGGTGTGAGGGAGCAGTATCAGAGGTATTATCTGACAAAGTTTTACATCATCTGCATTCATTATAGCATGGGAATGTGCGATGATCTGGGGCAATTATTCAATTATTCATAAAAATGTACTATATACTCTTTTTCAAAACTTTGAGCTATTGAGCTAAGATAAGCAAAAAAGTAATAGTTATTCAGGGGTGTCATGGAATCCGATTATTGCCAGAATCGGACTTAAAGCCCATAAATATTTCTGCTAGGGATTATGATTTTTTTTTATTTGATGTTCAAATTATATTTATAGGCCAGAAAAACATAACTCAACCACCAAACCAAAATGTTTTGAACTCATTGCAGCAATATTCATTGATTTCAAATCCCATTCCGACAAGAATCGGATTCACCTTTAATTTTGTGGTGCGTAAGTGGTTGGTTAAGTGTTCTTTGCCCAGTCCACAAGAAGGGGAATACTGCAAAATGCACCAACTATCGTGGAATCAGCCTTCTTAATATCGCATATAAGTTCCTTTCAAATGTATTGTGCGAAAGATTGAAGCCCACCGTGAACCGGCTGATTGGACCTTATCAGTGCGGCTTCAGACCTGGTAAATCTACCATCGACCAGATTTTCACAATGCGCCAAATCTTGGAAAAAACCCGCGAAAAGAGAATCGACACACATCACGTCTTCGTCGACTTTAAAGCCACCTTCGACAGCACGAAAAGGAGCTGCCTATATGCCGCTATGTCTGAATTTGGTTTCCCCGCAATACTTATACGGCTGTGCAAAATGACGTTGAGCAACAACATCAGCTCAGTCAGAATTGGGAAGGACCTCTCCGAACCGTTCGAAACTAAACGAGGTTTCAGACAGGGTGACCCCCTATCGTGCGATTTCTTTAATTTGATGCTGGAAAAAATTATACTAGCTGCAGAACTTAACCGCACTGGAACAATATCCTATAAAAGCGTGCAATTACTGGCATATGCTGATGACATTGATATCATCGGCCTAAACACCCGCGCTGTTAGTTCTGCTTACTCCAAACTGGAAAAAGAAGCGGTAAAGATGGGTTTGATGGTGAATGAGGGCAAAACGAAGTACCTGCTGTCATCGAGCAAAGAGTCAGCGCATATGCGCCTTGGAAACCACGCCGTAATTTCGATATAGCAAAAAACTTCGTTTATTTGGGAACCAGCATCAACATTAGCAGCAACACCAGCACTGCGAAGAATCAATCCTTCCAATAAATGCTACTTTGGACTAGGTAGGCAATTGAAAAGTAAAGTCCTCTCTCGGCGAACGAAAATCATACTCTACAAGTCACTTATCGTACCCGTCCTGCTATATGGGGCAGAAAGATGGACCATGACAACAGCAGATGAAGCGGCTTTGGGAGTGTTCGAGAGAAAAGTTCTTCGAAAGATTTATGGACCTCTACGCGTTGGCGATGGCGAGTACCGAAGAAGATTTAATGATGAGCTGTACGAGCTATACGCAGACATCAACATAGTCCAGCGAATTAAAACGCAGCGGCTGCGCTGGCTAGGCCATGTTTTGCGAATGAAAGATTATGCTCCGGCCAAGAAAGTGTTTCTATCGGAACCCGCCTATGGAAGCAGAGGTAGAGGGCGGCCCCCACTCCGTTGGAGGGACCAACGAAAACGATTTAAACTCCCTTGGTGTGACCAATTGGCGCCGGTTGACGGAGCGAAGGAGCGACTGGCGCGCCTTGTTGGACGGCCATAACCGTTTAGACGGTTAAGCGTCAATTAAGTAAGTAAGTAAGTAAGTGGAAAGTGTAACTATTTTTAACTTAAGTTGCGCCTTTATATTTACCCACATATAATTTCCAAAGTAGCGCTTTATAACATAATTATATACATACGTAGTTATGGTGTTACCATGTATGTGTAATATACATTGTATATTTACATAGACAGAAAAATTTTTTTTTTTTTCAAATTAACTACGGGATCACAAATAGCGTCTTGCTGCTGTTGACATACTTATCAGACACATTGCGCCTACGCAAACATAACCTCAAAAGATAGACAAGCCTACTACAAAGTTTAAGAATCAGAACATGACCACGAACATAAACTAAGAAATATATATACTTACATATCCTTATGTGCATATGTATATTTGAAATTGCATGAACGTGCTTATTTGTGAATTTTATTGTGTCGGTTGTAAGACGTTTTAAGGGTTCAGTGATTCAGCGGCTGTGTTTAATAGTAGGGATG
Organism: Eurosta solidaginis; assembly: GCF_040869045.1. Classification (NCBI taxonomy): domain Eukaryota; kingdom Metazoa; phylum Arthropoda; class Insecta; order Diptera; family Tephritidae; genus Eurosta; species Eurosta solidaginis. Next base: position 220,174,298 of record NC_090323.1, on the reverse strand, counting down.
CTGATTGAAGAACTTTTGAGATGTCTAGTATGGAAACATCGGGCTACGTCGAATAGAGTTATTGCTCTCTAGAAACTATTTTTGTAGTATATTTGTTTGAAAAAAGGAATTGTTTGGAACATTTGGCGTAAAAAGTTCGGATAAATTTGAAACCTTTATATTTGAAACGGGTGGTTTTTGATATAAACTTTTTATGTGCGAACATCTTTATTCGCAATGTATTGTAAGAAGATGCGACAGGGAAAGAGATGGTAGAAAAAGAGCAGTATAATAACAATGTCGATAATAATGTATAATAATAACGATGATAATATTTATCATCACGGGAAGAAACGGAAAAGAAAGGAAGGGAAATGGAATGAAAATGAAGATGGGAAAGCAAAGGAAAGATGGGAAATCAAAACTGAAGCCGGAATCAAACCGGGGGGTTAGGTTGGGTTGCGTTGAACTGGCTGGTCAGCAAAGACCTCACATGGACTGAATGTGTCCATAGTGCTACCAAAACTACCAAACGGAAGAATCCCAATCAGGTTCCAGGACACACGTTATAGCATAACTCCGTCCTCTTGGCAAATACTAGCAGTTCGCTAGGACCCAGCTTCATTGTTGCCTCTAGGTCTGGTAACTCTGCCTCCCTTTATAGCTGGAGCCTTGACCTGGCGAGCGCAGGACACAGAACGTGCTCAACCGTTTCTTCCTGCAGCTCACACTTCCTGCACTTGCTGTTACTGACGAGGCCCAATTTTTAAGCATGTGACGGCCAGAAAGCAGTGTCAGTGGCAGTGAGTATGCCCATCGTGAGCCTTAAGTCTTCTCTCTTCCCATGTATGAGCCACTTTGTGAGTCTAATATCGTAGGATTTGCACGCGATCTTAGAAATTTTGCAGCCCGCGCTTTTGTCCACGCCTATCCTGCTTGATGGATTATATGCAACTCCTGCCTTCTTTTAATTTCTCCCAAACGAATTGTTACGTCTATCGTCGACTCAGCGAGTGTTGCACACAGTTTTCAGCTGTTTATCGAAAAAATATCGATATATTATCAAAAGGTTATCGATTTGTTAATCGGTTATCGATTTTTGTTTTTTATCGATTTGTTATCAAAAGGTTCTCGATTTGTTATCGAAATATAAGCAATATGTTTTCGAAGTGTCATCGATTTGTTTTCGGCGGTTTACTGGTTTGTTATCGCCGACATATCGTTTTTTCATGAAACAGATACCAATAAAACTTAATTTATAATTCTTATATTTGTTGACACATCTGTTGCCGTCGGTAACAAGCCCATAAGAAAGTAACAAGATGCCGATGACTGGAATATAACAAGCCGATTAAAACAGTTAACTCGACAACAATTTCACTTTCCATAATGCCGGTAATAGAACAACAACTTCTCGATGCAGGATGTTACCGATAATAAGCTGACGAAGCCCTTCGCATGAAATCAATTGTTTCCGGTAAAGTTTAATGTGTGGTTTAACTTCAATATTTAGACTTAAGCTTAAGGAATTTGGTTTACTAGACCTACACTTGGACGTTTACACACCGAACCTCGCGAGTTTCTCAATTATAAAACATTCGTTCACAGCAGGGTCGCCCCTGGGCAGTGGTTTGGCAAGCACTCCAAGTGCATTCACCTGCCTTGCAGTTGCCGTTCTAAATAAAATAAACGTAAGGCCCGATAACCTCCGAAGATATTTCGCGCCGTGCTTATCTTCCTATTTTCGTCATGCTCCTTTTGAGTTTTCCTACAAATTGGGCGGGACCTACATGTTTTATGCCGACTTCGAATGACATCTACAAGGCAGATGAGTTTCCACTGAGAAGCTTTTCATAGCAGAAATACACTCGGAGTCAAGGCGACTCCATACCTAGTGGGGACAAAGCTAATTCAACCAATTCGCCGTGCAGAACAAAGTCAAGTCAAAACACAGTTTTCGTTGATTACGATTAACAGACATAATGCTGTACAAGACGTTGTATCGAAAATAATCAAGAAGAAGCAATCAGCTGTTGGGATAACAACACCTGGTACTAAATTCGCCTTGCTCGGAGTGCTTGCCAAAGAACTTCCGAGGGGCGATCCCTCTTAGAAAAACTTTCTTTTAATTGAAAAAACTTGTTTCTTAAATATTAATGTTGCTTTACGCGCGGTGTGAACTCAAAAGCTGCGAGTTCATAGATTTTGGATAAACAAAACAATAACGGATTATTTATCTGCACAGATTGCAAATTCAAATCATTGAATTGACTTTAGTTCTCTGATTTGTTATCACCAGGAATACGTGCATCTCTTAATTTCCTTTCTTTGGTTAACTGACATATTTTGTTCAAGGGAAGCCCGTAAGTTGATTTGATATGTTTATGGCAGCATGGCAGCGTCTGTCTCTCAACCATTATTATATATACATACATATGTTTGTGGTTAGGTTGGTATGTTCCTACTTGGCAAGTCTGTCACTTACCGCCCCGTTGTGATGAATATGTCAACTATAATTGGAGGCAGCAATGAAGCTAATACAACGGTGGTAGTAGCTGTTGATACTAAAAAACAGCAGCGACACCAAAAAAGTCATTGACTCGTCGAGTTATGGTAATAGCATTTCCTTTTGGCACACAAATATGTACATTCATACAATAAGCTAATAGAATCCTGAAATTTTGTTGAGTATCTGCATAGACACGTACAAGTTTCATAAGTACATGTGTCCCTTTTTTTGTAAATTATTAGATATAATGCATGACAAAGGATATAAGAAAGCAATGGGAAACGCTTTAAGCGACAATGAGCTAGCAGGACCTCAATTGGGGAACTGTTTGCTTTATTTTTAGGTTAGACCACCCGCTGCTAGATTTTCGGTGCATATTACGTAATTTACTCAATATCTCGTGTGAATGTAGATGTTTACAGGGTACTGAAAATTAAACTGAAAATTGTTTGTGTGCCGTGTTTGTAGAACTTTAGCACTTCATCCTCAAGCCATATATTTAAGAACCAGAGCTTCTCTTCAAATTTGCGTCGTGCTCCTCTTAATTTTCCCTACAAATTGGTTGGACGGGACCTACATGTTTCATGCCGACCCCGAACGGCATCTGCAAGGCAGATGAGTTTTCACTGAGAGCTTTTCATGGCAGAAATACACCCGGAGCGCTTGCCAAACACTACCGAGGGGCGACCCCGCTTAGAAAAATTTTCTTCTAATTGTAAACCTTATTTCTAAAATTTTGGTGTTGCTTTGCCCGGGGCGTGAACCCAGGGCATACGGTGTGGTAGGCGGAGCACGCTACCTTCGCACCACGGTGGCCGCCCAATACCCAGTTTACAATACTGAATATTGGAGTGATTTATTCAACTGTTTAGCGATTCGAACATTAGCAGAAGGTTTCAAAGAAGCGGAATTTCCCCAGAATTCGTTACAATATCTAAATTGTGACATTTCTTCCTTAGATGACAAAAAATGCACAATCAGCAGTTTAGCTAATCTCTCCGAATAAAAGAATCGGAGTGTCATCGATATCCACTAACGGTAGTCCAACTAAACTTGCAGTTTTCTTTTACAGTAGCTATCAGCGTTTCTCTGCCTTTGTACCAAATGCCAGAAGCAAGGGACTTGAGAGGATTTTGCTACTGCTCTGAACTTGGAAATGATGGTCATTATCGAACGTCACATCCAGTATTTTTGGATGCCGAGCCACGCTCTCCCTCCAAGGTTGCGGCCTCCGTTGGGAAATCGGGTCGGATTAACGTAATCCTTCCAGGTGGATTGAGAGGGCAGTAATAATCAGCCCACTTTAGTTTTTTGAAGTTAATGAAAATGCTGCATTCAGATTTGATGAATTCGGTTGATCGTTGCAGTGAGAAGAGTATGAGCAGGTAGTCAGATAATAGAGTTAGCACACCCTGCCAATTAACGCAGTTGATAAGTCTTGTACTGATGGTTGAAATGTATGGCGAGCTTTGACAACTTCTTACCACACGTATGTGGGCGTTCCCATTAACCGCGCAAGACGTTGTGTCGCCTTTTTGCTCAGACAATATCCCTCTCCTGCTATCTGCTTGCAGGTTGGAATGGTACAGTTTGTGATGGGCATTGAAATCGCGTAAAATGGTATAGATGTTTTTAATTTTAAGATTCGTCTCACCTCACCGGACAGATGTGCCCTTACGCTCCAGGATATTGTCACTGATCTTTTGTGGGGACGTTATAACCGGCGTAAGTCAGCAGAGCGGATTTTGCGGTTAGCCTTGTCGATATGCGACGTTCTGCATTTTAATGCAATAAAACTTCTTCGTGATCTTCCCAATTAATCTGTTATAATTTAACTGCGGTATTTTGAAGTACGACGGGTAGGTCGTCGTTAATCTGAGGGTCATATACGAGTGATTGCGCCTTGGTGGTATAAGACTAGGTCGCTTGTGCTGATGATGAGTAATAGAGGAACCGGAATCGGTCAAAAAATCAAGTCCCCTTCGGCCACGACTTGTCACTAATATGTCTTTTTTTAAATATTGATAGCAAGGGCGTTACCAGCTCTGCTGAATGTGGGGTATTATTTTTTGGAGGCTTATGACTTCTGTTCACGCTTGTTTTTGAAAATAAAAGATGAATAAAACTATAAGAATTTGTTCATTACTTATTTTAGAATTTATGCAAGCAAATAAAAAATAATGGAACTTTGAACGATAGCATGGCTCAACAAAAGAGTTTCTCTCGGAATTGTGCAAAGCAGTAGGTATCGGATAATTTTTCGAATAATTTTTATTTCGAACACCCCAGTGTCGCCTTTCCAATTTCTTGATGCATGCGCCTCACCAACTTCTTGTCGCCTTTTTTGATTGGCTCCGCAGGAAATCAACCAGAGCCCACGATTTTGTTGCTCTTAGTCTGAATATTGCTATTCTTACCTCGTCATGGTCGTATGGGGCAAACATTAATACCGTCATCATCGATTGTAAGTAGTGGTTCATTATCTTCTCTGGGCCCTTCATCGCTATCTCCCTTTATGAGGGTAGAGAGATGTTTCCTCCATAGCCTAAGTACTCTTTAGGCATCGTTTATCAGGAAACCGTTTTCGCTCTTACAGGAATTTGATACGGGTTTGAAGCCTTTCGTCGTCGTCGAACTTTTTGGTAAACTATAGCTCAAGCTCTTCGCGCTAACGCTAGCGTCCACATATTCTTCAATCTCAACAATATGGAGTCAAAATTCATTAAAACTTTTTTGTGCAAACCAGAACCCAGAACCCAATTAATTTATGTATAAAAAATTAATACTTTTAAAATGTTTTAAACGGTTTTTAAAACTAAAATATGTGTTACTGGTATGTAAAAGGGCGACGCCCCTCCCCCACGGGATGCGCCCTGTAGTTAAAAATGTTTGTATAGTATGTAGTCTTTGTCTTCGCAGTCATTTACAAAGGTATACATTAGCATGTCCACTGTAAACCAATCATTTTTACAATCGCGTGCTTAAATATGAGAAACCAAATTTGAACCTGAAGTTTTTGTCATTTTCCCCGTTTCCAACTGCGTCAGATGTCCCAAAAATGTAACACTGGTGTGGGCCTCGACCAAAAATGTCTAAAGGTTTCAGTACCAAATAAGAACAAGAAAGGTAGTGAAAAATCAAATATGGGAAGTAGCGGACACCTTGCACTCGTATACCTGGGCATACATATATGTATGTATGTGTGTATATTTACTTTAATCATCATCCCTAACTACGGCTTCATAAACTTTTTAAACTGGGTACTCCATTTTACAATTTCTTCTTTAACTTCTAGATGTTTGTTTGTTTATTTGTTTTGGCGATTGTGTTTAAGTTGAACTTTACATAAGCAAAGGCGTATATGTTAAATGGAAGAATATTCACACTTAACTCTTTGACGAGTTTCGTTTGTAAAGTTTAAATAATCATAAGCCTCAAACTGTTAAAGGCTTTGGGTTAAGTGGCTTCTTTCGACCAAATGACTATCTATACATCGAATTATATTCGTAGTGCTTTACATATGATCGTATTGAAGAGTCATACATATACAAAAGTAAATAAGCACATACATACGTACATATGTATATAATACCTGCTTTAAGTGAGTGGGTGAGAACCGGGTTATCACTGGTCGTAGATTTCGTAGAGGCTGCATCCTGATATAAACTATAAGAGTTTTATTTTGCTGATTGTACTTCATCTTAACTTCTTGCACAGCAGCGGTCAGTGAAACGGTCCCACTTATGAAGCCAGCTAACGGTCGAACTCTCTCTTTAGCCCAACAGAACTAACCTGGAAAGGTGTTAAGTTGTTACCGTACGTAGCATTTACTCTGGAAGCACACTTCCGACGTGATTAGACTAGAGTGTGGGGGGGGGGGGGGGGGGGGGGGGGGTTGTTTTTTTTTCTGCGGTAGGGCTGAAAAATGCCTAATGCACCATAATTGCTGCCGTCGAAGCAATCATGTGTCCGTAGACTAAAAAACAACCCCAGTTTTGGAACCCCCACCCACCCCGGTACCACTTTCGCATTACTTCAGGGCGGAGTTCCATATTTCTAATTTTTTAGGAGCCTACTATTGTTCCTGCGTCCAGGTTCCCGCTATTTGCTCCGAGTGTCGATTTAATCGCCACTGCTTCGCCTGCGCATTCCTCGGAGCTCCCTCTCAGCATCCATCATTTCTCGTGGTAGGTTCCTTCCCAAAAACTCTATGCAAGATCAGTCTTTCCTCGTGAAAAGGGCGAGTGTCTTTATCGCTACAAGAAGAAGAAAAAGCAGCCAAAACCAATGGTTTTAGAAGAAAGTGCATGAAGCGGTGCTCATTTTGCTACTTGAACCCAGGTCTTTTAGAATATGTGGATTTCAGAAACCAACCAACCAACGCTAGTACACATCTTAAATCGGTTTTCTCGTGGGGCACTTACTTCTCATTAAAGCAGCTTGTGGTTAGTTCATTGGGGCGAGAGTAATCACAAAGCTCGCGTAGCGCGCTTCCATACCCTAAATAATGCCAAATGCGGTCCCAGGCAAGGAAAATTTTGTAGGCCTTGAGAGGTAAGATTCCAAAAATAGAAGGCAGCCTTAACCTTTGTAGAATCTAATAGTAAAGACATCCCACGAGCAAAGAGACTAGCCGAAAATCTAGACATGACATGTTTTCGTGTCGTAGTTAGATACAGAAGCTCAGAACAAAATAAGTGAAGGATTATCAATTTGCACTCAATGACCAAGAGGAAGGCATGCTGCGCAATAAAAGGTTAAATTCCAAGCTATCCAAATTGGAACCAGACATTTTTAATGAATGTCATCCATGCGAAAAATTACTTCATTACACCATACTAAAGCAAATACAAAGAAACTTGATACCTAAAAGTAGGTGTGCAATTATCGATCTACCTTCAGACTGGCTTGGACTAGTGAATAAACGAAAATGAAATATAAAAGACACAAGTAATAGCAAAGCGGTATCATTTGCATATTTCAACTTTCTCTATTGTATTTATTTGGCTTGCTGTGAGCCTAAGTGTATCCTTTTAATGAGTAACTCCCTTCTTTCCCCATTAAATAGCTGTATTTAGTTTTGTTGGTTTCATGTTTGCACTATTACCAATCACTAAGCCGACTTATACCTAAGGCTTGCTTGTATAGTCCAAGTAAAATTTATACAAATGAGTCACCCCATTGAGTGGTCATTAAATTTGCATATATTTTGAGTTTGTCAATTGAAAAACGAATGTCAAAAGGTCTAGGCATTGTTTATAAATAAATAAATATTTTATATTGGATAGTAGACAGACAAAGGTTATGGTTGCTTTTGATAGTTGCTCAGGTCTTTGTACAGTCACGAAGACAACTCAATTTAAAAGAAATTTTTGTGCCTTAGTTTGATTTTGTTGTTCTTTTAACTTCGTTTTAACGCATGCCAGCAAATTGGTATTTATATTTACATTATATATTAACAGTTCATCTGACTTGGCCAACATACACATATCTATGTTTTTAGAAAGCTCGAATAAGGAACTAAATATATCAGTAGTACAGAAGCCATGAGTACAAATCAGTTTTGAACCGAATTGCTCCTCTTTCTCTTCCTCTTCCTCCCCCTCACTCTCTTCGTCTTCTTCTCCCTCACCCTTGACTCCAAGTGGTCCAATGAAACCAGGCTAATTCTGTGTTGTTCATGAGTCCACACATCGTTGGACCGCCCTTAGGCATAACGTCACGATGTGGAAAGGCGACTTAATCGCGAATACCATGTATGCACATTTTTCTGCGCCCCTTTTCAGCATGCGGTAACTTCGTAATACCTAGAAAGGCCCTTATGCACACAGCAGTCCAAAAATCTATTTTTTTCACATTAGAGGGATTAAATTCTGTATTGGAAGGTTCCTCTTCAAAAACTCGGTGTACAGAGAGTCTTTCGCCGGACAAACGAGGACTTTGAATCATTACGTGTTCTGCGTTTTCTCAGTCGGGGGAACAGTGTGTACAGAAACAATAGTCCTCTAACCTATGCTTATGTAAATTACCTGCACCTCTACCTCTACCAGAACCTTTACCTCTACCTCTCCCTCTACTTCAACCAATAACTCTCCTACCACTCACACTCTCACAATCACTAACACTCTAACTTTCACCCTCCTTCTCTCTTCGTGGAGGTCACTCCCTCCTCATCCAAATTCGGGTGTTGATAGAAATATTTCCTGGGACCCAGCGATTTTATCTATTTGTTAATATTGTGACAAATATTAGCAACACTAAGGGATACTATCATCTCTAAGCCGATGCTAAGCAGTGACTTGTATGCACATCAATAAATCAATCATTATGTCTACACATATGTACGTACACGCAGCGGAGAAGGGATGCACAAACACATGCAGATATCTTATCTGAGATGCTCCCAAAAGTATGCGATTATAATTGTGCTCACATATACACGCGCATATGAGAAGCTATAAACGTAGTAATTTTATAGCTCATAACTAACTAGTAAGTTCTGGAAATAGAAGAGCCTAGAAGTTGCGAACGAGAAATCACAGAGTATAAAAGGCAGCAACAGTAGAGGCACGACAATCAGTTTGTTTTAAGCAGTTGCGAAGTATAAGTGTTATTGTGAAGTACTTTAATTAAGGCCATTTTTGCATTATTCAATATTGGAGTTTTTTTTTTAACAGTTTAGCGATGCGAACGTTAGTAGAAGGTTGCAAATAAGAGGAATTACAGTAAATTTGCTAAAATATCATATCGTACTGATCAAGCCATTTCCAACGAACCAGGTGGTTCATGAAAGCGTAGTTTTTGGAAGAGGTTTGTAGCCTTGATACAAAAAACACTCGAGGTGTTAAGAATTAGAACAAATTTACATGAAGGCGTGAGAGAATATTTTCTTTTGATAAATAACTACACTTGGGTATATGTCTGCTATATATATATGTGTACATATGTTATACATAATTAAGAGAGCGTCTGCGTTTGACAATATGCTAAGTCATAATATGTCATATTTAGAATATTTATTCAGCCTTATTCTTATTGAAATTGAACTTTTATTTAACCCGGTAGGGAAATTTTCGAAAAGTTCTTCACCTATGAAAGCAAAAAAAAAAAAAAAAAATAGCGTGACTCCAATTCCGCTGAGAGGACTTGGTAGAAAACAATTTAAATTCCTTTGTTGTTTACAATTGGCCCCAGTTAACCCAACAGGTGCGCCTTGTTGACGACCATCACCATTTAAACGGTTAGCGCCAACTTTATAAGTAAGACAAATTTCTTATCATATACGTACATATTATCTGTGGGCGGAAGAAATCCCTCTCTGGATGAAAGACTTAGAAGATCCTGGGTGCAAGCCCCAGACAAAGCAACATCAAAAATTTAGAAACAACTTTTTCAATTAGCCAATCGGGAGTGATTTGGCCAACAACCCGAGTGTATTTCTGCCATGAAAATAAACATGTAGGCTTCGGGGGCTTCGAAAGAGTTCTCTGCAAAAATGTTACTGAGGGTGGCAGCGATGCCAGATTTTTTTCAGAAAAAAGAGCTAGCTGGACCAAAAAAAAAGCTAAAACAGGCTAAATAAAAATTTGTAAGGCTAAGAAGGAACTACAGAAATTTTGAAAAGCTACTCACAACACCTATTTTTATCATTTTGAAAATTTTTCGAAATTTTGGACTTTTAGAAAAATGTTATCTCATTTTACCATATTTAGCAAAGAAGCACATGCATACGCCTTACCAACTCCTCGCCGCCGTATTTGAATAGCTTCGCAGGCAATCCATTAGCTCTCGCCGCACCGTTGTTTTTTTGCTATTCTGACTTCGTCATAATCGAGTAAGGAACATTGATTCTATCATCATCGACTGGGGTGCGGGTTCATCATGCATATGCGGGCAGCAAATAAGTGTTCCCCCGATAACCTAAGCTCTCTGGATAATCGGTGTCCGAAGGTCGCCAATTTCATTCTTACAGGAGTTTGCCTCGGGCATAAAACCTTTCGTCTGTCGCCGAAATTTTTGGTAAAATAAAACTTGCGGATGTTATTCCTGTTGACTATCAGCTTAAGTTCCTGGTACTCACACCTTTCTGCGTTCGCTTTTTTCTTCCTGTGAAGGCGTCTCGGTTCCCTTTTGAACTCGCGGTAGCGTTCACACATCCTTTTTGTTGCGATCGCTTTTAACGTAGCCATGTATTCAGCGTCTTTTGTTTCGGTTGAAGCGCGGCATTTTTCATCGTACCAGTTGTTTTTCCGTGGACCAAAATTATCCTCGGTGGCCGTACGAAATGCTCGAGAGATATGCTCCCACCATTCCTACATTCCATCCTATTAACCTGCGCAAAGGCGTGCACGTATTTTGGCTTCGTCGAAACAATGTTCCGAGTCGTTGTTAGGTCCTCAGGACGTGCGCACATCTAAAACACTGGGGCATGACGTCCTGTCAAATCGCTCGGTGAAAAAAAGAACCATGGAGTTGTTTGAACAAGGGGATCCATGGGAAGGAGACTCCTACAAACGCTATGGCGGCACATTTAAACTAGTTCTGCATCAGATTTGCGTTTACCTAGTTTATGGTTTTACCTATTGGGTAGTAAATTTCATTAAATATCAAAAAAAGTATGTACGATTGTAATAAATATGTCTCAAACCAAATTGATGTTCATTGGTTGCTGATGGGTTTTACTTTTTTAATTCGTGCAGATCAGTTGGAAGTTTCAGTTTTATCGGAATAAGGAATATTCTCGTCTTTTCAATATGCATTACATTAATATTTTCGTCGGAATTGCTTTGGTTTATCCTCAATTATCATATACAAGTTTGAGCCGCCTGAGAGTTGGTGCAAATTTAACTGAATTCATGAAATTAAATCGTCAACGACGCACTTTGATTTACAATGGCAGTGGATCCGTAAAGGTAAGAAATTGGAATACCAAGAGGCAGCACTGTGTTTTCGACTATCAATAATTTGTTTTGTAGTTGTGGTACATTTTTATTTTCCCCAAAAACCTTGGATATCAGAGAGAACCAAATAAATAGATACACTGATCGAAATAACTACGGAACTTTGTTTAGTAGAACAAAACCAGTATTTTTTGTAGAATGACTCATCTAAAGATAGGCCAGGAGAAAAGTTTTTCTAGAGTGTAGTATTCCTCAGATTGAGTATCCGGCTGGATAAATTTTACTGAAAGGTTATACCAATATCCGGAGCTGTGTTTGATGTTCGATTTATGGGAACAGTTTAGAATGTTTCAACACTCAAGCGGTGGAAGTCATCAAAATCGTACGCTCGAGAGACTGCTTGGTAAAATTATTCATTTCGTGCGCTCACCCTTTCAGATGCGTTCTATCATGTCTCGAATGCAAGTCAGGCACAAGAATTTCTTGAAAGGACGATTTTTGCGGAACATTATAGTAAATTGTCGCTTAAACTTCAGCGAGCAGGTGGTGAATTGGCAGTAAGAAGAGCTCACGCCAGATATAGTAGTTGCGCAGAAATGCCGAAAGGCTTTATCCCGGTTGACCCCTCCTTTATCCTGATCCAGACCTTCGACTGACAGCTGTCGAGCCCTGAGATAGGTCATATCATATGTTTGAAGTTCTGTATGTGAGGCGGAGACCTCTATGTCTTCGAAAGGCTTTATCTCTGACGTTGTCGAGGGATTTAAAGGGCCACACAGCCTTCTATATCTTCGTAGGGCTTTGTCGTTTGTCGAACTTTGAAAATGGCGTAATTAAGAATTCTTTTGAAGAACGCCATTCCTCAGAACTCGTTTAAAAGACGTCCTATCTGAGCATAATTTCAATATATTTTGATAAGACATTACACCAACTTTGCGATCAAGAGCGCGAGTTTCGAGATTCGAGAAATAGAAAATTTGGCTTCTCGTGAGGTATACATTTGAAAAACATCAGGAATAAGGTAGGTTAGGTTAGGTTAGGGGGTTGGCAGTTCTTGGTCAACGAAATCCCACAGCCCTCCTATGAGGCGAAACGGCGTAGATGCCAGTTCTAAACCGCTCCACCTCATAGTCGGGCGCTATAGAGTTCGGCTAAGCCCACAAACGAACGACAAGGTGCCTACCCTAGTGAGGACTAAGCTCCCTTACTGCTCAAGTTATTTAATATCAATGTGGTTAGTCTATAGGAGCTCATAGCTATGCAGGCGTTGGCTTGCTTGACGGTATATTTTCACATCGAGAAAATCCTGCAGTGATTGGACTTATATAAATGCTGTAGCCTTCTATTGATTCGCCGGGAGGGGTATTATCACCAACGATATGGACGCTGGTCATCAGCCAACTGCTTAGGCAGTTCGACAGCGGACCAGTCAAACTCACGGCGTGAGCAGATGATCACTTATGTAGGTGCCGTCAACGCGAAAAAAAAACGATTTAGTACTATTTACTAATAAATATAAGGTTTAATTAATTCCAATGTGGTGCCTCTTTGCTCATTCCAACCAGAGCGGTCACTTGCCTATTTCTTTTAGAAAAAAAAAACAGCAGAATAAACCCGTATTCTAAAATTATAAAAACGAAAATTAAATTCCTATTTCTTCAGATTGATGCCGGTGCAATATCAGGAATAGACTTAGGCGATCCGATTGCTTGGCGTAATTTAGTTTGCATTAATAATATTCAAGGTGGCTTTTACCCAGTACCGTCGACACCACTCTACCCATGGGATAAATGGGAGGATACATTTGCTCGTTTTTCGAGACATTCGCGCTCCGACGTTGATTATATAGCGGATGATTCTCGAAAGTTAGTCTACAATGTATTGGAGATTTTAATGGAGCGTCAGCACGGTGCTGGTCACATTTGTTTGCTGCGTTCCATATGTCAAAATGCACAAGTTGATGAACATATAGGCATGTTTTCGGAAATTATGGATGTTGTCTTAAGGTAAAGTCTGTGAATTTAATTTTGAAATTATTTATATCTAATAAGCATTTTTTACTTTCTAAAGCCCTGGGAAGGAAGATATTGACATTACATATAATGAAGCCTCTCTGGCTGGTAAAGCTGGTGCTGATTGCTTACATTTATATGCTGGTTGTCGTGTGGGCACTAATCTCTTGGATCAATATTTGGATTATGTATGATAAAGGAGAAACTTTATTTGAGTGGAGCTCAGCGTATAAGCAAAAAATGACCAATTTTGTATATATATAAAAAAATTTGAATAAATTTTTATAAATGAAAAAAATTTGTTTGTTATGAATACTCGTTTTGTTGCACGTTTACTTTAAATACCTAGATACGAGAAGAGTGGGCGAATTTCTTAGTAGAAACTGGAATAATTGCATCTCTTCTTAACCTCGCAATCACTGTATTACAACAACAACAGAGCTCGCATAACATGGGCTATACAGCGAAGCAGCTGGGTTTTAATTCGGGGGATATGTTCTTCTGTACTAGGAGTCTGTAAATCTTTCGTAAAACTGTTGTCTGCAAGCATTCCAAGAGCCACCTCATCTGCTGTTACCAGGCGTTCATGCTTCTAAGTACAGTTGGAGGGCCACAAAAACATTAACGGCAAAATCAATTTATTTTTCTAATTATTTGATCAAACCATTTTTCTAAGATATTGAGCTGTGAGAAATAATTCTTTCGTTTTTCTAGGTTAGCTAAAAACAGAGCAAGGGCCCTCAAGCTCTGGTATCAGAAGCGTCCGGATTGACATCTGTAAAAACTTGCAGAGAGGTCAGAAGCTCAGCTTTTTCAATCGCACACATGCTTGTGTCGTTTTTGATGCTGTCTCGCTGTCTATATCATTCCTCAGGTTCTCTGTGCTCCAATTGTGCAAGAGGATAATACATTTCATTATTATATTTTGCAAGGTCTTCAAAAGTAAAAATTTAATGAAAAAAATGAAAAAATGCCTAGAGAGTGCTAAGGATAGTTTTTCACATATCAATGCTTGGAACTTAATTTTGATGCTAAAATAGTTAGCACTTCCGTCGTACCTACGCCCGCGCAACCAAATTATATTTCGATAGTCTTGTGGTTAGTAGTGCAAGATCTTCCCAATCACACCTTTCTATCTCTACTTTTTTCTACGAATCGCTTCTTTTATTCACGGTAGCGTTTGAACACTATTCTCATTGCAATTTATCTCAGGCTGGCCCGGTTGATAGCGCCCTTTCTTTCAGTTGCAATGTAATGTTCTTTTCCAGGTGTTTCTTCGTGATTACTAAAGCTTCATTTCACTAGGACTTGTGCTCGCTAAAGGCAGTTGTCTGTTACAGCCGCAGCTTTTTGAAGTTTTTAATGCTATATGCCTTTTCGTCTATAATGTATTTTACGCTTTGGTGTTGCTTTCCCGTAAGTTTGTCTCACTTATTCCCCTGGTTTTGGAATAAGAAGTTTGAAAGACTTAAAGTAAAAAAGCTAGTCATTGGCCGCATTCGAAATTTGAAGTCAATACTGTGGAAATGGACTACAAAACTGTTCACTAAAAAAACTCATTAAAATTGTCATTCGATATTTTGAAATTTTTGTGAAATTATTTCAGTTTTCGAATTTTTCAGAAAAAATTTTTGAGCAGGGCAAAGCGCAATACACATACAAAACTATATGAATATTGACACTTTTTAAATTGAAAAAAAAAAATAAAAAATTGATTTCAAATGTTTAAAGAATTTTGATAGTCCCCTTAATAAATAAATTTTAAATTAAAATTTTCTCAGTGCAACAATTATTTTGAAAAATTTTTTGTGTCAATTTGTTAGTGTTAATTTGAACATCATATCGAAGTGCCCTGCCTTCATATGGAGGTGCTGTTTCTTTGCACTTTCATATGAAATTCAGGCTCTTTCATATGAATCGAATTTATATCTTCTTTTATATTCAAGTGTTAGTTTGAATCTGTGCCTATTCTTCAGGGCAAAACAAAAACAAAAGCGCTTTAAGTGTATAGGGGTTGAGCAGCTCAGTTTTTGAGGCTGATAGCATGCTTTAGAGATAAAATTTATAGAAGTGTTTTTATTAAATGATTGAAAATAAAAAAAGAAGAGTTTAATTGGCGATATTTGATAAAAAAAATGCCACTGCTACGTGTTGGCTGCTGTACCTTTTTAGCCATAATTGAAGACCATTGAGAACACCACGTGATGCCTAGTAATCGGGTTTTTGTACAACACCTTTCGCTAGTATAACTGAAAAGTATTCTATGGCCTACCTTTTAAACGGTTATTGTACTTTATTATGAAAATTATATCTCTAACATGCCCCAATAAATAATTATGTTATTACAGTTTTAAAGGTATAAAGAAAAACTTAAAAAAAATTCTAAATCAATTTTTCATTTTGTATATTACCAGCAGAGCTGCTCAACACCTCTATACACTTGTAGCACTTTTGTTTTGCCCTGAAGAATAGCAACAGAATAAATTCATACTTTGAATAAAAAAACTAAAACTTTCATAGCACTCCCACATGCCCTCGCAAATAAATTTAATTCATACGAAAGTGCTTGAATTTCATATGAAAGTGCAAAGGAAAAGCACTTTCATATGAAGCCTTGGCACTTCGGTAGGATATTCAAATTAACACTTATAAATTGACACCAAAAAATTTTTCAAAATAATTGTAGCACTGAGAAACATTTTAATTTAAAATTTATTTATTAAGGAGACTATCAAAATTCTTTTAACTTTTGAAATAAATTTTTTATTTTTTTCAATTTAAAAAAGTTTAAGTGTTCATATAGTTTTGTATGCTCTGCTCAAAGATGTTTTCGGAAAAATTCGAAAACTCAAAAAATTTCACAAAATTTCAAAATATCGAATAACAACTTTAATTTGTTTTTTTAGTGGGCAGTTTTGTAGTCCATTTCAATATTGACACCAAAAATTTATTCAGAAATATTGTAGCATTGAGAAAATTTTTAATTAAACATTTATTCATAAAGCGGACCATTAAAATTCTTTAAAAATTTAAAATAAATTTGTTTGTTTTTTCAATTTAAAAAAGTTTCAGTGTACATATAAATTTGTATATGTATTGTGATTTGCACTTCAATATAAAAATGTAGGAACAGCTCTGATTACCAGTCATGCAATAACAAATTATGTGCGTGGAAAATTCCTATAATCTACTACATGAATCTTCTCCGATTTCAGAGATTTTGTTGACCGTGTTCTAAGTAAGCCCAAAAAAATTATAATACATCTTAAATAAATAATGAGTTGAGTGAGCCATCAAAAATTTATGTTTGCCAATACGAGAATTAGGGTGCGCCATCATTTCGTTCAATTCTTCCTCCATCACTTTCTCTCAACTCAGTAGAGCTCTCCCACTTCCTGCGCTTTCAAATATAGGTGTGGTCTTCCTTCAATCGCATAATATGACCTAACCAGCAAAGCCTTAGTTCTTTGATTCATTGCAATATGTGCATGGCTTACGCATCATTAAACCTTCCTCGATATTCAACATTGGTATCACGGACAAGATCATAATTCTTCTGGGGAACTTTTCTTTCGAATACTCATAGAGGTTTTGCGGCACGTCTTTACGTTAACTCAAAATTTAAAATTCGAAGCAGAGGATCTTGGCTCAACAAACAAATTTTTCATGCAAATAAAGCACACTCTAATACACATACATTCAGATATACATATGTTATGGAAATCTAATTGAGTTTGGCTTCTAATTAGTAAACCCAATAGTGGCTCACACACAAATTTATTTACATATATGTTATACGTATTTAGCTCTTATCAGAGTGCGATGACTTTCTATAGCTCATATGGACTACCGAAAATAAAATTCTTCGATTTTATAAATGCATTATCACTTGTCATTTTAAGTTTGAAGGAGTTATATGCATATATTAACTGTGCGACGATTATTCTCTTTCTTGATGTATGAAAAAAAAGAAATGAAGTTAGTATGGATTGTATGGACGTGTTTTTTAACTCATTTATATGGTGCATATGCGGATCTGCTTAGCATTAATGCCGGCGCAAATTTAACCGATTTTATGCAAACGCGCAAGAAAAGGAGTTTGATATTCAACGGCGGCGGAAGTATTAAGGTAAATGTTTTTTGTTTGATTTGTTGTTATGTAAAAGTTGAATGATGGGAAAATTTTAATAAAATCTCAATTTATGTTAGAAACACCATATCATCGCATGGTGGGGTCAATCTAGCTGGCCAAAATTAAGATAGCAGTTATTTCTGTTGAAAAAGTGGTTGCCTTACTTCATTGTTATAAAAGGAATATTTGACAGTAAATTCACGGTGTTCCACGCAGAATTACTATGGATCGGGCCTCCCGGTTTCGGATGGAGCGGGCGATTTTTTGGCATTACATGAGATATGTCAATATGGGTATCAAGGTATCAAAGTATTTTACTCCGCATTTCTATTGACATTTTTAAGAAGAGTTGCCACTTAGGGTTGCCACCTCACCTTCTTTTTATACTCAGTTGAGCAGAGCTCACAGAGTATATTAACTTTGATTGGATAACGGTTGGTTGTACAGGTATAAAGGAGTCGAGATAGATATAGACTTCCATATATCACAATCATCAGTATCGAAAAAAAATTTGATTGAGCCATGTCCGAACGAAATCAGACTACAACCACGCCCACTTTTCCGATATCGAAAATTCCGAAAAATCGAAAATGTGTGATAATTCATTACCAAAGACGGATAAAACGAAGAAATTTGGTAGGTGGGTTCACATTATGACGCAAAATAGAAAGTTAGTAAAATTTTGGATAATGGGCGTGGCACCGCCCACTTTTAAAAGTAGGTAATTTAAAAGTTTTGCAAGCTGTAATTTGGCATTCGTTGAAGATATCATGATGAAATTTGGCACGAACGTTACTCCTATTACTATATGTGAGCTAAATAAAAATTAACAAAATTGGATGACGAACACGCCCACTTTTTAAAAAAAAATTTTTTAAAAGTCAAATTTTAACAAAAAATTTAATATATTTACAGTATATAAGTAAATTATGTCAACATTCAACTCCAGTAATGATATGGTGCAACAAAATACAAAAATAAAAGAAAATTTCAAAATGGGCGTAGCTCCGCCCTTTTTCATTTAATTCATCTAGAATACTTTTAATGCCATAAATCGAACAAAAATTTACCAATCCTCGTGAATTTTGGTAGGGAAATTGATTCTACGACAATAAATGTTTTCTGTGAAAGTGGGCGAAATCGGTTGAAGCCACGCCCATTTTTTATACAGGCAGGAATACCGTTCGTGGTATTACATATATAAATAAATTATGCTATAGGTGGACGCCGTTTTGAGAAATCACCATAAGGGTGGACCAAGGCTGACCCTAGAATGTGTTTGTACGATATGGGTATCAAATTAAAGGTATTAATGAGGGTTTTAAAAGGGAGTGGCGTTTAGTTGTATATGTGAAGGCGTTTTCGAGATATCGACCAAAATGTAGACCAGGGGGACCCAGAACATCATCTGTCGGGTACCGCTAATTTATTTATATATGTAATACCACGAACAGTATTCCTGCCAAGATTGCAAGGGCGTTTGATTTCGCTCTGCAAAACTTTTTCATTTCCTTCTACTTGATATGGTAGGTGTCACACCCATTTTACCAAGTTTTTTCTAAAGCTATATTTTGCGTCAATAAACCAATTCAATTACCATGTTTCATCTCTTTTTTGGTATTTGGTATAGAATTATGGCATTTTGTTCATTTTTCGTAATTGTCTATATCGAAAAAGTGGGCGTGGTCATAGTCGGATTTCGGCCATTTTTTTTACCAATACAAAGTGAGTTCAGATAAGTATGTGAACTGAGTTTAGTAAAGATATATCGATTTTTGCTCAAGTTATCGTGTTAACGGCCGAGCGGAAGGACAGACGGTCGACTGTGTATAAAAACGGGGCGTGGCTTTAACCGATTTTGCCCATTTTCACAGAAAACAGTTAACGTTATAAAATCTATGCCCCTACCAAACTTCACAACCATTGGTAAATTATTGTTCGACCTATGGCATTAAAAGTATTCTAGACGAATTAAATGAAAAAGGGCGGAGCCACGCCCATTTTGAAAATTTCCTTTATTTTTGTATTTTGTGGCACCATATCATTACTGGAGTTGAATGTTGACATAATTTACTTATATACTGTAAAGGTATTAAATTTTTTGTTAAAATTTGACTTTTAAAAAAGTATGTTTTAAAAGTGGGCGTGTTCGTAATCCCATTTTGCTAATTTTTACTTATCACACATATAGTAATAGGAGTAACGTTCCTGCCAAATTTCATCATGATATCTTCGACGACTGCCAAATTACAGCTTGCAAAACTTTGAAAATACTTTCTTTTATTTTCAATTCTGCGTCATAAGGTCAACTCACCTACCAAGTTTCGTCGCTTTATCCGTCTTTGGTAATGAATTATCGCACTTTTTCGTTTTTTCGAAATTTTCGATATCGAAAAAGTGGGCGTGGTTATGGTCCGATTTCTTTCATTTTAAATAGCGTTGTGAGATGAGTGCCCAGGAACCTACCTACCAAATATCTCAAAATTTACTCAAGTTATCGTGTCTACGGACGGACGGACATGGCTAAATGAATTTTTTTCGCCCAGATCATTTTGATATATAAGTCTATATCTATCTCCATTAGTTTATGCCGTTACGGATTACCGTTATGCGAACAAAGTTAATATAGTCTGTGAGCTCTGCTCATCTGAGTATAAAAATGCATCGAACTGCACACAATTTTTATACAACTTTAGATATGCGCGGTTAGCTAAGTTGACGTTGCAGATGGGTTCTGGGGTATGTATACTATTTAGTGGACATCTAGGAACCACAGGGAGTATATTAAAAAAAATTTGAATATTTTGAAAAATCGACTTTTGGCCAGCTAGATTGATCAAATACCCCACCGTGCATCGGTTCCACGCAATACTAGCGCATTTAAAATTTTGTTTGGAAGACCATCACAACGTTAAAACTCAATTCAAATAAAAACAAAAGAATCGGCAATGTCCGTGATAAGGACTTTCTCTTATGATGACCATCGCAAAATTTATATGTGACCCGGCCTATGAAAAGGTGGCTTATGACTAAAAAAACTACTACTACTAAGAAACTGAAGAAATGCATTGTTTATCTTTAACAGCTGTTTCTCGCAATTTCTTTTTTGAGTCATAAGCCACCTTTTCATAGGCCGGGTCACATATAGATAAATGTATATAGAGCATTTATATCTGATCTAGTTGAATTATTTTCAAAGAAGATGGTGCTTGACTTGTTGATGTCCCAGTGAAGGTTGACCAAATCATCCTAAAGTAAATACAAGATACGGGGAAAGTTATAGAAGCAATCCAGAATTGCAACGTCTTCTACAGTGATCGGGAAAGGGTAGCGGAAGACGTAGTCCTTAGCCAAATACAGCCATTTGCGGTTGTGAAAAAGCACCAAGCGTTATTCCCATAAAAGCAAATACCTTCACCGTAAATTTTATCTGTGCCTACGACAATAGATGAGATGGATTAAGTTAACATAACTCCGTTTATGATAAATCTATTCGGCCGCTGCTCTGCCTACACGATGTAACATCTCTCAAAGGGTTGAGGTTGATCGATTAAACTGCGGCTCGCGAAAGATCATCTCTAACCCAAGTCCCAGCACAAAAAGATCACCGAAGTTACTTGGCTACCTCTACCGCGTAGTGATCGACGGTAGATAGAACCATTTAAGGGGTTGATAGGTGCAATACAAATCTTTCCAGCTTCACAGCTTCAGCAACCAAGTTTTCATGCTCACCTACCCGAGGGGTTTCCTGTTATAAAAATGAGAATGTATGATACAAATATTTAGCCGACGAGGCTCTAGTGGTGTTGGGTCCTGCTGTTCATCATAGCCTTTCGCCTCACCTTTTTTTTATATACGCGTTGATATAAGCATTGTTATTTTTTCTGAGGCCTCTTGGATCTACACTTGTAAGTGCTGTTTTTGTTGTTGTAGTGATAAAGACACTCTCCGAAGGTTTTGGGGAGTGTTATCTATGTAGATCCGATACGGTAACAAACACCATTAAAGTACAAGCCCGAACATCTTGGGAACAATTTAATGTGACCACATTAAACATCCTAGGCCACTCCGCCCCATTATGAACGTGGGGGTCATCTGAGCCTTGGCCACTATAACTTACGTTAGCAATCCCTTGAAGCGGTTGCGCTACACAGCTCCTTGAATCATTTGGGTTTTTAGTCACCTCTTACGACAGGCATACCTGCCGCGAGTATACTCTAAGCCCATAGCCCGCTGAGGGATCCCTAAGTTTTATTGTCTGGGCAGCATCTTTTTGGCTCTTGTTATCTGAACGTACCAAATATGTATCCGGCAAAGGACCATCCACATCGATAACAGTCCCCAAAACCTTCGGGAAGTGTCTTTATCACTACAACAACAAAAACAGCACTTACAAGAAAAAAAAAAACAATGTTTATATCAACGCGTATATAAAAAAAAAGATGAGGCGAAAGGCTATGATGAAGATGATGCTAGCTGATAGGAATTAAACTTGAATATGTTACCAAAAAATCCGGCGTATAAAGTATATAATATCAAACCACGTAAAGAATGAACACTTCTCCGTATTTTGTAAATAGTGAGGAAGACAGCCAACCGGATACCCCAATAACTGAAGACGGAAAAAAGGTTCAACTAATTGACTATAGAAAAGTGATAAAGGCAATATCTCGGCTAAAAAATATAAAAAGTTTCAGGGAACTACAGACACCCGTTAAGATCATGTATGAACACTTATGCAAAAGTTGGTCGAAAGAGCGCATGCCGGCATATTGGAATTTAGGTGTGATCTGCTTAAGACACCAGAAAGGTGTACCCACAAACTGCACAATCTCTTTGGTGACTTCAAAGTCAACATAAAAGAGATGTCCTTATGCTACGGGTGCAATCATGGTGGAGCATATCGGTGGTGAAGTGCGTAGTTGGCTATTCAGTTTCTTTCCCAATACAAGTATAACACTAGGACTGCGCTTTACTTTATTTTCATTTCTATGCCCTTTATACACAGTCCACCGCTTTTCCTGTATGGTGGAGATGTCAGCCTTGTAACTCACGTCTCCTAGCCGGGCAATGATACCGTCTCCATTAAGGATCCAAATATATTGGGGTGAGCGGATTTTTAGACGACATCATCCCTAGTCAGTTTGGATTTTTTAAAATCTATGTGAGCTTATAGTGAAATCAGGGCATCGGTTATTTTTTATCTTAGCACATCGATCAAAGATTAAGAATTCGGTTGGAATTTTCCTTTTCCTAAACAGCCCGAACAGCACGTCACCGAGCCGATTTTTTAAACGGTTTTATTTAGCTTGACTTGACAGGCTGGGTGGCTGGCTGGCACGAATTTTGTAATTGAAATTTAAGTAACTTCCCGATAAGCTACAAGATTAAAACTTGGAATATAGTTCAGAACCCGGTGACAATGCAATAATAAGAAAAAAATCGCCGCTAGGTGGCGCAAGGATAGAGATATTCACAAAAATCCTATTTGTGGTCCGATTTGGCTCATATTTGGAACACATAATACATACAAGAATAGAAAGCGATCCATGAAAAAAATCACCGCTAGGTGGTGCAAGGATCGAGATATTCACAAAAATCGTATTTTTGATCCGACCTGGCTCATATTTGGAACACATAATACATAAAATCGCCGCTAGGTGGCGCAAGGATCAAAATATTCACAAAAATCCTTTTCGTTGTCCGATTTGGCTCATATTTGGAACACATAATACATACAAGAATAGAAAGCGATCTATGAAAAAAATCGCCGCTAGGTGGCGCAAGGATCGAGATATTCACAAAATTTGTATTTGTGGTCCGATTTGGCTCATATTTGGAACACATAATCCATACATGAATAGAAAGCGACCTACAAAAAAATCGCCGCTAGGTGGCGCAAAGATCGATATATTCTAAAAAATCGTATTTGTGGTCCGATTTGGTCCCTATGTGGAACAAATATTACATACAATCCGGTAGAAGTGACATCAAAATATTTTGGAGTTGGAGGAGGGACAAGCATACGTGTCGCAGAATCAAGTAAAGTCTTTGGAAGGATTATGTATTGAGGAATTAGATTGTAACAAAATGAAAGAGGAAAGAGTCCTTGTAATAATAAATCACTAAATGAAGTAAATAGAATAAGAAATAATAGGCAATTAAATAAAGACTAAAAACTTGAAAATAAAATATTTAAAGAAAAATTTTTTGTTAAACCGTATTATTGAAAACAATACTTACATGAAATAATAATAACACGAAAAGATAGAAAACAATTAGGTAGGTCCTAGGTACTAGTCAACACACTCCTTATCAATCTGGGGCGTTGATCAGACAATTTAATAAAAGCGTTGGACGCGTCAAATTTCTATTGATAGTCATAAGTAAGACCAACTGACCCCTAATCAGGTTATGCAACGCCTTACATTTTTAGAAATCCTACGCTCCCAACAACTTTATTTAATTGTCTGGTCAACGCCCTAGATTGATGAGGAGTGTGATGACTAGTACCTGGGACTTAACTAATTATTTTCTAGCTTTTAGTATTATTATTACCTCATGTAATTATAGTTTTAACTAAAACCGTTTAACTTAAATTTTTTTTTTTATTTTTTTACGTATCAAGCTTAAGACTTCGTTAATTAAACTTCGATAGGAAAATTCTATCGATTTTGGAAGATTTTTGCAACCATTTCGATTGTATACCATTTAACGAGATTTTTGCACACAACTTTGCAGTTACCGGGATCTGAAAAGCGGTTTAAGTCAATGACTGAGCAATGCGGTCAACGTAGAATTCCAATGGCAATGATAGAAAATGTCTCGATCCGTGCTCGATCATGTTACATTCTCAATGTTACTTATAATTTGACCTCTATGCTTGCGCTACCCAGCGCAGTTTTTTCTTGTTGTTTTTGCACCGATTTTTTTTAACTACGTTTCAAGTTTCAAGAATCTAGCTTGTCGGGAAATTAGTTGAAATACGACCGCAATATTTCAATGCCTCTAAAGAGATTTCTTTAAATTTGTATCCATAGGACACTTAGCATAGTTTTCCCTTCAAATCCTTCCATTATCATTTTCCACACATTTTCCAAGTTTTAAATATCTCATCGGAAATCTACAATAAAATCCATCGCAATATTCACAGTTTAGTAGAAATTTTCCAAATATCTCGATCAGTGCTCTAGTTATCCAATTGTTTCCCTGACTTTGCTTTGTCACGGAAAAAGAGCGAAAAATCCATAAAAAAAAATAATTTATAATTACATGAAACTACTAACTTAACAGCTTTCTATCGGCCCATCGGGACAAGTCAACTTAGCCGACCCAATTACTTGGCGTTCATTAGTTTGCTCATATAATCTACAAGGTGGAAGTTACCCGCTTCCCACTTCGCCACTTTACCCCTGGGACAAATGGGAGGATACGTTTGCGCGTAAGGTAAGGCACATACCGGATCAACCATACAGTTTCGATAACTATGAAACAGATGATTCACGATTGTTTGTATACACGGTGCTGGAAACATTAATGAGTCAACGGGGTGTGAATGGACGCCAATGTTTGTTACGTTCGATATGTCAAAATGCTCAAGTAGATGAACATGTTGGTGTATTGTCCGAGTTGTTGGATGTTGTGTTGACGTAAGTTATTGAATATAATAATTTATATGTTAATGCATAGTTTTGTTTGATGTTCTCTAGCCCTGGCAAGGAAGACTTGGACAATGGCTATTTTGTTGCACGGGATGCTGGTCTTGCTGGTGCTGATTGTTTACAACTTTATGCTGAATGCCCGACAGGCGTTAGTTTGTTAGATAGTTACTTGGATTATCTCTGACATAGATTTTATAAAAATTGTGGTAATAGCAAATGTATTTCATTGTTTTTTAGAAATAGTACAAAATGTAAAGAATGAGCATTTGCATAAACATTTGAAACAATTACAAAGTAGGATTCTACATCATATACCCAGCAGCTGAAAAAGAAGTCAACTAAATCAAAGTCGCAGTTGCTTCGTAACGATGGAAGCCTAGCAAGTGAAAAAATTGCGTATATAAATGTTTAAGGTTTTGAACGCTTACAAGCTTTTCCGGGGTTTGTGAGCCTGCTCTAAAATAAAATAACTTGGTACCATGTTTATATGTGAGGCCACGCGACCAAAGACTCTTATTCGCTAGAGAAATTAGTAAAAGTGGAAGATCGGTATCTATATCACATTTTAAGTTATAAGCAGTCAAAATCGATAATAATTGAACCATCATGCGAAACCTAGCGCACACAGCGCACTACAGCTGCTTGCCGTGTCAAATCAACGGCACTTGAGTTAGGGCCTTTTCTCGCGGAGCGTGCTTGTATTTATTTGTTCCAATGGGACAAACATGTTTAATGCCGACTCAAAGTGGCAAAGAACATACGTTTTCACTGAGAAGCTTTTCGTAACCGAAATTCACTCCCAGTATTTTCTAAGCCGCTGCCGGGGTCGACTCCGTTTAAGAAAACTTTTTCTAAAGGATGGTGATGCTACCTCCGGAACCTGGACAACTTCACTTGATAAGGCGAGCAATTTAACTCCATAGCGCGGAGACCTTGAACGTGCTGCAAGTGTGAGAACAAATAAAAAATTAATACTCGGCACAATTTACCTCCGAGGACATTTGGGCCGAGCTTCTGCTTCAATTTGCGTTGTGCTCCTTTTATTTTTCCCTACAAATTGGCGAGACGGAACCTACATGTTTTACGCAGACTCCGAACTGCATCTGCAAGACAGATGAGTTTTCACTGAAAACCTTCTTATGACAGAAATACACTCGAAAGGTTTGCCAAATCTCTTCCAAGGTGCGACAATGTTTGTTAATTGTTGACCACATACTTTAACTGTGGTGGAAGATAATGCTCGTTGTTATTGTCGTTGAGCACGGGTTCGAAGGTTCTTTTCTTTAAACTTGACGTTATACGGATTTGAAATACTTCCCATCTGATGTGAGCAATGAAGAGATGTTTCCGGAAGACGCCTCCTAGTGCTTTCAAAGAGCTTCCCTCACACGCACTCGACATGCAGCTATTAAACTAATAACCACCTATGCTACCCTACCACGGTCGATAGTGATAATTATAATAATCAAATGAGAAGAGTACCAGACTCACAGCCATAACAAGGCAGTCTTTCAGATAATAGCCAGGATCGATTTGGCTTATAACTGTCACGACCCCAACATACAAACGACTGGGCTTTAGATACTCTATCACCGATATCAAGAGGCATAAAACCAACGGACCCGCCAAACATTAGCATAGGCCTATACTTGTCCGATTATATTTTGCAAAGAAGCTTATTCATGCTCCAATCAATCAGTATGGTTATTGCTATTCGGACTTGGTCATAATCGGGTGGGGCACAATAATTCCATCATCATGAATTGCGGGTTCGGGTTCATCATAACTGGGCGGCACATCGCTGCCTCCATTTAGGAGGGCAGAGAAGTATTTCCTCCATGATCTAAGTACTCCCTGGACAAGTTACAAGGTCGCCGTTTTTATTCCTACAGGAGGATGCCACGGACTTAAAACTTTCTACTTATAGCCTCCCTGGACAAGTTACAAGGTCGCCGTTTTCATTCCTACAGGAGAATGCCACGGACTTTAAACTTTCTACTTATAGCCAAATGTTTTGGTAAAATTCACTCACTTTTTTCTGCCTCTGCTTTTTTCTTCCTGTTGACCTTCTTAACTCGAGGTAGCGTTCACACGGTCTTCTCGTTGTAGGCAGTGCCCTCCCTTTCGCTTGCAACGCAATATTTTTCATTGTACCAGTTGTTTTTCTGTGGTTGACGGTAACCAATTTCTTCGTCGGTGGCGGTACAAAGTGCTTTAGGAATATGCTCCCATTGCTCGTGCACTCCGTCGGGTTGACTTGTGCTCTCAGAGAACAGCTGTGAGAGCGAAGTTGCGAGATCACTGACAGTCTGTTGCGTGTGTAGCTTTTTGTCCACGTAGTCTTTTTTTATTTACTTATTTATATATCCCCTACCATCTCAAAAACGAGTTGACCCATTTAGAAAAAAATTTGATTGTAGCTCTTTAACTTAAGTGTTGCAACTTTGAAGAATGTTTTTTCATGATTGCCACCTATTTGAACATTTTTTAAACTAAAAGTGTATTGAGCAAAGTGTGGCATCGTAATTTTTTTAAAAATATTTTGAGGAAGGTCTGAGCTATTTGGATGAATTTCTAGGCTGTCTTAACTATCGTGTCGCTACAATGAATTTTTTTTACAACGTTGCCACCTGTGAGGCACCTGCCGACACAACCGTTTGGTTCAGACAAGCACAAGCAGGCCCTATGCCAAATCCACACAGAATCGGTAAACGCCTTTCCCAGGACGCACCCAGGGAATCATGTTTATAATATACAACATCCTACCCTTGCAGAAGAAGAAAGCATACTTCCAAGGAGGACACGAGTCACCCAGGCCCAACTTCGTTTTGGATACTGTATCGGGTTAAACTCTTATTTGTCCAGAATCAAGCGCGACATACGTAATGTATGTTCTGTATGCGATGTGACCCCACATGACACCAACCATATTTTCAATTTTAATGGGGAACCTATGGCTCTAACACCAATCTCCCTATGGCTCGCCCCTATTTGAAATTGCCATTTTCTTTGGACTCCCGTTAGAGGACTTTGATGGCAATTTGTGAGTGGTCGTACCCATTGAATGGGGCGAAGAACTATTACAACAACAACAACAGGAACAAACAAATTTATGAAATATGTATATATGGACATCATAGTAATTGTATCTATTTTTGCATAATTGGATATCGTGAAGCTGTAGAGCTTATGAGGCAAAGTTATGTCACGCTTACCTAACTTCGTTCACGCAGGTACTAATAAAATATATAGCATTATCGAAGCCCCTTGAGCTAATTGGAGCTGATGCGCATGGCCTTAAATTTGATAGTTTGAATGTTGTGTAGTTCTTCACGATACGCTAAATCTTGCAAAAGATGTGTGATATAGAATCAAGCGCGCCACCATTTCGTTGATATCACAGCACCTTTTAAAAGCACGAAGGGCAGTACCCAATCCTAGTACAACTGGGTATAAAAACAATTGTAGCATAAAAATAATATACAGAAAGGCGTAAAATATGATTTCAGTTAGCTAATCAAGCAGATATGTTCATGCGTCTATTGAAAATATTTTCATTTCCCGTAGAAACATTAGCAAAACGACTCAACCACAGCCACACCCACACCTCTTTATGCATCCTCACATACCTTCACACACCACGAATGATAATGCGCTGTTAACGCGGGATTCATCCTGCAGGCATACCTTTTGTTTCCAACTCTTGTCCGGGGTTTGGATACGAGTCGCCTGACGAATGCCGTCTGCACGCCAAGCCAGTTAGTAAATCACTCTGCAATCTTAGTAGAATGTATATACAGTGTGCTTGCTATGTGGCTAGCGTGAAAGCGCGGCAACAACACAACAAAAAACTTCTACATGCTTTGACTGCTAGTGCGAGCATGAATTTAGATGTCAGCAATCATTTGGTATTCAAGTTGCATGCAACATGGGGCATTGTGGCGCTGGCGTAGCGCAAAATTTCTATTTCAAAGTAAAGTGTAGAGTAGAAAAGCATCAGCACCTCACGGGTATGTAGTACTATCTATATAGAATAGCTGTACTGCCTTAAGTTGAATCAGTCAGTCTGTCAGTCATACATCATCATACATACATATATATTTATTGTTTAGTCAGTTGACTGCACTCAGCAAAATGGTTAACCATTTGTATGTATATGTATATAAGTGTTAAGGTGTTTGTGTAGAGCCAATGAAGCACATCGCATGCGGAGTACCAAGTGTTGCAAGTGTAACGACAGAAGCAGTGAAGGGAATTACAGATTGAGTGATTTTTAGCTTAAGCACGTACCGAAGTAGCGGCAAAGTGCCTACCAAGAATTGTTGTACGTAGTATCGGCATCATCTGTGCGAGCATCATTAGCTCATCAAGCTTAGTGGAGGCATCATTATTACCTATCTATGTACCTACATATACATATATCAATATGGATTAGATTTTTTACAATTTAGCGTGTGGTCGAAAAAATTGGAGAAATATTTTGGCAAAATTGTGTAAAAGAATTCTTTAATATTAACCATTGGCCGAAGCTGCATACCGAATGTTGTACTTAAAATTATGTCATCATCATCATCATCAATAAATAGCATTTAGCCGCCCCAGGGATTTTTGTCGTTTTCAGAAACGTATGCTAGTTATCGTTTTTGGATTACTTGATGTCGTTTGTCCCCACATTTTTGTACTCAGTTGAGCAGAGCTCACAGAGTATATTAACTTTGATTGGATAACGGTTGGTTGTACAGGTATAAAGGAATCGAGATAGATATAGACTTCCATATATCAAAATCATCAGTATCGAAAAAAAATTCGATTGAGCCATGTCCGTCCGTCCGTCCGTCCGTCTGTCCGTTAACACGATAACTTGAGTAAATTTTGAGGTATCTTGATGAAACTTGGTATGTAGGTTCCTGGGCACTCTCAGATCGCTATTTAAAATGAACGATATCGGCCTATAACCACGCCCACTTTTTCGATATCGAAAATTTCGAAAAATCGAAAAAGTGCGATAATTCATTACCAAATACGGGTTATTACTATATGTATGCTTAATAAAAATTTGCAAAATCGGAGAACGACCACGCCCACTTCAAAAAAAATTTTTTTTTAAAGTCAATTTTAAAAGGAAAGTTAATATCTTTACAGTATATAAGTAAATTATGTCAACATTTAACTCCAGTAATGATATGGTGCAACAAAATACAGGGCTCCGCCCTTTTCATTTAATTTGTCAAGGATACTTTTAATGCCATAAGTCGAACAAAAATTTACCAATCCTTGTGAAATTTGGTAGAGGCTTAGCTTCTAGGACGATAACTATTTTCTGTGAAAAAGGGCGAAATCGGTTGAAACCACACCCAGTTTTTATACACAGTCCTACCGCTTGGCCGTTAACACGATAACTTGAGCAAAAATCGATATATCTTTACTAAACTCAGTTCACGTACTTATCTGAACTCACTTTGTATTGGTGTAAAAAGTGGCCGAAATGCGACTATGACCACGCCCACTTTTTCGATAACGAAAATTACGAAAAATGAAAAAAATGCCATAATTATATACCAAATACGAAAAAAGGGATGAAACATGGTAATTAGATTGGTCTATTGACGCAAAATATAACTTTAGAAAAAAACTTTGTAAAATGGGTGTGACACCTACCATATTAAGTAGAAGAAAATGAAAAAGTTTTGCAGGGCGAAATCAAAAGCCCTTGGAATCTTGGAAGAAATACTATTCGTGGTATTACATATATAAATAAATTAGCGGTACCCGACAGATGGTGTTCTGGATCACCCTGGTCAACATTTTGGTCGATATCTCGAAAACGCCTTCACATATACAACTAAGGGCCACTCCCTTTTAAAACCCTCATTAATACTTCTAATTTGATACCCATATCGTACAAACAAATTCTAGAGTCATCCCTGGTCCACCTTTATGGCGATATCTCGAAAAGGCGTGCACCTATAGAACTTAGGCCCACGCCCTTTTAAAATACTCATTAACAACTTTCATTTGATACACATATCGTACAAACAAATTCTAGAGTCTCCCCTGGTCCACCTTTATGGCGATATCTCGAAAAGGCGTCCACCTATAGAACGTAGGCCCACTCCCTTTTAAAATACTCATTAACACCTTTCATTTGATACCTATATCGTACAAACTATTTCTAGAGTCAGCCCTGGTCCACCTTTATGGCGATATCCCTAAATGGCGTCCATCTATAAAACTATGGCCCACTCCCTTTTAAAATACTCTTTAATACCTTCCATTTGTAACCCATGTCATACAAACACATTCCAGAGTTACCCTAGGTTCTTTTTACTACATGGTGATTTTACCTTATTTTGTCTCCACCGCTGTCAACTGAGTATGTAATGATCGGTTACACCCGAACTTAGCCTTCCTTACTTGTTCTTACAGCACTTTATAGTGGTTTGCTGCGTATTACCGCTTGAAATCAAATCAAGGCGAGCCAGGATGCTTGCCTCCGGACGTTGATATCGTACTATATCGTACTGGAGAAGAATTTCCTTAACAGTCTCATCCGCCAGATCACATAACCGACAGAGAATCTACATAATTGAGTCTAATGACAAACTTTTATCTTCTCATATAACATCCTTTCAACCATTGCACCATTTTGAGTTCATTCTTTTGTTCTTTAAGTTGATCGCTAATATTATGCGAACTACTTGCATAACTATGCTTGAAATTTAGTTTGAAAACTACATACGGGAACAGATACTTTGGAACTGGGACCCAAAAACAGATGTATGTATGGTACGGGGTAATATGTTTGGCGAGTACTACCTTCTCTAATGATATTCCTCTTACGAACTCCACTTATAGTTATCCTTTAAAACTTGTTTCAAATGTGTTTTTATTTATGTCATCCTTGAAAAGCTGTAAAATCTGTCAAAGTTCCGGATTAACTAACTTACATCTTCCAAAGCCCTCCTTTGGTATATTTAACAGAGCACGCTCAACAGAGTATTCTTGAAGTATGTGTCGACAAGTAAGTTCTAGAAGTAGCTACGCCACAGCATCTGAGGTTTGGATCCATAGGATTAATGGAAGTTGCCTTTTTCTAGTAAAAAGAACAATGGTAGTGCGGTGTGAGCTTTTAGTTTAACTTATATTTGCACAACGTTCCTACATCCACGGAGTTGATCGTTGTAATATATCATGTACTTTACTCTAAATCCAGTAGTCGGCAGTGGTTGCGAGAGATGCGTCAACACAAAATCCTCTAGGAATATTAATAACATTCCTCCTTGCAGGTATTCCTTCATAGTTCTTAACTACATCATGCTGTCCCCTACCGTGGCCTCGGCATTTCCTGTCCAAAGCATAAACTCTATCCACTTGGTGATAAAATCTTGAACTACTTTCCTCTCTAGTGCATAACATAAGTTAACGTGGTTTGTGTTGTGAAAGGCTCTAATATGCGCAAAGCAGTACTACACACACTGAATTTCTGATGTCACTTGGTTAAGTATGATGTCGAACTATCTACCTGCCCTGTAAGCATCATTCATATCGGCACAAATGATGCAATTTAGAAACTCTTTAAGATACCAAGCCACCCCACCTGTTTGTGATAAATTCGTGGGAGCCTAACTAGTGTAGTAGGTGGGTGATTATGAAATAGTCAGAGCCCTTGATTAAATGTAAAAATATGGCTAGTAACTGCACCGCTCTGCATACCATTAGCACCAGCTCTTAAGCAGTCATTAAACTTGTAGTGCAAAACTGTCGCTACAGGGTTCTATGTCAAAGCGCCTTTTTCTCTACGCTTATCACAACCTAGCCTGTTAATCGTGGAACTATGTTTAGATCTGTGTGAATTTCTCCTGATAGTTGATTACTGGGCCTTCGCACAGAATCGTAAATCTTGTGAAGATTTTTGCTTTCAAACATATTACTTTTAGCCAAATAAGTATCAGAACAAGATTATGAGAGACTATAAGTCATTATCATTGTTCTCCGAAGGATCTCAGTTTGAGATTGCCTACGCAGTCGAAAATGGCACTTGTTTGGAAGGGAGATTCTGCGCTAGATGACTAAACTGGTAGCTTGCTTCAAAAGAGAGAAGATCTCGTTTGTTTTTGAAAGGCTCGTGGATGTTCTTTTCTAAACAGAAGAGCTTACAGACGTTGTCAAAAGCTAATTTTCGGCAATAATTACCATAGACAAAAAACTTTAGTTTTACATTTAAAACCTCTCACACTCTTAAGGATAAACCAAGTTGATTAAGCACTTAAACAAACTACCATAATTTGTTTCGAAATCAGTACTTTGTATAGTTAAAAGCGTCCTCCTTCCTATCCGAAGTAAACAATAACGCACTGCAGTACTCCCAAATATTTACACACATAACATATCTATACATGTGCGTATGTATTGTACATCTACGCAAATGGTTGTATTTACAGATGGCAAAAATGAGCACTAAAATGCACTTTGAAGAATGGCATCGTGTTAATTGTGCATTTGCAACATTTGTCGTTGGTTTGATATGTATATCACAAAATTATAAATGTTGTTAGTGTTGCTGTTGCGGCAACAATTGCTTGCACAATTTTAGTTGTATTTATTGTTGCAACTGCAATATGCGAGTGGCTTTGTCAAATAATGTATGCACACATGTGAATATGTATGTATATATATATATATAAATATGAGTACATATTTGATTACTATAGCCATCAGAGTCTGAAGAGTAATAAAACGAAACACTTCTTTGGTACACAAACAAAATCAATAATGATAAATTGGGTAACGTGCAATAACTTCAAGGGAATTGACATTATTTCTCTTTTGAACGCGAATTAGTATCACTGATAGAATTAATGTCAACTGGCCTCAACGGCATAAAATAATATTCGATGGGTGCGTAAGACTGAATCATGTTCCCCACTCTTGGAGAACTGCTATCCCAAATATTACAGGCCCATTAACTTAACTTAATTGCTGCTCAAAGCATTTGAAAGGCTGATAAAGCCATAAAGCCCAGCGTGGATGAAAAACTGCTCTCTACAATACAACATGCGTACACCAAAAGCAAGTCGCTAGACACCGCACTGCATAGGGTTGTTACAAACATAGAGAAAGCCCTGGAATATAAGGAGGTTGACTTAGGAGTTTCCTTAGATTTTGCCGGGGCTTTCAACAATGTATCTAAGCGGACGATCATGGATCGCCTGCATGTTAAATTGCAGGAAGATTACTTCACAAGGGGATTGTATGGGGCCACGAAATCTGTGGAGAGGCGCACGCTGCGGGCCTAGGTGTCTGCTTTGGGCGCTGGTCATCAACAAACAGATGACGTTGCAATCGTCACAAGTGGAAAGTGCCTTCCAACAATTAGATCTATGAAGAATCGGCCGCTACAGAATAGACATACCTGGTCTTGCTTACTAAGAGGTACAAAGCCTCTGGGAGGGGTGACCCTGTAGGAGAAACCTTGCACAAAATGTGTAGGAATCATTTCAGACAGTATGCTGTGACGAAGCTCAACGCAGAGAAGACAATGAAGAAGGTCTCGACGGTAAATTACGCATGTGAAAGAATAATGGGGTGTACGTAGGGTTTATCGTCTTATTTTTCTCATTGAGTAGTGTAAGGAATAGCATCTGCGCTACAATGTGCTGAGTCGGAAATAAACAGATACTAAAAGCCGACAGATCACTGTAGTGCTTTTCAGGTGGAAGCAAGGGCCACAACCAAAGCAGCAGGAACACTGGAAGAATAGAGCTTTAACTGCAGGCGTGTTAATTTTTATATTGACAGCCAAGCAGCAATTAAAGCAAAAATTTTACAAAGCACGGCGCCTAAAAATGTGACAGAGGGTAAGCATTCCCTGAAAAGAATATGGGAATTAATGAAAATGAAAAAGCGGATAAACTTGCTTCAAATGACGCATCCTTCGAAACTTACTCGGTAGACGTCCAATTAGATTAGGAGTAATTGAGGGAAGGCGAGAGTTGCCAATGATCGATCAAGCGGGATAGGCGTAAGGTGTCGAAAATCGTTCGTAGGTCTTACAAACTTAATTTTTAACTGGACTCTGCCTTCTTACGTCACATGCCTTTAAATTAGGCTTGGTCAGTGATAGCAGATGTAAGAAGTGCGGGTTGGAGGAGAAAACGTTTGGGCACGTTGTGTACTCGTGCCCTGCGCTTGCCAAGGTATAACTCCACATATGCGGGGTGATAAAGCTGCCAGATTTTGAAGCAGTAAGTGGCATAGGTCCTCAAAAGCCATTTGTATTTGTTAAGAGGGGGAGTTATTTTATAACGTAGGCCCCTGTTTTTGTTGGGGTTTTTCAGTTTGGTCGTTAAACAAACTTGTAGTGACAATCTATCAGTTCTGTGAGGTTCTGTTCACCCTAACCTAGCCTCAAGACGCTTTGACATTGTTTTCCATCACAAAAGTAAAATGTTGCTCGAAATAAGAATACTGTGGGTAGCGTTGCGGATACTAGAACTGAAAAGAATTATTGTAACTGAAGCTATCGGTGTTGAATCGGCCAAATTAAAATTTGTTTATATTTTTTGTGTCAGAAGATTTGAATATATGTTATTTCGAAGTTATAAACTAAAAGCGCAGGTGTGGTAAAAACTCGGGCGCTTTGTTTTTATTTTAAACCAAAACGATTTGTAAACGAATTAAATATCTTAATAGAAACTTGTATTAAAACTTTTTTATTTAAAAATCGAGCGATTTTGCATTTGCAAATCGCCCTTTTAGAATGGATATGTGTTTTTGACATGAATTTGCTTTACTATAGAGAATTAGTGTCAATGGCGTTAATTCTTCTAAGGAATGTAAAATAGTGTTACTGATTTTATTTCGCTTTCAAAAGAGAATTAATGTCAATTGGCGTTAGCTCCATTGCCATTATTGCACGTCGCCACAAATTACCTTGCCAGTAGCTGATTGATCGCATTCAGAGCAAAACTGATCTGCTTTTTCTTTGTTTCCTTTCTCGCATAAGGAGGAAGCCGCTAAAGCTTTAAATTCAGTGTATGATTTTAACAGCACTAACCTTCGTACTATACGAGTACCGACCTTTCCAGTACCCCCACGAGGATGCGCTGTTTGATAGAAACGAATGGCGCAACATGTTGGACGGTCCTAAGTTTTCAAACGGCTAAGCGCCAAATAAGTATGTAAGATTATCTAATAAGATCAAAACTTATCTTCCGGGAGCCCTCCAAGAATACTAAACCTTTTCCAAAATAAATATGATTAGATTGGACTTACAGTTGCTTCGCTGATTGATTGAAAGGAATAGTTTTCCGATAATAGCTATGCTAGGGTACCTCGAAACGAAAATCGATACGAATGATGGCACAAAGCCGAAACCGGTTTGTCTCGAAACCAAATTTGAAAAGGGATGACGGAAAATCTTTCCAATATACATCATTTATCCATCCTGTCGAAAAATCAACAAAACAAAATAAGTTGGGTACCTCAATTTTTCGTTGGTATAAAGGTAACAAACCCACTGTTTGCATAACACCTGATCTGGTTTTCGTATTTAAAGGTAAGCTGGAAGAAACAAGTTTCCTATCCGAAGCACCGTTTTTCCCGCGACTGCGCGATTGGAATATTCAGGTTTCCAATCCACTTTTTTTTTGAAGCTTGCTGTTGAGGTGGCTGTAAAGCACGGGCTTTCAAACCAAATATTTTTTACTGGCTTATTACTGTAATTAAATCATCAACATAAGTACTATATTCATTTTTATTGATAACGTTGTCAATTTTTGCCACTGCAGTTACTGCTATTCAGGTGCCTGTCGCCTACTTCGACCCCATTTGAAAATATTTCTTACAAACTAGTTCGAAAACATTGGGGGATTTCTAAGAAAGTATTATGATACACGGCTACAAGTTGAATTCAAATCTGTTTTTTTTTGTACTACATATATGAGCGAACCTTAGGTTTAAAACTAAGGTTATGCCAATTTTCATGAAAATTATTGCGGAGGGCTTGGTCTCAATTTTAAATTAGAAAATCTTCACTTAAATTAAAATGATTTTGTTTCTTAAATAATTTTGAGATTTATTATTCATTTATTGCTCAAATAAATTTAGAACTCAAACCGAATAAAACTATGAATTGGATTAGTAAATTGAGAGGTTTCCGATTGAGTAGAATAATTTTCAAAAATTATTTAACCCGATGAATGGTCTCAAACCTAAACTCATATTTTTAGCTGCGACCGTGTCCAATATGTTTAAGACCATTTCAATATTTTTACAGGAGTATTTAAAATACTATTGCGATATTGTTTTCGGGTTTCTTTCAGATTTGCTTAAATTATGTGTTTGAATCGGGACCATTTCGGAATTATGTCGGCTCCTTTTCGATATTAGTTTTCGGATAATTTGGGACTCTATTCACAATCACAAATGAGCTAACGCCATATTTATTTATTTGTTATAATGCGGTTTGTACCTTGAAATGTCGTGAACAGCAGATGTGAATTGTGGCTTTGCATACTCTGGTACATGCAAACTACTGATGTATTCTATTATGCTTACAACTACGCATACACAGGTTACATACATATACGTATAAGCATGACAGGGTGGTCCTAAATATGCCTTAACTACCTTAAATTCACACCGTGTAGTTTGAACTTACCGAACTGCCACGACCAGCCAAAGATAGAATTGGCTGAAAGTTTTTCTTCTTTTTCTAGCTTACGAAAGACGTTTTTCAGAAGTTTTTCAAAGTTTTTCATACAACTCAAAAAAGTTATGAATTTTTAAAAAAACACCGTTTTTGCTTTCAAAATGCTATAACTTTTCAAAAATTGACCGTTTGGGATAATTTTTTTTTAAATATGTTTTTAAATGTACTTTTGGGAAAAAATTTGAAAAACTTCTGAAAAACGTCTTTCGTAAGCTAGAAAAAGAAGAAAAACTTTCAGCCAATTCTAAAGGGATCGAGTTCAAAATTGGTCGAAATGGGATGGAATACCCCATACATAGCGCTTAAAGAAATTTGTTTGACTATTTGACTACCAAACCGACATTTTGCCATACACTCGAAGTTTTTTTTAAAAACCACCCAACCTTCTGCACCTAGATAGGATAGGAAAGTTGCGTCATTTCCCCATATCTGGAGTTGATGTCATATGGTAGTGCGAAATAAAAACGCCCATAATGAGCGGAATTTATATCATTTTATTATGCTCAGCGTGCTTTGCACACAGAGTGTATTAACTTTGATTGGATAACGGTTGGTTGTACAGGTATAAAGGAATCGAGATAGATATACAGGCCTGTTCTGAATTCTGACTCGGAATGAAAAGTAAAGCGACATTGATTTCGACTCGGTTTCTATTTGGTGTTCTCAATTCCGATTGTAAAAAATCGATTCGAAGTCGATTTCGAATCGTTTTCATTCCGATTCGGTAACCAGTTTAATCAGCTGTTTTTGTTATGTGTTTTGGTTTAAGTATCATAAAATTTTATTTTAATTAAAAAATGCCTGCAGATATGGTTTTGATGCGCAGACGCAAGAATACGTGCTATTGTGCGTGCGAATCGTAAAAATACGCTGGATCGGAATTCAGAACAGGTCGACTTCATTTCTTGATTTCTTGATAGAAGTTTTTAAAGAAAGATTTATTACGCCAGTTTAACTCAGATTTAAACAAAAAATACACACAACTCTTCCAAATAAAATGAAGAATTTAAAAAAAAAAATTATTTGAAAGACAACTATCGCAACATTTGTTTATAATCTGCCAATTAATTTTCATTCCGACTGCTCAGAGGCAATACTTTTCAAACCGATAATTTTTGGTCGGAATCGAAATTGAGAACACCAATCCATTTCGATTCCAAAAAAATTGATCGGAATCGGAATCCAGAACAGGCCTGATAGACTTCCATATATTAAAATCATCAATATCGAAAAAAAAAAATGTGATTGAGCCATGTCCGTCCGTCCGTCCGTTAACACGATAACTTGAGTAAATATTGAGATATCTTCACTAAATTTGGTACACGAGCTTATCTGGATCCAGAATAGATTGGTATTGAAAATGAGTGAAATCGGATGATAACCACACCCACTTTTTATATATATAACATTTTGGAAAACACAAAAAAACTGATTATTTAGTAAATAATACACCTAGAATGTTGAAATTTGACATGTGCACTGATATTGAGACTCTTGATAAAACTAATAAAAAAATGTTTAAAATGGGCGTGGCACCGCCCATTTGTGATAAAATCAATTTTACAAATATTATTAATCATAAATCAAAAACCGTTAAACCTATCGTAAGAAAATTCGGCAGAGAGGTTGCGTTTACTATAAGGAATGCTTTGAAGAAAAATTAACGAAATCGGTAAAGGACCACGCCCACTTTCATATAAAAGATTTTTAAAAGGGTCGTGCACGAATAAAATAAGGCATATATTTGCAAAAAAGAGCTTTATAGCAATGGTATTTCATTTCCCAAGTGGATTTATGAAAATAAATAGGAACAACTTTAAATTAAAAGAAATGGGCGTGGTACCGCCCCTTTTATGACTAAGCAATCTTCTATGCTTCGGGAGCCATAACTCGAAGAAAAATTAACATATCGTAATGAAATTGTGTACACATATTCTCCTTATAGCAGAAACATTTCTAGCAAAATTGGACGGGATTGGTTAAAGACCACGGCAACTTAGATATGAAACAAGTTTAAATGGGTCGTAGACTAGAATAATAAGCTATAACTTAGCAAACAATAGTTTTGAATCAATGATATTTCACTTATCAAATTTTATTGTAAGAGAAAATGAGGAGACGTTTTTTTTTAAACGGGCGGTGCCAAGTGTTATGTAGAAAAGTAATTTATCTGAAATGAAATGTACAATTGAAGCTCACGCTGAGTATATAATGTTAGGTTACACCCGAACTTAGACACTTTTATTTGTTTTTGCATAACTTTGGACCAGTTTGTTCGCATTTCGAGGTTATCTTCTACTTGGGAGTTATTCTAGTTTGAAACCGATTACATTTTGGTCAAATAGTACCGAAAATTTCTTCAACTCGTTCTGTAAAGATCTAGAGTTGGTACATCCTGATATTTTTGACGAACAGCGTGTTCTCAGTTGTAGCGATTTTTGTCCGAGATTGCGACCAAACAGTGACAGAAGAGCAATATCATCTAAGCTTAACCGTAAGTAATTACACTTTTCGATAACAGCATTCCTAGCTCGACCCATAGTAGATCCATTAAAAAAATAAATAAATGTAAGGCGCAATAACCTCTAAAGAGATTTTTGGCCGAGTTTCTATTTCGATTTGCGTCGTGCTCCTTTTACTTTTTGCTAAATTTTGGCAGGACGGGTTCTACATGTTTTATGCCGGTCCGAACGGCAACTGCAAGGCAGCTGAACTAACACTGAGAAGCTTTCCTTGGCAGATATACCCTCGGAGTTTTTGTTAATCACTGCTGCGATATTAATCAAATAATCCTTGATTTTTACTGCTATGTGCTTATAGATGGCGCAGTAAACTACCCACAGTAAAATGTTAACGCTTGCTACTTACGCCAACATCTAGCAGTTGATAGAAACTGCTAGCGAGTGAGTTTGCCCAACGGCAAATGTAAAAGTTTACTGCCACTGGTTCATATTAGCTGTGTTTTTTTTACCAGTATATACATATGCACTTAAACTTTATATGTACTGCTAAGTGCATACATTTATTTGCACTAATGAAATTGTTGCGCTTAAAATAAGTACTAAAAAGTGTGTGTCTCCACAATCTTCACTTTCGATTTTGGTATGCGTTAAACACTATGACTGAAAAGGTGCGTGTCTCCACTATAGCTTAAATGATACCTTAAAAGGACTAACTCAAAATCGAACCGGTCTTATCCCGACCTTTATAACTTCAACAAAACATTGCGTTGACAAGCCGAAAGCAAATGTTTTTTACCTTTGGACTGGAACTAAGTAAAACAATTTCGGTTTAGTTGTTTTTAAACTCAGATTATCGGTTACGCTTCAAACAAATTTGTGAACCACCCTAATTCACATATCGTAGGCTGGCCATATGCACCGCGCTACACTGTTGGACTAAGCGCGTGTAATAAATGCGCTAAAAAGCATTTTAACTGTCGCGCGTTTACAAACACACCCCTTTATACGCCCCGTTAACAGCCCTACTCCTTTTGAAGGAAGAATTACAAGTTTTGTGCACGTTCGTAGCATTATTCGCTTTACAAATATTCTAATCTACTAACCCTATAGGAGAATTGTGCGACTAATTTCTAAGCAGAGTCATATCTGGATACAATTGAACTTAAATTAGTGAAAACTAAAAATGTTTGTAAAAATTTGGAGTAATTTTGTTTTATTTTATATTATAATTAAAATTTTGCTTATTTTACATTGCAACAAGTTCGTGGCCTTTTGCTGGAAATTATGGCGATCAACTTTATTGTTTGGGTTTTCTTTTTCTTCATTTAGCCATGAGAGGACTATCCGAATTAGGATTTATTTTTGATTTCGATGGCCCATTGCCGTGTATTGATGCAGTACGTTTCGGCAAATAACACCATTAAGGTTCAGGTCTTTCTTCCGTGAGGAACTGGTGGTCGACAGAAACTCACCTGCTAAATATACAGCTTTGTAATGAACTATGCTGTAGAGTAAAACTAGAATGTGGTCAAACGAAACATCGACAGGAATCATGAGCAAATGTAAATTTGAACGATTTTTCGTCATCTCTTGTCACGTTTAGTTTGGAGAAAAACCGGTTTCGGTGTTGTGCCATCATCAGTGTCAATTTTCGTGCTGATCTGTTGTTGTCGTTTGTCTAATATTTATAGTTTGTTATTTCCAGAGCAGGTGTGGTCAAACTGAATGTTTCTGTATGTATGTGCGTGTTATATGTTCCTTCACCCACGGGGGTGGTTTTCACTGATCAACTTGTGTGGTTAGCTGAGGAAGGTAGAAATCAGTAATTTTAGTCGTTTGACCTTTTTGTGTGTTTGTTGATTTGGTCGGTTTATTGTTTTGTCTCCAAGCCAAATTTGGCAAGGGATGACAGAAAATCGTTCACTAACGACAGTCTCAGCTCGATTGAAATCCACCCAGCTTTAACATGCTCCATGTTAAGCTGCAGAACGATCACATCGCAATGTGGTCTATGCGAGGCAACAAAATCTGTAAACATAGGAACGCCGGAGGGTGGGGTTCTATCACCAATGTTGTGGACGCTGTTTATAAACCAATTGCTTATGCGGTTCGATGGAGGACTAGTAAAATTTACGGCACATGCAGACGAAGTTTCAGTCATCATAAGGGCTAGATGCCTAACAACGATATGCTTCCTGATTAATGAGGCATTTCGGGATGTCCATGCCTGGGCATCTGCAGTTGGGTTAACCACCAACGCGGAAACAACTGATCGGCTGTTATTTACTAGAAAATATAAGCTCCCTATTTGGACATAAGCTCATAGGGGTAACCCAACAAGAAAAATGAAGCACAAAATATCTAGGAGTTATGTTAGATAGTAAATTGTTGTGGAAACCCCATAAGGAAGAGAGAGCGAAGAAAGTCTCCGCGGCACTGTATGCATGCAAGAAATTGCTAGGATGCACGCGGGGTCTATCACCCAAACTTTCTCATTGGGTATTTATGGCAATTGGGGTTCTTTTTTGGTGGACAGCCACACCAAAAAGTACGTATACCAAAAAACTCGAGGAGGTATGCAGGATATCAACGATTAGCATAACGGAAGCCCCAAACCCCAGACAGCAGCATTGTATGCCATTCTACATGTGCCGCCTGCAGACCTCATGGCCAAAAACATCGCATTAGCAACTGCAACAAGGCTTAAGGGCTCAGGGCAGCTTAAGTGCAGCCCTTATAGCCATAGCAGTATAGCGCCATTTAATACCGGGCAAACGGAATATACGGTTCCCTGCCTGAGCTTAGAAAGAGATCTTGGAGCCACAATTGAGCCGAAGAATTGATGCCAGGGTGCAGAAATGGCATAACATGCTATACATGTGTATACGGATCGTTCCAAATTAATGAAAGGGGTCGGGTCTGCTGATTACTGTGTCGCACGAGAAATAAGTAAATCCTGCAGGCTGCCAAATTAATGCAGCGTCTTTCAAGCAGAAATTATAGCCGTAAAGAAAGCAGTAGAAAATCTGGAGGAAGCGTGTTTAAGCTGCAGTCTCGCCAATATATATATTGATAGTCAGGCGGCGATTAAGGCAATAAAATCACACAGTACTTCATGAAGAAGTGTTCTGCAATGCAAAGAAGCATTGTAAAAATTTCGCTCAGGCTGTACCATGCATCTATGCTGGATTCCCGGTCATAAAGGGACAGGA
This sequence comes from Eurosta solidaginis, assembly GCF_040869045.1. Classification (NCBI taxonomy): domain Eukaryota; kingdom Metazoa; phylum Arthropoda; class Insecta; order Diptera; family Tephritidae; genus Eurosta; species Eurosta solidaginis. Next base: position 220,130,719 of record NC_090323.1, on the reverse strand, counting down.
GCTGCATATGATCCATCAAACAGGAAAGGCGTGGACAAAAGTGCGGGTGCAAAATTTATAAATTTTGATAGAGAACTCCTTCTAGGTACTACGTGGAGATTGTGGTATACGCCGAATGTATTTAAAAACTTTTGGGAGACGTAAGGTAACAATAACAATAAAAACTACAACAACTACGTTTACAAGCTCGCAATACTTAAATTGTTTCAACCAAAGTATTTTGATACTGAATAGCATCAAATCCAATCCCGAAAATGTGCCTTACGGTTTAATAAAGACACCAAATATATCACGCTTACTTTATTCCGGGTGCTTAACCTGAGCCACATACTATGACATCAATTCAGAATGACCAATTTTGTATCTGCTTGCCCTTTTCAGTGCCCTGACATCTCCAAAAGAAAAGAAGTGGCATTAGTTGCGTAATCCCCAGAAATAAGTCCGCCTAGAACCAGTACGCATTCAAATACGTACACAAATTTACTGAAAATGTAATTTGGAGTGCTTGTGCGCCATTGTGTAAACTTGTAACTAACTAATTTAAAAGCGATTATACAAGCCGCCAACAGACTGCAGTATGAGTTTACAGTCAATGCGACAGTTGGTGCTGCAGTTGCAGAATACTCAACGACAGCTACATATTACTATTCTCTACATACACAATGGGATAGCTGAAAGCTTGCTTGAATACATACGAACAACTCATGGCGACACTTAGGTAGATCTATAGACAAATTTCCTCACTCGAATAATTGCACTTACGTTCTGTAAGTATGTGAGTACATATGTTCATATGGATAGTTTATTTCATATGAGAGTTGCCCTACTGGGAAAAACGATGATCTCTTAACGTAAAATGCCGAGGGGAGGTTTACATTGGTTTACTTTGCAGATGCCAAGTAGGTAGAAAGGATACCGGTACAGTTTCCAGTTTGCTTTGTTGAATTATCAAATATATAAGAGAATACTCTCCACAGGCAAACGAGAAAGAGTTGCCTTAGATGAAGCTAGATTAGGTTAGGTAAATATACATAGACTGAATGACTCCATAGACTGAATGAGTCCACAGAAGTTTATCTAACGACCAAACTGAAAAAGTCTATCAAAAACCAGGACCTATGTTGTAAAATAACTCCAGCCTCTTGGCAAATACTAGAAGCTTTCTAAGACTTATGCCACTTACTGCTTCTGGACCTGACAGCTGCATCACTCCTAATAGCTGGAGTCTTAGCCTGGAGAGCGCAGGGCACGAGCACAAAACGTGCTCGATCGTTTCCTCCTCCAACCCGAACTTCCTATATCTGCTATCACTGACCAAGCCTAATATAAAGGCATGTGACGCCAGAAGGCAATGTCCGGTCAGAATATCCGTCATGAGTCTACGTTCCTCTCTTTTTAATGATAGAAGCAATTTTGTTAGTCTAAGGTTGTAAGACCTACACATAATCTTCGATACTTTACAGCCCCGGGCTTGAACCCATGCCTTTCCCGCTTGGTCAATCATGTGCACCTCTCGCCTTCCCTTAATCTCGCCCAATCTAATTCGGATGTCTACGGAGAAAGCTTCAAGGGATGCCTCTTTTTTAGCTAGTTCATCTGCTTTTTCATTCCAACCTATTCCGTTGTACCCTGGGAGCCAATATAGATGTATGCTTCTCCCTGCGCTGATTCTTTCCAGATACTGCTTCCACTCTAACACGCTTTTAGATGCTGTGCTATGCGAGATTATTGATTGGCGACACACGATTCTTTAAAAATATTTCCTACATGGAAAAAAATGTTGTTCATACGCGCTGTCGACCATTGAAGATTGGCTTCAATAAGCGGTAGTTTTTACACTCTGTTGGGGTCACAATGGTGGTGGTAGCGTGCTCGCCAACCATACCGGCTATCCTGGATTCAAGTTTGATTAACACTCCGAGTGATTTCTGCTATAAAAAGCTTCGCAGCTTGAGTTGATATATTGTAACGGATTTACTGCAATTCCTCTTCTTTGCTGCCTTCTGCTAACGTTCGAATCACTAAACTGTTGAATAAAATCTCCTTTTTTCAATAATGCAAAATGACCTTTATTAAAGTGCTTCACAATACCACTTCTATTACTCACCAGATAGCAGATGCAGATGCAGATGACTTTATAGCTTCTCTGATATGCGCGTGTATATGTGAGTAATACTTGCACAATTATTGCATACTTTCAGGAGTATCTCAGATATATGCATGTGGTTGTGCGTTGCTTCTCCGCTTCTCCATATTTCCAAAAATTTATCTATCCTTCTTTTTGCACTGTGATATTATGAAGTTAGCCTCATAATTTCATAAAATTCAGTGAAAAATAGATACCTGTCAAAAACTTATACACAATTACTCGTAGGCGTGGCATTGTTGCAACAAAAACATTTACTGCCTATGCTGTTATCAGTGAAATCATGATATCATATCGAAAATTATACAATTATCGTGTAGGACATTTGGATGTCCAACTTTCATAAGCCTTGTAAAAACGATGGAAGTATGTAAGTAAAACATTTCATTCATCAAAATACGGCTCAGAGCACAGTGCCATATATTCGACAGTTTTTGAGTGTATGCTCTAAACTAGATGGGAAAGATTCTGAACAGATATTGTCATTTTCAAATAAATTGCTTTACGTTTATTTTAAGCCATAAGGCCAACACAAACAAACATTTGATTGCATATGGAAAAAATATTTGTAAGTCCTACTAAGCCCGATAAAGCCGGAGGCTGGTTGGCAGGTCACAGAAATAGCAAAACATACACGTGCATACTTATGGCTTAAAATTAACGGGTTTGCTGTTTACTGTGTCGAATCAGAAATAAGTAGAATCTACAAGCAGTAAAATCACTGCAATGTCATTCAGGTGGAAATTGTAGTAATCGAGAAAGCAGCAGAAATTCTGGAGGAAGCATGCTTAAGCTACAGTGGCGTTATTATATAAATTGATAGTAAGCAGCGACTAGGGCAACATAAGTCCTTTTTCCTTAAGTAGGTTTTTCCATCCAGTCTGTGTGAGGTCTTTATTGACCGGCAAGTTTAACCTTATCTAAAAAATTATTAAATTAATTATAAATTAAAAATTGCTTCTATAAATGTTTTCATACATTTACAGCAATAAGAGCAACCCCCGATTAATTCATACAAATAGACAAAATTGGTTAATTCTTTGTAGTTCTATAAATACAACAAAAACAAAACCCAGTTTCTTTGAAACCGCCGCAACAACAAGCATATTTTTGACACATGATTACATACAAAGTATGTACTGTACAAAAATATAAAATATGCGTTTGTAACGTAACAACCATCGTAGGAGTGCGGGTTCAAATCCCACTACCGGGAGAAAAGGCTTCGAAGAGATTTACAAGGTATAAATGAAACAGCTGTCGCCCTATCCGTCTTGATGTCACGTTGTTTAAATTTTTCCCAAATCTTAATATATAAAAAACACGTGTCACAACATTTTAGGGCGCGATGGACTCCTAAACTACTGAACCGATTTTGAATTTGTTTTGCACCCCGTATGAAGTTTGATCTAACTTGAGAGATAGTATAGGTTATATCTCAGTTTATAGTCGCAATATTATCTTATTGCAATTTTTTGTATTTGTTTATACGTAATAATAAAATGTTACGTATACGCAGTGGCGTGAGGGGCCCGCGATTTAGAGGTACTATGACATTTTTTTAATTCAGGAGAGTCTTTAGTTGTTCCATGTGCAATTTTTAAGCCGAATTTCAAAAGCAACGAAAATCTGCATTTCGTTTTAATATTATAGTGAAGTGATATATAGGCCGAAACGTGGACCCGAGTAGAATGTGTTTATAGAATATGGATAACAAATGAAAGCTGTTGATGAGTGCTTCAGTACAGAGTAATATATTATCCAAAGACGGACTGGGACTGGGATTAGGACTAGGACTCGGAGTGGGACTGGGACTGAGACTAGAATAAAATACATGCCACCCTATGGGACAGGCAATAAGAGATGCAGAAGAATGAGAAGAAATTGAGAGAAGAAAAAAGAGAGAAGGAGATTGAGAAAGAGACAGAATGAGGCGAATATGGAGATAGATGAAGCGAAAAAGACGGAGGGAGGAGTGAATAAAAGGATTAGGAAAAAACGAGGAGGGGGGAAGGCAGTGTGAGACGGAAAAAGCTTATTAAAATGTATACAGATGGGCCAAATTTAGGGCAGGACAACGTCTGCCGGATCTTCTAGTTATTAAATAAATTATGAATTGCTTCAATAAAAGTTTTCATACATTTATAGCAATAAGGGGAACCCCCGCTTAATTTATGCTTATCTAACTGAGCTTTATTAATTTCAAGCGATAATTTGAACAGCATACTAGCCAAAATAAATTATCCTCTGAAAATGTTAATCCAGGCAGGAGGAAGGTGACGTGCAATAGTCTCAATGGTACTAGCGTCAACTGACATTAATGTGCTCTTTAAAGAGAATTAAGGGCACTGACATTAATTCAAAAAGATATTTAACCTCAGAATCATGCTGGACTCAGCGTCATTGACATTAGTTCGCTTTTCAAAATCTGCGATTTGCCATCAGTTCTTTTTGCAAAAACCAATAGTATCAAAACTTCTTATGGACACTACCACCGAACTTTAGAATAAAAGTTGTACAAATTTTAATTCCAGATATTTGTTGTCTTTTACAATAAGATCTAAACTTTTTTTATCATTAATTATTACAATCAAAAAAGCGCCGCAGGCCATAATTTTCATTTCATGTTGCGATACGATATTAAGATATTTTTCGAATAAATTACTAAAATTAAAAGAAAAACCGCACCGGCAAAAAATTTGGCATAAAAAATCGCTCGATATTCAAATAATAATAATATTGTGAAGAGTTTACTGAAATTCCGTTTGTTGCAAATCTTCTACTAACATCCTTATCGCTAAACTGTTGAATAAATAACTCCAATATTTAACAAGTAAGGAAGGCTAAGTTCGGGTGTAACCGAACATTACATACTCAGCTGAGAGCTTTGGAGACAAAATAAGGGAAAATCACCATTTAGCTAAATTAACCTAGGGTAACCCTGGAATGTGTTTGTATGACATGGGTTTCAAACGAAAGGTATTAAAGAGTATTTTAAAAGGGAGTGGGCCCATAGTTTTATAGGTGGACGCTAAATCGTTCTATTGAAATCTAAAATGTGGCTCAAATTGTTCTATTTCAGGATATCGCCATAAAGGAGGACCAGAGGTGACTCTAGAATGTGTTTGTACGATATGAGTATCAAATGAAAGGTATTAATAAGTATTTTAAAAGGGAGTGGCCCTTAGTTGTATATGTGAAGGCGCTTTCGAGATATCGAACAAAATGTGGACCAGGGTGACCCAGAACATCATCTGTCGGGTACCGCTAATTTATTTATATATGTAATACCACGAACAGTATTCCTGCCAAGATTCCAAGGGCGTTTGGATTCGCCCTGCAGATCTTTTTCATTTTCTTCTACTTAATACCCATTATACAAAGTCTTTTCTAAAGTTATATTTTGCGTCAATAAACCAATCCAATTACCATGTTTCATCCCTTCTTTCATATTTGGTATAGAATTATGGCATTTTTTAAATTTTTCGTAATTTTCGATATCGAAAAAGTGGGCGTGGTCACAGTCGGATTTCGGCCATTTTTTATACCAAGTTCAAAGTGAGTTCAGATAAGTACGTGTACTAAGTTTAGTAAATATATATCGATATTTGCTCAAGTTATCGTGTTAACGGCCGAGCGGAAGGACAGACGGACGACTGTGTATAAAAACTGGGCGTGGCTTCAACCGATTTCGCCTATTTTCAAAGAAAACAGTTGTCGTCATAGAATCTATATCCCTACCAAATTTCACAAGGATTGGTAAATTTTTATTCGACTTACGGCATTAAAGTATTCTAGAGGAATTAAATGAAAAAGGGCGAAGCCATGCCCATTTTGAAATTTTCTTTTATTTTTGTATTCTGTTGGAGTTGAATGTTAACATAATTTACTTATATACTGTAAAGATATTAAATTTTTTGTTAAAATTTGACTCTTAAAAAAATTTTTTTTAAAAGTGGGCGTGTTCGTAATCCGATTTTGCCAATTTTTACTCAGCACACATATAATAATAGCCAAATTTCATCATGATATCTTCAACGACTGCCAAATTACAGCTTGCAAAACTTTGAAATTACCTTCTTTTAAAAGTGGGCGATGCCACGCCCATTGTTCAAAATATTACTAATTTTCTATTCTGCGTCATAAGCTCAACCCAACTACCAAGTTTCATCGCTTTAGGCGTCTTTGGTAATGAATTATCCTACTTTTTCGGGATTTCGAAATTTTCGATATCGAAAAAGTGGTCGTTGTTATGGTCCGATTTCGTTCATTTTAAATAGCGATCTGAGGTGAGTGCCCAGGAACTTATATACCTAATTTTATCAAGATACCTCAAAATTTACTCAAGTTATCGTGTTTAAGGACGGACGGACGGACGGACGGACATCGCTAAATGAAATTCTTTTTTCGCCCAGATCATTTTGATATATAGAAGTCTATATCTATCTCGATTAGTTTATGCCGTTACGGATTACCGTTATGCGAAAAAAGTTAATATACTCTATGAGCTCTGCTCAGCTGAGTATAATAATGGAAAATGGCCTTTGTTAAAGTACTTTCATAAATAACACTGCTACTGCTCAACAGATGGAATGCTTAAATAAAACGGATTCTCGCGCCTCTACTGTTGCTGCCTTTTATACTGTCTGGTTTCCTCGTTGCATCTTCTGGCGCTTCCATTTCCAGAACTTACTAATTAGTTATCTTCTATAAAATTACTCAGCTGTAACTACAGATGTACGATTTTATTACTTCTCTCATTGCATAATTTCGGCAGTATCTCAGATATATGTATTCATGTGGCTGTTTGTTGCTTCTCCGCTGCGTGTACGTACATATGTGTAGACATAATGATTGAATTATTGATGTACATACAAGTCACTGCTTTGCATCGGCTTAAAGATGATATTATCCCTTAGTGCTGCTAATATTCGTAACAATATCTTATTATCGTATAGTAATATGAACAGAAAATTTGGAATTAAAAATCGCCCGATATTTATTCCAAATTTTCTTTTAATATCACGAAGGATTATAAGATATTTTTCGAATAAATACCGAAAATCGCGTGATATATCCAAAAAATTTCAACATTTTTGGAATTTATTCGGAAAATATTTTAATATCGTATTGTAATATGAAATGAAAATTTTCGCCTGTGGCGCTATATTTATTGTAATAGTTAATAATTGTTTTTGTTGTGTAATGGTTAGTGTAAAAAAAATCAGAAATTATGGAGATTAAAGCAAATAAATTTGGCCAGCTCAACGCCAGATTTGGACTAACAACCCAAACACAAGTCATAGCCTTATTACTTCCAGCTCCTTTTTCGTGGGCGGCGTTAAATAATCCCAAGGCGTACTAAAGTCAATTGATATTAGTTCTTTCTCGGATTTGGAATTAGTGCCATTGACATTAATTCTCTTTCAAAAACGCATTAATGTCAAATGACGTTAGTTCCATTGATGTTATTGCATGTCACTAGCAAGAATGGTGTAATTAGAAATAAAGTGAGAAGATGAGAGATAGCGATAGGATGTTGAATTGCAGAGGGGGCGAAGAGGAAGGAGAGAGACAGATAGTAGGCAGGAAGTAGGAGAATGAAAGATATGTATGTAGATGGGCTTGGTTTAGATAGAAGAAAATGAAAAGTAGAAGGAAAAAGTAAATGAATAAGAAAAGTGATAGGGCAAAGGGAAAATGAAAAGCTAGTGGGTGGAGAGGGAGAGAAGCAAAGAACAGAATTGAGAGTTAGAAAATATTTTTTTTTGTTTTTAGAAAGTGCTTTGTTTGCATTATAATTTGCATTTGATTCGGGAATTTTTTATTAAAAGCAAGTATAAACTGAAAATTTGTTTTGATAAATAGCTGTAACTAAAATCCCATATATCAAGCTTAATAAATAGAGTATACGATGTGACATGTGGTCAACATGCAGTAAAAAAACAAAACAAATACAAACGATGACCTAATTTTGAAACGACATGCGCATGCAATGTTTAAAGTAATAAATAAATATAGTAAATATAAGCAAATGAATTTATGTAAATATGTATACGGTATTTGCAGTTTCTAGATTTGTAAGACCATAGGTATTGAAAAAATTACGATACAGTGACTAAGATTATAAAAAATGGGACTAACTATAGATTATAATTGCAAGGCATAGTTGCTTTTTGAGCCTTTCATTTGCAGGTATTTAAAAAAGTGAATAGATATGTATGTTTATATATGTATTCAGTTATGTATGTGTTTGTGATTGTGTTATGAAAGTATGATTTGTGTAGGCTAGGTTAGGTTAGGTTAGGTGGTAGCTGCCCTGATAAGGATAGCTCACTTGGACAACATGAAGGTCCGTTGTGATACCACATACACCAAAAATAAGGGTGACTTAGATCTAGCTAGAGAATCGTTGAGTAGCAACGATAAAGCTCCGAATGATATCGATCTCAACTTTGGATAATTCCTCGGGAGATCCATGTGAGTCGCGACCGAAGTACTCTCGCCCAGCAAAAGCTGGGCAATCAAGCATAAAGTGATTTGGTGATTCCACCTCATCGTCCTCCATACAGCTGCAGCAGGATGGAGTTTCCAGTATATTTAGACGTACCGCATGGATACCCATTGGACAGTGCCCTGTCAAAACCCCAATGACCCTTGATAGGTGAGCCTTAGTGAACCCAATTATTTCAGCAGACCTCCTGCCATCCACTTTCGGCCAGAAAGTTCTTGCTACCCTGCAAGACGTGGTGTCCACCCAACGTTTCCTGAGCTGATTCGAGGCCCAGCTATGGAGGAGCAATCCACAGGTGGCCAGCGGAATCCCGAAATCCCTACAGCCATCTTCATCCCTTTCAGTTGTACCGATGCAGGCTTAGAGATCCGCTTGACAGTTACCCGGGATATCACTATGGCCCGGGACCCAGATAATCTTAATTGTAAAATAATTCGATGCAATCGCAAGCGAGGTCAGGCACTCCCAGACCACCCTCGATGGCACTGTAGTTGAGCTCAAAGCCTTGATAGCCGCTTGGCTATCAGAGTAGATATTAAATTCTCTATAGCATTCCATCCACCGCATCCTTAATCGCAGCAACTTCCGCTTGGAATACACTGCAGTGATAAGCCAACTTAACCTTGCGGCTTACATTTGGAACTTGACATCTGCATAGGCAACCACCCGACAACCATTGGTCTCCAGCTCCACAAGAAGCTCGTTGACTACCACAACCCAGAGCAGAGGAGATAGGACACCCCCCTGTGGCGTGCACCTGCACACCTTCCTCTTAAATGGCCCCTCCCAATCAGCTGCCACAATTCTGCCGCATAAAAGTTTGTTAATAATTTCAACCAGAGCCACCTAGACTCCTAAACCCACCAGAGTTCTTTCGATTGCCCCTGGTAAGACATTGTTAAAAGCCGCCTCGATGTCTAGAAAGGCACCCAGAGCATACTCTTTGTGTTCTAGGGACCCCTCTATTTGCTTTACAATCGAATGGAGAGCTGTTTCCGTCGATCTGCCCTTGCAGTACGCAGGTTGTGAAGCCGACAGTAACCCCCGAGGTATCCTTTCCCGTTGGCACAGGTCAATCAAACGCTCAAACGTCTTAAGAAGAAACGACGAGAGACTGATTGGCCTGAAATCCTTAGGTGATGCATAAGAGCTTCTGCCGGCTTTCGGAATGAAAATAACCCTAACCGTGTGCCAAGACTTCGGGATATAGTTAAGCCGCAGTTAGTGTAGATGATGGCCAACCAGTGGCAGGAAGTCCCCAAAAACTTTGAAGTTGCGCAGGAATGGTTCCATCCGGGCCCGGAGACTTATAGGGCTTGAACGACCCTACAGCCCAGGTTATTTGACTTTCCCGTATTGGAATGGGAAGCACTTCTGCATGGCCAACGCCCGCCGACCATGCAGGCGAAGTTCCCTGCGCAATTGGGACATTGGGAAAAGGATTATCCAGTAAAAGCCTTAGGAACTCCTCGCTACTCATCGACCAGTCCCCACCATCATCTCGCAGATACCACAGAGGAGCGGGATTCCTAGAGAGGATTTTTCTAAACCTCGCCAATTCATTGCAGCCTTCTACGTTTTTGCAGAAGCTTCGCCATAAATCTCGCTTGGCTATCCTTATTTCATATTTATAAATCCCCAGACTAACTTTATAGAGCTCCTAGTCCGAGGATAGTTTACTCCTTCTGGCTCTGTTGAAGAGCCGACGACTGGCCGACCACCACTCCGCCTTTTTCAAGGCAGAGCAACAAATTCGCGGAAGCCGCGTTAGAGTTCTGAAGATTGATTTGACGGATTTCCATCCGGGACGTGGGTAGGTGCAGCATTAGCCTACCAACTATTTCGGTAAGGTTTCACCCCGACCTACTGAGGTGGCAGAATACCGCACCTACCAGCCCAAAGTCATAAAGTCCAAAACAGAGTCAAAATCAAAATCCCTAACAATCCAGTTCGTCACCGTTGTGTACCGATCTTGACCCTTAGCAGGGTCCTCCCTATCCTGAGCTCGGCAATATGACTTAGGGGTGCGGGTTTTATCGAGTTGTCCTCTTTAGATCCGCCGTTATCAGTAGAAGCAGGGGAACCTCGTGCAGGACGTGATAACTAATCACGTGTGTCAATTCGTCACTATGGCCGGTCTAAGACTGATAACAGTCCCTGATCCAGAGCCTGGAACCACGTATGATATCCAAGCCAAGTATCTTAACCCCCGATTTGTGTAGCCACTTGAATTCGAATTGTTTTCGTGTTTGATTTTTTTTAAAGGTTTGAATATTTTGTCAGGAATAGTGTATGTTTGTTGGTCTATTTTTCTATTGTTGCATGTCTTTTTTTGTTTGTATATTTACGTTTGGACGAAGAACAGTTGCTTGTTCGACTTGATCCTCTGCTTGTTGACTGTTTTATTGATGCTTGCTGTGGAACAGCTACAAATTGCTTAACATGCCCGCCTGTCTGTAAGGTGAAGACGTCTTGACGCTATATACAATGGTGAGATGTTGATCTTTATGCAGTCATCGGGGTAGTCAAAAGAATATAAAGCCAACTCTCATAAAATGTTTATTGAGCGTGGACTTCGATCTGATAATATAACTAATCCCGACTACCATGACGAAGTGGGAAGTACGTGCCATAAGGAAGGTGTCCTGCAGGTCGCGTTAATTATCGGGAAATCCGCCTATATGCCAGATCTATATAGAGTCTGGAAGGAAGAAGCAACATAAAAATTCTCGAAAGAAGTTTTTTTCACCCCTCGGCAGTGATTTGGCAAGCACCACGAGTGTATTTCTGCCATGAAAAGCTTCTTAGTGAAAACTAATCTGTAGGCCCCGTCAAGTTTGTATGAAAATTTAAAAGGAGCACGGGGCAAAATGGAAAACAAGCTCGGCCTCAAATCTCTTCGGAGATTATTCGCGCCTTACACTTATTTATTTTTTTTAGAGCCTGGAGGGAAAGACTGAGCTCCAAAGTACACAAAAGATTTTTTGGTATATTTCAGAATTATTTCCAAATAAATTTGGAGCTCTTTTTGGGACCATTTCGAGTCTGATGTCGGAATCATTTTAGGACCACTTCGGCAACATTTCGGGAATATTCCCAAATTATTTAGAGGAATTGGAATTTGGAATTATTTGGGTATTATTTTTCGGTAGTTTCGAGATAAAATTCGCCAAGACTGCGGCATCATTTTTGTATAGCTTCAGGATTATTTCTTGGTCATTCTGGGTTGATTTTAGGGTCATTTAGCAAGTGTTTCAGGACTATTTTGAAACAATTTTGAAACTCATTCAAAATAATACCGGAATTGTTTTCGGAAGATTTTATGGATTACTTCTTGATCATTTAGGGATTGCTTTCGGGATCGTTTAGGCACTATTTTCAAATAATTTCTAAATAATTTGGCAACTCATCGGCATCGTTTCGGTACCATTTTTAGATAATTTCATGATTATGTCTTGGCCACTTACGTACTGTTTCCGGTATATTTTTGATGCTTTTTGGTGACTGTTGCACGATAGCTTCGGGATTTAAAAATAAATAATTTTCGAATTATTTGTATATAATTTCGGCATCAATTTCGGAAATATGTTTGGAATAATTTCAGCACTAACTCTACTAAATTTCGGCAATATTTTCGGGTTCTTTTGGTAAATATTTTGCGCTCCTTTGAAACTATTTCCGGATGACTTTGGTAAAACTTTTTTGTATAATTTTTTGACAATTTCAGAATAATTTTGGGACTTGGTCCGGATAGTTTCGGCACAACTTCAAAATAATTTCAAGACTATTTTGGGAAATATCAGTACAATTTCTGAGATAATTTCAGGGGTTATACGGGAATATTTATTTTGTATTGCTTTCGGGACCATTGCGTGATTACTGCAGGGTCATTTTAGTGATATTTATGGATAATTTCGGAATGTTTTTTTAAGGAACCTTTAGGGGTTTGCACGGGGCCTTTTCGAAATTGCTTTCGGATCATTACGGGAATAATTCAATTATATTTCTAGATAGCTTTCCTTCTGTTTCAAGATCATTCTGCAACTTTTTCTGGATGATTTCGGAATAGATTCGTAGAAATTCAAGCATCATTTTAGTACAAACTTAGGATCATTTTTGGTCTATTTTTGGATCACTCCGGGGTTGTTCCTGGATAGTTTTCGAGATCATTTAAGGACCATTAGAAGATCATTTACAGGCATTTTCTTGATTTTTTGGAACTGTTTTGGAATCATTTCGGTGTTGCTTGTCTCTTAAATTTTCCTCCGATATTTATTTTTACATTGAACAAAAGCAACCGCCACTGTATATTCGCAATAAGATATAAACGCTGTTATGTAAATAAATATGTTTGCAAGTATATATATATTCAAAAGTTCAGTTTTTACAGCACATACTTGTGTTTAAACACATACACATTTAAACCTTTGTAAGTGTGTAAGCAAACATATTTTCATGTTTGTTCGCCAAACTGACATCAGCTGCCAACTGCAATTTAATAATTGATAAATTAAAGCCATGCATTTTTACAACAACAACATAATTTAATAGTCTACATATAAAAATCAACAACATAAATGAATACATATATTACACATACACAAATACAAATGCACATAAGTATATTTAAACCAGCAGTTGCAAGAATCAGCTGGTTAAAGCACAAACAATGCAGCTGAGCTCAATATCCGACGTTGACATTTGAAAGTAGCTCAAAATTGCTCGACCGACCCATTCGGTTGTTATACGTCAGTGACATTGCTATAACTTTTTCAAAAACTGACCGTTTGGTATCAGTTTTTTTGTTTAAATTTGTTTTTAAATGTACTTTTCGGAAAAAATACAAAAAAAATTTAATAAAAAAAGAAAAAAAAAATTCTCGGCACACTTCGGGATTAGTGGGGATGATTGCAGAATTGACTGACGTTTTTTATGAAAAAAAAGGTCGAAATTCGAAAAATCTTGAAAAACTGAAAAATTACAAAAAAAAATATAAAATTCTTTTTTGAATTTTTCCGAAAAGTACATTTAAAATCAAATTAAAAAAAAAAGATCCCAAACGGTCAATTTTTGAAAAAGTTATAGCATTTTGAAAACAAAAACGGGGTTTTTTAAAAATTCATAATTTTTTTGAGTAGGATGAAAAAATTTGAAAAACTTCTGAAAAACGTTTTTCGTAAGCTAGAAAAAGAAGAAGAACTTTCAGCCAATTCTAAAGGGGTCGGGTTCAAAATTGGTCGAAATGGGATGGAATACCCCATATATATTCAGTCCCATTTGCACACATACGAAGGTGTTATGCATGAGTATCACGATGCCCAAAATGTCCGCTAACAACCCTGCACAAAATCGTGCAATATATCCCTAAAGAGAGCGGTCTGCGATTGATCTCTTTTGTCCACATTGGGGTATAATTGAGGCGTGAAGAGAATATGTCCGACACTACCCGTATGTATACAAAAAGGGCCTGTCGGACACTTCCCATAGGGGTACAAAGAGGAAGTGTCAAACATTACAAAAAGGATCTGTCCGACAGTACCCGTAGTTGCATAAAGCATTTTTCCAGTCCGACACTACCCGTTCAGGCAAAAACAGGTACAATTGGTCTCTCCATAGGACAGATAAGATCTGGCTACAGTCACATACTCCTTTGCGACTCATCCCGGAATCATCCTAGACTAGTTGCATTTTTTGCAGGGAACAAACAAATGAGTACACACATACATACGCTATTGATAGTTGGCATTAAATCAAATATTATTTAATTATACGTTAAAAAACAAAGCAATTAAATGCATTCCTTTTGTAGAGCATTTAAAGCTTTCAAATCAAGACAGCTGCTGGCATATGTAAACAATTGAGGCTTCTATCGAAAATAACTGATTGATCTTCTTTTTCTTTTAATGTTGTTGTTGATGTTATAGCTTTGCAAGCGCTGCAAGTGTGAAAGGTCTTGCTCAAATACAAATTCGGCACGTTTCGCCTATTATGTTGATATCATTTTGTCTTAATGCGGTTCCTTTTTGATAGTGAAGGAGACGAATTAAACTTTCTGTGATTTATTATTTGATGTTGATTGACTGATCTCGATATGGAATGAGTTTATCAAGCATTCTGGAGATTGGTCCATAACTGTCACGAAGGACCCAATTATGTTTTTAAATATTTCCGCTTTCGTCCTCACCATCTTCGCCCTTCTCTCTTTAATGCTAGTTAGAAAAAAATTTATTAGGAATAACACAACCCCATGACAGGGATACGGTTTTTACGTAAGTTGCAATAAAACGTGCAGGAACATGGTTAAAAGTTTCAAGCTTTATATAAAATATTTATTACTACATAAATGATAAAATCCAACTTAGTTTAAAACTCGAACCTTTCCGGTTTTCGCGAAATTTAAAGAGCACAATAAGTACAATTTACGGTTTCTCAAGTTCAATTAACTATTCTGAAGTACAATTTACAGTTTTTGAGTTAAATTTTACCACTCTTAAACAAATATTACATCTTCTGAAGTACAGTTGACTACTATGAAGTACATTTTACGTTTTCTGAAGTACATTTGAATATTCTGAAGCCCAATATATCGGTTATGAATTAGAACTGCAATATATGATTTTTGAAAAAATGCTATTTTATAAGGCGCCGTGCATTGTAAGTGACATCGGATTTTCCCACATGTAAATTTTCTTTAACTCAATTTAGATATTTTTAGTGTTTGTAACTATCGATTTTGACACACATTCAAATTGAATATCACTTAAGCGAAATTGCATTGCATTTTTTCCCAAAAAAATAACTAAAATACACTAAATATGCAGCAAATAGCCCCTGCATTGCGCATATAACTCATACGCCGTGTACTCTTGGTTAACATGCTATTGTGAGTATGTATGCATGCTAATAACGTTGTGGTTGTACGTTCGGGTAACCAGACGTAATTATCATATGCTGCAAACGGTACTTCGGTTTAAGTGTGTTTATGTGTGTGAGCTAACAGAAACGTCAGACTTGTCGTGTATGTGGCCGCACATTCTTGTTGTTGTTATTGTTACATTTATGCTTTTACTCACTCATGTTGGCTGCCGTGTAATCCTCTGTTTATGAAAGGTGGCATCCATGTACACACACAATTTTGATGCGTAATATGTGTATACGTGTATATGTGAGAGCATATATGTATGTATATGACATGTGTATGCTAGTATATACATATATTTATATTTAGTTATTATAAATGCAAATTTACGTCATTTACGCGTACATGCTTATGTGAGTGTGTGAAATTCATACACATATGCTTGGACCTTAGATTTTAAGGCTACTTACATATATATAATTATACTTATAAATATATAGTTTAACGCGTAGGCAGTAGGACTGTAGACTCATGACGGGTATTCTGACTGGACACTGCCTTCTGGCGTCACATGCCTTTAAATTAGGCTTGGTAAGTGATAGCAGATATAGGAAGTGCGCGGTGGAGGAGGAAAAGATCGGGCACGCTCTGTGCTCTTGTCAGGCTAAGACTCCAGCTATTAGGAGTGATACAGCTGTCAGATATAGAAGCAGTTAGTGGTTTAAGTCCTAGGAAAGCTTCTAGTATTTGCCAAGAGGGCGGAGTTATTTTATAACATAGCTCCTGGCTTTTGATAGGGTTTTTCAGTTTGGTCGTTAAAAAAAAACTTCGGGCAACACTACGGACTCATTCAGTCTATGCGAGGTCTTCATTGGCCGGCCAGTTCAACCTAACCTAACCTAACGCGCAGGCAGTGCATACATACTTATATATGTAAGAATCTGCATATAAAAAATACACACGCTCATACATATATAAACACAGGCCTTGTATTGACAAGCATTTCGCAGTTAACACGCTCGCTTTTATTTCAATTTATATGTGCTACATTAAAATCCATTCATGCTGCACGTTGCTTGCCTCATACAAGTATACACATGACGTGTATGTAGGCAATGCACGCTAAATACATATACAAATGCATTTTTCATTTATACATATGTTCAATAATGTTGCTTTTCACTGTTGCAATATTTTTATACTCAGTTGAGCAGAGCTCACAGAGTATATTAAGTTTGATTGGATAACGGTTGGTTGTACATATATAAAGGAATCGAGATAGATATAGACTTCCATATATCAAAATAATCAGGATCGAAAAAAAATTTGATTGAGCCATGTCCGTCCGTCCGTCCGTCCGTCCGTCTGTTAACACGATAACTTGAGTAAATTTTGAGGTATCTTGATGAAATTTGGTATGTAGGTTCCTGAGCACTCATCTCAGATCGCTATTTAAAATGAACGATATCGGACTATAACCACGCCCACTTTTTCGATATCGAAAATTTCGAAAAACCGAAAAAGTGCGATAACTCATTACAAAAGACAGATAAAGCGACGAAACTTGGTAGATGGGTTAACGTTATGACGCAGAATAGAAAATTAGTAAGATTTTGGACAATGGGCGTGGCACCGCCCACTTTTACAAGAAGGTAATTTAAAAGTTTTGCAAGCTGTAATTTGGCAGTCGTTGAAGATATCATGATGAAATTTGGCAGGAACGTTACCACTATTACTCTATATGCGCTAAATAAAAATTAGCAAAATTGGATGAAGAACACGCCCACTTTTTAAAAAAAAAATTTTTAAATTAAAATTTTAACAAAAAATTTAATATCTTTACTGTATATAAGTAAATTAAGTCAAAATTCAACTCCAGTAATGATATGATGAAACAAAATACAAAAATAAAAGAAAATTTCAAAATGGGCGTGGCTCCGCCCATTTTCATTTAGTTTGTCTAGAATACTTTTATTGCCATAAGTCGAACAAAAATTTACCAATCCTTCTCAAATTTGGTAGGAGCGAAATCGGTGGAAGCCACGCCCAGTTTTTATACACAGTCCACCGTCTGTCCTTCCGCTCGGCCATTAACACAATAACTTGAGCAAAATCCGATATATCTTCACTAAACTTAGCCCACGTACTTACCTGAGCTCACTTTTTCTTGGTATAAAAAATGGGCGAAATCTGACCATAACCACGCCCACTTTATCGATATCGAAAATTACGAAAAATGAAAAAAATGCCATAATTCTATACCAAATACGAAAAAAGTGATGAAACATGGTAACTGGATTGGTTTATTGACGCAAAATATAACTTTGGAAAAAACTTTGTAAAATGGGTGTGACACCTACCATATTAAGTAGAAGAAAATGAAAAAGTTCTACAAGGCGAAATCAACAGCCCTTGGAATCTTGGCAGGAATACTGTTAGTGGTATTGCATGTATAAATAAATTAGCAGTACCCGACAGATGATTTTCTGGATCACCTGGTCCACATTTTGGTCGAAATCGCGAGAACGCCTTCACATATACATCTAAGGGCCACTCGCTTTTAAAACCCTCATTAATACCTTTAATTTGATATCCATATCGTACAAAAACATACCAGAGTCACCCCTGTCCCACCCTAATGGCGATATCTCGAAAAGGCGTCCACCTATAGACCTAGTGTCCACTCCCTCTTAAAATGCTCAGTAACACCTTTCGTTTGATACCCATATCGTACAAACATTCTAGAGTCACCCCTGGCCCACCCTAATGGCGATATCTCGAAAAGGCGTCCACCTATAGACCTAATGCCCACTCCCTCTTAAAATGCTCAGTAACAGCTTTCGTTTGATACCCATATCGTACAAACATTCTAGAGTCACCCCTGGCCCACCCTAATGGCGATATCTCGAAAAGGCGTCCACCTATAGACCTAGTGTCCACTCCCTCTTAAAATGCTCAGTAACACCTTTCGTTTGATACCCGTATCGTACAAACACATTCTAGAGTCACCCTGGCCCACCCTAATGGCGATATCTCGAAAAGGCGTCCACCTATAGACATAATGACCACTCCCTCTTAAAATGCTCAGTAACACCTTTCGTTTGATACCCATATCGTACAAACATTCTAAAGTCACCCCTGGCCCACCCTAATGGCGATATCTCGAAAAGGCGTCCACCTATAGACCTAATGTCCACTCCCTCTTAAAATGCTCAGTAACACTTTTCGTTTGATACCCATATCGTACAAACATTCTAGAGTCACCCCTGTCCCACCCTAATGGCGATATCTCGAAAAGGCGTCCACCTATAGACCTAATGCCCACTCCCTCTTAAAATGCTCAGTAACACCTTTCGTTTGATACCCATATCGTACAAACATTCTAGAGTCACACCTGGCCCACCCTAATGGCGATATCTCGAAAAGGCGTCCACCTATAGAACTAAGGATTACTCCCTTTTAAAATACTCCTAACCACCTTTCATTTGATACCCATATCGTACAAACACAATCTAGAGTCACCCCTGGCCCACCCTAATGGCGATATCTCGAAAAGGCGTCCACCTATAGACCTAATGCCCACTCCCTCTTAAAATGCTCAGTAACACCTTTCGTTTGATACCCATATCGTACAAACATTCTAGAGTCACCCCTGGCCCACCCTAATGGCGATATCTCGAAAGGGCGTCCACCTATAGACCTAATGCCCACTCCCTCTTAAAATGCTCAGTAACACCTTTCGTTTGATACCCATACCGTACAAACATTCTAGAGTCACCCTTGGTCCAGCTTTATGGCGATATCTCGAAAAGGCGTCCACCTATAGAACTAAGGATTACTCCCTTTTAAAATACTCATTACCACCTTTCATTTGATACCCATATCGTACAAACACATTCTAGAGTCACCCTGGCCCACCCTAATGGCGATATCTCGAAGAGGCGTCCACCTATAGACCTAATGCCCACTCCCTCTTAAAATGCTCAGTAACACCTTTCGTTTGATACCCATACCGTACAAACATTCTAGAGTCACCCTTGGTCCAGCTTTATGGCGATATCTCGAAAAGGCGTCCACCTATAGAACTAAGGATTACTCCCTTTTAAAATACTCTTTACCACCTTTCATTTGATACCCATATCGTACAAACACATTCTAGAGTCACCCTGGCCCACCCTAATGGCGATATCTCGAAAAGGCGTCCACCTATAGACCTAATGCCCACTCCCTCTTAAAATGCTCAGTAACACCTTTCGTTTGATACCCATATCGTACAAACATTCTAGAGTCACCCTTGGTCCACCTTTATGGCGATATCTCGAAAAGGCGTCCACCTATAGAACTAAGGATTACTCCCTTTTAAAATACTCCTTACCACCTTTCATTTGATACCCATATCGTACAAACACATTCTAGAGTCACCCCTGGCCCACCCTAATGGCGATATCTCGAAAAGGCGTCCACCTATAGACCTAATGCCCACTCCCTCTTAAAATGCTCAGTAACACCTTTCGTTTGATACCCATATCGTACAAACATTCTAGAGTCACCCCTGGCCCACCCTAATGGCGATATCTCGAAAGGGCGTCCACCTATAGACCTAATGCCCACTCCCTCTTAAAATGCTCAGTAACACCTTTCGTTTGATGCACATATCGTACAAACACATTCTAGAGTCACCCCTGGCCCACCCTAATGACGATATCTCGAAAAGGCGTCCACCTATAGACCTCATGCCCACTCCCTCTTAAAATGCTCAGTAACACCTTTCGTTTGATACCCATACCGTACAAACATTCTAGAGTCACCCCTGGCCCACCCTAATGGCGATATCTCGAAAAGGCGTCCACCTATAGACCTAATGCCCACTCCCTCTTAAAATGCTCAGTAACACCTTTCGTTTGATACCCATATCGTACAAACATTCTAGAGTCACCCCTGGCCCACCCTAATGGCGATATCTCGAAAGGGCGTCCACCTATAGACCTAATGCCCACTCCCTCTTAAAATGCTCAGTAACACCTTTCGTTTGATGCACATATCGTACAAACACATTCTAGAGTCACCCCTGGCCCACCCTAATGGCGATATCTCGAAAAGGCGTCCACCTATAGACCTAGTGTCCACTCCCTCTTAAAATGCTCAGTAACACCTTTCGTTTGATACCCGTATCGTACAAACACATTCTAGAGTCACCCTGGCCCACCCTAATGGCGATATCTCGAAAAGGCGTCCACCTATAGACATAATGTCCACTCCCTCTTAAAATGCTCAGTAACACCTTTCGTTTGATACCCATATCGTACAAACATTCTAAAGTCACCCCTGGCCCACCCTAATGGCGATATCTCGAAAAGGCGTCCACCTATAGACCTAATGTCCACTCCCTCTTAAAATGCTCAGTAACACTTTTCGTTTGATACCCATATCGTACAAACATTCTAGAGTCACCCCTGTCCCACCCTAATGGCGATATCTCGAAAAGGCGTCCACCTATAGACCTAATGCCCACTCCCTCTTAAAATGCTCAGTAACACCTTTCGTTTGATACCCATATCGTACAAACATTCTAGAGTCACACCTGGCCCACCCTAATGGCGATATCTCGAAAAGGCGTCCACCTATAGAACTAAGGATTACTCCCTTTTAAAATACTCCTTACCACCTTTCATTTGATACCCATATCGTACAAACACATTCTAGAGTCACCCCTGGCCCACCCTAATGGCGATATCTCGAAAAGGCGTCCACCTATAGACCTAATGCCCACTCCCTCTTAAAATGCTCAGTAACACCTTTCGTTTGATACCCATATCGTACAAACATTCTAGAGTCACCCCTGGCCCACCCTAATGGCGATATCTCGAAAGGGCGTCCACCTATAGACCTAATGCCCACTCCCTCTTAAAATGCTCAGTAACACCTTTCATTTGATTCCCATATCGTACAAACACATTCTAGAGACACCCCTGGTCCACCTTTATGGCGATATCTCGAAACGGCGTCCACCTATGGAACTAAGGATCACTCCTTTTCAAAATACTCATTAACAGCTTTCATTTGATACCCATATCGTACAAACACATTATAGAATCACCCCTGGTCCACCTTAATGGGGACATCTCGAAAAGGCGTCCACCGATAGACCTAAGGCCCACTCCCTCTTAAAATGCTCAGTAACACCTTTCATTTGATACCCATATCGTACAAACAAATTCTAGAGTCAGCCCTGGTCTACCTTTATGGCGATATCCCTAAATGGCGTTCATCCATAGAACTATGGCCTACTCTCTCTTAAAATACTCTTTAATACCTTTCATTTGATACACATGTTATACAACCACATTCCAGGGTTACCCCAGATTGATTTTCCTTATTTTGTCTCCATAGCTCTCAACTGAGTATGTTATGTTCGGTTACACCCGAACTTAGCCTTCCTTACTTGTTTATTATTGTTTTCTTTGGGCGTTGGCTCTGACGCGTACGCACGCACTTTTATTTTACACATTAACACATACATGCATACAAATGTGCACATTTCTGTAACCGTTGTTGGTTTTGTTGCGCTCACACATTTACACATACATGCGTGTTTGTTTGGTCATCTACGTATGCAGTACGCAATTTGTACTTCGCTGTAGCTTTTGTTTTTTGGAATGCATAAAACATTATTGCTGAATGAATTTTCCTGTACGGCAGGGCGTATACGTAATTATGAAACTATTTCAATTTGTAATACACCGAAAATGTTATATGTCACTCGGTCTATGAAAAGGTGGCTTATGACTCTAAAAAGATATTGCGAGAAACAGCTGTTAGAGATAAACAATGCATTTCTTCAGGACGTTTGTGCTTTTCTTTTTTTTTTTGAGTCATAAGCCACCTTTTCATACACCGGGTCACATATTAGTATATATGTATGTGTGTACGCATATTATGAACATGAGGTAAATTGTTTAAAGTACTAATCGCTATTCAGTATTTATGCGTTTAATGTGTGCTTTATACTTCTTGTCTAAAAGTACTCGAAACTGATTTAAGAAGGAGCAGCGGAGATGCAAGGGGAAATAGGATTGTAGTAATGTATACATACATACATTGAAAGTAAGTGTTGTCTTGCATTTTATATTATACTAACAGACCCGCCAGACGTTGCTCTGCCCTATATTTGGTCTATAGGCATAACTTTTAAACAGTTTTTACTTATTACTTTCCCTTACCCTCTCTCTCCCTTTTACATATATTTTTATTCAGTCTTCCCTCTGCTTTTTTCTTTTTCTGCGTCTCTTTCTCCGCCTTTTCACTCACTTCTTATTGCTCCATTTATTCATATCTATCTTCATCTAACTCTTTCTTTTTCTTCTTCCATCTTTTCTCTTTTCTCTTGTTCTTCTCCATCCCCTTTTCCCAGTCCCAGTCCGCCCTCAAGTCTCAGTCCAAGTCCCAGTCCCAGTCACAGTCCCAGTTTCAGTGACACTCCCAGTCCCAGACTTAATTGGCGCATAACCGTTTAAACGGTTATGGCCGTCCAAGAAGGCGCGCCAGTCGCTTCTTTGTCACACTAAGGGATCTTAAATCGTCTTCCACCTGGTTCTTCTATTGGAGTAGAGGCTGCCCTTTTTATTAGACTGTAACTCGGGATCCCTGGGTGCGTTATTGTTCTCTTCGATAAAAAGGGCATATATTGCTCCCTTTATAATCTAGCCAGTTTCTGGATATGTGTTACCATGTCAGCTTTTCTATAGCAATTTAATCCAGGGTTGAAACCGTCCCTCTTCGCCGATTTTCATTTTGAAAAAATTGGTTGCTCTTTTTCAACTTACGGCAGCATTCATAAACATCTCTCATTGCATTTGATCTCAAAGCTATATACATATATACATAGCGTCATTTCTACGCACCCTTTACCTTCCCAGATGCTACAATTCCAACATTTTTCTCTGCATTGGCTCGAAGTGCTGTCAGAGTGATTTGACTAGATTTTGGTATTTCCCTGCGATCCATCTATCGAAGCGTCTGTGTATATGATATTCGATCAGGTGATAGAAAAGTAGCTTTAATGATCTTTTGATGTTTATATCTGGCATAGTCGAAGTTGAAAAAAAAAAAACAGTTTTTTTTAACCCACAACCTTTGTCCGTCGTTAAGACGAGATTTTTTTTTACAAACTTAGTTCGGTATTTAGAATCTCATAATTAACCAAAAAATGAGTTAAGCCAGTTTAAAAACTTGAAGCAGTTATCTTAATACTCACACAAATTACTACTTTCATATTCAATATACTTAAAATATATATACGTCCCCAACAGCAAATGCTGTCAGACCGGATATATGTCTTTTCTATAATATACATTAATATTCAAATAATGTAATAATAAATTTGCATACTTACATGCTGCATACATTTCCGTTATTGTAATTATAAATTTGTTCGCACATTTGTTGTATTCACGAAGGTATTCTGCATATAAAATTATGAATATTAAATTGTTGTGAAAATTGTTGGCATTATTTTAAACTTCGAGCTTCTTAGTAAATAGTAACTTATAAATAAACTTTATTCTTCTCTTCTCTCCTTCCTTAACTCCTAATGGAGCATAGGGCCTCGACAACCGATTTGAATGTTATTCTATTTGGTGCTGTCCTCGTGACACCATTCCACGTGTAACCTGCATCTTCCAATTCTTTATCGACAGTTCTACGCCAGGTTTTCGCTGGCGCCCCGGTTCTTCTGCTTCCCTGGGGGTTCCACCGCAGTGCTTGCCTTGCTATATTGTCTGGAGGCCTCCTAATCGAGTGTCCAATCCACGACCAGTTGCGTTTTGCAATTTCTGTGGCTGCTTTTGTTTGGCTTGTCCTTCGCCACAATTCGTTGTTGTTGTTTTTGTTGTAGCGATTGGGTACTCCCCGAAGGCTTTGGGGAGTGTTATCGATGTGATGGTCCTTTGTCGGATACAGATCCGATAAGCTCCGGTAACACAGCACCATTAAGGTGCTGGCCCGACCATCTCGGGAACGATTTATATGGCCACATTAAACCTTCAGGCCATCCCTCCCTCCCCACCACCAAGTTCCATGAGGAGCTTGGGGTCGCCAAAGCCTCGTCTGTTAGTGAAACGGGATTCGCCGCTCGAAGGTGAGGTTGACAATTGGGTTGGAGAAGCTATATATTGCGCTACACAACCCCTTGAATCCCGCCACAATTCGTCATTTGTTATTGTTTCGGGGCATCGAATTTTCAAGATTCGGCGTAGGCATTTATTAATAAAAACTTGCAGGCGCTTCTCAATTAAGCTTGAACTTTTTCACGTCTCACAAGTATAAAAGAGCACTGATTTAACATTTGATTTAAATAGTCGCAGCTTAGTTTTCAATGATGGACCTACATACTTCTGTCAGTTGGCCGAAAGCCGCTCTTGCTTTATTTATGCGGGATGTAACGTCCTCTTCCGCACCGCTTCTATTTGAGATAATACTGCCGAGGTAAACTGCGGATTCTACATATTCAATTTCGTTTCCATCGACAGTGAACATTGTTGGTCTTGCTGAAACATTATAACCGCATTTTATGATTTTTGCTTTGTCGGTATTGATACTTAGCCCGGCCCTTTTGGCGTATCTGTCCACGGCTTCTAAATTATATTGTAGGTCTGTGCCGCTGTGACTTAGCATACAGACATCGTCTGCATACTCTAAGTCTTCTAACTGACCGAAAGGTGTGCACTGTATACCATGCCTTACGGTTGTCGCACGCCTCATAATTTCATCCAATGCCACGATGAACAAAAGCGGAGAGAATATACAACCCTGCCGTACACCGCTTTTGACATCGAAGGGTTCCGAAAGACATCAATTGTGACTCACACGGCTTTTAAACTCGTCATAAATGGCCTTTATAATGTTGATTATTTTAGTGAGCATACCATAAATAAACTTTAAATGCTGCTAATTGCTATGTTCAGAAAATTATATATAATTTTTTGTTACACTGAACAACAAAATTAGTACTTTTTCTTGCAACAGATTAACTATATATTATATTGTGATGAATATTAGCATCACTAAGCTGTTAGTAAATAATCACGCATCACCAAAAACATGAAGCAGCCACACTTATGTGTGTGTACACATTAAAGCTGTCAACACTTATGTAGAGGCGATGAAGAAAAACTCACGCACACACATGTAGTCATCAGCCGATATTGGTTCTCACACATACACACGCAAATAGCTGGTAACCAAGCAGTAGATTCTAGAAGGTGAAACGTCTAGACCTTTGGAGAAATATGCGGACAAGGCAACAGAGAGCATAAAAGCGGCGTAAGCTCAGGAATGACTAATTAGTTTGATTTAAAGACATTATTAGTTGCGAAGTATAATTGCGAAGTATAATTGTACTACTCCCAAAGTAGTCTAATAAAGACCAATTTGCTAAACAGAATATTGGAGTTATATATTCGACAGTTCAGTGATTCGAACGTTAGCAGAAGGTTTCAAATAAGCGGAATTTCCCTAAATTCGTTACAGTATTTTTGATAAAACGGACTTCAATGTTACTCACAGTGCAATGTTTAACATTTCATACATACACCTCATCTCTCCACGATTAGCCATTCCATAGTTTTTTCACTCCAGAAGGAAAAATGACGTGTGAACTTCAGCAACTTGTTGCACCAAATATTAGCCACTTCCTGATGCCTCCGGAAAATTTTTGAAAATTATTTGATTTGCAACATAAAGAGGGGCATCTAGAAAAAAATACTTCTCCTCCTCACATTCGAAAAAACTTTGGGCACCCAAAAGTTATCACAAAGCCTTAAATATATGTGGCCTATTTTAAAGCAACATTTTTGTATTAAGGGTCTTCTCTTAGGCCATGTCTACCAAGGACAATTTCATTATTTCAATAGAAGTGCTATATTTTTCCTAAGCTGTAACAAAAGGAGGATACCCCAAGCTGGCCTTCTCACTCGTGAGAGTACAGAATACGTTATTACTTTAAATCTTGATGAAATGCTTGGCTGGTACACTGTAGTAGATGCTGTAAAGCCTGATTGATTTAATGCCTAATTGCAATGCTATGGCTCTTGATGATGAATTCTCCACTCAGCTCTCACACCTGCTCTGTGACCGATATCTCTCCCGGCGCCCGGCACTATAGACTATCAGTAAACTCCTCCTTCAAAAGAACTAAAACGCTTCCTCTAATGCCGCGCAATATTTTAATACAATATACGGAGGTGCACGGCGTTATAGCGAGGGTAAGGGGGAAGGAGAGGCGCTAAGTTAGAACAAAGAGTAAAGTAAAGTCCGATTCGTAAGTTTAGGATATTTAAGATGATCGTGAATTGCCCAACTGACCCAGTTATTTGAGTGAATGGGTGGCTTTATTTTTCGTCTAGCCAATGCTTCCCAAATTGATAAAATAAATAAATACTTACCTTCGAGGAGATTCAGGAAGAACTTCTCTTCCAAGGTGCGTCATGCTCCCTTTCGATTTTCCCTACAAATTGGTGCAACCGGTAGCAAAGAACATAGCATTAACAACTTCAAAGAGGCTCAGTGACTCGGGGTAGCTTGAGCGCGGACCATGCGGCCACAATAGAATAGCGTTATCATTTACAGGACGAACAGACTACCGAATTCACTACTTGCGCTTCGAGGGGGCTCTGAAAGCCACAATAGAACTGGGTGGTTGGCGCAAGGGTGCTCGAATTGCAGACGAGGCGATAAATGTGTACACAGATGATTCCAAACTAGTGGAAAGAGTAGGGTCTGCGGTATACTGATCAGGAATAAAACAGATCCTACAATCTGACAGATCACTGCAGCGTTTTTCAAGCGGAGTGTTAGCCGTAACCAAAGCAGTACAGACACCGGAAGAGAATAGCTTAAACTACAGCCATTTTAGCTTTTATATATTTAATAACCACGAATAGCACAGCATCTTAAAGTGTGAGTGTTAAGCTAGACTGTCAACAATTCCTGGAAAGAATCGGGGCGGCGAAAAGCATACATCTAAATTGGGTCCCAGGGCATATGCGAATAGATGGGAATGAAATGGGCGCATCCATTGAAGCTTGTTCCGTAGACGTCCCAAATAGATTGGGCGAGACTAAGAGAAGGTGCACATGATCAACCAAGCGGGAAAAGCGTGGCTCCAAGCACGGGGCTGTAAAGTGTAGAAGATTATGTGTAAGTTTTACAACCTTAGACTAACAAAGTTGCTTCTATCATTAAAAAGATTGATATTGATTGAACACTGCCTTTTGGCGTCACATACCTGCCTTTTAAATTAGGCTTGGTCAGTGATAGCTGATGTAGGAAGAGCGGGTTGGAGGAGGAAGCGATCCAGCCTGTTTTGTGCTCATGCCCTGCGCTTGCCAGGCTAATATCCAACTAT
Source organism: Eurosta solidaginis (assembly GCF_040869045.1). Lineage (NCBI taxonomy): Eukaryota > Metazoa > Arthropoda > Insecta > Diptera > Tephritidae > Eurosta > Eurosta solidaginis. Next base: position 220,102,797 of record NC_090323.1, on the reverse strand, counting down.
TAGGAGTGATGCATCTGTCAGATCAAGAAGCAGCAAGTGGGATAGGTCTTAGAGGGCGTCAGTATTTGCCAGAAGGACGGATTTATTTTACAATATAGATCCTGGTTTTCAATAGGGTTTTTCAATTGGTCATTAAACTTCAGTTAACACTACGGACTCATTCAATACACGTGAGGTCCTCATGGACCGACCAGTTCAACCTAACCTAACCTTACCTGGCGGAACCGAACCTACATAATTTTAACGGGCCTCAGCTTCAAGCCAGGTGGTTTTTATGGCAAAAATACATTCGAGGTGATTGCGAAATCACTGCCGGGGGGCCACCACGCTTAGGAAAGTTTTTTCTGATTAAAAATATTTCATCTGAAAAAAGTGACTACTTTGAACTGATTAGTTATTTAGCAAAAAAAAAAAAAAAAATAGTGCTCAACAAGCTGCCCACCACATTGGTCTTGATATACTGCACCGATATAGTACTTCGGAAGATTTATGGATCATCTGATGGTTTGTATCGAAGAATATTTAATGATCAGCTCTATGAACTCTACGCAAGCATCGTAAGGAGAGTGAATTAAAACGCGTTAGTTAACTTCGGTGGAGAAGGACTTTGAGCGCATATTGACAATTTGCATTCGTTATGGCGGGAAAGCAATCATCGGCTATGTTGGTTGTACAAGACCAGAACTGCATTAGAGGTTAAGCGCTACTTAATGAAGAACTGAAAAATAAGTCGGCGCAGGTTTTGCAAACTAGAGGACGGCTTTTATATCCAATTAATTCTTAAATATTAATTTGAAAGAAAAATGTTAAATCCCAGTTCGGAACACTCGTAACAGAAACAAATATAATTAAGCATACCGCGAAAAACAAAATGAAGGGATGCAAACAAAAAAAATTGTATAAATAAATATGAATGAATACCAAAATATGCTCAAACAAACATTAAAATGATGCATTATTCAGAAGCAGCTTTAAAAAAATTGCATATAAAATATGCAAAGTCATGAATGTCAGCCAAAAGAAGTGGTTCCACTAGCTGGCCAACTGGCAAACACTAAGCTTCTATGTACATATATATGTATCCGAAAGTATGTGTCTTAAAATGTTGGAATTCACTTGGACAGTATGACAGTTTGAATTTTCGGTTGGTTTTCTACTCACGGTGCAACAAATACATAAGCAAACTATAGAGAAATAAAGGAAATCTGCAACACATACTCGTATGTATGTATATAATGTACACAAGAATGTGTTATAAAAATATTACATTCTTATAAAAAAACATGTAAGGAAACCTAGGTTTGGGTGCAACTCCACATAACATACCCAGTTGTGGGAAAAAGTAAGATAACAGAGGAGTTTCAAGGGACAGTGCACACGCCCACGTTTATTCAGCATAAAAGCATCACTCTTCCATTCGAACCAGATCGTCTTCATGCATTTGTATTGCAATACATCTAAAAAAACCATCGCTTAAAAAAGCATCAGCGTTTCATTGTCCTACCACAAGTACAGCTACTTAACACCACCAAACCTAGTAAATTTAGCTATCTGATAGTAAGTAGCGAAATGCTATCGACATGGATTCTCAATAATTCTGTCATCTGCTTCGCTCACGTCGTGAAGAAGGACACGGTCGGTGATAATGGCATACTACATGAGGCGAAAAAAAAGGCAAAAGACTAGGAGATAATCGTTAACTTTGAGTCACAGCTCAACTATGAGGGGTCTAGGTCATTTGCATAGGCACCAACGGTTGCTCCTTCTGTATCAACACTAGGAACAACATCAGCACTGAAATCCAGCGAAGAATCAATCTTGCCAATAAGTGCTACTTTGGACTAGGTAGGCAATTGAAAAATAAAGACCTCTCTCGGCGAACGAAAATCATACTCTACAAGTCACTTATCGTACCCGGCCTGCTATATGGGGCAGAAGCATGAACCATGACAACAGCAGATGAAGCGGCTTTGGGAGTGTTCGAGAGAAAAGTTCTTCGAAAGATTTATGGACCTCTACGCGTTGGCGATGGCGAGTACCGAAGAAGATTTAATGATGAGCTGTACTAGCTATACGCAGACATCAACATAGTCCAGCGAATTAACATACATAGAACATCACTAAATAGTTACTAATGAGATAAAATCTGCTCCTGTGTCTAAAGCGGTGATCAACAGCATTGGTCGCGCTAAAGCCAGTACCTATGCTTCTTGTTTAGTTAAAAATAATAATAACAATGACACGCACAACAAAACCACAAACAATACTACATCAAAAACCAATAACAAAAAGTATGCTGTTGAGCCACAGTATGTTGTTGATGCGGGTAATAAAGGCAAACGTACAGGTGTTAGCAAACGTCGTAAGAAGTCGAGCATAGTGGGTTCGTCAGCTGCATCTACGTCAACTTCTGCATCTACATCAACATCTATTTCTGTTTCGACTGTTTCCGTGGTGCAACCTGTTGGTCCTAGGGAGGTGACTGTCATTCCGCCTCGCAGAGCAATTTTTGTTTCTCGGATGCATGCTTCATTGACTCTCGACGATATTTCAAATTATATATGCTTTAAACTTAATATTAATAATTCTAGTGTAGAAGTTTTCAAATTTAACTTCAAATATGGAAGGGAAATTTCATCTTTTAAAATAACTTTGCCACACCTTTATGTTGATAGTGTTCTTGACTGTTCTTTTTGGCCGGAGCATTCTGTGGTGCATTTGTACAAGAAAAATAATAATATAGTGCCAAAAACTCTATGACCTTCACCGCGGGTACAGCAAAAATGTAGTAACCGATTCACTCTCTATAGTCGTTCATTGACAAAATGTTCGTGGCTTACGATCTAAATTAAATACCTTTTTTCTTAACAGTTTCGCTTTTACAGCGCAGGTTTTTGCTTTCACCGACACCTGGTTAAAATATGACAATTTGAACGCTGAGCTTTTTTCAAGTAACTACGTCGTTTACCGGCGTGATCGTATATCTAGAGCAGGCGGTGTTCTTATTGCTGTGGACTCAAGCCTTTCATCTGAGTTGTTTTTGTCGAATAACGCATTTGATACTAAGTTTATAGCAGTAAAGATTTCACTGCGATGTTTTAGCTTATATATTTGTTGCTCATATATTCCGCCCCGGTCGGATATGTATGTTTACAATTACCATAATTTAGCTATTCGCGACTTGTACTCTCAGTTGCGAAACAAAGATCGCTTAGTTGTTCTTGGTGATATCAATTTGCCCTCGGTAAATTGGATTAGCTTGAGCGACTCAAACACTTTGACTCACACCTGTCAGCATGATTTCCTTAAGAATATTTTAGATACACCACTCGTATAGATCCACAATGTTTTAAATTGTAAAAACAAGTTTCTTGACCCGGTATTTGTGGATGAGTATTGCTATCAATCGTATTTCTCCTTTATCTTTTCCAGAAGATCCCTTACATCCTACGCTTGAAATAGCAATTGATATTGTTCAGCCTCCTAAGGAGCTGTGCTTTACAAAATTAAAATCTCGATCCCGCTCAAGATGTCTTTATAAAGCAGACTTCATAAAGCTCAACGAATTGATTGCTACTCGTGACTGGTGATTAATTGACCCGTTGCTTGTAGTCGTCAATAAATCGGTCGCCGTAAGGACACGCGTTGTAGTGTAAACAGCCAACAATTTCAATGCAAATAAGTAAACCAGTTAATATGCTACCCTGTAACAAAAAGAGTCTAAATTTTTATCAACACAAAAGGGGAATTTGCTAATTGTTGCTGACAGAGCAATTCACACGATTTAATACAGGTGTGTGTACAACGCACAACTAAACCAAATTTGCATTCAGGCAAATTTGCTGACATTGCGTTTCCCACAGAAGTCGCAGCTCAACACAAATGTGTAGGTACATATTTGTGCGAGTTGTATGCAGGTATGTAAGTATGTATGCTTGAAGTAAATATGTATGTAAGAATATGTGTAGTATAATTTAGTAAAAATAAGCTAACAATATTTGAAGAAAGATGCATTCGCTCATTCGCACGTACACCTCACAAAACAGACAATTAATTTTTCCACCTTTTATATGGCGATCCTGCCTTTGATACTGCCGGCTGATTTTTCAGCCTAAGTTCATTGTTAGCAAGGATACGCCTTTTATAGTGTACATATAATATGAGAGATTTCGCTTTGTAGCCGCCGTTGTCAACTTGATCAGGCCTAAATTATTACATCAGCTTTCACCTTAAAATCTTACGCGACCTTAGGAGTAGAGATCGAATAAGGTGATACAGCAGCTGGGTATAATTACAAGCAGTTGCTAAGGCACGTTCTTCGTAAAAATATGTAGAAGTAAAAAATTAAATAAAAATGTAACGAAAATAAAGCCATGAATTTCGTTAACAGAAAAAATGTCGAGCATATATGTGAAACATACCAATAAATATAAGGGCGGTCTCCTCAGGGGTTGATCTTTTAAAACTAAATAGAACTGATATGAATAAGTTTCTAAATTATTGACAAAACTGCATACAGCCCCGGATTATCACAGAAAAAATATTAGATTTCACAGACAATATTAGATTTGTTAAAAGATTTCATCAAATTCGTATTACATAATCCCATTCCACGATTCTGAACATACTTACTTACTATCTTGATTGGCCCTTAGCCGTTTAAACGGTTTTGACTGTCCATAAAGTCGCGCCCTCACTTCAACATTGTGTTATCACTAAAGAAAATTAAATCGTTTTTCAACTGGTCCTTCGAGGAAATTCGTTCCGACGGAGCATCATTTTTCATTCGTGTTACATGGCAGTGTATCCGATTTGTTTTAATTCGCTGCACTTTGTTGATTATTGATTCTTTTTCAGTACTCACCGCCGCCAGCGCATAAAGGTCCGTAAATTTTTCGAAGAACTTTTCTCTCGAATACTCCAGAGCCCCTCATCTGATGCTGACATGGTTCATGCTTCTGCCACATATACCAGAGCGGATACGATAAGTGTCTTGCATAGCATAATTTTCGTTTACAAACAGATGACTTTACTTTTCAAATACCTACTAGTGTGTTTATACGCTGGATTTCAAGGCTGACCTTGTTTATGTTAGTGCTGGTTCCCAAAAAAACGAAGTACTTTACTTTGTTGAAATTACGGCTGCCGACAATGGCGCAAATATACATACATAGAAGGCAACAGCTGATATGAGTTACAGGAACGAGAAATAAATATGCAAGCATTTGAGAAGGCTCTTCGCGAAAAATCTAGGCCCTGAGAGAAATGTTGGAACGAGGCAAACTGAGAGTATAAATGCGGCGCAGTCTAAGTGATGGTCAGTTAGTTTGATTTTAAAACGTTCTAAGTGAAGTACTTGAGTATTTCAATTATTAAGTACTACTACCATAGTAGTGTAGTATAAAAAAGAAATTGCTATACTAAATTGTTGAGTTAATTATTCGACAATTCAGCAATTCGAACGGCAGCAGAAGGTGAAAAATAATCAAGAATTTCTTAAGATTCGTAACAATATACAGTGGTTTGAGCATAGCGTAACCATTCAGGTAACGACCGGAAAGCAGCTGATGGTATCTTTTCACACTAGTCCATCGCATTGCAAAAACAAAGCACATGTAATTTTTATTTATGTTAGTATGTATATCGCCGTGCTGCTATCATCTGCCATGGGTTTAAGCATATCAAAAATTGCACGGGTTGCACACAGTTTTTCCGTATATTTTGTTGTTGTGATTTTACAGTAGGTGCAATCTACGCGGTCGGTGTACCATTTGCAAGACAAAGCGAATCCCCCTTTCATTAAACCCACTGCACGATATCACAAAAGTTGGCTTCATATGAATGGGCATATTCATATATTCAGGACATATAAAATATTAGAAAAACTATAAGGAATATTAAGCACAGCAAAAAGATAATCATAAAGAAATAAAAACAGCACAAAAAATTATACCCTAAACCTAGTGTTTCATTGTATAAATCAACCAAAAATTTTCAAACAAAACTCTGAATGTGAAACAAAAACTTTCGAACAATAAAATGTGAAAAACAAAACCAAAAACTAGAGCGACATCTCTAAAAAAGTTTTTGCATATTCATATGTCGCTAATGGTGTAAAAGGACAATAACAACAAAAATCAACAACAAATAAATAAGCAATTTTTTTCTACACCATATCTCATAAAGTTGCTCTGCCAACATAAGAGTGTAGTTACATATAAGCATGAGTACAGCAACAACCAAATGTTTGCCAACATTGGTGTTACATGTTACATTCATTCGAGTGGCGTCTACATCTACTACATCCTGACCACGTTTTTTTTCTGTGACAATGGCAATGTGTAACAAATAAGGAAGGTTAAGTTCGGGTGTAACCGAACATTACATACTCAGTTGAGAGCTATGGTGACAAGATAAGGGAAAATAACCATGTAGGAAAATGAACCGAGGGTAACCCTGGAATGTGTTTGTATGACATATGTATCAAATGAGGGTTTTAAAAGGGAGTGGTGGTGGTTGTTTAATTGAAAGCGTTTTCCAGATATCGACCAAAATGTGGACCAGGGTGACCCAGAACATAATCTTTCGGATACCGCTAATTTATTTATATATGTAATACCACGAACAGTATTCCTGCTAAGATTTCAAGGGTTTTTTATTTCGCCCTGCAGAACTTTTTCATTTTCTTCTACTTGATATGGTATGTGTCACACCCATTTTACCAAGTTTTTTTCTAAAGTTATATTTTACGTCAATAAACCAATCCAATTACCATGTTTAATCTCTTTTTTCGTATTTGGTATAGAATTATGGCATTTTTTTCATTTTTCGTAATTTTCGATATCGAAAAAGTGGGCGTGGTCATAGTGGTTTTCGGCCATTTTTTATACCAATACAAATTGAGTTTAGATAAGTACGTGAACTAAGTTTAGTAAAGATATGTCGATTTTTGTTCAAGTTATCGTGTTAATGGCCGAGCTGAAGGACAGACGGTCGACTGTATATAAAAACTGGGCGTGGCTTCAACCGATTTCGCCCTTTTTCACAGAAATAAATTATCGTCCTAGAATCTAAGCCCTTACCAAATTTCACAAGGATTGGTAAGTTTTTGTTCGACTTATGGCATTAAAAGTATCCTAGACAAATTGAATGAAAAAGGGCGGAGCCAAGCCCATTTTGAAATTTTCTTTTTATTTTTGTATTTTGTTGCACCATATCATTACATTGGCGGCCACCGTGGTGTGATGGTAGCGTGCTCCGCCTATCACACCGTATGCCCTGGGTTCAACTCCCGGGCAAAGCAACATCAAAATTTTAGAAATAAGGTTTTTCAATTAGAAGAAAATTTTTCTAAGCGGGGTCGCCCCTCGGCAGTGACTGGCAAGCGCTCCGAGTGTATTTCTGCCATGAAAAGCTCTCAGTGAAAACTCATCTGCCTTGCAGATGCCGTTCGGAGTCGGCATAAAACATGTAGGTCCCGTCCGGTCAATTTGTAGGGAAAATCAAGAGGAGCACGACGCAAATTGGAAGAGAAGCTCGGCCTTAGATCTCTTCGGAGGTTATCGCGCCTTACATTTATTTTTTTATATCATTACTGGAGTTGAATGTTGACATAATTTACTTATATACTGTAAAGATATTAAATTTTTTGTAAAAATTTGACTTAAACAATTTTTTTTTTAAAGTGGGCGTGGTCGTTTCTGTTTTTGCTAATTTTTATTAAGCATACATATAGTAATAGGAGCAACGTTCCTGCCAAATTTCATCATGATATCTCCAACGACTGCGAAATTACAGCTTGCAAAACTTTTAAATTACGTTCTTTTAAAAGTGGGCGGTGCCACACCCATTGTCCAAAATTTTACTAAGTTTTTAGTCTGCGTCATAAGTTCAACTACCTACCAAGTTTCATCGCTTTATCCATCTTTAGTAATGAATTATCGCACCTTTTCGGTTTTTCGAAATTTTCGATATCGAAAAAGTGGGCGTGGTTGTAGTCCGATATCGTTCATTTTAAATAGCGATCTGAGATGAGTGCTCAGAAACCTACGTACCAAATGTCATCAAGATACCTCAAAATTTACTCAAGTTATCGTGTTAACGGACGGACGGACGGACGGACGAACGGACATGGCTCAATCAATTTTTTTTTCGATCCTGATGATTTCGATATATGGAAGTGTATATCTATCTCGATTCCTTTATACCTGTACAACGAACCGTTATCCAATCAAAGTAAATATACTCTGTGAGCTCTGCTCAACTGAGTATAAAAACAAACAGCAATAACGGTGCGTGTAGTAAGTAACAACAAAGCACGTGCACAATGGCAGCATTTCTACTAAGATAAAATGGGAATTGTTATTGTAGTGGTGTTAGAGTATATACGTGGTGAGGATTTTAACAAGTGCAATATTTGTTAACAATAATGTAAGTGTCGTGAATGTAATAAAATTATGCAAATTTTCCAAGTGAAGTAGCAACGAAAGTTAACATCCAGAATTGAAGGTACCCACTTAGCTTCTACGTATTTTAAGTAATTGAAAATTCTAAAAGTTTTATAATCTAATAGGGCAATGTGGATTATCAACAAAGCCAAAACTAAATTGTGCAACAATTTCAATCTTGGGTGTGAACGACCGATTTCGGTTTCGACTGAGTCCTAGTTTCGGTTCAGTTTTCAGTCCCACTTTCGGTTCGGATCTCGATTCGTATTGCGATCCCAGTTTCAGTACTGGCTCCGTTGTCGCTTCGAGTTTCGGGTCTGCTTTGTGTTACGGTTTCAGTCTCGATTACAATTTTGTGTTCGATTTTAGCCGGATTACGGGTCGGTTGCGATTTCGACTCAGGTTCTGATTTTAGTCCCAGTTTCGGTCAGGTTTGATTTGCTTACTCTAACCGGGCAATATGAGTTGTCAAAAGAGACAAAACTAGAATGTGCTACAATTTCAGTCTAGTGGCTAAATAAGCTTGAAATACCGCTTTCGGTTTCGACTGAGTCCCAGTTTTAGCTCAGCATGCAGTCCCACTTTCGGCCCGGGTCTCGATCCATGTTTCAATCCCGATTTCTCTCCACTTTCACTCCCAGCTTCGGTCCCGGGTCCGTTATTACCTCGCGTTTCGGGTCCGGTTTGAGCTACGCTTTCAGTACCGATAATAATTTTGTTTCCGATTTCGGACCGGGTTTGATTTCATCCGGAGTTACGGTGCGGTTGCAATTTCAGCTCCAGTTCTGATTCTAGTCCCTGTTTCGATCAGGTTTCAGTTGCTTAATCTAATGTAATCTATGGGTTATTGACAGAGACAACATTAAAATGTTCAAAGTTTTGGTCCGGGTCTCGATCCGTATTGCGATACCAGTTTCGGTACTGGCTCCATCGTCGCTTCGAGTTTCAATATGAGTTGTTTCAGTTCCGTATCGGTTTTCTGTCTCACTTTTGGTTCGGGCCTCGATCCATTTTCCAATTGGGATTTCTCTCCACTTTGACTGCCAACTTCGGTACTGCTTCCGTTATCGCTTCGCGTTTCGGGTCTGGTTTGAGCTTCGCTTTCGCTTACGATAACAATTTTGTCCCCGATTTGGGGCTGGGTTTATTATCAGCCGGAGTTGCGGTTCGTTTCGGATTTCAGTTTCTCTTCTGATTTTGGTCCCGGTTTCGGTCAGGTTTCAGATGCTTATTCTAACAGAGTAATATGTGTAATTAACAAAGACAAAATTAAAGTGTGCAACAATTTCAATTTGGGTGTCAAGTAAGCTTGAATGATGGATTACTGTTTTGGGTTCCGCTTTTGTCCCGGTTTCGGTTCAGATTTCAGTCAAAGCTTTAGTGCGGGGCTCCATTCGGGTTTCGCTTCCCACGTTTTCTACGCTATGAGTTTCAATGTCGGTCCTGGGTCCTATTTCGCTTCCAGTTTCTACTCCGGTTTGAGTTCCGATATCGGTAGCGATTACAATTTAGCTCGTGGTTTCAGGCCCGTTTATTTCTAATCTCAGTTTTGGTTCGGTTCCATATTCGGCTCCAGTTTGAGTTCCGATTACGGACCCAGTTCAGATTTTAGTCCCGATTTCGGCAAAGTTTCGATCCAGGTATCAATCGTACTCTTCCTGTACTTTATGGCCGACTTCCTCAGGGTTTTGGGGAGTTTTATCAATGTTAATAGTAATTTGCGGATAGTGGTCCAGTACATTCTGGAAAAGAGCACCATTAAAGTACAAGCCCGACCATCTCAACGTCAGCGGGTTAAGGGGCTTGAAACATATCGGCGGCAGGTATGCCCGTCGTAAGAGGCGACTTAAATATCGAAATCAGTGGCGAATCCCGTTTTTTTAATAGCCGAGGCTCTGGCTACCCCAAGTTCCCCATGAAACTTGGTGTTGGGGGCGGAATGGCCTAAAAAGTTCTATGTGATCATATTAAATTATTCCCGAGATATTCGAGCAAGTATCTCAATGAGGCTTGTGACCGAAAAGTACCGGATCTATATCCGAAAAGGAACCATCAATACCGATAACACTCCTTAAAATCTTCGGGGAGTGTCTTTATTGCTACAACTATAACAACAACCCGACCCTATTTCCCTGAATAAGATGAGGTCGCCAAAGTCTTGCCTGCAGAATTAAATTGGACTTGTCACGAGTAGGTCAGGTTGACAATTATGTTAGGGAAGGTATTAACTGCGCTAATAATGCTTTTAAACTGTTGCACCACTCTTGACTGCCTACAGGTTTCAAGCTTGATGGAAATGTTACCCATTGAATATCAGTTTCGTTTCTGGTTCCGACTTTCCTGCTAGTACGGTCGCGACTCTGGTTACGGTCTCGGAATTCGATCTGGTTTTCATTTGGTTCGGCGCCGGTGTCGGTTTCAGTTTTGGTTTCATTTTCAATAGGGTTTAGCTTCCGGTTTTGGTTTCGGTATCGGTTCTGGTTTTGGTTTTTGTCCAATTCGGTTCGATTCAGTCCAGTTTTAGTCTGGTATCGGCTCCGATTACGGCTTTGAATTCATTTTCGATATGGCTGTGTTGTTTATACTTAATTTCCGTTCCTTTCCTCTTCCTTGTTTTTAATTTTATTTTATTTCCCCCTTTTATTTCCTCTCTTCCTTTTCCAGCTTCGGTTTTTGATACGACTTCTCTTCCGGTTTTGACTTCGGTTTGAGTCCTGTTCCGATCTCGCTTCAGGTATCGGTTCCGATTTCGATCCAGTTTGAGGTTGTTTTTGGGTTTGGTATTAATTTCGCTTTCGGTTTTGGCTTTGCTTTGAACTGCGCTTAGTTCAAATCTGAGGTCAGGTTTCGGTCTTCGTTCCAGGCAGGATTCTGGCTCCATTGCCGTTTTCAGTGTGATTTCTCTTCTGGTTCAGGCTTCGGACGACGGTCTGGTTTATAGTTTAGTATCGGTTCCTGTTTCGGTTTGGATTTAATTTTCAATGTTTTCATTTTATCATTGTGTACCGTCGTTCACGTGCCATACCAAAAAAACCGCCATCATAGGAGTAAACCAGCTACCCAGCCCAGCTTCGGCAGCAAATTTCTATGGTATGCGTGCAATTGTTTCCCAAAAAGCGAGTGCACATCAGCGTATGTAAGCTCGAAAGTGCTCATATGTGTTTCGCCCTCCAGCCATGAAGTAAAGAGTCTTTCATCCCCGGTAGACTAACGATGCAACGTCTCTTAATATTTGAAGCTGATTGACCTCGAAGTGGCATGAAATATGGTAATACGTAGTACTCGGTTCCAGTATACCAATACTGGAAAACCTCGGGAAAACAATAACTTACATGCCGAGCTATTCAGAGATGGAAGTGCAGAGCTTCTAACACCAACTCCAATGCAAAATATAAGCGAATAAATTTTAGGTTCACGGATTAAAACACGTCACGTATCTGTGTAATCTAGTAACATATTATATCGATAACAACTTGATCACTTTATTCTAACTTAAAACTCAAAAAAACTGTTCTCGTTGCCCATTTTTAAGAACGCCCTTGCTATCAGTCATACCAGTTCTTTATTAATTTAAATCATTCAGTAACTTTAAAATTATATGTAAATCTCTGAAATTATTTGCCACTGCTGCCTCCAGAAAAATATTTTTCTAGTTTTTAGCCGCAGACGTAAATCAAATTATCGCTTCCTTATTGAATTTGTAAGGCGACAAAACAAATATGCTACTCACAACAAACATTATACAAAGCTAAGATAGCACGCAAACCAAACAGTCTGAGGTCCTTATATGAATCTTCCATGTAAGTGTGTGCGTGCTAATATGAACTATTCTACCTTGTTGAGACTCTAACGCTGCGGAAGCCATCAATTTTATTTGAGGTAGCTAAACAAGCTTGAGAATGTATAAGAAAAACAACAGTAAATAGCTTACACACATACACAGCTGCGTTTTATCTTCAGTGAAAGAATATTTTGGTTAAAAATTTATGGACTGAAATCGAACTAGTTCAAATAAGACAAGATTTCCCTTTCTCAAAAGCAAATGTTTCTAGACACTAGCTCCATAATTGGCCAAAAGATTCCACATTACCTGGCTATATAAAAAATGCTCCCTCGAAATTTTACAGCCCAATATTGGGAGCAGGGATATACACTGTCAAAACTCTGCAAACGCCAATGTACCTTTAAAAGTTCTTCATGACAGTTTGAACGTGTCAGCTAAGGGAACTGTTTTTACAACAAGTACAATCGTCGGACATTCCTAAGAGCTTAAATGTTTCTCCTAAAAAGTATAGACCGCTCAGTATGTCCTCTTTCTCATTAAAAGAGTTGAAGCGCGAGTAGAACTCCTCGGGAGCGATTATACGCATTGAAACATCGTATTGTAAACTCATATCTACTGAAATATCCCTCCATTCGGTTGCTTAACTGGCAGAAGCGTCACTCGAGTGCAAAAGGGCTTTTAATAATGTGCTGTCGATTGCTATCGAGATAGATTTAGCAGGATTGAAAGTCGGGAAGTCGCTAATTTTATTTATCAACATAGCTTTTGCATTTTCACAGTGGGGTGTGGAAGTTCAGTGACTTACAGAAAGCTAAAATGGGGTAGTTAGGGGGGTTTTTGTCTCCCCTACTCTGGGTAGTGGTCGTAAACGAACTAATCCAAGACCACAAACCTAGAGGCTGCCAAATGGTAGAAAAACATGTGAACTTGATTACGGTGCTTACTTGATCTGCGTCCTGAAGGCACGCTGTAAACCCTAATAAAACACAACCAATTCTATTTATTGGGAGGTACAAGATTCCTGCATTAAGATCACCCAAAATTGGGCACTATAAGGTTAAGTACATTGACATTACATTTCACAGCAGACGTGATGGACGCTTTACTTAAAGGACAGAGTTGGAAAAGCCTTAGTCAAATTGTACTGCTGCAGTGCAGTCATTGGAAAACGCAGAGAGCTTCAAGGCTCGAAAACTGAATTGGTGATTAAGCTGGGCACTGCACTCAAACTTACTTAGAAATCGTGCAACGAGTCACCCTGATTCATATCAGCGGGACTCTTTGCATAACACCAACTCTGGCCTTAAACGCAATGTTAAATATACAAATGGTAACTATTGTTAGGAGGGCAGCTTCAGCTGTAATTAGGCTTAAATGTTTACTACTTTCAGTATGACCCCTTGCAGGATAGATAGGTGTGCACTATATTTTTCTAGGCCTGTTATTTCGCAACATACTAACATTCGAGCGAGGAGAGAGTTGGGGTATTCATTAACGCATTGGTCGGCTGAGCTTATTGACGGATGGATACAAACTCGACAGGAAGTTAGGAGCGACGTTTTCTGTTACTAACTTGGATTTGGCCTAAATTGTAGGCTACCAGGGTCTTCCAAGCCGAAGTTACCGCTATCGAGGATGCGGTGGACGGGAAGCTAATCTGTGCGGTTTGTGATAGGAAGTTTAACATCTACTCTGAAAGCCAGACGGCTAATACTGAAGGGTACTGAGCTCCAAAACTTTAGACGCCAGGGAATAGCAACATACCTGGCAACTGTCATGCGGATTTATTAGGCCGAGCTGGTATGAGCGAACTAAAGAAACATTTCTCCAGGGAATTTGATACACGCGCGCCACTTGCAATCTTCTTCCTAGAAAAATGCGTCTCGGGTCAGTTTAGTAAGCGCTGTGCCGACGCCATCTCATGTCAGGCATACAGCTCCTCCGGGGAACGATGCGTGCCTCATACGGAACTATATCGTTGCTTCGAAGCGACTCACTTAGTGCTCAGAAATTAATTTTGCCGTTAGTTAATGTGCTAGCTACAATAGATCGTGAAGGGATTCAAGTGAGCTGATTCTACCTAGTTGGAACAGAAGCAGTTGTGGAAAAAGGCAACATATGGTTCCCTATTGGACTTCTGATACGTTCTAGTTGTGCATTAGTGCAGAACCCGTTAGTTTATCTACGGGGTATGAAGATGGTGATATGCGTAAGTCGCTTGCCAGACAACAGCCGGATGTAAACAACGTCAGCTGGAGTTAAAGCAGCTGTCGGTGGCAAGTTGTTGAACAGGAAACACTTGGATGAAAAACGAAACAAAAACCTGTAAGCATCTGTCTGCCAAGCCATTTGGCTGATTTTCTCGTTTTTCATTGAGTGCTTGCGTTTTTTGAAAATTATATTATCAGTTTTTCTTAATACATGACACGCAGTACCTATGTGAGCATGTAGGAATCTGAGTTGTTGGTGGTGTAACTATGTGTAAGTAAGCGTTGAAAGTAAAAAGTGTAAAAAATATGAGAAAAAAGATTAGCAGGTACTACGTACATGCCGCACACAGTCTTGCTTCAAGTTGTTGCCACACCATCACACCTCGGAATACCTTCGGCATCATCATCATCCGTATTATTATTATTATTATTGTTTTTTAATGCGTTCCAGAAACTTTGGCTACTGCTAAGCGTGCTTTAGCTGCCACTGGCTTCTGTGGCCACCTTTTTATACTCAGTTGATCAGAGCTCACATAGTATATTAACTTTGATTGGATAACGGTTGGTTGTACAGGCATAAAGGAATCGAGATAGATATAGACTTCCATATATCAAAATCATCAGTATCGAAAAAAAATTCGATTGAGTCATGTCCGTCCGTCCGTCCGTCTGTCCGTCTGTCCGCTAACACGATAACTTGAGTAAATTTTGAGGTATCTTGATAAAATTTGGTATGTAGGTTCCTGGGCTCTCATCTCAGACCGCTATTTAAAATGAAAGGTATCGGACAATAACCACGCACACTTTTTCGATATCGAAAATTTCGAAAAATCGAAAAAGTGCGATAATTCATTACCAAATACGGATTAAGCGATGCAATTTGGTACGTGAGTTGAACTTATGACGCAGAATAGGAAACTGGTAAAATTTTTGGCAATGGGCGTGGCACCGCCCACTTTTAAAAGAAGGTAATTTAGAAGTTTTGCAAGCTGTAATTTGGCAGTCGTTGAAGATATCATGATGAAATTTGACAGGAACGTTACTCTTATTACTATATGTCACTTTAATAAAAATTAGCAAAATCGGAGAACGACCACGCCCACTTTTTAAAAAAAAATTTTTAAATTCAAATTTTAAAAGAAAAGTTAATATCTTTACAGTATATAAGTAAATTATGTCAACATTCAACTGCAGTAATGATATGTTGCAACAAAATACAAAAATAAAAGAAAGTTTCAAAATGGGCGTGGCTCCGCCCTTTTTCATTTAATTTGTCTAGGATACTTTTAATGCCATAAGTCGAACAAAAATTTAACAATCCTTGTGAAATTTGGTAGAGGCTTAGATTCTAGGACAATAACAGTTTTCTGTGAAAAAGGGCGAAATCGGTTGAAGCCACGCCCAGTTTATATACACAGTCGACCGTTTGTCCTTCCGCTCGGCCGTTAACACGATAAATTGAGCAAAAATCGATATATCTTTACTAAACTCAGTTCACGTACTTATCTGAACTCACTTTGTATTGGTGTAAAAAATGGCCGAAATCCGACTATGACCACACCCACTTTTTCGATATCGAATATTACGAAAAATGAAAAAAATGCCATAATTATATACCAAATACGAAAAAAGGGATGAAACATGGTAATTGTATTGGTCTATTGACGCAAAATATAACTTTAGAAAAAAACTTGGTAAAATGGGTGTGACAGCTACCATATTAAGTAGAAGAAAATGAAAAAGTTTTGCAGGGCGAAATCAAAAGCCCTTGGAATCTTGGAAGGAATACTGTTCGTGGTATTACATATATAAATAAATTAGCATTACACGACAGATGATGTTCTGTCTCACCCTGGTCGACATTTTGGTCAATATCTCGAAAACGCCTTCACATATACAACTAAGGGCCACTCCCTTTCAAAACCCTCATTAATACCTTTAATTTGATACCCATATCGTACAAACACATTCTAGAGTCACCCCTGGTCCACGTTTATGGCGATATCTCGAAAAGGCGTCCATCTATAGAACTATGGCCCACTTCCTCTTAAAATAATCTTTAATACCTTCCATTTGATACACATGTCATACAAACACATTCTAGGGTTACCCTAGGTTCTTTTTACATCATGTTGATTTTCCCTTACTTTGTCTCAACAGCTCTCAACTGAGTATGTAATGTTCGGTTACACCCGAATTTAGCCTTCCTTACTTGTTATTGTCTCATCTTTGCCTGTGATGTCACAAGCCGCAAGTCTTAGTAGCATACACTAGTACCACATTTTTATGTGTGTGCGAGTGTGTTTGCTTTGGTATTTCTTTTAAGATTTTTTGCGTTGAAATGATTTGTGTTCCTCTATGAATAAATTTTGTTCATTGCTGCAAGTTGCAAAAATACTACAAACATATATTTCGACTTGCATAAATATGCATATGCTTTTTTTCGTTTTGTTTTTGCCAACAGTTCGAATAAGACTCATTTTATTAGGTCGATTTCTTTAGCTTAGCTCTGCAAGGAAATCCTGTAAGCTAAAAGTGTGCTCTTTATGCAAATATTTGTTCAAAGACTTTTTCAGGTTTGTTTTTATATTGTATGTGAATGCACTGATTTATGCATTTAGAAATTGAATTCAAAAAAGAACATGTAAGAAAGTTTAAGTTCGAGTGAAACCAAATATTACATATCCACGTGTGCATTTAAAACGCTGTTGTTGGTGGAATACCAGTCAATTGTAATTAAACACCATAGAGTTATTGAAAACTTTGCTAAGGTTCGAACTTTAGGAAAAGTGGGCGTGGTCTTTCACCGATTTTGTTTATCTTCACTCAGTCTACATAATTTGGAAAGGATAGCGTATCTGCCAAATTTCAATGTAATGTCTTTAAGGCCTTTGATTTACGGATTCTTTAACTTCCAAATTTTTTACTTCTAAATGTGGGTGGTACCACGCCCATATTCAAAATTTTTTTTAAATTCATGTTTTGCGCCATAAAACCAATCCAACTGCCAAATTTCATTAGCTCAGCGGTATTCGTTTTTGAATTATATAATTTTTAAATTTTTCTCAATTTTCGATATCGAGAAAATGGGCGTGGCTACCATCCACTTTCGCTCATTTTAAATGTCAATCTATTCTGGGTCAAGATAAGCCCGTATTCCGAATTTGGTGAAGTTATCTCAATATTTGCTTAAGTTATCGTGTTAACGGTCAGACAGACGGACGGACGGACGGACATAGCTTAATGAAATTTGTTTTCAATACTGTTGATTTAGATATATGGAAATCTATATCTATCTCGATTCCTTTATACGTGTACAACCAACCGTAATCCAATCAAAGTTATAATTCCCTGTGTACAAGTAAACCTGGGTATAAAAACAGAGTCGAAAGTCTGAATTCGATCGAAAACTAACAATATATACCTAGTTGTGATCTTGGGCTATGCTTGATTTGATCAAACCATCTTGATCGCCACATATTGCCTTTGTGTACCCAAAGTTGAGCTTTTGAACTTATGAAAAACGTCATACCCACGGATCACCCATTGTGATGCGTATACCTAATTTAAGTGTATCAATATTTGCTGCCGTGGTATGGAGTTAGTGCGGAACCTTCTATGCCCAAGATCCTAGAATCAAACCCTAAGAAAACTTACATCACAATACTTTAGAAAACAGTCTTTCTATACGGACTTCTCCAACCGTGGTGTGAAAAACTTTCCGAGTCTAGCATGGAAAATATTTACTGAAAAATCCTCTGATATGTAGTGCTGCTGAAAGGGATTCAAGGAGGTTGTATAGAACAACACTTTCCAACCTAACCTTCCCGTGGGGAATTCAGTTTACTTAGCAGGGAAGGATCTGACGACCCCAAATTCTATACATAGCATGTTAAATGTGGCCATATTAAATCGTTCTCCAGATAGTCGTGCCTAATCACCTTGATGATGCTATTTTACAGAACGCTTTGCATAAATATCCGGCATTGGAACATCAATATTGACAAAATTCCTCAAAAGAATCTCCATATCGCTATAAAAAGGAAGAAGCCAGTCATCAAAAGTTCGAAGTTAGCAATAATAAAATGAAACAAACTGCACCGACGAGTTTGTATTGGCATAGCGGGTGCGATGAGAACATCCCTTGCTGATGCACTTAATGCCTTGGGGGTATACCTCTCTTCCCTATTCCAATAGAGAATGAAGCTGCGCCAAGACCTCAAAATATCTCCGAGCTAAAGAGCCGTATCGTGACAAGGCATATGAAAGTGATAGGTTAGGTTAGGTTGAACTAGCCGGTCCATGAGGACCTCACATAGACTGGTTGAGTCCGTAGTGTTACCAGAAGTTTGTTTTAACGACCAAATTGAAAAACCCTATCAAAAACCAGGACCTATGTTATAAAATAACTCCCTCCTCTTGGCAAATACTAGAAGCTTCCTAGGAATTAAACTACTTGCTGCTTCTAGATCTAACAGCTGTATCACTCCTAATAGCTGGAGTCTTAGCTTGGCAAGTGCAGGGCACGAGCACAGAACGTGCTCGATCGTTTCCTCCTCCAACCCGCACTTCCTACATCTTCTATCACTGACCAAGCCTAATTTAAAGGCATGTGTCGTAAGAAGTGAGGTCCAGTCAGAATACCCGTCATGAGTCTACAGTCCTCTCTTTTTAATGATAAAAGCAACTTTGTTAATCTAAAGTTGTAAGACCTACACATAATCTGCGACACTTTACAGCCCCGCGCTTGAACCCACGCCTTTCCCGCTTGGTCGATAATGTGCACCTCTTGCCTTCATTTAATCTCGCCCAATCTAATTGGGACATCTACGGAGCAAGCTTGAAGGGATGCGCCCTTTTTAGCTAGTTCGTCCGCTTTTTCATTCCCATCTATTTCCATATGCCCTGGGACTCAATATAGATATATGCTTCTCCCTGTCCCGATTCTCTCCAGAGACTGCTTACACTCTAACATACATTAAGATGCTGTGTTATGCGAGATTGTTGCCTATAATTGCTGCTTGACTGTCAATATAAAAGTTAACACGGCTGCAGATTAAGCTATTCTCTTCCAGGGTTTCTACTACTTTGGTTACAGCTTATATTTTATATTTGTTTTCAGAGCTCCCGTAATGCTAAGCATCGATAGTCTGCATACCCCCTCTAATTTTTTGAGGTATGTTGTTTTTTGTGTGGCTTTCCACCAAACAAGAACTCCATAGTATAGAATAGGGCTTACAATCGCTGTAAAAACCCAATGAGAAAGAGAGGGCGATAAACCCCAAATACACCCTAGCATTCTTTTATATGCATAGAGTGCCGTTGAGGCCTTCCTCACCCTCTCCTCCACGTTGAGCTTCCATGAGAGCTTACTGCCTAGGATGATTCCTAGATATTTTGTGCAAGGTTTCTCCTGAAAGGTCACCGCTCCTAACTTAGGCCTGGTCCAATTTGGGACCTTGTAACTCTTTGCAAACAAGACCATATCCGTCTTCTCCGCATTGACTTTCAATCCGACATTAGATGCCAAGGTATGAATATCTCGAAGCGCCCGATTCATCAAAGAACTTATCGTTGGAAAGCACTTTCCATTTATGACAATTGCAACATCATCTGCGTAAGCCGTAAGTTTTACGGGTCCCTCATCGAATCGCCTGAGCAGTTGGTTGATGACTAGCGTCCACAGCAGAGGTGAAAGCACCCCTCCCTGCGACGTGCCCCTGTCCCCTGATTTCGTGGCCTCGTACAATCCCCATTGTGATGTAATCTTCCTCCAATTCAACATGCAGCAGGCAGGGTGTAGTTTAATGTAATTACGACCATCCATAATCGCCTATTTAGAAACATTATTGCCTATAAGCCCCGGCAGTTTCCAAGTAGACTCCTAGAGCATAATCCTTATATTCCAGCGATTTCTCTATGCTTATTACCACTCTATGCAATACGATGTATACCGACTTGCCTTTGGTGTTTGCATACTGTGTTGTGGAGAGCAGCTTTTCATCCACGCTGTACTTTATGTACACATCTATCAGCCTCTCAAAGGTTTTGAGCAGAAATGACGTTAACCTAATGGGTCTATAGTCTTTGGGATACACGTGAGCGATCTTCCCCGTCTTTGGTAGGAGCAGTTCTCCAAGAGCGCGGTACATGATTCAGCCGTATGCACCCATCGAAAATTATTTTAAGCCATTCCACGACCACCATACTTGAAACTTGTAGCATGGCCCGGAATATACCATCGATTTAAACTTAGAAAACGTTTTCACTGCCCATTCTATATTGGTATCGGTCACCAAACCCGGCAGTACTAGCTCCGTGATCGAAGTGTGAGTGATGTCTGCTGGCTCTTCTAAACCGTCTCCTGATTGGTGTCGAGAAGCACCTCAAGGGATTCCTCACTATTACGTGACCATTCCCCGTTCTCTTTATTTATTAGTCCCTGGACTTTGTTTCCCCTTGCTAGGACTTTTTTCAACCGTGCTGTTTCGCTGGAGCACTCTATGTCCATACAGAAGCTTTTCCATGAGTTTCTTTCGTGGACAAGCGTGAAATTACCAGGGCGAAGAGAAACACATGAAAGTGATAAGAAACCCCAGCGGGTTAGGGGATCAGAATATACCCGCGGTAGGTATGCCTGTCGTAAGAGGCGACTAAAATACCATATTCAAGGGGCTGTGTAGCGCAACCTTTCAGGTTGCCAGCGCAAAACATAGCTTCTCCAAACCCAATTGTCAACCTCACCTATCCGCAGCGAATCTTGTTTCACTAACAGACGAGGCTCTGGCGACCCCAAGCTCCTCATGGAACTTGGAGGTAGGGAGGGAGGGAATGGCCTGAAGGTTTAATGTGGCCACATAAATTGTTCCCGAGATGGTCGGGCTAGCACCTTAATGGTGCTATGGCACCGGAGCGTACCGGATTTGTATCCGGCAAAGGACCATCACATCGATAACACTCCCCAAAGCATTCGGGGAGCAACCTTATCGCTACAACAACAACAGCAACAAAGTGATAAGAACATCCAAAGAAAATCCCGTATTGCAGTACGCTCAAAGTTTCACAAAACTTTTAGGTGCTAATTATGTACATAACTCTTTAAGAAATTTAGGTTAAGTTAAAGTGGCCACCGGTGCGATCACTTAGTGCACTTAGGCCCAAAAAGGTCCCATTGTGATACCACGTGGATCTCACCCCTACACTCTTTAAGAAACAGGGAAGCAATATAATTAACATGACTAACAGGTCTGGTTCATGAATGGATCAAAACTTGATGATGAAAAAACGGGAGCTGGTATCTAAAGACCGGACTTCAAGATCTCAATACCAATGGGATTCTGTTCCACGATTTTTCAGGTAGTTTGCGGTTTTTAGCCTTGCGTGCCTTGTGGTGTTATAAAACTACTTTAAGCTAGTGGATAGATGCATTGGAGTCCCATTTGATAATTATTATAATTGAATAGGATGGGTTCCCGGGAATCATTGACTAAAAATAATAAGCAGGGTGCTATAGCAGCATTCCATGGCTCCTCCGTGGACTCACAGAAGCACACACTAAGGAAACATTAATTAACTGAGAAGCAAAAGCAATTAACAAAACACTTGATTGACAAAGACAGTCAAAATATTTATACATCTCGCAGCGTATTTGCCAAACTACTTAATTTAGGCAGAGCAGACCTACGAACTCTCACTGGGTACTAGACCTACTATCAGCTATGTTAAATAATCTATCTGGTACACAAACCTGCGCTTTTGTGAATGATCACATTCTCTGTAAATGCGTCGCTCTAGCAAGTCAGAAACTCTCCCTTATAGGTGGCGTTACTCTTTATGTTTTCGTGTACCTTTTTAAAATAAATGTTTAATTAGCTAACTTAAAAAAACTTGCAAAGCCATTCATAGAATATTTAAGAATCAAGTTTTAAAATTTTGTACAAGAAGTATCATTGGGTTGTTTGTAAATCAACTTCCTTTCGTTAGTAAGGCTAACGAATTAGTTTGTCAATTGTGTTGTTTGTTTAACCAAACATTGAGAGCATGACATCTGTTGAACTAGGTAAAAGTTTCATAACAAAATAAAAAGGAATGCGAAACTGGTTATGGTGCAATTTTTTCAGTTGGCAGAAGTGCGGGTTGGAGTAGGAAACAATCGAACACGTTTTGTGCTCGTGCCTTGCGCTTGCCAGGCCAAGACCTCAGCGTTAAGGAGTGATACAGCTTCAGATCTAGAACAGCCAGTGGCTTTAGTCCAAGAAAGCTTCCCGTATTTGCCAAGAAGACGGAGTTATTTTGTAGCATAGTTTTGGCTCTTTGGTTAAAAAGCTTCTAGTAACTCTACAGACCAATTCAATGAACCATCCAATTTCACTTAACCTAACCTGAACGAAACAGTGCCTCCCATCTTGTTGGAAGCTTTAAACTGGCTATTAACAATTTTCAGCAGGCCCTTTTAATTTAAACCAGGATCCTCTGCTAATATCTGGTATGAATACATCGGACATTATCAATTGCTTTTAGCGCGCCTGGAGTGATGTTGCGATGTTGGAAAAGTATATACATAAATGCTTTACACAAGGTGAACATAGAAAAGTTCATCGAAATCAACCAAAGTTCAAAATAGAAAAATCTCTAAGTACTAGAGATAAATATAGATGGTTGTCGAACAATGATATTGTGGAGAATGTTGACAACACTAGGCTGTTAGTAAATAATCACGCAACAACAAAAACATGAAGCAGCCACTCTTATGTACATACACACATTAAAGCTAGCAACACTCATGTACAAAGCAACGAAGAGATATCACACACACACAGATGTAGTCATCGGCCGAAGTAGTAACTCACACATACACACGCATATAACTAAATTACCAAGCAGGAGATACAAAAGTTCTAGGAGGTGAAACGTCTAGACCTTTGGAGAAATATGCGGACGAGGTAACAGAGAGTATAAAAGCAGCGTAAGCTGAGTAATAACTAATCAGTTTGATTTAAACACGCTATTAGTTGCGAAGTGAAGTAAAATTATGAAGTATAACTGTACTACTCCCAAAGTAGTGTAATAAAGTCCATTTTGCAATACAGTTATTTACACAGTTCAGCGATTCCAACGTTAGCAGAAGGTTTCAAATAAGCGGAATTCCCCAAAAATCGTTACAATATTTATAGCGATAAGGAGAATTCCCGAAGGTACTAGTGCGACTATCTCGGGAACGATTTGCTATGACCACGTTGAACCTTCTAAATTATCCAACCACCTCCTCTCGTGAGACATTTGTGGTCTGACGCGGGTGTTTATAAGCTCAGTTTTTATTAGATTATCTCAATAGGAAGAATAGGGCTTGTTATCATTAATAAAAATGTTAAAAGTCAAACCTTTAAATATATCTACGAAACTTGGTTGGAAGTATTCTTTAACAAATTTAAAAATTAGTCTACTCTGGCAAAATACTACGCAGTAAGTATTCCAAAACTTGCTGGAAGTCATAGCGATACCATTTGGTAATGGGTAGAGTGATTTAGAGAGTCCTAGCAATGTTTTTAGTTTAGTTCATAAATACCACCACTCACATAACTTCATGTTTTAAGTATGAGCTTGTGGTTTCAGTTCAAGAATTTTGCTACGTTGCATCTTGTGCCCAACACTCTTGACATCCAGCACATAAAATATCTACACTGACTAAGTATAAGGGTTATGAAGTATACCATTTGGTTTACAAAACATTTCGCACTTTTGGATATTTATCATATGACACAATACGTTTTGATTGCACAACAATGACAAAGTTAGAACGCGAACATTATTTTCATGTCAAGCAACAATGTTTTGTACCAACTTGTTGCATTTACATGCAATAGGAAATGGCACTAAATGTTATTTTTCGTTGTTGTGAACTTTTAGGATGCCTGCGGTAAAATGTTATTATGGTTCTTTGTTGTTTTGACAAACCGTATATACTGTTATAATAAAGTGTTGTATTTTCATGCTCGCTCATTAATGTCACAGTTAGAACCAAATGAATAATTATTATCATACAAATAGACACCGAGACAGACAGACAGAAGCCACAAACTCAAAACTGACTTTTCCCAAAAATTTCATTGTAAAGCGATTTATGTGTTCAAAGATGTGACTCTTTAAAATTTTACTTCCATAATTGTTCTATACCACCGTGGGTGCTTAAACTGAATATGGGAGGGTGGAGATGATCAATAGTATGTGCAAACTAATAGATGGGCCAAGGAAAGTTAAAGTTGAAGTCATTACCCAATCATGGAGATGTTACACTAAACAAAACTGAGATTTTATAAAGTTGGTTCTCATTACCCGGTCACACCCGGTCATCGATATTTGAGGTTATATATGTATGCTCAACGTGAGAAGCTGCCTCTAAGCCTCAACCTCACGATGTCTAATACACGGATCTACATAATTGTGTGATTAACGGTGTAACGAAACAGCTCCATGTGTCCGCCTACCAAAACACTTCAGTATCGATCGTTGGTACCAAATTAGCTTGTGATGGAGTATATAATCACAAGGTGTTAACTTGGAAAGACACAAGGTCTATCTTAAACCTCCTTTTCCATTTAGGTATAGTGACATCGGGAATTTCCATCTTGTGTTCCATTATTATTTTAGGACCTTGCTGCTTCTAGATCTGACAGTCATGTCACTGAAAATAGCTGGAGTTTTAGCCTGGCAATCGGTGGGCATGAGCACAAAATGTGCTCGATCGTTTCCTCCTCCAAGCCGCACTTCCTAGATTTGCTATCAATGAACCAAGCCTAATTTAAAGGCATGGGACACCACTAGGCAGTATTTAGTTCGAATACCCGTCATGAGTTTACATTCCTCTCTTTTTATTGATAGGAGTAACTTTGTTAGTCTGAGGTTGTAAGGTCTACACATGCTCTTCGATATTTTGCAGCCCTTGGGTGCCCGCTTTTCCCGCTTTGTCGACCAAATTGGGACATCTGCGGAGCAAGCTACGAGGGATGCCGCTTTTTTAGATAGTTCATCCGCTTTTTCGGTCCCATCTATTCCCATATACCCTGGGAGCAAATACAAATATATGCTTCTCCATGTACCGATTCTTTCCAGGGATTGCTACATTCTAACACATTTTGGATGCTGTGCTATGCGAAACTATTCCCTTAATCGCTGCTTGGATGTCAATATAAAATTCAGTGTTTCTACTGCTTCCGTTACGGCTACTACTTCCACCTGAAAAACGCTACCGTGATCTGGCAGGAAGATTCCATAGCAGCTGCCAAGGTTAGTTTCTCAACACGAAAGCAAAACGAAGTCAGGTACGATAAGGCCATCATTTTGGGGGTTTCAATAAATAAATGCAAAGTGATGGAGGAAGAGGTAAACCAAAGACTCTTCTAGAAGTGGGCAAATGGGAAATTACTGCAGCCTACAGATAATCGAAGGTAAATCGCCAAAGAACGTGTACGTTGGGTTGAACTGGCCGGTCAATAAAGACCTCACATATATGAATGTGTCCACAGTGTTATCAAAATTTGCTTGAAACGGAAGAGCCCCAATCAGGTACTAGGATTTATGTTGTAGAATAACTCCATCCTTTTGGAAAATAGTAGAAGCTTTGTAGGACCTAGCTGCCTCGAGATCTGACAACTCGGCCGCGCCTTATAACTGAAGCCTTGACCTGACGAGCGAAGGATGATACCAAACACAGAACGTGCTCAACCGTTTCTTCCTTGAGTTTGCACTTCCTAAACATGTTGTTACTGACGAGGCCTATCTTTTAAGCATGTGACGCCAGAAGGCAGTGTCCAGTTATTATGCCCACTTTACATCTTCTCTCTTCAGTGATATTAGCCACTCTGTGAGTCTAATTTCAAAAAGGTTTTGCATATGATCTTAGAAATTTTCCAGCCTTCACCTCTCACCTTTCACCTTCCTCAGGACACAACTTATTGCTAGTTCTACTCGATTGTATTTACTCAGGACCGACTTAAAAGAATTAAAGTAGCCTTTTTAGAAAGAACAAAAAGTGAAGTGGGTAGGCTGACTGGCTTAGCGAGTAGATATATCTTCCACGCATACTAGAAAATAAAGCAAAGTTGCAAATTTCGCTTGAATTGTGGCAGTATGTTTTCCAGGGATCTAACATAATGATTATTGATATGTTCGCTTGAAAATGTCCTCAGAACAGTTCATAGGACTTTATATAATTATTTTAATTAATAAAAATACCTAGCTACGTCATGTCTAAAAAATAAGATCAGACCCAGAAAATATTCCACAACCACACTAATTTGGCAGCATAGAAGCTCTCCTAATGGAAATGGAGGAAGATTAGTATTGGGAGCACCAATGGAGGTCAAGTATTCCTGCGCCTACCTCTCCCAACTCAGCTTTCCTCTGCTTCCAAACTGTGGTGTCGACTAAAATACTTACTTGGCCGGAGAGTCTTCGTCCATTCGCATAACATGACCTTGCCAGCAAAATTTTTGGGTTTTTATTCGCTCATACAGCTCATCATTATACCTCTTTCGATGCTCGCCGTCGTCATCAAAGACAATACCATAAATATTCCGAGGAACTTTTCTTTCGAGCATTTCAAAAGTCATCTCCACTTCTCTCGACACCATTCATCATTCTGAACCATACATCAGAACAGGTATGATGAGCGACTTCATTCAAGCGTATGAAAATTTCACCATATCTCTTTCCAAATTTTTTCCCCAAAAGTTGCTACGTGTTGACGCAACATGTTGCTGAAGATTTGTAAGACGTTTGCATTCTTGGGGTAAAAAATTATGGAAGTTTGCCCTCTAATTTTATGTTGCAAATAAAAAAAAAAAAATAATTCAGACGTTTACTGGACTATAAGTACCTACGTTAAGCGAAAATTATTTTGAGAAGCAAATTTTCAAAAAAACAAAATTTATTATTACTTAAAAAATGTTCAATAAAACTAATTCATATTTGAAAACAAGAAAATATCTCTTGGCTAGGACATTATTGACTGTTATTGACTGTTATTTTCACAATTTCCGTAGGGTTTCTTTCGATTATTTATCGAAAATATTTTGCCTTTTGTTATGTTTTGTTGTTGTTAGTTTGACTGTGCGTTAGTTGTACTACTATTGCGTTTGACAGCTGCTTTGATTGCTTTGCTCTCTTCCCCCTGTCAGATTTGTATGAGCTACAATACATACATGTATATGTATTTATGTATATATTAGGGTGTTTTAAAACTTCTAGTTACGTTCCAATGATGCGTGAACCAGATACGGATAAAAATTTAATATGCAAATGCAACACAATGTTGTGATCCTGATATTTATCTGGTTCAATTTCTGATCCGTCTAGAAGTACTGTTCGTTTCATTTTCTGTAGTAGATTTTTTGACAGCTAACCACTTTTGAGTTGGTAGCACTCATGGCTCAACTATATGGTTGGCTCATCTCTACAGAAACAACATACCTTTGTTCAGATCGTCAAAATCAGCGTGTTGGTGTTAGACGAATGGAATGGAATGGAAACATAAAACTTAACAGCTTTTGCGTGTAGTAAGAAAATGTTGTCAATGTGTTGGTTTCATTTTCCCTTCCCTTTTCTCCTTCTCACAATCCCTACTCCAGTGAAATGAAAAAAATAAAATCAGCTGATGAGATGAGCCAACCATATAGTTGAGCCATGGTAGCACTGAAATAAATATGTGTACATATGTGTATATATAAAATATTTCAACATATTTAAAAGCAATAGAGTAAACAACTTAAGGAAAACAAATAGTTTGTTTACGTGCGAAACTATTTAAATGTAAATAATTCTACCAGTATCTTCAATTTTTGTGTACATTTCTTCTTCTTATTTTCAACGAAATATATGTTTTATATTAGTGCTGTCAGCTCTGATAAAGTTGATCCAGATCGTTCCAATGATATTTGATCGTGAGCCAGGGCTTGATAACTCAATGGAACGCTCTTTTTGTCTTTTTTGCACATATTTAATCGGGAGATTATGCAGAAGAGCCAGCAGGCAACACTTAAACTTCGATCACGGAGCGGGTAGTGTCGAGCTTGATACCAAGATACCGATCGTGAAATGGCTTAAACAGGACTAGAGTGCATAAGACTGAATCGTGTAACTAAATTTGCAGAAATGCTTGTGCCATTTTCCAAACAAAGGCAAGAAAGATCAGTCGCATGCATACCAAGCTATAGACCTATAAACTCAACATCATTTCTGCTCAAAACCTTTGAAAGGCTGATAGATGTGCATATAAATTTAAGCATGAATGAAAAACTTCTCTCCAAAACACAAAATGAGTACACCAAAGGCAAGGGCGGTTATAAACATTGAGAAAGCTTTGGAATATAAGGTGTTCATCTTCGGAGTCTTCTAAGACATTGCCGAACGGTGTAGTTGTCATAAGCGGCAAATGCCCTCCAACAATTAGCTCCTTGACGGATAGGGCGCTTCGAGATATATATATCTGAGCATCTAACGTCGACTTGAGCGCCAACGCTGAGAAGACGGATATAGCATTATTTACTAGAATGTGTAAGGTCCTGGTAAGAGGTGTCCAAAAAATCATTCTAGACAGTTAGTTGTCGTCAAAGCTCAATGTGGAGAGTGAAGAAGGCCGTGACGGCACTTTATGCATGTAAATTTCACATTGTAAAATAATGCTTGAGTATGCATAGAGCTCATCACCCTCTCTTTCTATCCTTCTTATAAGGTATTTACACTGATTGTGAAGCCTATCCTGTACTATGAGGTCATTTTGGTATACAGTCCCACAAATAAAGCCTACCTCAAATTTAGGCAATTCAAAAAGAATTCAAAAAGAATGTGATATGTTTTATTCAAATTATTATATTGGAAACCATGGAAAAAACTCAAATTGTAAAATTTTTCTTCGTATTACAGTTGAATAAAATATATATATTTGGGCAATTCACAAGAGTTTCGTATTCATGTGAAATTTTATGATTTCAGTTGTTTCCATGGTGGTTTCCAACATAAAATTTGAATAAAGCATAGCACGTAAGGCGAATAGGACACCTTCTGAATTGCCGAATTAAAATTGTTTTCCGCTTTAAGTTCGATTCGCTATATAATTGCGAATTTATGATATTCTGAAATATAATTAATTAAAATTTTTTTAAAGGAAACTTTTTTGCTGGCTTTGAAAATATTTCTTTTCTTGGACGGTCTAATGTAAGTATTAGTTTTCAACTGCGTTGTTTAATTCCGCTCAAAACACGTATATATTTCATATTTTTTTTAAAAGCTTCGAACTGCAGCATTTCTTGTTGTGCAAATAATCACTGTGTTGTGCAGCGCGGACATTTACTCTCCTATTGTGCCTGCTCCTTTCGTGACTTATGCGCAGTCCCCTTAACTGCATGGTTTAGATAGAAGTTGAGTTTTTTTAATAGATAGCTTCTACATATTGCACAAAGTTTTTGATTTTCGACTAAAAAAATTTTGATATTTGCTGTGATTTTTTACACGTATATACAACAGCATTCGCGCGTAAAAAAACGCTTATCATCACTTGGATAAAACTTAGGAGACCCATCTAGTGGCAATTATTGAAGATTCGCAGCAATGGTTAAATAACTCGCTACAAAACGGATTGTACGCACCTCTGTTGGTCATATCGTATAACCTGTAGCTGAATCGGTTGCGATGAATAGTGGATACACACACTTTTCGATCATAGAAGAGAAAAATAGTGTAGAGATAAAATGTAGATACACATTTCAGTTGCAACTGAGTATAATGCATACTCAAATTTAACACTACTAATTTTATGCGCAACAATTTCATAGGAGTAGATAAAGTTATACACTTAGCAGTCCATTTTAAGTTTAAGTGCATATGTATATACATGTAAATAAAAAAGAACAAAGCTAATGAAAATCTGCATGCGTTTTTGAGTAGACTGCAGTACTGGGTCCATTTTTTTTAATACCGAGCTGTTTTTAACACGCTTTTATTAGCTTGGCCTGTATGTAGCGGAATCTTTGAGCTTAATTTTCACTAGTTTCTAGAAGTCTGATTAATTTGAAACTTTGCATACGTATCAAGGATCGATGACAATGCATTAATGTGATGGTGTGGTGACATAAGGTCAACGGCCATAAGGTCAATTGGCCTTATTACCACTTTGAATGGCCATAAGTTTGATTGAAACTTTGTGCACATATCAAGGCTCGATGACAATGCATTAATATGATGGTGTGTTGACATAAGGTCAACGGCCATAAGGTCAATTGGCCTTATTACCAATTTGAATGGCCATAAGTTTGATTGAAACTTTGCACACATATCAATGCATTAATATGATGGTGTGTTGACATAAGGTCAACGGCCATAAGGTCAATTGGCCTTATTACTACTTTGAATGGCCATAAGTTTGATTGAAACTTTGCACACATATCAAGGCTCGATGACAATGCATTAATATGATGGTATGTTGACATAAGGTCAACGGCCATAGGGTGAATTGGCCTTATTACCACTTTGAATGGCCATAGGTTTGATCTACCGACCCTTGGTAATTTCGGCGAAAGACCGCGTCCAGCCTCCCTGCGTCTTGGCCCTTTTCGGTGCCGTGAGGTTGCATTCATCCATGGACCATGGCGTTTCGACGTTTCATCACTCTCGACTAAAACTTTTAAAATTATTTGAACTAAAAACTTAAAAATAAATAATAGTTTAAAAAAACTAAAAAAAAAACACGCTTTTTTAGCAAACCGAACTAAAAAATAGAAAATAAATTTCAATTAGAAAGAGTTTATATAACAGTAGCAGAAGGTTAAACAATCGTTTATGGTTAATCGCCCCAAAATGAAATTATAATAAAATTTAAGTTATTAACAGAATAATTTAATTCACAGTAAAAAGCGTGGGGTGCATTTGACTACATTTCATATCTTTCCTCTCAGATAGTTGCCAATACAATGATTGTAACATTCAATATCAAGCACCACACGCTTTTTACTGTGAATTAAATTTTTCTGTTAAGAACTTAAATGTTATTATAATTTTATTTTGAGGTAATTAACTATAAACGATTGTTTAACCTTCTACTACTGTTATATAATATCTTTTTAATTGAAATTTATTTTCTATTTTTTAGTTCGGTTTGCTATAAAAGCGTGTTTTTTAAACTATTATTTATTATTCTACAAAACTCTAGTAGTCTCACACAAATGGAGGATTTCGTCAATTACTATCGAGAGCTACAACAGATTTTGAAGTACAGGACACTGGCGTATAAAAAATTAATACGTGTGGAAGCCATGGAAGCCGCAGTACAACCAGAGTTTGCTAAATAAACCAATTTATGTAAACTAAATGTATGTTAAACAACCCTCTGTTTGCTAAGAAGCACATATTTAAGAGAAAAGGAAAATAGCATTTCTGCAAAACACAAACACTTGAAAACGCAGCTCGGCTGGCATTCACGTGTTGAGTTAAAAGGATATGTTGAAAATATTTGAATGCTTCCTAATATTTTACGTGCAAGGCTCAAAAAAAATTCTATCAACTAAATTGTCACAAACAGAGATTTTTGCAATTTTTGTAGTTCTATTTGTTAAATTCTATTAAATGTATAAACTAACTGCATGCTCAATGCTCTCCCAAGCCGGAATCAGGGGCGGAGTAGCTTTTTTTAGTAGCGCTTTTGCATGCTGATACTTTTAGAGCTCTTTATCCTCCCAAGACACCTCTGGCGAAGAGCAGTGATTCTCTGCGTAGTCGGCAAGGTATATTGTGAGAAGCATCCGCTCTATGCCAAGCAGGGAAACGCTTCTTGACTCTGAGGCTCAATTTTTCCCTGGTAATGGCTTCATCATCTATGTTGCTATCCACAACCCCTTTTTCCTAACATCATCAGTCTCTTGTCAACACGGCAAATATTTTTGTTCAAGGACGCAGCTTCTTCTCAGAACTTCTTAGAACTCTTCTTTCTAATATCATTAGCCTAGTGCGAAGCTGGCTCTTTACTGAAATTCGGTGATCAGAAATGCTCAGAATATTCCATTGCCTATTCCATCGATATGGTGTGATTTCAAGAGTCCTTAAAAATATTTCTTTACAAAGCGCAGATAACCAAGAGCCTTCCTATTAAGATTCGCTCTCTCTTGTTTCTCCAAGCCTGCTTCGAGCTCCACGGATTTGCTGGGAGGCTAACAAGTAACTTTGGCTTTTGTAAGTCATTTCCTCTATATTGCTTTGATCCATATTTTGAAACTCACTGAAACCTGCCCGACCACAGTTATTGACCACTGGGAACTTTCTCTGTAATCCGATATGGTATTTATTTATTTATTCATTTATTTCAGCCCACCTCCCACGCTCGCCTTTTCTGCCCCCTGCGAGCGATTGGCATGTTCCTACTGTTCGAGGGAATAGGTGTCAGACCTCGCGATGAACACCGAATATTTCCCCCACCTTGCTTTGCCGTTAAATCCCATTGGTCCGCGCCCCGTATGCCACTGGGTAATGATTTCGACATCGCATTCAGATCGTCCTTTGATGAAGGTGTCCCTTTTCCCTTTGCTGTTCGGACATTACTCAACCACTCGTCCACTCTCTTGTTGCTCCGCGCAAAGACATGCCTCGCCATAATTGAATCACTCGTACGTCCCTTCTTGGTTCCTCGTGCTCTGTTCCGGTTTGTTTTTGTAGCGATAAAGATATTCCACGCGGGTTTTTAGAATTGTTCTCGATGTTGATGATCCTTTGCCGGATATAGATCCGGTAAGTCCCAGTAAGAAGAACCATTAAGGTACAAGTCCGACAATCTCGGAAAAGATTTAATATAACCACATTGAACCTTCTAGGCCATCCCGCCCCCACCCTCTAGTTCCATGAGGAAAGTGGGGCCGCCAGAGCCTAGGCTGTTAAGAAAACGGATTCGCCACGTATTGGTGATGTTGATAATTGGGTTGAAGAAGCTATAAATTGCGCTGGTAACCCGTTGAAAGGGTTGCCCTACACAACCCCTTGAATTATTTGGGTATTTTAGTCCCCTCTTACGACATATCCACCGCGGGTATATTCTAAGCCCCCTAACCCGCTGGGGGTTTCCTGATGCCCGCAAGTTTCCTTTTATCTTCATGGTATCCTTCTGGTTCCCCCGTATTTTCACGTAGCTATTTTCGGTACTTGGACTTAGGTGCTTTTGCAATAGAAGGGTTTATAGGAGGACGCGTATACAAAGTGACTTGTAGAGCATGGTTTTCGTTTGCCGGGAGTGGACTTAACTTTTCAATTTCCTACCAAGTCCAAAGTAGCATATATTTGTAAGAGTGTTTCTTTGCTAGATTTCAAAGCTGCTGTTGTTGTTTGTGTTAATGCTGGTTCCTAAATAAATGAAGTCTTTTACAAACAAAACAATTGTGAAGTCTTTTACTATTTTGAAATTATGGCTGCCAACTGGGACGTGGCTGTCTCTGCCTCTTTGCTTCATACCAGAAGGTATTTCATCTTGTCTTCATTCATC
This sequence comes from Eurosta solidaginis, assembly GCF_040869045.1. Lineage (NCBI taxonomy): Eukaryota > Metazoa > Arthropoda > Insecta > Diptera > Tephritidae > Eurosta > Eurosta solidaginis. The sequence goes on along the minus strand of NC_090323.1, from coordinate 220,068,843 downwards.
ATCAAATCCATCTTTTACGCTTCTCTTGCCAGTGCGGAGTAAGCAGAAGTTACGGCGCAATTATTCAGGCCAATGATATAAATGTCATCAGCATTCGCGAGTTACTGCAAGCTTTTAAAAAATATTGTTCAAGAGATGTTCAGCTCTGCAGCTTGTATTATTTTCTCCAGCATCAAACTGAAGAAATAGTACAATAGCGGGCCACCCTGTCAGAAACATCGTTTAGTTTCGAACGGCTCAGAGAGGTCCTTTCCAATTCTGACTGAGCAGATGGATGCTGCTCAACATAATTTTATACAAGCGTAAAAATTTTGCGGGGAAACCAAGTTCAGACATAGCGGCCAAGCTGGTATGTCCTCACTTATATGATATGTTGTAGATGCTCAGGAACATTTCTAGAACTTTCAGTTTAGTGATTGATAGGCTTTGACAGTTTCTAGGTTACGCCTATGCGACCTGGATAAGACGATTATTTTAATTCTTGTCCAGATTTGGTCGCTTAATTGACCCTTTCTAATCATCACACCTTTAGCCCCTTTGACTTATAGAGCATTACACCATGAAAATCAGCTGAGTCGTACGATGAGAAGCAATACCCAGTATTCAATTTTCTGGTATGGAGTCTTCGATCTTCTCTTTTTGTGAAAAGTAATTTTTCTTTATTTGTCTTTTCGGTATTTAAGATTAGCGCCTATGCCGACGGTACTGTGCTGTGCCAAGGTCGAATTGTAAACCGGATTAAGTGCTCCTTTACTCGGGATTAAATGGTGCGGAATATGAACGCTTTTATAAAAAGTCGTACACTTATATTGTCCTAAATTTTCTAAGGTTACATTCTGTGAAACGGCGGCATATTATTTTCATTAAAAATGTATAAAACAAATCATAAGATATTTCAATAGATATAATTTATTTACCATAAATACACTTGCAAAGTGAGACTTAAATTTCCATTACTTTCACTTCAGCAAACACTTCAAAACGTTGTCACAACTGTCAATTTCTGCAAATTCATTAAGTTCAAAACACATAAATAAATTGACAACGCAGCACACACATACACTTGAGTATCTATGTGTGTATGTTATTGATGTGTGTATATTTATTATATTTCATGTACGCTCATATGACTTGCATACTTAAAATGTTAAAACGGATACTTGAGGTTCCTGTATAAAAGTTGTGAAGCACTTTATCTCCAGTAGTGAAGTCCTTCAGATTACTCTTTGTGCGTGTAACCCAGTAAATAAATAAACGAATTTTTGGGGAGGTTAGGTTAGGTAAGGTAAAACTGGCCGGTATAAGAGACCGTCACATAGACTGAATGAGTCCGTAGTGTTACCAGAAGTTGATTTAATGACCAAACTGAATACCCCTATTAAAAATCAGGACCTATGTTATATAATAACTCCGTCCTATTGGCAAATAATAGAAGCTTTATAGGACTTATGCTACTTGTTGCTTCTAGATCTGACAGATGTATCACTCCTAATAGCTGGAGTCAAAGCCTGGCAAGCGCAGGGCGCGAGCATAAAACGTGCTTGGTCGTTTTCTTCTCCAACCCGCACTTCTTACGTCTGCTATCACTGACCAAGGCTAATTTGAAGGCATGTGACGCCAGAAGGCAGTGTCCCATCAGATTACCCGTTCTGAGTATACAGTCCTCTCTTTTGAATGGTAGAAGCAATCTTATATTTTATTAATACCACATGGACTCACGTGTTTCTCGCTTTTTCGATCATGTGCACCTCTCGCCTTCTCTTAATCTTGCCCAATGTAATTGGGATGTCTACGGAGTAAGCTTCAAGGGATGCGCCTTTTTAAGCTAGTTCATCCGCTCTTTAATTTAAATTAGGTAAGTCCTCTTCGAGATCTGTGAAGTAAAATGTTCTAGAAAAAAATTCTGCAAATGACCCACAATATTATCTTTCGTTCTTTAATTTGCTAACTCAACACGGATTCACTTTAATTGTCGCAAGATGGTTCTGCTGCCTCTCGGACATATCTCCCATCACTGACTTGAAGAGAGTCATAATAAATGCTAACGGTTGCAGTGGTATAGAGAAGTTAACATGACGAAATACGATATCCTCTGCGAACTCAGGGACATAAAGCCTGGGGAGCTTTCTGAACATTAAAAAAAAAAAAAAATAAATGTAGGGCGCGATAATCTCCGAAGAGATCTAAGGCCGAGCTTCTCTTCCAATTTGCGTCGTGCTCCTCTTGATTTTCCCTACAAATTGGCCGGACGGGACCTACATGTTTTATGCCGACTGCGAACGGCATCTGCAAGGCAGATGAGTTTTCACTGAGGGCTTTTCATGGAATAAATACACTCGGAGCGCTTGCCAAACACTGCATGAACATTAAGCTCAACGAAATATATAATATTGGTGGGAATTTTTCTAATACCTTTTAAATATTTATCATTCATTTGAATTCAATTTCCATTAGTTAGTTTACGAGTTGTGGTACCAAAATGGCACTTCAAGACTAATGGGAGTCTATTAAGACTCGCCAAACCCATGTACCGAATATTTTTACGGGAATCATAATGTATCGAAAAATTATCGAAGCTAGAAATAAAATATATAAAATATAATAAATAAAAATATATAAATATAAATGCTTACAACCTCCTTCTGCTAAAGCGGATGCTGTGGTATGAAGCTGGTGAACTGGCTCACCAACCCAAAGAGTAAGGAATATAATTCTAGGTGTTCAAAGTAATTGTTTTGGTAACTTCGGTTTTTATTGTTTGCTGAGTGGAGAAAGGAAAGAAGGGCCTGCCTTCTACACCAATTGACTGTAGGTACTTGAGCTCGAAAAAAGATTTAAATTTCGAAAAAAAAAACTTACCCCGAAAAACCGTGAAATTAAGCCGTAGAAATTCACAGAGTTGCCTACGACTGATTTTGTTGTCTACAGTAGTTTTAATTGATACCCTCAGTCACTTTTGGATACAGTGGGGATCAGTCAGCCTGAAAATTTTTGTAGCCAATTTTAAAAACCAATAAAAAGTAGGCAAACCAAAAGGTAAAGCAAATTAAAAACAAGCAAGGAAGTCTAAGTTCGACTGAAACCAAACATTTAATACCCAGCTGTACACTTGAAATGCTGTTGTTGTTCGTTTTGTGTGCTTAATAGTGTTACAAGGCTGCGCAATAATACATATGGGGCATTCCATCCCATTTCGACCAATTTTGAACCCGACCCCATTAGAATTGGCTGAAAGTTTTTCTTCTTTTTCTAGCTTACGAAAGACGTTTTTCAGAAGTTTTTCAAATTTGTTCATCAACTCAAAAAAAGTTATGAATTTTTAAAAAAACCCTTTTTTATTTTCAAAATGCTATAACTTTTTCAAAAATTGACCGTTTATGATCTTTTTTTTTTAAATTTGTTTTTAAATGTACTTTTCGCAAAAAATACAAAAAAAATTTTAAAGTTTTTTTTTCAATTAAATAAAAAAAAAATTCTCGGCCCACTCCGGGATTAGTGGGGATGATTGCAGAATTGATTGAAGTTTTTATGAGAAAAAAGGGCGAAATTCGAAAAATCTCGAAAAACTGAAAAATTACAAAAAAAAAAAAAACTTTAAACATTTTTTTTAATTTTTTCCGAAAAGTACATATAAAAACAAGTAAGGAAGGCTAAGTTCGGGTGTAACCGAACATAACATACTCAGTTGAGAGCTATGGAGACAAAATAAGGAAAATCAATCTGGGGTAACCCTGGAATGTGGTTGTATAACATGTGTATCAAATGAAAGGTATTAAAGAGTATTTTAAGAGAGAGTAGGCCATAGTTCTATGGATGAACGCCATTTAGGGATATCGCCATAAAGGTAGACCAGGGCTGACTCTAGAATTTGTTTGTACGATATGGGTATCAAATGAAAGGTGTTACTGAGCATTTTAAGAGGGAGTGGGCCTTAGGTCTATCGGTGGACGCCTTTTCGAGATGTCCCCATTAAGGTGGAGGGGTGATTCTATAATGCGTTTGTACGATATGGGTATCAAATGAAAGCTGTTAATGATTATTTTGAAAACGAGTGATCCTTATTTCCATAGGTGGACGCCGTTTCGAGATATCGCCATAAAGGTGGACCAGGGGTGTCTCTAGAATGTGTTTGTACGATATGGGAATCAAATGTAAGGTGTTACTGAGCATTTTAAGAGGGAGTGGGCATTAGGTCTATAGGTGGACGCCTTTTCGAGATATCGCCATTAGGGTGGGCCAGGGGTGACTCTAGAATGTTTGTACGGTATGGGTATCAAACGAAAGGTGTTACTGAGCATTTTAAGAGGGAGTGGGCATGAGGTCTATAGGTGGACGCCTTTTCGAGATATCGTCATTAGGGTGGGCCAGGGGTGACTCTAGAATGTGTTTGTACGATATGTGCATCAAACGAAAGGTGTTACTGAGCATTTTAAGAGGGAGTGGGCATTAGGTCTATAGGTGGACGCCCTTTCGAGATATCGCCATTAGGGTGGGCCAGGGGTGACTCTAGAATGTTTGTACGATATGGGTATCAAACGAAAGGTGTTACTGAGCATTTTAAGAGGGAGTGGGCATTAGGTCTATAGGTGGACGCCTTTTCGAGATATCGCCATTAGGGTGGGCCAGGGGTGACTCTAGAATGTGTTTGTACGATATGGGTATCAAATGAAAGGTGGTAAGGAGTATTTTAAAAGGGAGTAATCCTTAGTTCTATAGGTGGACGCCTTTTCGAGATATCGCCATAAAGGTGGACCAAGGGTGACTCTAGATTGTTTGTACGATATGGGTATCAAACGAAAGGTGTTACTGAGCATTTTAAGAGGGAGTGGGCATTAGGTCTATAGGTGGACGCCTTTTCGAGATATCGCCATTAGGGTGGGCCAGGGTGACTCTAGAATGTGTTTGTACGATATGGGTATCAAATGAAAGGTGGTAAAGAGTATTTTAAAAGGGATAAATCCTTAGTTCTATAGGTGGACGCCTTTTCGAGATATCGCCATAAAGCTGGACCAAGGGTGACTCTAGAATGTTTGTACGGTATGGGTATCAAACGAAAGGTGTTACTGAGCATTTTAAGAGGGAGTGGGCATTAGGTCTATAGGTGGACGCCTTTTCGAGATATCGCCATTAGGGTGGGCCAGGGTGACTCTAGAATGTGTTTGTACGATATGGGTATCAAATGAAAGGTGGTAATGAGTATTTTAAAAGGGAGTAATCCTTAGTTCTATAGGTGGACGCCTTTTCGAGATATCGCCATTAGGGTGGGCCAGGTGTGACTCTAGAATGTTTGTACGATATGGGTATCAAACGAAAGGTGTTACTGAGCATTTTAAGAGGGAGTGGGCATTAGGTCCATAGGTGGACGCCTTTTCGAGATATCGCCATTAGGGTGGGACAGGGGTGACTCTAGAATGTTTGTACGATATGGGTATCAAACGAAAAGTGTTACTGAGCATTTTAAGAGGGAGTGGACATTAGGTCTATAGGTGGACGCCTTTTCGAGATATCGCCATTAGGGTGGGCCAGGGGTGACTCTAGAATGTTTGTACGATATGGGTATCAAACGAAAGGTGTTACTGAGCATTTTAAAAGGGAGTGGACATTAGGTCTATAGGTGGACGCCTTTTCGAGATATCGCCATTAGGGTGGGCCAGGGTGACTCTAGAATGTGTTTGTACGATATGGGTATCAAACGAAAGGTGTTACTGGGCATTTTAAGAGGGAGTGGACACTAGGTCTATAGGTGGACGCCTTTTCGAGATATCGCCATTAGGGTGGGCCAGGGGTGACTCTAGAATGTTTGTACGATATGGATATCAAACGAAAGCTGTTACTGAGCATTTTAAGAGGGAGTGGGCATTAGGTCTATAGGTGGACGCCTTTTCGAGATATCGCCATTAGGGTGGGCCAGGGGTGACTCTAGAATGTTTGTACGATATGGGTATCAAACGAAAGGTGTTACTGAGCATTTTAAGAGGGAGTGGACACTAGGTCTATAGGTGGACGCCTTTTCGAGATATCGCCATTAGGGTGGGACAGGGGTGACTCTGGTATGTTTTTGTACGATATGGATATCAAATCAAAGGTATTAATGAGGGTTTTAAAAGCGAGTGGCCCTTAGATGTATATGTGAAGGCGTTCTCGCGATATCGACCAAAATGTGGACCAGGTGATCCAGAAAATCATCTGTCGGGTACTGCTAATTTATTTATACATGCAATACCACTAACAGTATTCCTGCCAAGATTCCAAGGGCTGTTGATTTCGCCGTGTAGAACTTTTTCATTTTCTTCTACTTAATATGGTAGGTGTCACACCCATTTTACAAAGTTTTTTCCAAAGTTATATTTTGCGTCAATAAACCAATCCAGTTACCATGTTTCATCACTTTTTTCGTATTTGGTATAGAATTATGGCATTTTTTTCATTTTTCGTAATTTTCGATATCGATAAAGTGGGCGTGGTTATGGTCAGATTTCGCCCATTTTTTATACCAAGAAAAAGTGAGCTCAGGTAAGTACGTGGGCTAAGTTTAGTGAAGATATATCGGATTTTGCTCAAGTTATTGTGTTAATGGCCGAGCGGAAGGACAGACGGTGGACTGTGTATAAAAACTGGGCGTGGCTTCCACCGATTTCGCCCATTTTCACAGATAACAGTTACCGTCATAGAATCTATGCTCCTACCAAATTTGAGAAGGATTGGTAAATTTTTGTTCGACTTATGGCAATAAAAGTATTCTAGACAAACTAAATGAAAATGGGCGGAGCCACGCCCATTTTGAAATTTTCTTTTATTTTTGTATTTTGTTGCATCATATCATTACTGGAGTTGAATTTTGACTTAATTTACTTATATACAGTAAAGATATTAAATTTTTTGTTAAAATTTGAATTTATAAAATTTTTTTTTTAAAAAGTGGGCGTGTTCTTCATCCAATTTTGCTAATTTTTATTATATTATATAGTAGTAAAAGTAACGTTCCTGCCAAATTTCATCATGATATCTTCAACGACTGCCAAATTACAGCTTGCAAAACTTTTAAATTACCTTCTTGTAAAAGTGGGCGGTGCCACGCCCGTTGTCCAAAATCTTACTAATTTTCTATTCTGCGTCATAACGTCAACCCACCTACCAAGTTTCGTCGCTTTATCTGTCTTTTGTAATGAGTTTTCGCACTTTTTCGGTTTTTCGAAATTTTCGATATCGAAAAAGTGGGCGTGGTTATAGTCCGATATCGTTCATTTTAAATAGCGATCTGAGATGAGTGCTCAGGAACCTACATACCAAATTTCATCAAGATACCTCAAAATTTACTCAAGTTATCGTGTTAACGGACGGACGGACGGACATGGCTCAATCAAATTTTTTTTCGATCCTGATTATTTTGATATATGGAAGTCTATATCTATCTCGATTCCTTTATATATGTACAACCAACCGTTATCCAATCAAACTTAATATACTCTGTGAGCTCTGCTCAACTGAGTATAACAAATTAAAAAAAAAAGATCCCAAACGGTCAATTTTTGAAAAAGTTATAGCATTTTGAAAACAAAAACGGTGTTTTTTTTTAAAATTCATAACTTTTTTTGAGTTGGATGAAAAAATTTGAAAAACTTCTTTCGTAAGCTAGAAAAAGAAGAAAAACTTTCAACCAATTTTAAAGGGGCCGGGTTCAAAATTGGTCGAAATGGGATGGAATACCCCATATACATATTGTTCTATTCTGAACTAATTTTTCTTCGAGTTATGGCTCCAAAAAACATAGAAAATTGCTTAATCATAAAAAGGGCGGGCCATGTAAATTTTTTTAAATTTGAAGTTTTTCCTATTTATTGTTATAAATCCACTTGGGAAATGAAATACCATTGATATAAAGCTCTTTTTTGCAAAGATATAGCTTACTTTATTCGTCCACTACCCTTTTAAAAATATTTTATATAAAAGTGGGCGTGGTCCTCAACCGATTTCGATAATTTTTCTTCAAAGCATTCCTTATAGTAAAGGCAACCTCTCTGCCGAATTTTTTTACGATAGGTTTAACAATTTTTGATTTATGATTAATAATATTTGTAAAATTGATTTTATCACAAGTTGGCGGTGCCACGCCCATTTTAAAAATGGTTTTAAAATTTTTACCAAGAGTATCATTATCAATCCACACGTCAAATTTCAACATTCTAGGTGTATTATTTACTAAATAATCAGGTTTTTGTGTTTTCGAAAATGTTATATATATAAAAAGTATGCGCGGTTATCATCCGATTTCCCTCATTTTCAATACCAATCTATTCTGGGTGCAGATAAGCTCGTGTACTAAATTTGGTGAAGATATATCAATATTTACTAAAGTTATCATGTTAACGGGCAGACGGACAGACGGACATGGCTCAATCCAATTTTTTTTCGATACTGATGATTGTGATATATGGAAGTCTATATCTATCTCGATTCTTTACACCGGTACAACCAACCGTTTTCCAATCGTGTACAAGTACAGCTGGGTATAATAAAATAGAAATTAAATGAATTAGAGCTTACGGTTTATTCTCGTAAAGCAGCGAGATTTTCGAGATCCGAGAAATCGAGAACTCGACTCCCCGCGAGATTCTCGTGTACTCCTGTACTTGTAAATCTCACGAGCTTCTCGACATTCTTACTTAATCGCTGTGTGGACAGTATTAATACACTTGTTTTTTTTTACTTGCGACTTTTTGTTGATTATATTGCTTCAATGACATTTAACTCAAAACATATTTATTATACATATAATTTTGTTCGCAACATTTTATTTTTCAACGAGACATCACGAAAACGGCTTCTCGCGAGACTCTCGAACATCGAATTACTCGTAAGGCTCGCGAGATTCTCAAATCTCGAATTACTCGTAAGGCTCGCAAGATTCTCGAATCTCGAATTACTCGTAACACTCACGATATTCTCGACTTTCAATTCACTCGCTGCATTGGCAATATTCCATACATTTCGAGGTTTCTTACTTGTGGTTTTGCGGACATTTTGGCTTATGCTACAGAAGAAATCGTAAGCTATATATAAAACAGCCAATTAATCGACTAAGTTGAATGTCGAGAAGCTCGCGAGCCTTACGAGTAATTCGAGATTCGAGAATCTCGCGAGCCTTACGAGTAATTCAAGTTTCGAGAATTTCGCGAGCCTTACGAATAATTCGAGATTCGAGGATCTCGCTAGAGGGCGCGACTCGCAAGAAATATCTTCTCGAACATGCTCGAGATATCGAAAGCTCTAAATGAATCATTTAAGAAAAATACAGAGCCCCACCGAGCCCATAAAACTATGTAAAAAGAGAGCTTGTCCGGCAATACCCGTATGGGTGCGAAGAGGATTTGTACGTCAGTATTACAGTAGTAGGGAAAAAAAGAGGACATATCGAACAGCACTCTCAGGGGTATAAAGAATAGTAGACAATGGATATGTGCGACAGTACCCATAAGGCTATAAAGAGGACCAGGCCGACGCTACATGTTCAGGCATAAGCAGATACAATTGGTCACTCCATAGGAGATCAAAGCTCCAAAGAGATAACAATTGACTAAACTTATATCCCGAAATCTTCCCAAAATAATAGCAGTTTTTGCAGCAAATTTCGTACTGCTAGTGACGGCAAAACGCTTGCAATCGGGTCGAAATTTCTCAAGTGGGCCACTTTAAAATCGATTGTCTCAGTTTCCATTGTTTAGTACGGGTTTTTAATCAGTTTGGTGGTAAAGAAGATCTCCCCAGAATATGTTTGCAAAAATTTTTTATATTGGTTATTAACAGTTACAGTTATTGATCATTTTATTATCATGTTATTTTAAAAAATTAATAACTCGTGAAGGGTTTATCGAAACTTAACGTTTTCTACATCAACATGTTCGTCAATTAATATACTTTGCCATAAAAATATTGATTTTTATAACAAATTATAATTTTGCTAAAAAAATCCTGTTTGTCTTAAATAATTAAAAAATAATAAAACCTCTCCGCCTGCGAGAAAATTTGAACATATATCATTCAATTCTACAATCCCTTAAAAAAATGTTGGTGAAAAAAAGTTATTATTTTTCATTAGGTCAAAAGTTATACTTGTTTTTGTGAACACGCTCCTACCTCCAGCCCTGGACGAGCACGTTTTGAGGCTCGCGGGCTGTCATCGTGTGACTGACATTTTTTGGTTGACTTATACTGATGAAAAAATTTTGATGTAGAAAACGTTGAGTTTCGATAAACCGTTCACGAGTTATTAATTTTTCAAAATAACATGATAACAACATGATCAATAACTGTAACTGTTAATTACTAATGTAAAAAAATGTGTTTGCAAAAATATTTTGGGAAGATGGTCTTTATTTATTTTTATTTATTTTTTATTTATTTATTAAACATTTTCTTAATGCATATTTTAAATAAATTACAATATTGAAAGAGCACATTCTATTACTAATAGCATAAGAAAAGTACATGGCATTTTTATACTCAGTTGAGCAGAGCTCACAGAGTATATTAAGTTTGATTGGATAACGGTTGGTTGTACAGGTATAAAGGAAGCGAGATAGATATAGACTTCAAAATAATCAGGATCGAAAAAAAATTTGATTGAGCCATGTCCGTCCGTCCGTTAACACGATAACTTGAGTAAATTTTGAGGTAAATTGATGAAATTTGGTATGAAGGTTCCTGAGCACTCATCTCAGATTGCTAATTAAAATGAACGAAATTGGACTATAACCACGCCCATTTTTTCGATATCGAAAATTTCGAAAAACCGAAAAGTTGCGACAATTCATTACCAAAGAAAGCTAAAACGATGAAACTTGGTAGGTAAGTTGAACTTAGGACGTAGAATAGAAAACTAGTAAAATTCTGGACAATGGGCGTGGCACCGCCCACTTTTAAAAGAAGGTAATTTAAAATTTTTGCAAGCTGTAATTTGGCAGTCGTTGAAGATATCATGATGAAATTTGGCAGGAACGTTACTTTTACTACTATATAATATAATAAAAATTAGCAAAATCGGAGAACGACCACGCCCACTTTTTAAAAAAAATTTTTTTTTAATTAAAATTTTAAAAGAAAAGTTAATATCTTTACAGTATATAAGTAAATTATGTCAACATTCAACTCCAGTAATGATATGGCGCAACAAAATACAAAAATAAGAGAAAATTTCAAAATGGGCATGGCTCCGCCCTTTTTCATTTAATTTGTCTAGGATACTTTTAACGCCATAAGTCGAACAAAAATTAACCAATCCTTTTGAAATTTGGTAGGGGCATAGATTTTATGACGCTAACTCTTTTCTGTGAAAATGGGCGAAATCGGTTGAAGCCACGCCCAATTTTTATACACAGTCGTCCGTCTGTCCTTCCGCATGGCCGTTAACACGATAACTTGAGCAAAAATCGATATATCTTTATTGAACTTAGTTCACGTACTTATCTGAACTCACTTTATCTTGCTATAAAAAATGAACGAAACCCGACTATGACCACGGCCACTTTTTCGATATCGAAAATTACGAAAAATGATAAAAATGCCATAATTCTATACCAAATACGAAAAGAGGGATGAAACATGGTAATTGGATTGTTTTATTGACGCGAAATATAACTTTAGAAAAAACTTTATAAAATGGTTGTGAAACCTACCATATTAAGTAGAAGAAAATGAAAAAGTTCTCCAGGGCGAAATAAAAACCCTTAAAATCTTGGCAGGTATTACATATATAAATAAATTAGCGGTAATAAACAGATGATGTTCTGGGTCACCCTGGTCCACATTTTGGGCGATATCTGGAAAACGCCTTCACATATACAACTACCACCACTCACTTTTAAACCCCTCATTAATACCTTAAATTTGATACCAATATCGTACAAACACATTCTAGAGTCACCGCTGGTCCACCTTTATGGCGATATTTCGAGACGGCGTCCACCTATAGAACTAAGGCCCACTCCCTTTTAAAATACTCATTAACACCTTTCATTTGATACCCATATCGTACAAACAAATTCTAGAGTCAATCCTGATCCACCTTTATGGCGATATCACTTTATGGCGTCCACCTATAGAACTATGGCCCACACCCTCATAAAATACTCTTTAATGCCTTTCATTTGATACCCATGCCATACAAACACATTCCAGGGTTTCCCTCGGTTCATTTTCCTACATGGTTATTTTCCCTTATGTTGTCACCATAGCTCTCAACTGAGTATGTAATGTTCGGGTACACCCGAACTTAACCTTCCTTACTTGTTTATATTAAATTTTAAAATAGTATTAAATGCCAGTTCACAAAGTAAAATTCTTTTTCAGTGTGGGGTGTATAGTTTTTAATTATATTATAAAATAAGTTCATAATAATTCAGATAATTAGTTAGTATTACGATAGGGAAACAATTGATAATTCGTTAATTAGTTAAGGTTCCGATAGAGAAACAGCTGATATAGATACAAAAATTAGATATGGTTTACAACAACGTCCTCAGCAAGGCTTCTAGATCGTAGTGGCTAAAACTAATCAGATACATTTTTATTTTGCTTTGAAATAGGTTAAGATTTCTTATAACCTGTACAGAAGCAGGGAGAGAGTTGAACATTTTGCACGACGTGTATGTATAAAAGCTTCTGAAGTGAGATGTCCTAGCATGCGGGATTTGTACCGATGGAAGCAGATTGCTCCTAATGTTGTACACTTCAGAAGGATAACTTTCTAAGTACCCCGATCTAATAAAGTTTTTAGGACTTTAAATAAATATAGATGACGACATGGTAGTATATCTAGTCTCCTAAAAGATATCATAGCGTGAGACCTGTAGTTTGCGCCACATATGCATCTTATAATTCCCTTTTGGAGTGTTACAATGGGTGACAACTTACTAGCCGAGGCGCCACCCCAGCGGGTAATCCCATATTGAAGTTTCGATTGGACTAGACTATAGTAAACAGCTTTTAGAGTGGAAATAGTTCAACACTTTTTGAGACGATAGAAATGACGGGTAGTGTACAGAAAGTAATGTTTTATTTTCTGAATGTGTGCAGACCAATTTAAATGATTATCGATTATAATACCTAGGTATTTGATATTTTCAACAAAATCAATCTTGAAGCAGTTATCACTGCATATAACATTGGTTGCGAATGAAGTTTTCGTGGCATTCAAAGTGCACGCCATATGATGCATGTTAAAACGTGCGCATTCTGTTGAATGAAAAAAAGAGCACAAGCCTCAAATTCTTTGGGGGCATGGCTAAAATACATCAACTTCGTTTTATTACTAACAAGTAGCTTGTGTAAAGCAAACCAAGCCCTCAGCATATGTACATATTAATTCCAAGTAGCTCGTTGTACTATACGCAATGGCAAGATCATCTACAAAGGCAGTTGTTTTGCCCTTCAATGGAATTGAAAAAATTGAATTAATATAAATCAGGAACAGTATCGGGCCAAGGACAGAGCCTTGGGGTACGTACAGGCTACTGTAGTAACTACCCACTTTAACTTTTTGATAAGATGTAAACCATTTGTACATAAAGCCACGAAAACCTGCACGATGTATTTTGTCCAGAAGTATATTCTTGTCTACCATATCAAAAGCTTTTGTTATGTCGACAAATAAACCAGCTCAGTTACTTTTACTATCTAGAGCTTTGTACACCTTTGAGCAGAAATCTAACAGAGCGTACTCTGTTGAGAGTCTGGATCGAAATCCGAACTGCATGGGGCTGGAAAAATTTGATTTATCTAGAAAGTTCACAACTCTATTTTTAACCGCCTTTTCAAATACTTAGGAAATCGATGGGAGTAGAGATATGGGTCTGTAGTTACGTGCGTCCCTCTTATCCCCTTTTTTGAAGATCGGGATTACAATGCACATTAGAGATCATCAGGAAAAGCACCCTGAGTTATACTTTTATTGAATAAATGTTTCAGTATGTCTACTAAATTGAGCGATATTTTTTTAATAAACTATTTGAAATACCGTCATCGCCGGAGTTGGTCAATGTTTTTATAATTATAGCGATTTCGGAGCTGGATATGGGGTTAAAAAAGGAACTATTGATTGCAAATTGGCATAAGGGCAGATTGGCTGCAAGCTGACAATCACAAAGGGTTGAACTTGAATTACCATTCGAGGTAAAGTATGTATTAAATTTGTTAGCAACTTTTTCTGGGTCTGTAGTCAGGTGACTCTCAGCACGTAGGGTAACTGACTCGTGGCTCCCTACACTGTCGCGGTTTAGGAAAGAGTGGATGATGCCCCATTCTTTTCTGGTATTGCCCAAAGCTGAGTTAAACTTGTTTTTAAATAAAATAATTTAAAAAAAATTTTAAGTTAAACGGTTTTATTGAAAACAATACATACATGAAGTAATAATAATACGAAAAGCTAGAAAATAATTAGGTAGGTCCTAGGTACTAGTCATCACACTACTTATCAATCTAGGGCGTTGATCAGACAATTAAATAAAAGCGGTGGGCGCGTGAAATTTCTAAAAATGTGACTGATTAAGGTTCAGTTAGTTTTACTTATGACTATCAGTAGAAATATGACACGTCCAACGCTTTTATTTAATTGTCTGATCAACGCCATAGATTGATAAGTAGTGTGATGACTAGTACCTAGGACCTACCTAATTATTTTCTAGCTTTTCGTATTATTATTACTTCATGTAAGTATTGCTTTCAATAAAACCGTTTAACTTAAAAAAATTTTTTTAATTATTTTATTTTCAAGTTTTTAGTCTTTATTTAATTGCCTATTATTTCTCATTCTATTTAGTTCATTTAGTGACTCGTTATTACAAGGACTCTTTTCTAACAATTTGTTACAACCTAAGTCCTCAATACATAATCCTTCCAAAGAATTTACTCGACTCTGCGCGACGTATGCTTGTCCCTACTCCAACTCCAAAATATTTTGATGTCACTTCTACCGGACTGTATGCAATATTTGTTCCAAATATGAGCTAAATCGGGCATCATAGGTCGCTTTCTAATCATGTATCTATGTATTATGTGTTCCAAATATGGGCAAAATCGGACCACAAATATGGTTTTTGTGAATATCTCGATCCTTCCGCCACCTAGCGGCGATTTTTTTTTGATAGGTCGCTTTCAATTCTTGTATGTATTAAGTGTTCCAAATATGAGCCAAATCGGGCCACAAATACGATTTTTGCGAATATCTGGATCCATGCGCCACCTAGCGGCGATTTTTCTCATAGGTCGCTTTCTATTCTTGTATGTATTATGTGTTCCAAATCGGGCCATAAATACGATTTTTGTGAATATCTCGATCCATGCGCCACCTAGCGGCAATTTTTTTCACAGGTCGATTTCTATTCTTGTGTGTATTATGTGTTCCAAATATGAGCCAAATCGGTCCACAAATGCGATTTTTGCGAATATCTCAATCCATGCGCCACCTAGCGGCGATTTTTTTCTTATTATTGCATTGTCATCGGGTTATGAACTATATTCCAAGTTTCATGCTTGTAGCTTATCGGGAAGTTACTTAAATTTGAATTACAAGATTCGTTCACAACGGTCGTGCAGCCGTGCATGCGGCCTGCCTGTGAACTCAAGCTAAATAAAACCGTTATTAGACTGATTGCTAATTTTATTGTAGCGAATGCGAAGCTTCCTACAATTGGGATGCTTAGCACATTTTTTGCCTAACTTATTTTTAAACTTTATTTTCCTTAATAGATCTCGGGTAATCCAAGGTTTAAGTCGCAGAACTAGTTTACACTAACTCACGTGAAGTTATTGACATGCACTTTAAATATACCATAAGCTGCCGATACGTTACTTTCCGCGTACATGTCTGACCAATTTTCGAGAAGAAGCTTGTTATTCAGCATCGTAAAGTTTGCCTTAGAAATCGATTTATGACGCGGCTGATACTTGGTTTTGCCTGACGTAATACCAGTTAGCTGTATACCAGTCATCGAGCGATCGGTTACTTGCAAGTCCATATTAAGAATTGTACAATTAAAGTGGCCCACTTGAGAAATTTCGACCCAATGGTAAATGCTAATTGGGATGTTTCATTATTATTCCATATATTGCATCGAATGTGCAATGTGTGTGTATTCTGTATACATGTCCGTACATCCCTACAAAGTTTAAAAGCGCGAGAATGTCGTGGAAGTAATTTATAAACGAATGCAAAGGAATATAAAGGCAAAGAAAACTGAAATTGGGGAATATTTATGCGTGTATGTAGAGAATATTTTAAAAGTGGCGGCAAATTGCTGCAGCAAAGGGATGAACTGTCGCATGCAAAAACAAAGAAAGAAGACCGGTGATGCAATATTTATTTAGTTATGCATAAAAACGAGTGACAAAGTATTTAGAGCAAAAAATGTAAACAAAAGAGATTTAAATAACTGTAGTATATATGTATGCGGTATTCCATCCCATTTCGACCAATTTTGAACCCGACCCCTTAAGAATTGGCTGAAAGTTTTTCTTCTTTTTCTAGCTTACGAAAGACGTTTTTCAGATTTTTTTTCAAATTTATTCATCCAACTCAAAAAAAGTTATGAATTTTAAAAGAGCACCGTTTTTGTTTTCAAAATGCTATAACTTTGACAAAAATTGACCGTTTGGGATCTTTTTTTTTTTTTAATTTGTTTTTAAATGTACTTTTCGGAAAAAATACGAAAAAATTTTTAAAGTTTTTTGTTGTAAGTTTTCAGTTTTTCGAGATTTTTCGAATTTCGCCATTTTTTTTTTCTCATAAAAAACTTCAATCAATTCTGCAATCATTTCCACTAATCCCGGAGTGGGCCGATTATTTAAAAATACTTAAAAAATTTTTTTGTATTTTGTTTTTAAAGTACATTTAAAAACAAATAAAAAAAAAAGATCCCAAACGGTTAATTTTTGTCAAAGTTATAGCATTTTGAAAACAAAAACGGTGCTCTTTTAAAATTCATACCTTTTTTGAGTTGGATGAAAAAATTCTGAAAAACGTCTTTCGTAAGCTAGAAAAAGAAGAAAAACTTTCAGCCAATTCAAAATTGGTCGAAATGGGATGGAATACCCCGTATATAAAACATCTATTAAATACGTTTTTTATCAAATAACTACACTAAGGATAGTTTGAACTAGACTTTCGCACTTAGTTCCAAATCGGTATGTGGCTCTGACCAAAAAAAAAAAAAAAATGTGCTAAATAATTCTGTTATCATCCTTTGGCTAAAAAGTTTGGAGCAGCATTTCTGTTTGTACTGCGAGCATCGGACGCATAGTCTGTTAAACTTCTGAAACAGTTGCTGATTGGGATCCGAGCTCGGATCGATACCAGAAACAAATCAGCAAACTTTTATTCAGTTCCATAATGAAAGCTGTGATCAGTTAGCGCCACAGTAAGAGACTATTTCGTCGTTTCGCTCATATTCCAGCGGAACACTGGAGTCGGAGTTGATTCAACTTTGCTTCACAGAAGAGGCTGGCTTCTCAATGTTTAGTGTTTTTTTCCTTAACAATAAAACCATTGCCGCACTATCTCTGTCACAATTTTGCTTTTCATCTTGCTAGTTACATGCCTCATCCAGCCTTTAGTACTCCAATGGCTTTTCTGTATTAGCGAGGCTTCTATCTCCTCATACCGGTTACGGCAATGAGGGTAATATTTGTCCTGAAAGCGATGTGTCTCCACATGGCACCAATCATCTTTTAAATTTTAATGTGGAACTTACGTCTCTAACAGCAACATATCTTTGGTTCAACCATATTAAAATTACCCTATTAACTTCCGTTAGAGGATTTAGATGACAATAGGTGAGTGGTCGCACCCATTGAATGGGGCGAAGCGCATGTTAGAAAACCAAAGCAGGGTTGCCTGCAACACAGTTCCCCTCAGTGACATACCACAGACCTGTGTTCACCATCCATCCACTCTCCAATTCTCTTGGGTTGTCCACTGCTTTTGAAAGCATCACAGTTCATAATGCCAATATACTGAGTTTGGGCTATGTTTCCCTCCTTGATTCGTAGTATTCTCCATCCAATCGCTGATGCCCGGCTTCTCTTTCTGTACATGTAAGATGTCGTGTCGAAAGCTATTGTCTGCCATGGCTTATAACCCTATACTTTCTGTCTCCATTTTTTTAATATATTTTTAAATATTATATCTTGGACGTACCACCTCCTGCCCGACAAGGCTAGATGAGCGGTTTAGTATTCAAAATGGAGAAAAGGCCCATAGTACAAAGAAACGCCTCTAATTTAAGCATCAGTGTTCTTATTTTGTTGTAGATGTTGTTTGGATTCAATAAGTAGGTCTCGCCAACTTTTAGAAATTTATACAAAGTCCGACAAATTTGCATATTCTGTTGAGCAAAGTAGTGTATATTGTCCTCATACCGGTAGTTTCTAATGGAGTTAACTAATCGAGGTAAATATAGACTTCCATATATAAAAATTATCAGGATGAAAAGGAGCTTCATTCTTTCATGTCCGGCAGCCTGGGGACATGAGATTGCTTAGTGGAATTTGTTTAATAGGTTCCTTGGCATTCATCTCTCTTCGCTATATAAATCGAGTGAATTCGAGCTTTTCATATAAAAAATTAAGGTACAAAAACCAAAATGGACGAAATCGGTTCAGTGCAAAGAGTTTTAA
This sequence comes from Eurosta solidaginis, assembly GCF_040869045.1. Classification (NCBI taxonomy): domain Eukaryota; kingdom Metazoa; phylum Arthropoda; class Insecta; order Diptera; family Tephritidae; genus Eurosta; species Eurosta solidaginis. Next base: position 220,050,177 of record NC_090323.1, on the reverse strand, counting down.
AGGCGTATTAAAAGAATAAATAAACGTAAGGTGCAGTGGCTTCCGAAGAGGTTTTAGCCCGAGCTTCTCTTCCAATTTGTGTCGTGCTTTCAATTCAATTTCAATTTTTCCTACAAATGGCCGGGACGGGACCCGACTCCAAACGGTATCTGCAAGGCAATGAGTTTTTAGTAATAGGCATTTTATGGCAAAATTATACTAGAAGAGCTTGCTTTGAAAATATGGATGTTGCTTTGCCCGGGGTGTTCTTCGGTGTGGTAGGCGGAGCACGCTACAACCACACCACGGCGAATTAGGCTAATATAAAAGGAAATACCTTTACGAAAAACATCTTTATATCAATGCTGTTTTACTTCTTAACCCTCAACTACAATCGCTATATTTACTTATGTAACTACATTCGTGGGGTAATTTTCTACCCCAATATATTTTTTATTATATTTTTCAAGACATCGAATTAAAAAAAAAAAGGTTAAGTATAAAATAAAACAACGGATACCTCTTATTAAAAACACATTTCTTTTTATTTAAATATGTTGCAATAAAAACAAAAAATTGCGTATCTTCATACACCTTCAAAAATTTACTAATATAATTCATTACTTTTGTCAAAAACAAAAAAAAAAAAACTTTTCAAAAGTGATTCTAATAACTATTTGCTGGTAATTCGTATTAAAGAAATATGAATTAAAATAACAGTAAAACAAAAAATATTTTTCAAATTACATAGAAATTCTGACATGGGGTCTTTTCGCATATTCAGTCTTCAGTGAAATCTTACAAATACTACATAAAAAAGGAACTGATTTCTATTGCTATTTTTGGAGCTTTTCGGCCGGTTGATTTAAACAAAACAGGGATTTATTAGATCCTACGCGTTTAAACGCTTATTCGCGTCTTCATCAGGGAATTTATTTCTAAGAAAACAATAAATTACAACCAATATTAATTGACATGAGACATGTAACACTTACGACAATTAACATTTAAAATTCAAATAAAAATATTTTTTATCACAACATATAAGTATGTACATAGCAAACATAAATACGTAGATACATTTTCAAACATTGAGCACCTTGCACGTCCTCTACCTTCAACATCAAGCATTGTATGTTATCGAAGCAGAATACGCGCAGTTTATGTTATCGACGTCCTCTTTAAAGTTGATAGCTTTGTGTATTTGTTGTTGTATTCGCAGGCCTTCTAAAGTCATCCTTCTCCTCGTTTTATTTTCCACATCTAATACTTTAGTATTGTCAAAGTCTGCTGTATGTTTGTTTTCTGTTAAGTGCTGCGCGAGAGCCGTCGAGCTTTTGTTCTTCTTCGCATCATGTTTACTTACTTACTTACTTACTTAATTGGCGCTTAACCGTCTAAACGGTTATGGCCGTCCAACAAGGCGCGCCAGTCGCTCCTTCGCTCCGCCAACGGGCGCCAATTGGTCACACCAAGGGAGTTTAAATCGTTTTCCACCTGGTCCTTCCAACGGAGTGGGGGCCGCCCTCTACCTCTGCTTCCATAGGCGGGTTCCGATAGAAACACTTTCTTGGCCGGAGCATCATCTTTCATTCGCATAACATGGCCTAGCCAGCGCAGCCGCTGCGTTTTAATTCGCTGGACTATGTTGATGTCTGCGTATAGCTCGTACAGCTCATCATTAAATCTTCTTCGGTACTCGCCATCGCCAACGCGTAGAGGTCCATAAATCTTTCGAAGAACTTTTCTCTCGAACACTCCCAAAGCCGCTTCATCTGCTGTTGTCATGGTCCATGCTTCTGCCCCATATAGCAGGACGGGTACGATAAGTGACTTGTAGAGTATGATTTTCGTTCGCCGAGAGAGGACTTTACTTTTCAATTGCCTACCTAGTCCAAAGTAGCATTTATTGGCAAGATTGATTCTTCGCTGGATTTCAGTGCTGATGTTGTTGCTAGCACCTTTCGAAATGGATCTATCCGCGCAGTTATGACAGGTTGTCTGAAAATTTTTCTACTTACTATTCCAAAAACAAAATAAAATTTTTCAATTATAGGAAAATTAAAAAAACAATAATCATTACAAAAAATTATTGTTCTGTCCTTGAGCTCGTTTCGAACCATGAATACTTTATCAACAGGCCGATAAAACAAAAACAATTTTTTTTTTTTACTTCAGCTATGCGATCCACACACGCCGTTGACATTTCCTTACAAAAACAATCCCGCAGAAGTTTATAATAGTTTTTTTTAAAAGCAAATGATAGTTCTGCGGGAAACGGTTTTGTATTTTTTAGTTCTTTAGTCAATTATGCTATAAGTTTATTTGTGATGAATTGGTGCCCCCGCAGCCGACCGACTCATTTAAACATACGCCTTTGAAACCAGTGTAAATGTGTTGTCATACAAATAAAAAATAAAAATTTTTATTTCACATGTGTAAACGGCCCTTGGCAAATTAGCGATATTGAGAATAAACTTTTTAAACAAAAAATTCTCACGACGAAACTGAAATCGTGCTTGAACAAAAAAAAAAAAAACAAAAAACACAAGTAAGGAAGGCTAAGTTCGGGTTTAACCAAACATTACATACTCAGCTGAGAGCTTTGTAGACAAAATAAGGGAAAATTATATATAAATGAACATAGTGTAACCCTGGAACGTGTTTGTATGACACGGGTATTAAGGAGTCGGCCTTAGTTCTATAGGTGGATGCCTTTTCGAGATATCGCAATAAATGTGGACCATGGGTGACTCTAGAATGTGTTTGTACGATATGGGAATCAAATGAAAGGTGTTAATGAGTATTTTAAAATTGAGTGGGCTTTAGTTCTATAGGTGGTCGCCTTTTCGAGATATCGACATAAAAGTAGACCAGGGGTGACACTATAACGTTTTGTACGATATGGGTATCAAATTAAAGGTACCAATGAGGGTTTTAAAAGGGAGTAGCCCTTAGTTATATATGTGAAGGCGTTTTCGAGATATCGACCAAAATGTCAAAATGTGGACCAGGGTGACCCAGAACATCATCTGTCGGGTACCACTAATTTATTTATATATGTAATACCACGATACTGTTCCTGCCAAGATTACAAGGGCTTTTGATTTCGCCCTGCAAAACTTTTTCAATTTCTTCTACTTAATATGGTAGGCGTGACACCCATTTTTGCCAAAGTTATGTTTTGCGTCAATAAACCAATGCAAATACCATGTTTCATCCTTTTTTTCATATTTGATATAGAATTATGTCATTTTTTTAATTTTTCGTAATTTTCGATATCGAAAAAGTGGGCGTGGGCATAGTCGGATTTTAGCCATTTTTTACACCAAGATAATGTGAGTTCAGATAAGTATGTGAACTAAGGTTGGTAAAGATATATCGATTTTTGCTCAAGTTATCGTGTTAACGGCCCAGCGAAAGGACTGTGTATAAAAACTGGGCGTGGTTTCAACCGATTTTGCCCATTTTCACAGAAAACAGTTATCGTCATAGAATATATGCCCCTACCAAATTTCGCAAGGATTGGTAAATTTTTTTTCGACTTATGGCCTTAAAAGTTTTCTAGACGAATTAAATAAAAAAGAGCGGCGCCACGCCCATTTTGAAATTTTCATTTATTTTTGTAGTTTGTTGCACCATATCATTACTGGAGTTGTATGTTGATATAATTTACTAATGTACTGTAAAGATATTACATTTTTTGTTAAAATTTGAATTGAAAAACATTTTTTTTTTAAAAAGTGGGCGTGCTTGTAATCCGATCTTGCTAATTTTTATTTAGCATACATATAGTAATAGGCGTAACGTTTCTGCCAAATTTCATCATGATATCTTTAACGACTGCCAAATTACAGCTTGCAAAACTTTGAAATTACCTTCTTTTGAAAGTGGGCGATGCCACGCCCGTTGTCATAAAATTTACTAATTTTCTGTTCTGTGTCATAAGATCAACCCACCTACCAAGCTTCATCGCTTTAGCCGTCTTTGGTAATGAGTTATCGCACTTTTTCGGTTTTTCGAAATTTTCGATATCGAAAAAGTGGGCGTGGTTTTAGTCCGATTTCGTTCTTTTTAAATCGCGATCTGAGATGAGCGCCCAGGAACCTACATACCAAATTTCATCAAGATACCTCGAAATTTACTCAAGTTATCGTGTTTACGGACGGAGATGGCTAAATGAATTTCTTTTTTCACCCAGATCATTTGGATATATAGAAGTCTATATATATCTCGATTAGTTTATGCCGTTACGGATTACCGTTATACGCACAAAGTTAATATACTCTCTGAGCTCTGCTCAGCAGAGTATAAAAACATACCTATGGGACATCATAATAGCATCGATTTGGCACTACCTCCCGCAGGTTATCGCTCGCGCTTAAGGCAATGCGAAACCGATGTGATTTTTGAGATTTATTTAAAGGAAAAATACATGATTTATTGAAGCCGCAAAATGCTCGTATGCAAGTTTCATGACCTTTTGACATTGTTTGTTTGTTTCCCGTTTAACATTTTGCAAATATCTGATGCTTTATGTGGCACTCGGATGTTTACTTCTACTCCTACGGTTTACTCTTGCACGTGTACATGCAAACGTTGCAGATAAGTGTGCTGACTCAGTATGTTGCACTTGAGCACGGGAGCTGCGGCGCACAGCTTGCGGCATGCAACAAGGAAGGACAATGAAGTGTAAAACAATACATATATGCAAATTTACGTACATACATATTTATAATTGCAAACAAGACTTTTAGAGTTAATGACAATGCAAATATGTATGAATGATTGTGTGACTCTATTGATATTTTCTAATCAAGTCAGAGTGAAAAAGGTGATGATATTGATGAAATTGGATGTATGTATGTTATTGAAGAGAATGTGTTATCATTGTGCGGATTGAATTTGATTTCTTTATTTCAGAAACTTATCGAAATTGCGAACTTACAAAAATAGTTTTAATAGAAGACAAGACGAATCTCGAATTCTTTCGGTTATGATTGTGGCATCGTAGGCCAAAGGATGTCATGCGGCGCGGAACTATTTTTCATCTCCTTTCATTTCATTTCAATGTTTCACATTTGCCAAGGTAATCCTCATCTCTGGTTAAATATAAGAGACTCTAATTAGCTCAAATGCGGCGACATCAAAACTTACATTTTTACATACCGTACACCTAAATCAATAAGAACCTACCTTGAAAATCGGAAATTTCGAAGTTTTGATTCTTCCGACCTTACCAGTTTAATACCCACCGAACTGTACACTTGGTTTCCTCATTACTTACTTGATTTGTTACCGGGGCGACGAATGATGCACTCAGAGCTGTCACGGGATGTCTTCTTATAGAGCTGAACAGACAGTTTTTGCTAAACTGTCGCAAACTGGGATACCATAGCAAACAACTGCATGATCTATCCCCAACTCCAAGAGTAATAAGCAAACATCTCCGTCAGCACTATGATATGATTCGGCATCTGCCTACGCAGCTGTTTTATCCAGGCACATCATAAGGAGGACCTAAGCCTAATCAAGACATAATTGATGAACATCTTTGTTAGGTCCCGTCATCAATATACACTTTCCAACCCTTGCAGAGGAAGAAACCAAGAGAAACACGAGCCATTCTGGCCAAACTTCACTCTGGATACTGTAAAAGTTTTAAGTTTTACTTGTCCAGAATCAACACCCACACACCCAAAATGTGTCCTTCATGCGATGTGACTGCACATGGTACCAACCATCTTTTCAATTGTAATATGAAACCTAGGGCTGCAACACCAACTTCTCCATGGTCCGCCCCTGTTGAAACTGCTAGTTGGACTCCCGTCAGAGGACTCTGATGACAATTTGTGAGTGGTCGGACCTATCTAATGGGACGCAGCACTGTTACCACAACGATAACAACATTATCATACTTGTCCTGATGTATGGCTTGAAGTCATGGATGGTGTCGAGAGAAGGTGAGGTAACTCTTGGAGTTTTGGAGGCAACAGTTCTACGGAAAGTTAATATTCCTGTCCGTGATACGGACGGCGAGCATTGAAAGAGGTATAATGCTGAGTTTTATGAACTCTACGCAGATATTATTGTATTTATTTATTACCTAAAAGCCTAAACGCTTCGTTGGCCGAGTCAAATTATGTGAATGGACGAAGACGCTCCGGCCAAGAAAGTATTTCAATGCACACCGCAGCTTGGAAGCAAAGGAAAGTCGTGGCCTCCACTGAGTTTGGGGAGGCAGGTGGAGGAAGACTTGACATCCCTTGGTGCTCACAACTGGTATCGCGAAACAGGAACTTGTTATGAAACTGCAAAAACCGCTTAGGCGGTTGAGGACAATGTAATGATGAGTGTGATCTCGTTCCACGCTAAGATAGGGAAATGCCTTTAAGTTAAGCTAAGTTTATTTTACAAAATATAATTCAATATTGCTCCGGGCTCTTTGGTTCCATCGAAGATAACGTCAAGTGTATGCCATAATCATTTAACTGAAAATGCTTTAAAATACTATCACCTAAAAGTCTTTTGCTCGACATTGCTGAGTATCCAACAATAATTAATGTTTAACCCCTTTGGTTGCTTATGTACGTATGTGTGTAAACCTTACACGTATATGCATAAAAGAACACATTGTTGTGTAATTATTTTTCCGGCACCTGTTCTGTTTTTGTTAAAAGTTATTACCACGTTACGCCAGCAGCAATGCTAACAACAATTTGGGTTGCTTAACACGATGAAAGCAACAACAATCCTTTGCGCGTTTTTTACGCTTGCACTCTTCAAAATATTGTTTTGCAACCTTTTACTCAAATACACGCATATGGTAGAATACATGAGTGAGTGTGTGATTGCATCTAAGGTTGTATATTAGGGTGTCCTTATTTCGTACCCCAATTTTTTTGTCAAATTGACGGAATGTATGTAAATAGTGACAAAATATGCTATTTAGAGGGAGAGTCGCACTACTTTTCTTCCAGTGAGTAACCTTTAGGCTCAGCGACCATATTTGGGATGCGTAGCATGCAAGTGTCCGGCCAATTTCTTTGTAAATGGATTCGAGTATCTCTTTATATTTACGCCAAGTGCTGCCTGCAAGAGATTTGAGGATTTACTACGGATCTGGATTTACAATTGCGGATGCATGCTTGCCAAAAGGGAGATCCTGATCGAACGTCACATCCAGCATTTTTGGGCATAAGACATGCGGTAGCGTAGTTCGATCTACGTCGATGTCCAATATGGTCGACATGTGTTTTGTGTATAGTGTAAATAAGGTATATATAGTGCAAACTGGTGTGATCAGGGAGATAGCTATATATAGTTTTTTATTACATAGCTCCTCGGGACCTGTTGGCATCGGTATTGTCATCGGCGTAGGATACAATGGTAACTCCTTTTGTTTGCGAAGAGAGCTTCGGTATGTAGAAGTTAGCCAAAAGCGGGAATAGGGTACCGCCCTGTGGCACCCTTTGTTTAATTCTTCAGGTCTTAGATATTACGTTACTGAATTGCACCGATGCCGGCCGACGATACAGATAATTTGCGGTTCACTTTTTGCAACTAGGAGGAAGAGGGAACCCTTTCAAATCGTGCACTAACGCACCGTAGTTGACTCTATCAAAAGCTTTTGATAAGTTTAGCGCTACCCGTACTGTTCTGTGGTGGGATTTTAAATTTAGTACGCAATTTATCTGTGTGTTGGTGGCGCTAAGCGTACTGGTATTGCTATGTAGATTTCCAAAGACATGCTGGTGATTGGACAAGATGGAAGTTTTCTTACTCACTGGAAGAAAATACAGGTCTGACAAAACTGAACCTCTACGGGCTGTCTTTTTTTGTTCCCAGAACACCATCTACAAAGCGAGGCGAGAGTACTGTCTCTTAAGGAGAGAAACTAAATGCTGAACAAACAGTTTATGTTGAATACGCAAAAACTTGGCATCCTAACAGAGGTCTCTTGCTGGTTCACCCTTGTTGACACTGCAAGTTTCTTTGCACTCCCGTTAGAGGATGCTGATGACAATTTATGAGTGGTTGCACCCATTGCATGGGGAGAAGACCTGCAACAACAACAACAACAACAACAACAACAACAACAACAACAACAACAACAACGACAACAACAACAACAACAACCAGACTACTTTTCATTAAAAGGCAATGTAGACCTGATCAATTTATCATTATCAATTTATTTCAATATAAAGGTTCATAATTAAAATGTGTTATCGGTTTCTATCTAAAAGCTATCAATTTTTTAACGAAAATTTATCCAAAGATCGATAACGATATGTTATTAAAAATAAAACGATTTGCTATCTTTTATAGTGTTGATAGAGTATATGCTTCTGCTTTAATAACAATTATTTTACGTTAAAAAAGAAAATTTATATACGATATGAAAATGGTGCCCAACGTTGGGCCTCTTTAATCACATGCTACTGCTTTTAACCGCTTCTCCAGAAAAGAATAAACAGAATTTTGAAAAGTGAGGGGCATATGTCCCGAGAAACTCACCTGACAATTTACCACAGTCGAAATAAAAAATCAATAGGGCTCTTGTCAAAAACTGATAGTTTAATATAATTGCCAGAATGGCCTGAAAGCTCATGAAATGTTCTTGTTGAGACTTGTTTACCTTCCAGGAAAAGTCGAGGTATGTCCGATTGGTAGAGAGGGTGGCAATGGACTGATAGATGATAGAGACAACTTAATACAGAAAGTGAGAGAAAAAGGCTGAAATAACGTGCACTCTAATGTAAATATGTGTTCACATATGTACTTATAGATGTAAGCCAGACAACACTTCTTCATTTTGGCCTTACAATGTATTCACAATATACCTACGCGACATTAACATTTTAAGAAGAGCCTGAAGCAAAAATAAAAAAGAATGCAAAAAAAAAAACATAGAAATAACCAAAGAACATTACCAACTTTCAAACAGTAACGAAACAAAAAGGTAAATGCAAGGCAAAGTTGGCGGCGACCATGGGTTCGATTGAAGAAAAGAAAATAAATGAAGTAAGGAAATTTAATACGAGTGCAGCTGAATATAATATACGCTCTCATTTAAATGACATTCCTGAAGTTATTTTAGATATTGGGATGAAGGAGGAAAATGGCGAACGTTCTAGAAGCTCTTTTCCGCCCAGCTCTTTAGGTACGTTCTTTTCGGTTGAGTTGAGATGAGAAATGCGAATCCACCAAAATTACAGCAGCAATTATCGCAGAAACCCTTTGGCCGTGGACAAAAAACCACACCTTTTCTAACCGTCTCGCATTCCGAGACCACTTTCGCATTATTATAATGTGGAGTTCCATATTTATCGTTTTTTAAGAGCCTTCTGTGGTTTCTGCGTCCAGGTCTCGTTTTTTTTTTGCTCTCAGTGTGATATGTACGACGTTGCCACTTTGTCGCCGTTATTTGACCTGCACAGCATTTTCGCTGTAACATTATCGACCGTGATTTGATCGGTTCTTTGCTTAAGCATTTGTCGGTTCTTGCTCAATCGCGAGCATTTGAAGAAGAATTTTTCAGCATCGTGCACATCTGCATCGCTTTAAACTTCCTTAATATCTACTGCCTTTGTTTTCTCTGTACTAGAATTTTTGTAGTAGTAAATTACGTACACTCGTTTTTCCATCGTTCTTGCCCAACTTCAAGGTTTCTTCCCTGCTTTATAGGCTAACGATCTGCCTTCCATATTCGAATCTAGCCACACCTTTGTTCGAAAAATGACTGAGCTTTATGTGGGCTTCTTCTCTGTTTCGGGCTATAACAACTAAGGCAATATCGTCTGCATATTCAACTAAGAATGAATCCTTGGGCATTTCAAGTTTGAAAATTCCATCATAGCTGACAATCCTTAGATCCGGACGGAGTAATGATCCTTGTGCTGCTCCGCATGCGAATTTTATTTTTCCGGGACCCTTGAAGTTCGGTTTTTAACGACGTGATCACTGATATAGCTTCTGATGACGCGCAGAAGATAGCATGAGGACCCAAATCCTGATTCGCTGATGTAAGAATGTCTGACCTATTGCACTGATGAAAGTGTTTCTTACATCTAAGATTGCAGTGCTAATTATATGCCGATAAGGACAAGATGAAGAACTTGCTGTTATCTAAGAAAGATTCGGCCCATTCGCTTCTTGGCAGCCACGTCACTGTTGATGGATATAAATTCGGGACTGTGAAGGATTTTGTATATTTTGTAACCAGCATTAATAGCAAAAACAATGCCAGCTTAGAGATCAAATGGAGAATAACTTTTGCCAATAATTGACACTTTGGACTGAGTAAACAATTGAAATGGATGGTTCTTGGAGTGTTCGAGAAAAATTTTTTTCGGAAAATTTATGGTTCTGTCCGTGATGTCAACGGCCAAGAGAGTATTTCAGTTGACACCGCAGTTTGGAAGCAGATGAAGACTCCTACTGAGTTGGGAGAGCCAGGTGGACTTGACCTCCCTTGGGCCCAACTGGCGTCAGTTGTCGTGAAACTAGGATAGCTGGTGTGACTTGGTACGAAACGACCAGCATTTCTTAGGCGGTTGTTGCAGAGGTAATGGTCCTCCAGCTTGTTCTATAGTGTTTTCGAGACACGGTTTTAGGAGCATTTAGAAACCTTTTCCGACATTGTAGAGCATATATAACAGCCGGTTTGCTGATGGTGATCTTTTAATGATTCCGGAAATAGTCCGTTCCTTAGACATGCGTTATACATGTCCAGCATTACCTCTAGACAAATTTTTGCAAATTCTTTAAAGGCTTCTGTCGGTTATTTGTATAGCCTCAAGGTGTTTTTGCTTCTTGCTGCAAATTCTATTTATTCTGTGGTAGATGGCGAAGCCTCAAACTGTATAGATCTTATAAGTCATTTGAAACGAAAAGAGTTTCGTTTGACTTGAAAAAAGTTTCATTTGATATAACAAAAATTTAATTTGACATGAAAAAAGTTTCATTTATGCCATATTTACATATAATATTATTATCATTATATTAAGGTGCTACAACGTACACTTAATCGAACAAGTGGTTGTTGTTGTTGTGTTAACAGTACATTCAATGGGCACGACCATTAACAAATTGTCGTCAAAGACCCCTTACGGGAGTCCCGGGTTGGACCAAAGGGAAGTTGTTGTTAGAGGGGTAGGCTGCACATTAAAATTCAATATATGTTTGGTGTAATGTGGGGACACATCGAATGCAGGACACACATGACATATATCGTGGTTGATCCTGTCAGAGTAAGAGTTTAAAATGTTACAGTATCCAGAACGAAGTTGGGCCAGGGTGATCCATGTATCCCTTGGTAGTGTGCCTTCTTCTTCTGCAAAAGCAGGATATTCTATATTGATAACAGAGTTCACCGGGTGCGTCCTGGCAAAGGCGTTCACCGATTCTGTGTGGATTTTGCATAGGGCCTCTTTATGCTTGTCTGGATCAAACTGCTGTGTTGACAGTTGCCAGATCTATTCATAGTACTTACGGATATGTTTCCTTAACCCCCGTCGAGGCGGGGCTTGATCAAGCAGTTGTTTGCTAGGGTGGCCCGGTTTGTGACAGTTTAGCAAAAACTGCTTATACAGCATTTCGTTGGGCTCTTTTAAGTTGAGTTCTTTTGCCTTACAATATATGTGATATGCAGGGAGCATAAAGAGACAAAATGTGGCGGTTCTGATTGCAGCATTTTCACAGGCCTGTAGCCTTTTCCAGCATGTGTTTTTAAGACCAAGCGACCAAACTGGCGACTCGTAGCACATGAGCGGCCGGCGAATTGCTTTGTACGTGGTTAGCAACTTTTTGTTTTTATCTTTTGCTGCTGGCAAGCGAACAAGGGGTAACGCTTAGTATGATATGCAAACCACAACGGAGTATAAAATGTACAACAAGCTTCATATATAAGAAGTTTGTTTCATTTAGAAATGACGCCTGCAGGGATTTAGAAGGAGTAATTCTTTTGTATTTGTGTTGTTTTTGTAGCACAACACAAATATAAAACAAATTGAATAGAAATGAATGTACGAACATATTCGTAAATAATGGCAAACAAAGTAGAAAAAGTATTGAATTGCAAAGGAATAACTCGCACCACAACAAATGAATATGACATGTGTACATTGCTGTAATACAAATGTTTCTGTTAATTCCTGAATCACCTCATACTTCCCATACACCGTTTCTTATACCTCATCCCTTCGCACTTTTAATTTTCTTTGAGTCTGCCTTCCGTGGCTTTGTATTTTGTACAATTTCATTGCAACCTTTTTTTTTTTTGCACTTTTTGTTGCTCTTTGTTGCACTTGCAACTTCAAACTTTGTTGGTTTTTTGTTTGTTGTTTTTGAGTTGTAAAGCCTTCTTGTTGAAAATTGTTCTATGAAATATTCATTATCGTACTTCGAAATCATATTATTCGTATTCGCATTGTGAGTACATATTTCACTTTCGAAAGTAAAACATTGCAATTTTTTTTACAGATTCGTTATATACAAACGTCTGTTGTATGTACAATGTTGTCGTTGTTGTTGATTGCAATCTTTATGTTGCAGCATTCCAGTTGTCGGACAGTTGTATACACAGTAATGATTGCTATAGTGTTTTATTGATGATTGCGGAAGATTTAACGAAGGTGTATGGGAAATTTATTGTATGAAAACAAGTAAATAAATGAGCATTAAATCTTTCTCAAGAGGATTTCGTACATGAGTACAAACAATCCTAAACATTCATTATGAAGCACATTAAGGGTGCTGTCACAAGAAAGTTCCTTAGCTTTGAAAGGCTTACCGAGATTTTTCGAATTTCGCCATTGTTTTTTTTTTCTCATAAAAAACTTCAATCAATTCTGCAATCATCCACACTAATCCCGGAGTGAGCCGATAATTTTTTACGGTGTCCAACTCAAAATAAGTTATGAATTTAAAAAAAAAAAACGGTGTTTTTTCCAAAATGCTATAACTTTTTCAAAAATTGACCGTTTGGGATCTTTTTTTTCAAAAAAATATGTTTTTAAATGTACTTTTCGGAAAAAATACAAAAAAGTTTTAAAGTTTTTTTTCAATTAAATAAAAAAAAAAAAAATAAAAATTATCGGCCCACTCCGGGATTAGTGGGGATGGTTGCAGAATTGATTTAAGTTTTTTATGAGAAAAAAAAATAATGGCGAAATTCGAAAAATCTCGAAAAACTGAAAAATTACAAAAAAAAAAACTTTAAAATTTTTTTTGTATTTTTTCCGAAAAGTACATTTAAAAACAAATTAAAAAAAAAAGATCCCAAACGGTAAATTTTTGAAAAATTTATAGCATTTTGAAAACAAAAACGGTGTTTTTTTTTTAAATTCATAACTTTTTTTGAGTTGGATGAAAAAATTTTAAAAAATTCTGAAAAACGTCTTTCGTAAGCTAGAAAAAGAAGAAAAACTTTCAGCCAATTCTAAAGGGGTTGGGTTCAAAATTGGTCGAAATGGGATGGAATACCCCATATATAAAATTCAAATTATGTATGTAGGTATAGATCGACTTGCGTCTTAAACGGATCGACCGAACACAACCAAATTTGCACAACCCACTAGAATCCTTCCAGGGATGGTCACAGGATAAAAATAATATCGATATATAAAACGGGCGTGGCACCTCTCATACAATATTAATATTTAGTACTACATAACTCTGAAGGTGTTCATACTAGAACATTGAAATTCAGTAATGAGTTATATAAGATCAATCCATTACACCTTCAAGAAAATGTGGGGTGGGAGAGAAGGGTGCGTGGCACCTCCCATATAAATAGAATTTATCACACTGCATATCTCTGGATTTAGTAATGGTAGGATAATGAAAATTGGTAAGGAGCTATATGAGGTTAAGCCCTAACACCTCCAGTAAAATGTGGAATTCGGGAAAAGCGGCGTGGCACCTTCCCTACAAATGAGATTTTTCAGAACTATGGCTGCCGTACAAACTTAGATCATTATAACAGCTAAAGTTTGACTACAGAGTTGTTTGGCTGTTATTCCTTTTGGATGTTTATTAATCTTCCGCCTTTAAAATTTTTTGTTAACTTCAGCCTATCCACATGTACTATCTATATATGGGGTATTCCATCCCATTTCGACCAATGTTGAACCCGACCCCTTTAGAATTGGCTGAAAGTTTTTCTTCTTTTTCTAGCTTACGAAAGACGTTTTTCAGAAGTTTTTCAAATTTTTTCATCCAACTCAAAAAAAGTTATGAATTTTTAAAAAAACATCGTTTTTGTTTTCAAAATGCTATAACTTTTTCAAAAATTTACTGTTTGTGATCTTTTTTTTTTTTTTAAATTTGTTTTGAAATGTACTTTTCGGAAAATATTCAAAAAAATTTGTAAAGTTTTTTTTTTGTAATTTTTCAGTTTTTCGAGATTTTTCGAATTTCGCCCTTTTTTTTTCTCATAAAAAACTTCAATCAATTCTGCAATCATCCCCACTAATCCCGGAGTGGGCCGAGAATTTTTTTTTTATTTAAATTTGTTTTGAAATGTACTTTTCGCAAAAAATTCAAAAACATTTTTAAAGTTTTTTTTTTTGTAATTTTTCAGTTTTTCGAGATTTTTCGAATTTCGCCCTGCTTTTTTTCTCATAAAAAACTTCAATCAATTCTGCAATCATCCCCACTAATCCCGGAGTGGGCCGAGAATTTTTTTTTTTTTATTTAATTGAAAAAAAAACTTTAAAATTTTTTTTGTATTTTTTCCGAAAAGTACATTTAAAAACATATTTAAAAAAAAAAAACAAAAAAAAGTGATCCCTAACGGTCAATTTTTGAAAAGGTTATAGTATTTTGAAAACAAAAACGGTGTTTCTTTTAAAAATTCATAACTTTTTTTGAGTTGGATGAAAAAATTTGTAAAACTTCTGAAAAACGTCTTTCGTAAGCTAGAAAAAGAAGAAAAACTTTCAGCCAATTCTAAAGGGGTCGGGTTCAAAATTGGTCGAAATTGGATGGAATACCCCATATATATAAAGTTAAAATTATGAATGTTTGTATGTAGGTATAAATCGGGTTGCGTCCTAAACGGATCGGGCGATCACAACTAAATTTAAATCACCCACTAGAAACCTTCCAAAGATGGTCATAGGCTAAACAGAACTTCAACATAAAGAAAGGGAGTGGCACCTACCATACAAATGGAATGTTTGATACAGCATAACTCTGGAAGTATTCCAAGAACATTGAAATCCAGTGAAGAGTTAAATTGGATCAATCCCTAACACCACTAAGAAAATAAGGGGTGAGCAAGAAGGGCCGTGGCACCTCCCATACAAATGGAATAATGAAAATTGGTATGGAGCTATATGACGTTAAGCCCTAACTACACCAGTAATATATGGAATTGAAAACAAACAAGACAAATGGGACTTTCATTAAAAAATCAGGTTATTTCAACACATACAGTTTGATTGCAGAGTTGGGTTTGGCTGTTATTCCTTTAGTATTCTTTTATGTTATCTTTAGGGTTGGTATTTTTGGAGACGCCTGGAGGAACCGGAAAAAAAATGTCTGTTTAATTTTTTATTAATTGATGTAAGAGCAAAAAGAGAAATAACTATGGCAGTTGCTTTCTCAGACACCGCGGATACCCTTTGTGTAGTGGATGTACAACTCCGCATTTAAATTACCACTGTCTGCAAACATCTGATACAACGAAATGCAACATAAGCAAACGGTCAGGCCAAAGTGAGGGTGTGCGATGTGTGCACCATGACTCGTAAACAGTCACTGCAAGTTCTAGACCGAACCCTTAAGAATTTAAGGTGTTATGATCATACTAAACGTGGTGCTTTCCTGTTACTTGCTGGAACAGCCGCAGTTGAAGTAAATGCGTGCTTTTTCGTCTATAGATGGCTTTACGTATAAAAATTTACTCTCTTTAGAAATATGAGAGGGCGTTTTGGCGGAAACAATTCAGCAGCAGCTTTTGCTAACCAACTTATTAAAATTAATTATGGCAAAATTCCTATTTCTTCACTAACAGATTTGATTTGTTTTCCTGCAAGTTTTTATGATATCACCTGAAGCTCTAATAGCTAATGTTTCTTCGAAATATTGAATCTATTTTCTCAAACTATAAATGGCTTTGAGAAAAGGCATTTTAGGCAACTTAAAATGAGGATGTTAATATCACTAGAACCAAGAAAACTTATCACTCTATTAACAAAGTCGTGGAAGAGTTCCAAGCTGTGCATATCCGATTGAGTTTATTAGCTCTTTTTAGCCATCAGAAATATCTCCTCATCGATTGATCCTTAAAAGAGGGCCCATAATATCATAATATTTATGTTTCGTTATTTCGATTCTCCACGCTTATGAAGTGGGAAGGACAAGGCTTTTCATCACAAAACTTTTACAAATGTCATTGAACCAATTAATTTTATATGTAAATTTCGAAAACAAAAAAGTTTAAAACCAAGGATTTCATTGATACCGATAGATTTGTCTTTTCAATTTTAAATGCCTCAAATTTCCTATTCAATGAAGCTCAAGGACGATCATTAGCTGCGAATCAAGGGATTGATGAGCGCAATACAAACCTTTATAGCTTCAGAGCTTCTGCAACTCAATTGTCAACCTCACCTACGTGAGGGGAATCCAGTTACAAATATGAATATATCATACAACAACAGACATTATTTGTAGCAGGAGTCTATCTTACCAACTCATGTATGGGTAAAACATGAGTTACGAGTAGCCTGCATATTTTTATAGAAAGGAGGGTTAAAACCCACGGGCATAAGCTAGTACTAAATTAATCTGTAGTCGAAAAAAGCTAAAATTTTTTTAATATAGCTTAGGCTATGTTGAAATGGCCTCTCATATAGACTGAATTTGTCCACAGTATTACCAGAGGTTTACTAGACTAACACAATGAAAATCTAGTAAGGGTGTCGAAGTTTTGAAGAAACTGATCATTGTATACCCAGATGAGAGCTATTATCGTATAGTTTAGCTGATAGGTTAGGTAAGGTTGAACTGACTTGTCAATGAAGACATTACATAGGCCAATGTGTCGATAGTGTTACAAGAATTTGATTGACGACCAAACAGAAGAACCTCAATCTGGTACCAGGCCTTATGTTACAGAATAACTCCGTGCTCTTGGCAAATAATATAAGTTTTCTAGAGCCTAGCTTAATTGCTGTCTCAACATCTGCCAACTCCGCCCCAAATAACTGGAGCCTTGGCCTTGCGAGCACAGGACACGAACACAGAACGTGCTCAGCCATTTCTCCCTGCAGCACGCACTACCTACACCTGCTGTTTCTGACGAGGCCCGACTAATAGGCAGAAGGCAGTGTTCAGTTAGTATGCCTATCCTGCGCCTTAAGTCTTCTCTCTTCAGTGATATGAGCCAATTTGTGAGTCTGATATCGTAGGATTTTCTTGATCTTATTAATGTTGTCCACGCCTTTCCTGCTTAATGGATGATATGCAACTCTTGTCTCCTTTCAATTTCTCCCAAACGGATTGGCACATTTTTGGATTGGCGGATTTTTTGTTACCTTCTATCCCCTTATGATAGATTTATGGTTCCGGCTGAGCGAAGTTTTACCAATGCTACTTTGACTTCCAGAATACTTCTTGATGAAGTGTTGTGTAAGATATATGCCGCCTGACTCTAAATATATGTATCTATTGACGCAAATGTAGCTTAAAAACGCTTCCTCCAGAATTTCTGCTGCTTTCTTCGCGGCTATAAGTTCTGCCCTAGAGACGCTGCAGTAATATGGAAGCCTGTAGGATATATTTATTTCTGGATCGACAGAATTAACAGCAGACCCGACTCCTTCCGTTAACTTGGAGCCATCGGTATATACGTAAATTGTATGTTCTGTCATTTTGCATCTTGACGCCAACCCTTAGAACTTTTTCGAAGCTCAGAAACAGGACCATACCCGTTTGCCCGATAGTAGATGGCGCTATACTCCTATGACCATATGGCCTGCACTCCAGCTGCCCCGAGTCCTTAAGCCTTGCTGCAGTGGCTAACGGTATATTTTTGGCCATAAGGTCTGCAGGTTTGATGTGAAGAATGGCGTGCAATGCTGCTGTCGGGGTAGTTTTTAGGATTACCGTTATTCATTGATAATCTGCATACCCCCTTAAATTTTTTGGCACACGTAATATGGCTATACACCAAACAAGGACTCCGTAGTAAAGTACGGGTATGAAAATTGCCGTAAATACCCAACGAGAGAGTTTGGGTGATCGGTCCACGTGCATCTAATAGCGTTTTCTTTTCTGGCTATAGTGTTACGCTTTTTGTACGCCGCGCAAGGGTTGTTGTTCTATTCTAAAAAACAGGCACCGCCTTTACGAGGTATTCCGTTCTTTTGTGAAAATTGTTGCCTGCTCGCAACGCAAAAGCGTTACACTTTTACCCTGTATAAAATGGCGGTGTGGCAATGCAACTCTGTGAAACTCTCAATTCGCTCACACAAATCACCTACCCAGATTGCGCATTCACGAGTTCAAAAGAGTTCAAAATTGCTTCATTCTGCGCATCTACGTCACAGTCGACTGTTTGATTGAATGAAAGAAAGGGAGAAGAAACAAGAGCTAAAGGAAAATGACGTAAGAATTGCCCACAAAAAAGAGATGATCTAATGTTTTTTTATTTATTTATTTATTTATTTTTATTTTTTATGCACTATAAATGTTGACAATTTTCTGGGGTAGGAGTAACTCTATTAAGGCTTTACCATTTACTTAGGCAACAATTTATTTCAGAAAAGAAAACGCTATAACATTCTCTCGCATGCATACAGTGCCGCGGAGGCTTTATTCGCTCGCTCCTCCACATAGAGTTTCCACGACAACTTACTATCTAGTATAACTCCTAGATACTTCGGTTATATTTTTCTTGTAGGGTTACGGTTTTTTCCGCATAGGCGGTCAACTCGACTCAAGTGTGCCCATCATGTACATCCCTTAGTGCCACATCCATCAGAGCACTGATTGCTGTTATTCATCAGCCGCTTATGATGACTGAAGAGTTATCTGCATATGCCGTAAATTTCACTGGTTCTCCGTCGATCCGTTTAAGCAACTGGTTATAACCAGCGCCTACAGCGTTGGTGATAGAATCCAACCCTGCACCGTTCCTCAGTTTAGAGAATTTTTTGCCTCGCATGGATCCCATTGCGATGTGATCAATCTTCAGTTAAACATGGAGCCGCTCCAATTTTTTAAAGCTGGATGAACTTCAATCGAGTTGCTTTTTTCGAAACATTGTTGAAAGCTCCAGCTACGGCCACATCTGGGGCATATTCCTGATGTTAAAGGGTACTCTCTATATTTATGACCAGCCTATGCAATGCAGTATCAACGTGATTCAGTTTTACGCAAATATTATTCTTAGTCATTCTATAATCGTTCTACCGGTAATCTGCAGCGTAGCAGAGGATATGCCATCTGTACCAGGCGGTTTGAACTTGGCAAAAGTTTTTATTGCCCATTCATTTTTGGTACACAATGTAGCGCAATCCTTTCAATAGGATGCCAACGCAATTTATAGCTTCTCCAAAGCATTGTCAACCTCACCTAGCCGTGGCGAATGCTGTTTCTTTCGCTGGCGGCCCTTTGACGACCCCGAGTTCTTCATGAAACTAGGAAGTGAGGAGGAAGGGGAGGCGAGATGGCCTAGAAGGGTAAACGAAATATGTTAGTATTTGTCGAAAAGAAAAACGTATCAGTCTTCCTTGGGACCGACGAGATGTTTATGAATGATTTCCTTCAAGATAAATCGAGGCGCTTTGTATGGCCAATATTTCACTTCGATCGTGCAAAAGTAATGCATTAATTATTCAGAAGCAAAATTTAAAATTAAAACATATACTTTAATACAGAAAATAGTGTAAATGAGCACCTACAAAGAAAGAACCGAAGTGTTGCTACTATGCTTATTTTGCTTGCTTTTTTTACAAATTTCCCAAAGTAGCTCTTGCCACAATTTAACTTTCAAAGAATTTTAATTACGCACTAAAGAACGGTAATCAACTCCATAGATCCACTTAAAACAAAATGTAATGCAATAACAGAATACATATAGACATATACATAGGAATATATGTATGTATGTGTGTATGTTTAGAGATATGTAAGTAGAAAATATGCAATGATAAAAGTATTGCGTTCAGTGCATCCAACTAATACGCCCTGTGAGAAAAATGTTTTGAGATTTGAGTTTTCTTTCCGCTATAAGCTTTATTCCCAGGGTTGTATTTATCGTGGTTAATTTTGGAGTACTCGGTTGGTCCATAGCGAGTACTCCATACATGCATGCATGGAGTACTCGCGATTTTTGCAGGGATGATGAAATTTGGCAGGAACGTTACTACTATTACTATATATGTGCTAAATAAAAATTAGCTAAATTGGATGAAGAACACGCCCACTTAAAAAAAAATTTTAAAAGTGAAATTTTAACAAAAAATTGATTATCTTTACAGTATATAAGTAAATTATGTCAACATTCACCTCCAGTAATTATATGGTGCAAAAAAATACAAAAATAAAAGAAAATTTCAAAATGGGCGTAGCTCCTCCTTTTTTCATTCAATTTGTCTAGAATACGTTTAATGCCATAAGTCGAACAAAAATTAACCAATCCTTGTGAAATTTGGTAGGAGCATAGGTTGCATGACGGTAATTGTTTGCTGTGAAAATGGGCGAAATCCGTTGAAGCCATGCCCAGTTTTTATACACAGTCGACCGTCTGTCCTTCCGCTCGGCCATTAACACGATAACTTGAGCAAAAATCGATATATCTTTACTAAACTTAGTTCACATACTTATCTGAACTCACTTTATCTTGGCACTAAAAATGGCCGAAATGCGACCATGACGACGCCCACTTTTTCGATATCGAAAATTACGAAAAAATAAAAAAAAATCCATAATTCTATACCAAATACGAAAAAAGCGATGAAACATGGTGAATGGATTAGTTTATTGACGCAAAATATAACTTTAGAAAAAATTTTGTAAAATGGGTGTGACACCTCCCATATTAAGTAGAATACAATGAAAAAGTTCTACAGGGCGATATCAAAAGCCCTTGGAATACTGTTCGGGGTATTATATGTATAAATAAATTAGCGGTACCCGACAGATGATGTTCTGGGTCACCCTGGTCCACATTTTGTTCGATATCTCGAAAACGCCTTCACATGTACAACTAAGGATCACTCCCTTTTAAAACCCTCATTACTACCTTTTATTTGATACCCATATCGTACAAACACATTCTAGAGTCACCCCTGGTCCACCGATAAGGACATTCTGGGGAGTATTATCGATGTTTAAGGTCTTTTTGCCGGATGCAGATCAAGTACGTTCTGGTCGATCATCTAGGAAACAACTTAGTGTGACGACATGAAACCTTCTAGGCCATTCTGTCCTCCCACCCTCCGGTTCCATGAGGAAATTGGGGTCCCCAGAGCCTCGACTGCTTAAGAAATAGGATTCGTCACGGGTAGGTGAGGTTTACAATTGGGTTGGAGAAGTTTTAAATTGAGCTGGAAACTCTTTAAAACGTTAGCGCTACACAATCCATTGAATCAGTTTGGTATTTTAGTCGTCTCTAACAACAGGCATATCTGCCGCGAGTACCCATTTTGACGCTGGAAAACAACGAACAACCGGCCAAGCTGTTAAAAAATACAAAAATATGCATCAACTATTATGCAATATATGGTCGGCCGGGAGCAGATTGAAATTCAAGTGTCATCTGTCTATCAAATTAGAGGTTATAGATGATTTTCCGTTTGCATAAAATGTGGAACAAATAAGAGAAGTCCGTTTTTTTGCCCTAAAACGCGGCAAAAACTTAAATGCTGCCAACGTGTAAAGCGAATGGGCGTAATAGTCGGAGTTGAAACGAAAGTGGAAGTATACACCCATCGAATATTAATTTTTTTTACTCAGTTGAGCAGAGCTCACAGAGTATATTAAGTTTGATTGGATAACGGTTGTTTGTACATATATAAAGGAATCGAGATAGATATAGACTTCCATATATCAAAATAATCAGGATCGAAAAAAAATTTGATTGAGCCATGTCCGTCCGTCCGTCCGTCCGTTAACACGATAACTTGAGTAAATTTTGAGGTATCTTGATGAAATTTGGTATGTAGGTTCCCGAGCACTCATCTCAGATCGCTATTTAAAATGAACGATATCGGACTATAACCACCAATTCATTACAAAAGACAGCTAAAGCGACGAAACTTGGTAGATGAGTTGAACTTATGACGCAGAATAGAAAATTAGTAAAATTTTGGACAATGGGCGTGGCACCACCCACTTTTAAAAGAAGGTAATTTAAAATTTTTTCAAGCTGTAATTTGGCAGTCGTTGAAGATATCATGATGAAATTTGGCAGGAACGTTACTCCTATTGCTATATGTACGCTTAAAAAAAATTAGCAAAATCGGAGAAGGACCACGCCCACTTTTAAAAAAAACATTTTTTTAAAGTAAAATTTTAACAAAAAATTTAATATCTTTACAGAATATAATAAATTATGTCAACATTCAACTCCAGTAATGATATAGCGCAGCAAAATACAAAAATAAAAGAAAATTTCAAAATGGGCGTGGCTCCGCCATTTTTCATTTAATTTGTCTAGGATACTTTTAACGCCATAAGTCGAACAAAAATTAACCAATCCTTTTGAAATTTGGTAATGGCATAGATTTTATGACTATAACTGTTTTCTGTAAAAATGGGCGAAATCGGTTGATGTCACGCCCAGTTTTTATACACAGTCGTCCGTCTGTCCTTTCGCATGACCATTAACACGATAACTTGAGCAAAAATTGACATATCTTTAATGAACTTAGTTCACGTGCTTACTTGAACTCACTTTATCTTGGTATGAAAAATGAACGAAATCCGACTATGACCACGCCAACTTTTTCGATATCGAAAATTACGAAAAATGAAAAAATGCCATAATTCTATACCAAATACGAAAAAAGGGATGAAACATGGTAAGGTAATTGGATTGTTTTATTGACGCGAAATATAACTTTAGAAAAAACTTTATAAAATTGTTGTGCACCTACCATATTAAGTAGAAGAAAATGAAAAAGTTCTGCAGGGCGAAATAAAAAAACCCTTAAAATCTTGGCAGGTATTACATATATAAATAAATTAGCGGTAATAAACAGATGATGTTCTGGGTCACCCTGGTCCACATTTTGGTCGATATCTGGAAAACGCATTCACACCACTCCCTTTTAAAACTCTCATTAATACCTTTAATTTGATACCCATATCGTACAAACTCATTCTAGAGTCACCCCTGGTCCACTTTTATGGCGATATCTCGAAAAGGCGTCCCCTATAGAACTAAGCCCCACGCCCTTTTAAAATACTCATTAACGCCTTTCATTTGATACCCATATTGTACAAACAAATTCTAGGGTCACCCCTGGTCCACCTTTATGGCGATATCTCGAAACGGCGTCCACCTATGGAACTAAGGATTACTCCCTTTTAAAATACTAATTAACACCTTTCATTTGATACCCATATCGTACAAACGCGTTCTAGAGTCACCCCTGGTCAACCTTTATGGCGATATTTCGAAACGCCGTCCACCTATAGAACTAAGGCCCACTCCCTTTTAAAATACTCATTAAAACCATTCGTTTGATGCCCATATTGTACAAACAAATTCTAGGGTCACCCCTGGTCCACCTTTGTGGCGATATCTCGAAACGGCATCCACCTATAGAACTACAGCATACTCCCTTTTAAAATACTCATTAACACCTTTCATTTGATACCCATATCGTACAAACGCATTCTAGAATCAACCCTGATCCACCTTTATGGCAATATCGCTAAATGGCGTCCACTTATAGAACTATCCCTCCCTCATAAAATACTCTTTAATGCCTTTCATTTGATACACATTCCAGGGTTTCCCTCGGTTCATTTTCCTACATGGTTATTTTCCCTTGTGTTGTCACCATAGCTCTCAACTGAGTATGTAATGTTCGGTTACACACGAACTTAACCTTCCTTACTTGTTATTGTTGCCTTAAACGAAAGCCACTACCCCCAAGACTCTAGAGATTGTTTTGGATATAGACCGTCCTTTCTCGCATACGAATACTGTACGCTCTGGTTATGGCATCTTTTGGTACAAGCCCGACTGTCTTTGGAACATCAGGCTTTCCTGTCATGGAAATATTCTAAGCTCCTTCGCTCGATTTGGTTGAACATTGCCACTTCTCCATCGTTATAAGCTCCGCCACTTATTTCACCACATGTTTTTTTAGACTTTTGGTCTCTTTAGAGGGCGGCAAACATAAGCATTATTTAACGTACTGATTACAAGATTACAACGTTATTGAAATCTTCCGATTGTTCCATGGTAGAACCATCCGGGGTTTCCCAAGCTACATCTTAAAGGAAGCGAGAAATTTGGTTCAGGCCGTTGCTCTATGGTTTACAAATATATAGCCATTTTTTACTGGTTCATAGCTATACCAGGCCTGAAAGTAAACATGATATCAATCACATCGCATTGTGATGAACTTATGCATCCGCGTCTGTGACCAACCGTCTTTATTTTTCCACCAACCTCTTGAACTAAATGGCATCCTTACATTAAGAGCCCCATAATAGGAATTAATGAGAAGTACCTGCTACACCTTTTTTGATGGCCACCACCGCAAAATCCTCAGTACCGTAATTAGGCCGCGCAGATGAGTATAGCTATTTCCCTCTAGACATGTTTCCTATTTCCTGTGATAAACGATTCCATGGGCGCAAAGCTTCTGTTCGGAAGAATGGTATGGCTTCTGGATCAGCACTAGATCAAACAAACCGTTCTAAAGGGCTAGAAAGAATGGCGGTTTGCCCTACTTTAGCGTCTTGAAGATTTATTTGAAAGAACTGCAACGTTATTGAGCTGTTTTTCTACTTTGAATACCTTCGTAGTTAAGCTCAGGTTCTTCTTTTGCCCCTCCAATGTGCTACTGTTGCTGTTTTTGTGATTTATCTTTTGGATTAAAGGAACAACTCCTTCTATACCCTACAAGGCACGTTATGGCACATTCACATCTCTTAAGCTATCAAAGGGATTACCCCAATTAATTAACGCTCCTCGAAAAGGACGGTCGATCTTACAGCATTACCCACTTTTGGCATCTCCGAGAAAGCTTGAATCTTGCCTTGGAAGTGCATGTATTCTGTATGTGGCTAGACTCTCTCACGCCCCTTTTTGCCCCTGAAAAACTGGCTTTAAAGTGCATCCGAGTGTTCTTCGTTCTCATCTCGGCTGCATAATTGCCTTCTATCCGTATTTATTGCAGCCGCACTTGAGCCGCTGACCTCCCTACCACAAGTTGCAAGCTCTAACCATGACACCATACCTACATACAAATGTTAGTGGAAAAATGCACCTATGTAACTATTAGCTAGAAAAAACTTCCCAAAGAGATGTACGAAGCGAAATGGGAAATATTATTCGAAATTGATTCGAGTTCATTAAAGTTGAGAACACGATCAGGAAAACGGCTTAAAATGAACATCGTTTTACTTTTCAAATCGAGTCGGAATTGAAAGCAGGCCTGAGTACATAAAGGAAGTAAAAATACAAATTTTGCTGAAGTTTATGCTTCCAATATTTCCTGCAGCGTGTATTTTGCATGCCTGCTCACACCACCACACCAATAACTTTGACGTACTATGTTGTACACATTGACACATCTACCTATTTTTTAACTTCGTAAATAGGCACACACATGTGTACATGATTAAACTTTAACGGAAGTCATTACGTATGTAAGTATGTATGCGGAGCGTACGTACGTGCGTCAACATATAGTGCGTGACTATGCAAATGCGGAAAGAGTAGATTACGTTTGTGCGTGTGTTTAACTTCCCCACATATACACAAAAATTTATCTGCATTGGAGTGAGCATTGTTTTGAAGTGAGGAAAAATTATTTTCACATAATTTAAGTAAGCTCTGAACATCGGATATTAGATTGGCATTACTATTTCTGATTTCAACGCCATTGAGGTTCAATACCTTCATTCAGCATTCCGCAGCAGTCTTGTCCATAGACCATTTGGACTCAGGTTGAAGCTGGTACTGCAGAATATAAATTAACAGCTTGTTTTTATCCCGAGATGGTACAAGTGGAAGCTGAGTTTTCGGGCAGTGAAACCAAACACATTGTAGAAAAACTTGTGGTTACAGTAACCGAATAAATTATTTTCTTGATTGTCATAAATGCAATCATTATCCTATTCGTTCATTACCTATGCGCAAAAAAACGAACCGTTTGTGAGCTTTGTGTGGGTGGGCATTGCCGCGATAAGCTTGCTCACAGACATAAACTACTAAATTAAAAAATAACAATAATTATCATTAGAAAAAAAATTATTGTTCTGGCCTTGAGCTCGAATCGAACCTTGAATCATTTATCAATAGGCCGATAAAAACAAAAACAATTGTTAATAAACAACGAGCACTTGGGAATGTCAAACAAAGTAATTGACAATAAACAAAAATCCAGCATTATCACTGATTTGCACCAGATGGCGTAACACTGAATAAATATAGTTGGTAAAAAGGAAAAAAGTAGCAAATTTGCCAGTCAAACAAACCACCGCTGTAAAGCTAAATGGTTAGCGCAGCATGCCTAAAGCGTACTGATGATGAAGGCTTAGCACCCTTCGAAATGGATCTATCTGCGCAGCTATGGCTTTGTTGTCTGAAAAATTTTCTACTTACTATTCCAAAAACAAAATACAATTTTTCAAATTTAGAAAAATTAAAAAATAACAATAAATATCATTAGAAAAATATTATTGTTCTGGCCTTGAGCTCGAATCGAACCTTAAACTACTTTAGTTGGTGGCGTTCTCTATTTCTTATCAGAAAAAGCAAGCAATTTGTTTTGTTTTCCTGCTCAACATGTGGCCAGAACATAAATTAAGGGGCACCCTAATGCATATTAGTGAGCTAGAGATGAACATCACGACACTGGCGATTACAAATTTGTATGCCTGCGATCCCGTTGTGGTTTATCTTAAATTAATTTATTTTGTTTTATTTTTTGCTCTGTGATATAAAATGTATTTTGATTAATTTTGAGCTCAAGCTGACTCTTAATTGAAACAGTGACGCCCTTATAAATTTATTATAAATATTTCGACAATTTTTTAAAAGTCAGGTTGAAGTCATAATCATAATAAACCTTTAACTGTGCTTCGAAGTTTTCAAAGATAGCTTAAGACATGATGATTTCAGAATGAATTAGAAATATTTAAAATATTTTAATAAAAGTATTTGTTTCAATTATTCCCCGACCATGAGCCCAGTAAAACTGAAAAAATTTTTTATGTCCTTTATTGTTGATTCTTTAATATTGAAACAATCAACAAAAAATTTCCATACCGGTATCGGTCATCCCGAAAATTTTAATTAATTAACGACGGTGCCGCGGACCCGATATCTCGCGCCCATCTCTAATCTGCACACTACAAAGTTCATTACACTTACGTAACGTGAGATGATAAATTAATCTATGCGATTTACCCGAGCGTACTATGAAAAATTTAATTTGTATACGAACAAATATTTACACACCTACGCACTTAAATGCATACATACATGTTGTGTATATACATGCTTATATAAATCCCTACACATCCCTACTGTAATTGCATACACAAACAATTAAATCATAAGTTTAATTGCTTTGTAGACTAGTTGAAAAAAAAACAAGTTATATAATACTTTGGGGCATCTAAAGCAGGGGTCTGATTCCAAAGCTAAATTGTGCCCTAATTGCGAATGCGAAGGGATAATAACTTTTAATTTTTGGAGACCAATTATCTAAAGTTAAAATAAAGAAGGCGTGAATCCTACTTACTTGTACATCTCGATGTGTAAACATACAGGTGTACATGTAGAAAGCGAGTGTTTGGTCGGCTTCTTATTGGAAACAACCGAAACCGACTAGCTATAGTGTGAGGGAGTGCCACGAAATCCCAAAAAAAAAAATACCCAAACACAAAATCCCCAAAGAAAAAAAAATACCCAAACACATAATCCCCAAATTCAAAATCCCCAAAATCAAAATCCCCAAAATCAAGATCCCCAAAATCAGAATCCCCAAACACAAAATCACAGTGCTATGATAAACATCATGACCGTGTAAAAAATAGCAATATTTCTTTCCTCTTTCATTCATATTTATGTATGTAAACTATATATTCACGTTTTGGCAATACATATTTTTACTTATCCATACATAGGACTGCTAGTCGCTCTAATTCGAACAAGCTAACAGAAGCGTGTACTACGCAGAAGAACATCACCGTGACGGTAGCCACGGTTATACCACACACCCGGACTTGGCATGGCGTAGCCCAGGGTTATTTTTTATAAGCGCGGACGAAGGCCGCCTATGCAGAAAGTTGGTATGGATTATTAGCCTTTTTTGGTCGTGGCGATTTTAAACCTAATTTGAATTTATTTCACACATAATATGGGGATTTTGTGTTGGAGATTATGAGTTTGGGGATTTTGATTTTGGGGATTTTGATTTGGGGATAACGTGGTAGACCCTAGATAAATTTACGTACTTAGCAGTCCATATAAAGACAACAAGTTTATGACTCATCTTTAAGATAATTCATCGAAAAAAAATTTATAAAACGCCAATAACACTAGTCAACAAGAGGAATTACTTTGAAGTCTAACTATTTAATTTCGATGTATTATTAAATACAAAAACACCCAAAATTTTAAATTCTATGGATACAATTTTTTTTTTTCTTTTTCTAAAATCACGAATTTTCACAGAGGTCTTTCCATTTATTTTATCATATTTTGAAAATAACTTTTCTAAATTCGTTGAGAGAAAAACCATTGGATTCACCGCAAAATTTTCTTCAAGTCTTGATAAGAAAATTTTTTTATATGATCGACGGTTGTGGAGTTATTCACATAAAAATAAAAGAAAAATTTTATTTTTTGCAAAATCGAAAATTTTTTATTTTTCAAAATTCATAAAAAATCGAAGGTTTTAAAAACCTACCAATTTTATTTCACGGTCTTAAAACTGTAAACATTATATATTATTGAAACCTTATTTCGTAAAAATACATGAATAAGTGTTGGTTTTATTGACAATAAAGTAAAAATACCCAATTTAGCGAAAATTTTGCATATCAAGCCTATTATTGTTTTTGACAAACAAATTATTTTGGTATGATATTTTGCGCAAATTTATCTTTTTAAAGTTTACTATGGGCATCGCCAGAAATGAGAGAACTCCATAATGACACTCAAGAAATTTTTCCCGTCAATTTTTCTTACGGCAAAACGCAGATCATAAGAATAAGTGCCTCATACTGTATGGAAAATTTAAGTTGCCAACGCGTGTTTTCGTAAGAAAGAAATATGGTCATATATATTTGTTATCAAATAAATACAACTTTTTCCTTGAGGCATTTCTTGCGATGTTCTTAGAATGCTTAAATCATAAAAACAAAAACATCAAATTATCACTCCGTCATAGAAACTGTTATACCTACCTACTGAACATCCCAGCTTACACAGGCCATTTCACATAGCATATGGAGTTTTTTTGAAAACCCCTTTTTTTCAAACCCTTTCGCAGGTAGTGGTTAAAAAATTTACAGACTCATTAGATGCCTGCACTGTATGGTATATTGTCGTCGATTGTGACAAACTTAACGAAAGAAAAAGATACACACTTTTGAAAATCGAAGTGGCCTGACTATTTAAAGTAATTCATTTAGTGCATTCAAAGTTATTTAACTAGCACTCCTGATCGCGAAAGGTCAAGTTGTCAACAACAGCAAAAAACTATTAATTGGTTAGTAAATTAAAAAAAAATGAATAATAACAGTAGAAAATTTGTCTGCAAAAATGACTCGAATATATTTTGTTATGTATGTGGTACACTACAGCAAAAGGGCGGAGAAATCTCACTATTTCACTACAAAATTCATATAAGGATTATTTTAAAATAGTTGTTGAGAATTTGAGCCAATATTGGACGCCAAATTCAATTTGTGATAGCTGTATATATATATTTTAAAGAAATGGAAATCCTACCCTCAGTAAGTAACAATTACATTCATTAATTACAAATATTTATGATACTAATTTTTCACAGAGAAAACATGCAAATTGAAAAACCTATGATGTGGAGAGAAACATGTGATCATGATGCTAACTGTTACTTTTGTTTAAGTAAAAAAAAAAAGGATTTGGAAAACATATGATTTGGTCTTATCCCAAGATTTCAGCTGGTAGTTTTACTCTTTCCGTGCTAGATTCAGATGGAGTTCCACGTCCTGAAAATTAACATGATACGTATACTGAAGTTCCTCGATCGCCTATTTCTTCGTGTTAAAAAATCTCCAGCGTATTAGATGGATTTTGCCCAAAGCCTCTGGCACAGTCCTTGATAAACGATCTTATAAGAGACCTAGAGCTTCCACAAGATAAATCAGAGCTACTTGCATCCCGTCTAAAAGAAAGACATTTATTAGAAAACCAGGTTACGATAACTACCTATCGTGAGCGACATAAGCCATATGCTTGTTTTTATAGAAATAAAAACAATATATGTTTTTGGTATGATATAACTGAACTTTTTGGAAAGCTTGGCCAAACATATGACTCAAGTGAATGGAGATTATTTATTGATAGTAACAAAGAAAGCCTTAAAGCAGTTTTATTACACAATGGCAATCAGAAGCCATCAATACCCATCGCTCACGCCGTAAATATGAAAGAGACTTATGGTAGCTTTACTAACTGGACTACAAGGTGGTTACACAAAACATTGTTGTTTTCTTTGCCTTTGGGATAGCCGAGATCGAAGCGCACATTATGTAAGGAAGGACTGGCCAGCAAGAACCAGTCACGAAGTAGCCACACACAATGTAAAATATGCTGCTCTAATAAAAAAGGGAATGTGATTTTTCCGCCATTACATATCAAGCTTGGATTAGTCAAGAATTTTGTTAAGGCGCTAAACAAAAATGAAAAAGCATTCGATTATATTCAAACAATATTTCCAAAATTATCCGCTTCAAAAATTTCTTAAGGTGTTTTTGATGGTCCAAAAATCCAAAAACTACTACAGAACTCAACATTCGAGACGTTACTATCACCCGATGAAAAGGCTGCTGGGAACTCATTTAGGCTGATTATTTGAAATTTTTTAGGAAATAATCGGTGTCCAAATTATTAGGAAATCATTTCTGATTTACTAACCAACTATTCGAAAATCGGTAAGTAGGAATATGATATGATTTTTGTACATTTATCATAATTGTAACCTCTAAATTGCATATATATATAATTTCAGGTGCAAACATGTCTCTAAAAATGCATTTCTTACACTCACATTTGGATTTTTCCCCTTCAAATCTTGGTGATGTCAGTGGCGAGCATGGAGAACGATTTCACCAACAACTTAAGGCAATGGATGAGCGTTATCAAGGATTCTGGAACGAAAATATGATGGGGGATTATAATTGGTTTCTTATACGAGAATCAAATTCAGAAAATTACAGTAGACAAGCAAAAAGCAGAAAATATTTTTAAATATTTCAAGTCGGTCGCAACGAAGGTGTGTTTGCGGGGCGAACTAGTTTTGGGGGTTGTATTGGAGGATGGCCTTAATGTAATGTATGTATATAAGTTAATGTATATATATAAGTATATAAATATGTATGTTAACACATACTCCTAGTTGATTTACATAACTCGAGATTTACAGTTGTATATACATAGAAGTCACATAATAATCCTTTTTATAGGACAAATTGCACTTAATGCATCAATGTAAATATAATGTTATAAAATTTTCTTATTGTCTAACGACAGATTGTAAATAAATACGAAAAAAAAAAAAAATATTTCAAGTACTAAATTTTGTAGAATTTCTTTAATAAAGCTATCTTAAATAGCTAAATAAACAAAAATATTAAAAATACGTATTTTGCCTTCATTCACTTAATTGTTAATAATATTACCGTTTATCCATGGATTTTCACGAAGTAAAGCTTGCCTTATTTGGAATATTCACAGTTTCACGACCATTTAATAAAAGTTGTAAGTTTTTGTCTCTTTCGATTTTTTACGAATTAAAGAAAAAAAAAAAAATGGAAATTTTTAATACAAAAAATCGATTTTTTATAATGCGATGCAAATAACTCTGAAACCAATAAGTATTTAAAAAAATGGTATTTAAGCAATTTTAAGGCAATTTCATTTGCTATTATACGCTGGTTTCTGCAACAAAATCGGATAATCCGTTCTAGGGATATGATAAAATCAATGGATCTAACTTTTCAAAAAAGGCTAATTTTAGAAAAAAAAAACAAACAAAAACGTATCCATAGAATATTAAATTTCGAACATTTTTATAATTAGGGGAATACAGCCCATAAAAAAAAAAAAAAAAATAGAAATGATCCAGGGTAATGCAAAAGTTTAATTTTGTAGAGCAGTGTAACATGTCTGTGAAGTTGGCGTACACGGTGAAGTGCAATGGTGTCAATGGAACTAACCTAAATTGACATTAATGCACTTTTGAAAGAGAATTAATGTCAATTACACTATTTCCAAATCCGAAAGAGAACTAATATCAATTGATTTAACGCTTTGGGACTATTTAACGCAGTCCACACAAAAAGGAGCTGGGAGTAATAAGACTATGACTTAATTTGCGGTTGTTAGTCCAAATCTGGCGTTGAGCTGGCCAAATATGAATTTTTCCTATTTGCTTAATAAAAGATTGCGGGATTTCAATCAATACTATTTATACAAATTTTCTTAAATATTTTTGATGGATAGGTCATCACAC
This sequence comes from Eurosta solidaginis, assembly GCF_040869045.1. NCBI lineage: Eukaryota > Metazoa > Arthropoda > Insecta > Diptera > Tephritidae > Eurosta > Eurosta solidaginis. The sequence goes on along the minus strand of NC_090323.1, from coordinate 220,017,262 downwards.
TAGCCCTACACCACGGCGGCAGACTTTGACCGTTCTGCCGGTAAATGCAGCTTCTACAAACTATCATACTCCAACTGGACGATGATGTTTAGCTAAGCTGCGAAGAGCTACAGCGTTTTTGCTGACGTGGGCAAGTTATGGGAAGATCTCCACTGGGTTCGGAGAAGCAGGTGGGGGAAGACTTTGATCTCTCTTGGTGCCACCTGTTGGCGTCAGTTATCGCTAAACAGGGTTAGCTGGAGTGATTGTTACGCAACGACCAGCATCAACTAAACGGTTAAGCGCCAATTAAAAAATTTATCTTCCAACCGCGGTGAAAAGGACCATAACAAACCAAAGAATATCTGCAAGATCATTTTTTTCCACAGTAGCGGGGACACTTCAGACTGGTGGTCGCTTATAAAGTGAAGTTTCAGCATATATCAGGATTAAAGATGTATCAACCAAGTGAAGAAGGATGAATGTAATATCGGTATGGGTGGTCTCCAACATTCCCTTCTTAATTAGAAGTAAGGATTTTTCTTTTGTCCCTTTGCAAAAATAGCACGTGTTGAGGCATCCATTATATTGGTAATTAATTTTTTCGACATATACATACATACAAATCGATTTCAAAACTTTTTGAAATATTTTTTCACTTATTTCATAAGCATTTTATTTTTTTGGCATTGAAAAAATGAAAAAGCCAAACCAACAATTTTTTTTCATTTACTTTGGTTTAGCATTTCCACAAAGTTAAAGTTTTATTTTTTTTCAAATCAAAAAACCATTATAGCCGCCAATATGGTGGAATAACCAGGTGGAATAAGCCGTCAATTGTCTCGCTCTAAATTCTTCTTTGTTTTGTCATTCGGCTATCTGAAAATTTTTCGCCAATATTGTCCCCGAAAATGTGTTCTTTGCATTTTTCAAGAGTAAAATATGGTACTTTAAGTACTTTTTTTCACATACACCAGTAAATGAATATCGATGGACTTTTATTGGATTTAATTACAGAGATTCATCATTTGGATATATTTGGTATTGGCTTCCATAAATAAGACCGTGCTAAACTATTAAGTTCACATTGTTGATGTTTCCATTATATATGTATGTTTGTTTTTGTTCCAAAAAAAAAAAAAAATGGAAACACGTCTTTGTTAAAACAAACTAATAGTATTCGCGTCATATCCAACAAGGATATTCGCCTACTGAAGACTTTCGAGAAATATTTTTGTCATTTCTGCATCAAGCACACCAAACATGTCATATTGCATCTTATTTATGTAAAAACTTCGCTAAAAAATGGATTTCTAAACATAGTTACAAAAAATTGTAACTCACTGTTGTTGTTTTGCCCCAATAATAAGACCACTAAGATATGAGGAATATTACAGTTATGGATTGTAATTTAGAATATGTGAATTCGACTCGAACGGATCAGCATCTTCTGGTTCTAGGCCGACTGCTATTATATCCCCTGATATATTTTATTAAATAATAACTTGATAACATTAGCAATACGTCAAGAATCTCTTGACCAATTATATACGATATATTAGAAGGGCATATTTTTTACTTCCGACTCTCAACGACAAATCAACAGAGCAGATGGAAGTAACAGAGTAATAGAGTTTTGTGGATAAAAACACATCTAAAAGTACTACGATCAATTCCAAGTGTGACTGTAAAACTTTTCATTAAACCCGAAACCCATTTAAGTGCGCAAAGTTTCTACAGTTCGACTAAATAATGGATTACCCCTCTGCCTTTTATGTCCGGTTTTTCAATGAAAGCTTCAACTCCAGTTGGAGTTGAGCTTAGTTTACTTTAGACGCATTATTAAATTTTACTGCTCATCACATTTTAAGCTTTTTATTTTTATTCGATGCCAAAAGTAATATTAGCTCGCACTGGTCCTGTTTTTGCTCTTTGCATTGGCGTTGGGTGCCACTGATATGCTGAAAAAACAGTTTGTGTAATGGCTTTCATAGAAAGGTATTTATTGTTCCACTCCTATTTTTTCAAAGCGGTGAAAAATTTTACCCCCTTTCTGGCCGTTGAAAATACATCCCTACCATTTCAGATAGCGTACATCTGCCATCTTTTTTTATTTATTTCACCTGGTGATTCCACCATGGCCGCTAAGAAGAGTAAATGGTTTTACCTGGTAATATTTATACCATGCTGAGAATTGTATTTTATTTTTCGGTTTTCGACATTTCGTATGCTGCGTGAAGTTGCCATACACACATTTCAAAACTTGTAAATGTAATAAAAATCCAGAAACTTTTTCTCCTTTTTTGCAAGATTGTGTATGCCAATTTGACAGACATGTCAATGACTCGTCAATAACAACCGATAATCATTATCACTACGATAACAAACATCCGTTCGGGTAGTGTTCCGCTTACGGTGCTGCTTTTGCAACTTAGTGCCAAAAGAATTCGGCTACAGTCATGTATGCAAACGTAACGTATACGTATGTAGCGATATGGTGAAATGTGAGGAAAAATACTTGTAGTAGGTATTCAGCCCATTATGAGGTGGTTGAAGGCAGGCGAGTTTGTATCATATATGTGTAGGGACCCATTAAGTACCCAATATGGCGGCGTGTATTTCTTCTTTTCTTCCTTAGTTATGAAATGGTGAGCATCAAAAGGGTAAACAATAAAAACTGTTATTAAATAGGTAATTTAAAAAATATTTGCACGCTACTGGAAGCAATTACTGAAGAGCGGTAGTGGGAGTATTTTAGTTAGCACAGTGAGCGTTTGTAATAGAAAAATTTTTATACAAATATGTATGTATATTTCTAGACTGCAGTCATGAAGATAGATACGCGTATGTGAACGTGAAGTTAAAGCGCCATATTAAAGCCGCTATTTTGAATTGTGTAAAAGTTAGACCCGAAAAATTTTTAATAATCCATTATTCTACAACAATAGGTGCCAATGTGTTTTCTATAGACCTAGGCTATTTTTCGACGAAAAGTTTAAAAATGAGAAACAAGTTTTTTGACCTATGCATATAAGGCTTTCATGTTTTATCTAAAATGCCAATACATTTTTGTTCAAAAGCTTTTCAAGGCATATATACATTCATAATATGTGCTCAATCACTCACGGGTTAGAAATTGCGGATTAAATCAAAACCCTCACCATATGGCAGTACTTGTTGCGTTAGACCTGTCAAAATCTTTTGATATGGTAGAGCACGGTACGTTACTGCAAGACCTGGAAGGTTCACCCCTCCCCCCAAGTCACAAAAGGTGGACCGCAAATTATTTGTCTGATCGGCAAACATCGATACAATTCAGAAGAATTAAACAAGGGGTGACACAGGGTGCTGTCCTATCCCCACTTCTGTTTAACTTCTACATACCGAAGCTCCCTTTACCACCAGAAGGAGTCACTATTGTTTCCTACGACGTTGACTGCACAATAATGGCCACAGGCCTAGGCCCACAGATTGATGAGTTTTATAACAAAATAAACAGCTATCTCCTTGATCTCTCCAGTTTTGTCGCCTCGCGTCACCTGACATTGTCACCAATGGAATCATCGGCGACCTTATTTACTACATGGACGCACGACAAATGTCGACCATATTGAACATCCACGTCGATGGCAGCACGCTACCGACTTTCTTATACCCAAAAATTTTGGGTATGAAGTTCGATCAGGATCTACATTTTGGAGAGCATGCAGCCGCCATTGTACCGAAAATCCAGAGCAGTAATAAAATCCTCAAATCTCTTGCCGGCAGAACTTGTAGCAAAGGCAAAGTGTCGATCATTATGACTTACAAAGCAATTTGCCGGCCGATTGCATGCTATGCGTCCCTATATGGTCGCCAAGCCTAATGGTTACTCACTGGAAGAAAGTACAGGCCTGTCAAAATACTGCCCTCATAACCGCAACGGCTGTCTCCTTATGTCCCTAGAACACCATCTACACAATGAGGTGAGAGTACTCCCAATTAGGGAGAAACATGAAATGCTAACCAAACAGCTTATGTCGAATACCCAAAAACCTGGGCATCCCAACATCTGATTGATGAGGCTACTCCCCCCAGTGGCTTAAGTGGTCATCTCCGTAAGCATTCGGAGGAAATAAGGCACCTGAAAATACAGCCGTATGAAGCAAAAAAACACAAGTATGTCCTCAATGATATCCACAAATAGGCGTCGGACCTCTATGTCAGGAATTGAACGCCAAATCCGGTACTCAAAGAAAAATACCCAGAACTAACAGCGGAGGAACTCTCCCTAGGGAAACGCGCGTCACTCTAGCTCAACTTCGATGTGGGTACTGTAACAGCTTAAACTCTTACCTATCCAGAATCAACCCCGACATACCAATCGTATGCCCTGCTTGCAATGTGTCCCCACATGTCACCACCCATCTCTTCAACTGTATTGTGGAACCAACGACTTTAACACCCCTCTCATTATGGTCCACACTTTTTGAAACTGCAAGTCTCCTTGGACTTCCGTTAGAGGACATTGATGACAATCGATGTCGCAAAAAATTTTTCACACTAATGCACATAAGTATGTATGTATGTATGTATGTTAAGGGGAATACACACTTGTGTGGGGTTGTGTCACATTAATTAATTTGTAACATAAGAACCTCTGGTATAGGACAATGATATACTTTGTCATCAAAGATTTAGTTTGAGAAATTACCCTATATAAAACGAAGGCGGTAGTTATCGTTACGAGTATGAGTGAAAGTGGGAGTGAATGGTAATTTGAGTAATTTTTCTGGTATAAGCAACAGATCTCCAGAAAAAAAAAAAAATTAATAATGTGAAAGAGTTTCGAAAGAAATACATAGATTTCTGTAAGTAAGGAGGTTTTTCTTTTAATCACTTAAATGAGAAAGGGGCCTGTGGCAAAAACATGAATTTAATTAACTAATATACATACTTACATACAATTGTATAGTACATTATAAAATAATCAAATTTCTTTCTGCCGTGGAGTGGTAATAGTGTGCCACGCCCACCACACCGAAAGCCCTGGGTTCAAATCCCAGGCAAGTCAACGTCAAAAATAAGAAAAATAAATTCTTTCTTTCAATAAGAACAAAACTTTTCTAAGCGGGGTCGTCCCTCCGAACGTTTTTCTGCCATGAAACGCTTCTCAATGAAAATGCATTTGCCTTGCAGCTGCTGTTTGGAGTCTGTAGGTCACGTTCAGTCAATTTGTAAACAAAATTAAAAGGAGCATTACGCAAATTGGAAGAGAAAGTCGGCTTAAATCTCCTCGGAGACGAATTGCGCCAAGTATTTATTAATTTACCTTTAGTAGCCATGCAAATAAACGCAGTCTCGGTGTTGGGTTTTTGGTGGGAGACGGATTTCGTCGCCAAGTAGAGTCTTTCAAGTTTATATGTGAACGAACGTCTCGCAGCTATCCGCATAAGGTCAAAATTTGTTAATACCTCATATATAGACTGAGAAAAGATAATAAAATCGGTCTAAAACCACGCCCACTTTCATATAAAAGATTTTTAAAAGGGTCGCGGATGAATAAAATAAGCTAAATCTTTGCAAAAAAGAGATTTATATTAATGGTGTTTCATTTCTGAAGTGGAATTATAACAAGAAAAAGCAAAAAATTCGAATTTTTGCAAATGGGCGTGGCACCGCCCCTCTTTTGAGCAAGCAATTTTTTATGTTTCTGGATCCAAAACACGAAGAAAAATTAACGGCTCGTAATAAGACTGGGTAAACAGATTTTTCCTATAGCAGGCAATACTTCTAGTAAAAATAAACGGTATCGATAAAAGACCACGCCCACTTTTATATATAAAAGATGTCTACAAGCGTCGTAGACTAGAATATTAAGCTATATCTTAGCGAAAAATAGTTTTATATCAATGATATTTCACTTACCAAGTTTTATTGTAAGAGGAAATTGAGGGTCATTTCTTTTTAATGTGCGTTGGCACGTCCCTATTCCAATCAAGCATCACACAACATATACAAATAAAATAATAAGAAACAATTTTAAAGTTAAACGTTTTTATTGAAAACAATACTTACATGAAATAATAATAATACCAAAAACTAGAAAATAATTAGTTAGGTTCTAGGCACTACCCTGCAAAAATCGCGAGTACTCCATGCTCGCTATGGACCAAGTGTGTGCTCCAAAATTAACCACAATTCATACAAAAAATACGGTCCAATTAACAATGCGATGTCCTAGGACTGGACCGTATACTCCAGCTCCGCATTACATCTAAGTAATCCATGGAGTACCAATCCAATAAACATCTTGTAGTGATTACAATCGTTAAAAACGAGCAATGATCGGCTTAAAATATGTTCGTGTAGAAACATGAGTTGGTCCATTGCTGCATTACATTGGAGTATAATGGTAAGTACTCCAGTGGACCACATGATCCAACAATTTTTGCAGGGTAGTCATCACACTCCTCATCAATCTAGGGCGTTGATCAGACAATTAAATAAAAGCGTTGAGCGCGTGAAATTTCTAAAAATGTAAGGCGTTGAATAACTTCATTAAAGTTCAATTGGTCTTATATAAGACTACCAATAGAAATTTGACGCGTCCAATTCTTTTATTTAATTGTCTGATCAACGCCTTATATTGATGAGGAGTGTGATGACTAGTACCTAGGACTTAATTATTTTCTAGCTTTTAGTATTATTATTACTTCATGTAAGTATTGTTTTCAATAAAACCGTTTAACTTAAACATTTTTTTTTTAATTATTTTATTTTCAAGTCTTTAGTCTTTATTTAATTGCTTATTATTTCTTATTCTATTTAGTTCATTTAGTGACTCATTATTGCAAGGACTCTTTCCTGACAATTTGTTACAATCTAAGTCCATAATACATAATCCTTCCAAAGACTTTACTTGACTCTACGCCACTTATGCTTGTCCCTCCTCCAACTCCAAGTATGAGCCAAATCGGACATCATAGGTCGCTTTCTATTCATGTATGTAAAATGCGTTCCAAATCTGGACCAAATCGGGCCACAATTACGATTTTTTTGAATATCTCGATCTTTGCGCCACCTAGCGGCGATTTTTTCTTATTATTGCATTGTCATCGGGTTCTGAACTATATTCCAAGTTTCAAGCTTGTAGCTTATCGGGAAGTTACTTAAATTTCAATTACAAAATTCGTGCCAGCTAGCCAACCAAGTTAAATAAAACCGTTTAAAAACAAATCCGTTGTAACAAAATCCGAAAAAGTAATTTATCTGAAATTAACTGCACAATTGAAACTCACGCTGAATATTTAATGTTCGGTTACAACCGAACTTAGACACCCTTACTTGTGAAATATATAGACATTATTTTGGATTCGTTTTCGTTTGTATTCCCTATAGCAATTTCTCCTATTTATCATTGTATTCATTGACCTTTGTTGTTTTCACTCGGGTCTACTCATTTGTTCATTCTTTCCTGTTTCTGTTTTAGCCCCTTTACCTATTTTTTCACAAAATTAATTTTCATCTGCGATAAATGTCCACGAGCGATAAGCGCATGAGAGAATAAAAACAATGAATAAGTTTTGACAATGCGTTGTATGTATGTAAATATTTTGTGTCCTTTTCCATTTGTTTATTATATGTTTGTTATCTGCCATGCGCCATTTTAATTTCCATTTTTTTTTTTTCTAAATTGCAATTTTGTTTCTTTAACTTAGACGCACGGGCTCATACCTTGAACGGCTCTCCGCTCCCTATGCATATTTATCACTCGTTTATTTTATTATATATCTCTCGCTGTGCGATTATGGTCGTAGATATAAAATATTGTACTTTTTGTATTGTTAGGCTACAAATTGCACGCTTTTACAACTGAAGTGGAAATATTTTGATAAAAATTGAATTTTCATTTAAATTTATATATTTAGAGTTGATAGATACTCCGTAGAGAAAATTTCTAGTTCAAACCTGATGAACAACTAGTTCTCCATCTTTCTCTTTTACATTTCTTATACTGGCGAATTGCGAATGGCGATGTCCCCGCTGCTGCATCAGCTATTCTGTAGTTCTCAACTAGATACAAATTTCAGCTTTACAACAAGTTCTTTTATTGTCGCTTTTCGCTTCAGGAGCTAATCACATAGGCAGTTTGGTTTCAAGAAGGGACGTAGCACAGAAGACGCATGGATACCTGTTCAAGATGTGGTTGAGAGAATTGCGTCCTTGGCATATTTATTGACTTCACGAGGGCGATTAACTTCCGGCGCTGAGACATGGTTACCGAGCAGTTAGTGGAGCTCGGCTCCCCGGAAACCTCTCTTTGGAGGAACTGTTCTCGGACAGAAGGGCTTCTATCGTTGGTACGGGCGATAGTGTGGAGAGGGAGGTGAGTTGATGTTTTCCGCAGGGATCTATCTGAGGTTCATATATATGGAGCATGATGATGGACTTCCTGCTTAGGCAACTTATGCATCTGTACAAATTCTGCGCATATGCGGACGACCTATCGAGACAAGATATCAGTGGACAAAACCGTGACGATGATGCTCAAGGCCAGATCGTCACGGAATTGCCCACCGGTTGTGCGCAAAGGCGAGGTCAGCATCAGGTATCCGACTCAGGTATGCTATTCAAGACAATGAGTGAGCGAATGAACTTCCTCCCACACTTAGATGCTGTCGGGGATAAGATGCAGAATATTTCGGGGAAGTTGTGACACGTCATTCGGAATGATTGGGGCCTGAGTCGTCGTGTCGTTCGTACAATATATCGTGGCTTCTTCGTAGCTTGTGCTACTTATGGGTCCACCATATGGTTCCGAAAGATCATGACTGCTCTTGGTTTGCGGCGCATTCTGAGTATAAAAGGTGCATGATGCTCCCATGCTTGCCACTGTGTTGCACTGTGTCAACGATTGCGATATGGCAGTTCTGAATGCAGCATTTGGACGGGCCTTAGCCTTTTCCAGTATGTGTATTTAAGATCAGGCGACCAAACTGGACAGGCTTAGCTTATGAGCGGCTGGCAAATTGCTTTGTACGTGATTAGCAACGTTTCTTTATCTTTTCCCCAGGTGTTGTTGGCTTGGGGATTTTATTGCAGCTTTATACTTTAGATACAATTTTGGTGGTATGCAACTTTTGAAGTTCAGAGTATTATCGAACGTTGCCCTTAAAACATTTGGGTGACTGACAGCCGATGGCGTGATACCATCGACGTGAACGTCCAATATTTGCGTCATATGTTCCTTCCACGTCGTAAATAGTGTGGCTGTGGATTTTGTCGGTGATATAGCCTAGTTTCGCTAGGTGAAGAAACTAGAAAGATCGGGGAGATAGCTGTTTATTTTAGAAACTAATTCATCTATTGAAGGGCCAGGTCCCATGCCATAATCGTACATGTGATGGTAATGTGGGACGAAGAGTGTTTATGTTAATGGGTGCATCTGTTGGTTTACCATATGCCTACGTCACTCAAGGAATACATATTGCTGTTATTTTTCGACAGAATTTGCTATCGCACATATATAGTAGCCGCCGTTGAAAAATTTGACTGGATGTTGGGAATACTTCTAGCGGAAATAAAACGAGATTGGGAAAAGCAAAAGATTATATGTGTTTACTCTGCAGTCAGCCCAGTAAACTTTTTTGGAGTTGATAGGATCGCGTAGCACAGATGTGAAGAATTCGGGTGAGAGCTCCAGGGACGTGAGGATGTGCAGGTAATCGGGTGGTTATTTTAAACAACGACGAAACTCGCATACCAAAGTTCTCTTTTTATACCTTTCATGAAAATGAAATGGTATATTAATTTCGTCACGAAACCCAAAATTGTAAGTCCTTAACGGAAAATAGATAGACCCACCACAGCCGAAGACAGTCCCGTCCTTACTTGTTTTTGTTTAAGGAGGAAATGCTTTATGCACTGAACGGGACATTTAAGCCTCACAGCGAGTCTCTCCGAGTGTCGGATTCCCCACTAATACCTAACCTTCCACGGCACGCGCAAATACCCGTGCCTCACGCTAATGGGATATATATGCCCTTATATATGTGCCTCACATATGCGCTGACCGTATCTCATCTGTCTCTTCGGCAGGTCATCTTATTGATGACAATGCCCGGGGATAGGTTTCTAAGTACCTCTTCTAAATTCCTTCGCTGATCGGAGAAGTGCACGCATTGGAAGAAGGTGTAGCGTACATCGTCTATTTTTTCACACTATAGGCAGCTCGGGTTTTCAACCTTGCCCATTCTGTGTAGGTATTTGTGGAAGTAACCGTGTCCGGTTAGAAACTGGGTCAAGTAAAAGCCTACCTCTCCGTGTGTTCTATGGTTGGCATAGATTCAGTTCAGGGATTAGTTCACTGGTTCACTTTCCTACGATGCTGTTCCTCCATTGTTCTTGCCAGCGTTGAATCGACTTTTCTTGCGTCTGCATTGCAACAGCAGCTCTACTCGCTTGCGATACGTTGTCATGTATTGCTTTTATTTCTTCAGAAGATATATTGGTATGGTTGCAGCAAAGAACAGGACAACATTAGCCGAGACCGTGCGGTAAGCCGAAGCTATTCGCAGTGATCCTCTGCGTTGGACTGAAGGGAGCACGACTCGGTTCTTTCGGTGTTTTATTGCATTCCCCAAATTTCTGCAGCGTAAAATAGTATAGAATCCGAGGCTGATGCAAGCAGTTTTCTTGTGCATGGCTTTGGACCACCTGCGTTTACCATTAATCTACTCAAATTCGCTATTGTGCGCACAGCTCTTTCGCAGACTCTTCGTATGTGATCCCAGAAGGTGAGTTTGCTATCTAACCTCACTCCCAGATATTTCTTGGAAGTGAGTGTTGCTATTGGCTGGTCCCCAAACCGTAATATTTCTGTTAGATATCTTAAAATTGACTTAAGTTATCTTGTTTACAAACGGGCCGAAACTGTTAATTTTGATATGTGGACGTTAATGCTTAATTCGCTTAGCTAATGCCGTTACATCATACCGTTATGTGGACAAAACTAATATACTACGTGCGACTCTGCTGAGTATAAAAACAGCCAAAAAAAACGGCCTTCGTATATGTGGGTACCAAAGTAAATTTGGTAAAATGTTTTCCCCAAAGGCTTCCTTTGCATGAGTGCGCATTTCCATAATTCTAATTACTCATATCGAAATGGAATAATGTATAAATATACGTAGCTTTAAAATTTTCATATCAACAGTAAAATCTTAATTATACGAAAACGTGTCTGAATGCTTAAGATGCATAATACGGCTATTACGAGCTTACACGAAAAGCAGCAAAGCTAATGAACAAAATTTTGAAAACAATTATATAGACGCACGTACAAATATTTATAAGTACAGTAGAGTCGGAAAGTATTAGAATAAGATGAAACAAGTAAGGAAGGCTAAGTTCGGGTGTAACCGAACATTACATACTCAGTTGAGAGCTATGGAGACAAAATAAGGGAAAATCACCATGTAGGAAAATGAACCTCGGGTAACCCTGGAATGTGTTTTTATGACATGCGTATCAAATGGCAGGTATTAAAGAGTATTTTAAGAGGGAGTGGGCCGTAGTTCTATGGGTGGCCGCCATTTAGGGATATCGCCATAAAGGTGGACCTGGGGTGACTCTGGAATGCGTTTGTATAATAAGGGTATCAAACGAAAGGTGTTAATGAGTGTTTTAAAAGGGAGTGGGCCTTAGTTCTATAGGTGGACGCCTTTTCGAGATATCGCCATAAAGGTGGACCAGGGATGACTCTAGAATGCGTTTGTACAATATGGGTATCAAACGAAAGGTGATAATGAGTATTTTAAAAGGGAGTGGGCCTTAGTTCTATAGGTGGACGCCTTTTCGATATATCGCCATAAAGGTGGACCAGGGGTGACTATAATGTGTTTGTACAATATGGATGTCAAATTAATGGTATTAATAAGAATTTTAAAAGGGAGTGTTGCTAGTTGTATATGTGAAGGAGTTTTCGAGATATCGACCAAAATGTGGACCAGGGTGACCCAGAACATCATCTGTCGGGTACCGCTAATTTATTTATATATGTAATACCACGAACAGTATTCCTGGCATGATTCCAAGGGCTTTTGATTTCGCCCTGCAGAACTTTTTATACTCAGTTGAGCAGAGCTCACAGAGTATATTAAGTTTGATTGATAACGGTTGATTGTACATATATAAAGGAATCGAGATAGATATAGACTTCCATATATCAAAATAATCAGGATCGAAAAAAAATTTGATTGAGCCATGTCCGTCCGTCCGTCCGCCCGTTAACACGATAACTTGAGTAAATTTTAAGGTATCTTGATGAAATTTGGTATGTAGGTTCCTGAGTACCCATCTCAGATTGCTATTTAAAATGAACGATATCGGACTATAACCACGCCCACTTTTTCGATATCGAAAATTTCGAAAAACCGAAAAATTGCGATTATTCATTACAAAAGAGAGATAAAGCGACGAGACTTGGTAGATGAGTTGAGCTTATGACGCAGAATGGAAAATTAGTAAAATTTTGGACAACGGGCGTGGCACCGCCCACTTTTAAAAGAAGGTAATTTAAAATTTTTTGCAAGCTGTAATTTGGTAGTCGTTGAAGATATCATGATAAAATTTGGCAGGAACGTTACTCCTATTACTATATGTATGCTTAACAAAAATTAGCAAAATCGGAGAAGGACCACGCCCACTTTTAAAAAAAAATTTTTTTGAAGTAAAATTTTAACAAAAAATTTAATATCTTTACAGTATATAAGTAAATTATGTCAAGATTCAACTCCAGTAATGATATGGTGCAACAAAATACAAAAATAAAAGAAAATTTAAAAATGGGCGTGGCTCCGCCCTTTTTCATTTAATTTGTCTAGGATACTTTTAACGCCATAAGTCGAACAAAAATTAACCAATCCTTTTGAAATTTGGTAGGGGCATAGATTTTATGACGCTAACTCTTTTCTGTGAAAATGGGCGAAATCGGTTGATGCCACGCCCAGTTTTTATACACAGTCGTCCGTCTGTCCTTCCGCATGGCCGTTAACACGATAACTTGAACAAACATCGACATGTCTTTACTAAACTTAGTTCACGTACTTATCTAAACTCAATTTGTATTGGTATAAAGAATGGCCGAAAACCAATTATGACCACGCCCTCTTTTTCGATATCGAAAATTACGAAAAATGAAAAAAATGCCATAATTCTATACCAAATACGAAAAAAGGGATGAAACATGGTAAGGTAATTGGATTGTTTTATTGAAGCGAAATATAACTTTAGAAAAACTTTATAAAATGGTTGTGACACCTACCATATTAAGTAGAAGAAAATGAAAAAGTTCTGCAGGGCGAAATAAAAAACCCCTAAAACTTGGCAGGTATTACATATATAAATTAATTAGCGGTATCCAACAGATGATGTTCTGGGTCACCCTGGTCCACATTTTGGTCGATATCTGGAAAACGCCTTCACATATACAACTACCACCACTCCCTTTTAAAACTCTCATTAATACCTTTAATTTGATACCCATATCGTACAAACTCATTCTAGAGTCACCCCTGGTCCACCTTTATGGCGATATCTCGAAAAGGCGTCCGCCTATAGAACTAAGGCCCACTCCCTTTTAAAATACGCATTAACTCCTTTCGTTTGATACCCATATTGCACAAACCAATTCTAGAGTCACCCCTGGCCCATCTTTATGGCGATGTATCGAAACGGCGTCCACCTATGGAACTAAGGATTACTCCCTTTTAAAATACTCATTAACAGCTTTCTTTTGATACCCATATTGTACAAACAAATTCTAGAGTCACCCCTGGTCCACCTTTATGGCGATATTTCGAAAATGCGACCACCTATACAACAACCACCACTCCCTTTTAAAATACTCATTAACTCATTTCGTTTGATACCCATATTGCACAAACGAATTCTAGAGTCACCCCTGGCCCACCTTTATGGCGATATTTCAAAACGGCGTCCACCTATAGAACTAAGGCCCACTCCCTTTTAAAATACCCATTAACACCTTTCATTTGATACCCATATCGTGCAAACATATTCTAAAGTCACCCCTGGTCCACCTTTATGGCGATATCTCGAAAAGGCGAACACCTATAGAACGAAGGCCCACTCCTTTTTAAAAATACTCATTAACACCTTTCATTTGATACCCATATCGCACTAACAAAGTCTAGATTCATCCCTGGTCCACCTTTATGGCGATATCTCGAAAAGGCGAACACCTATAGAACGAAGGCCCACTCCTTTTTAAAAATACTCATTAACTCCTTTCGTTTGATAGCCATATTGCACAAACGAATTCTAGAGTCACCCCTGGCCCACCTTTATAGCTCATTTCGTTTGATACCCATATTGCACAAACGAATTCTAGAGTCACCCCTGGCCCACCTTTATGGCGATATTTCGAAACGGCGTTCACCTATAGAACTAAGGCCCACTCCCTTTTAAAATACTCATTAACACCTTTCGTTTGATGCCCATATTGTACAAACAAATTCTAGGGTCACCCCGGGTCCACCTTTATGACGATATTTCGAAAATGCGACCACCTATACAACAAACACCACTCCCTTTTAAAATACTCATTAACTCCTTTCGTTTGATACCCATATTGCACAAACCAATTCTAGAGTCACCCCTGGCCCATCTTTATGGCGATGTATCGAAACGGCGTCCACCTATGGAACTAAGGATTACTCCCTTTTAAAACCCTCATTAATACCTTTAATTTGATACCCATATCGTAAAAACACATTCTAGAGTCACCCCTGGTCCACCTTTATGGCGATATTTCGAAACGGCGTCCACCTATAGAACTAAGGCCTACTCCCTTTTAAAATACTCATTAACACCTTTCGTTTGATGCCCATATTGTACAAACAAATTCTAGGGTCACCCCTGGTCCACCTTTATGGCGATATCTCGAAACGGCGTCCACCTATGGGACTAAGGATTACTCCCTTTTAAAATACTCATTAACACCTTTAATTTGATGCCCATATCGTACAAACGCATTCTAGAGTCAACCCTGATCCACCTGTATGGCTATATCCCTAAATGGCGTCCACCTATAGAACTATGTCCCACTCCCTCATAAAATACTCTTTAATGCCTTTCCTTTGATACACATGTCATACAAACACATTCCAGGGTTTCCCTCGGTTCATTTTCCTACATGGTTATTTTCCCTTATTTTGTCACCATAGCTCTCAACTGAGTATGTAACGTTCGGTTACACCCGAACTTAACCTTCCTTACTTGTTCATTTTCTTTTACGTAATATGGTAGGTGTCACACCTATTTTACAAAGTTTTTTTCTAAAGTTATATTTTGTGTCAATAAACCAATCCAATTACCATGTTTCAACCGTTTTTTCGTATTTGATACAGAATTATGGCACTTTTTTCATTTTTCGTAATTTTCGATATCGAAAAAGTGGGCGTGGTCATAGTCAGATTTCGGCCATTTTTTATACCAATAGAAAGTGAGTTCAAATAAGTACGTGAACTTAGTTTTGTAAAGATATATCGATTTTTGCTCAAGTTATCGTGTTAATGGCCGAGCGGAAGGACAGACGGTCGACTGTGTATAAAAACTGGGCGTGGCTTCAACCGATTTTGCCCTTTTTCACAAAAAACAGTTACCGTCCTAGAACCTAAGCCGCTACCAAATTTCACAAGGATTGGTAAATTTTTGTTCGACTTATGGCATTAAATTTATCCTAGACAAATCAAATGGAAAAGGGCTGAGCCACGCCCATTTTGAAATTTTCTTTTATTTTTGTATTTTGTTATTATATACTGTAAAGATATTAAATTTTTTGTAAAAATTTCACTTAAAAAAAATTTTTTTTAAAAGTGGGCGTGGTCGTTCACCGATTTTGCTAATTTTTATCAAGCATATATATAGTAATAGGAGTAACGTTCCTGCCAAATTCCATCATGATATCTTCAACGGCTGCCAAATTACAGCTTGCAAAACTTCTAAATTACCTTCTTTTAAAAGTGGGCGGTGCCATGCCCATTGTCCAAAATTTTACTTATTTTCTATTCTGCGGCATAAGTTCAACGCACCTACCAAGTTTCATCGCTTTATCCCTCTTTGGTAATGAATTATCGCAATTTTTCGATTTTTCGAAATTTTCGATATCGAAAAAGTGGGCGTGGTTATAGTCCGATATCCTTCATTTTAAATAGCGATCTGAGATGAGCGCCCAGAAATCTATATACCAAATTTCGTCAAGATATCTCACAATTTACTCAAGTTATCGTGTTAACGGACAGACGGACGGACATGGCTTAATCAAATTTTTTTTCGATACTGATCCTTTTGATATATGGAAGTCTATATCTATCTCGATTCCTTTATACCTGTACAACCAATCGTTATCCAATCAAAGTTAATATACTCTGTGAGCTCTGCTCAATTGAGTATAAAAAGTTGTTTTTGTCAGTTTATCATATAATTTATAAAAATATTTTTCACATCTTCGCAGTAGTTTTGTACATTCAACGTAGTTCTATGGTCTGAAGATATTTTTAATGAATTTTACTGAAAGTTCCATACAAATTTATAAGAAAACAGTGAGTATGTTACTTTAACCCTAGTTCTGCCGACGATTTTTACACCTACTTTCGGCCAACGCAGTCACCCTGGTGACTGCCAGAAAAAAAATAGAAGTGTTCAACTCGTTACAGCTGACTATGACTAAGGTTATAAAACCTTATTTTGTATTTTTTTCTACTTAAAATTCATTAAGTTGGGATGGTGCGGAAAATGAATTAACAGAATTTATTAAAAATATGTTTTTTTTTATTAAATAATCAAATAATCACCCCGGTGACTCGTCGGCCAAATGCGTTGTAAAACAGTTGTAAATGACCAAAATTATAAAACCTTTTTTTGTATTTTTTCGACTTAAAATTCACAAAGTTAAGAGGTTATGGAAAATGAGTTAAAAAAATTTATTAAAAATGTGTTTTTTTGAGAGAAGGATATGAAAGAGTCACCTCGGTGACTCGTCGGCCGAACTAGGGTTAAGCGATTTTCGTGAAAATGGCCACCTTTTGCTTTGATGACTGTAGTGTACAATTTCGGCATTTCGCTTCGTTCAAACAATCTCAGAGATCAGGAAGGGTTGGTGGTTTTAGATCTCTCACACATCGATCCAATTATTCCCACAACAGCTCGATGGGATAGAAATTGGGGAATTGTGGTGACCACTCCATTGTATCAAGGTATCTGCGACTTTCTTCGTTCTAAATAAAAAGCAAAAAGTTTTGATGTATGTTTCGGATCGTTATCTTGTTCGTAAATGAATCCACGACGAATCAAATTAATGCCAGATGGTATTGCATGGCGTTGGAGTATACTGTGATACTGTTCCTTTTTCATAATTCCTTAAATTTTTTTTAGTTGACTAACGTTAGCGTAGCTGAAACAGCCCCAAACCATCGCTGAGCCACCACCATGTTTCACAGGTGGCACAATGCAGTCTACTTTGAATCTTTCATTGACGTTTCCGGGAACATATTGATGCCTATGGCTACCGAAAATTTCGAGTTTTCATTCGTCTGACCATAAAAAAACTGATTTCCACTGATCAATCGTCCAGTCAATATGTTTTTGAGCGAACTTCAGTCTTTTATATTTATTTACTGTCCGTAGAAGTGGCTTTCCGACATCAATGCGTCCAATCATACCTTTTTCTTTAACCCTTTCGGACCTGCTGGGACACATACATCCCAGAAAAAGTTTTCGTATAACTAAAATCTTAATTCTCCATTTAAACTCATTAAAAACTGTTACGTATGGTATACTGAAGTGCAGGTAACGGTTCTATGTGTCCCATTAGGTTTATTTGTTGGTATAAATATGTCCCGTTTAGAGCTTGCCGGCATTCTCTAACCTTTAGTAATTAAAAAAAAATGTATTGTAAACTTGTTCCTGTCCCAACGGGACCTATACGTCCCGCTCAAAACACCGAATAGGACACAAATGTCACACCCCCTAGACCTCCCTGGAGGGGGTAGAGACTCCACTTCAAAATTTTCTACTTTTAAGGCCTATACTAAAGCTAAAATAATCAATAAACCAGGAATTTTCCTGCTGGTTGCTTTCAGGTTCGAAAGGGTTAAGCCGTCTTTTGACTGTCGTGAGCGATATTGGTGAATCCAAGTCTTCGTTGATTTCAGCACGAATTTTTTATGCAGATCTCCGTCGATTGGCCTTACTTGTTGCATATATTTTGATGTCGATTCTTTGATTTGTCTTTCTTGGTCGCCCAGATCGTTTTCTGCTAGTATTTTGTCCAGTTTCCCGATATCTTCTAATGCCCGTATGAACTGAATACAGAGATATTTTCAAAAGTTTGGCTATTTCCCGATAGTTTTTCCCTGTTTTTATTTATGCAAAATAATGACTTGGGCTCGACGGATATTTCCTTTCGCTTGACCATTTTCAATCTGGAAAAATAAAATTCTGAGCCTATTTCAACATCAACATGTTTTTTCTTTAATACTTTCCGACTGTACTGTATGTATGTATGTCGTGTATTCTACAAATACAAATACCATCAACAAGCAAACCAACACACACTCAACATAACCTAAAGTTGGTCCTACAAGCTCTTAGCTCCTTGGGTCTCACACATGCAAGCGTGCAGAAAAAGGTGAAATCATTGAATATTTGCGAGAATTGCTGCCATGAATTTCAAGTAATGCCCGATTACTTTGACTTTTGGCATGTGGCCTTTGTTTTTGTTGCTATTGTTGGCTGTTCATGCTGGTGGTGTCCATAGTTAGAGTAATGTTGCCAGCAGCAAAAGCAGCAATATTCTAAGTACCAGCAATAATGCCACAAAAACAAAGTGAGAACGACAAGTGGTTGGTGGAGTGAATATCTAAAATTTTTTATGTGTTTATGTGTTAATGTGTTTATGTATGAGAAAATGATTGTTTGGTTCATTTGTCGCCGGTCCGCGCGATTGGTTAGCTGTCTGCTTGTTTGATGATAGTTTCTTGGTGTTGGTGGTAAGTTGTCTATTGCTCGGTTAGAGATTGGTAACCAAGCAAAGAAATCAAATTCCTTTAATAAGTTTGAAACTTTACGTACTTTGTACGTGGGCATGGAAATGATTCTTTTAAAAAGTAAATGTGCAATCTGTGCAGGCATTGCAATGTTCATTGATAATGCTTATATAAGTTACATGGATATATTATCAATAATATCTTAATTCGAGTAAATTAGAATGTTGTTAGTTACATATTTGTTACAAAGCCTAGTTTAAAGGATTTTCAACCTCTTCAGCTTATGTTCATTAAGGCGATTTGATTTAGGATTTTATTCGGAATCTTTGGGAACCCTTTTGCAATCGTTTTTTGTCGGTCTCTAGATGATTTCGGGATAGTTTTCGGAGATATTCGGGACTATGTTTTTATTATTTCGGGATTGTTTGATGGACTATTATTTTATATATTTTCAGGACTGTTTTTGTGGCCATTTCGGAATTGTTTCAAAAATTATTACGGCATCATTTCGATATTATTTTAGGGAGTGTCAGGTTTGCTTTATGGATGATTTCAGGTTTATCTACAGATTATTCTAAAATTGCTAACAGGATAATTATTTAGAAATCATACCTAGGCTGTATATAGATCATTTAGAGATTATCTACAAGTTATTTCGAGATGGTAGGTTAACCAATTTGGGATTATTTGGAATCGTTTTGAAACTTTTCAGGATTGTTATCTCAGCTGTCTCGCGTTTATTAGAAGGATAATCTTAAGACTATATCAGAATCATACCAGAAAAAAAAATTTAGGCGCGATTTACCTCCGAGGAAATTTAGGCCAAGCATCCCTTCCTATCTGCGTCGTAGTTCTTTTAATTTCTCGTAAAAAATGTCGGAACAGGACAAACACTTTTTACGTCGGCTCCCAAAGGCAGCTGCAAGGTATATGCATTTTTACTGAAAATTTTTTAATTACCCTTTAGAATCATCGCATGATTATGTCTAATACACTGGGATAGAACTGAGAATTAACATCTTTAAGTTTATTGGACGGAAAATTCAGTGACAGACCCTGAGCAATAAGACAGTGACTCATTCTTCAGATAATCTTATTGACCGAGCTGAGGCCCTTCAAAATAGTTTTCAGGTATTCTATCCAATCTGAAGGAGCAAGAGTGCCTTCCCTCCATAGCAGTATAAAAACTATAGTGACATAAGGTCTTCAAAAACTGTTACGCAAGAAGTTATTTTGAGGAGTTTGGGACCCCCATGACCAAATTTCAAAAAGGCGTACTCGTTGCGTAGACAAAATCCCGGCAATAGCATTCTGAGTCGATTTAGTCGGCGAAGGACTTTGTGAAGCATTTTGTAACAAATCACGCCAGGTCGCCGTAACTGATGTCAATTGGGAGCACTAAAGGAGATTGAGACTTTCTACACCTGCCTTTTCTAACTCAGTTCAGAATGATTTTCAGCCATACATCAGGACAGGTTGATGAGCGACTAGTAGAGTGTGATTCCTTCGTTGAGAGAGCACTTTACCCCTAATTTGTAGCTGGTCGCATTATCTATTTTCCATTTGATTCGCTGTTAATCTTGCTTCCCATATATACGAAGTCCTTCCTTTATCCCACAAAAGTGACGTGGCTGCCAAGGCACTTAACTTTGCTTAAAAAATAAATGTAAGGCGCGATAAACTCCGAAGAGATTTTAGGCCGATCATCGCCTCCAATTTGCGTCGTATTCCTCTTAATTTTTCCTACAAATTGGCGGGAAGGGACCTACTTGTTTTATGCCGAGTCTGAACGGCATCTGCAAGGCAGATGGGTTTTCACTAAGAGAGTTTCATGGCAGAAATACACTCGGAGTGCTTGCCAAACACTGTCAACGGGCGACTCAGCTTAGAAAAATTGTCTTCTAATTGCTTGGCCTGCGGCGTGAACCAAGGATCTTCGGTGTGGATGGCGGAGCACGGCGACCACCATTAACTTTGGTTAGTGTACTAAAAAAAAGTACTGTAAGAAAAGTAACCCTAATGTATTTAGAGTAAGCACGTTTTTACATGCATAAAAGTTCATACACATAACTCACAAAAATGGAGCCGCATTACATTTGTACATAAGTTTCAATATTTGCCTTCATTTTATTCAACTGACAGATGTTAGACGTTTTTCAAGTTGAATTCTTAGCAAATCCTGTGTAATTCCAACTCTGCGCGTTTCACATTTCTTTTGATTTGCGATGATTTTTTTCCTCCTTTTTTGCATTTTATTTGCAAAAGTTGAAATACAAATAAATTTCATGGAAGAATTTGTCTTGCTTGACTTATATTTCGAAGATTTATTTTTGCTTTTTTCTTAAGGAATTCTACTCCATTACTCCTTAACCTCATCTAAAGCGTTTCAATATCTCGACGACATTGCATCTTGAAATGGAAGTGTTGAATTGTAATTTTTTTTGCCATGCATTTGAAATGAATTGAAAAAGTAGATGCGTAAGTGAATACCATATCAAGAGTAAAAAAATAAAAAATTCAAGAAAATCAGTGGAAAAAAAAAATCGAGTATCGAGTGTAGCATATAATGCAAACATTGCTGATATCAAATATTCAAAGAAAAAATCAATATTGGATTCAAGTTTTGTATGCATTGGCCATCAAATATCCGGTTGAAGCTGAACTTTTTCTTTGTGGTTATACTTTAGGTAATACAATAATACTAATGCATAAGCCAAAGTGAAATCTTATTTTTGCTCTTTTACTCATTTCATTCGTATTATGACAATAACACATACTCGTAATATAATTTATGAAGTGTAAAGTTTGACATCCGCATCTGAAGTTCGTTAGCTGAGCATTCATCAGCTGGTATGAAGGTGTGCTTTGTATGCGGCAAGGTATCTTGAAGATGGCAAAAACTTTTGTGGTCACCAATCATCTAGCGTTTTGACAAGTATTGACATGAAAGTTGTTCTTGTGAAAAGCTTCAAGAATCTCAAAGTTTGTACAGGTATGAAAGTTAAACTTTTAAGTTATAAAACTTTAGAGAAATTTCCCGCTGCCGTTTCCCATTAAGTAATCCAAGAAAAAAAAAATTGATAATTTAAGGGATAAACAGTTAATAAAGTCAACAAACATACTTGTATTTTGAGTTGAAAAATAACAAGTAAGGAAGGCTAAGTTCGGGTATAACTGAACATTACATACTCAGTTGAGAGCTGTGGAGACAAAGTAAGAGAAAATCACCACGTTGTAAAAAGAACCTAGGGCAACCCTGGAATGTGTTTGTATGACATGTGTATCAAATGGAAGGTATTAAAGAGTATTTTAAGAGGAAGTGGGCCATAGTTCTATAGATGGACGCCATTTAGGGATATCGCCATAAAGGTGGACCAGGCCTGACTCTAGAATTTGTTTGTACGAAATGGGTATCAAATTAAAAGTATTAATGAGGGCTTTAAAAGGGAGTGGCCCTTAGTTGTATATGTGAAGGCGTTTTCGAGATATCGACCAAAATGTGGACCAGGGTGGTCCAGAACATCATCTGTCGGGTACCGCTAATTTATTTATATATGTAATACCACGAACAGTATTCCTTCCAAGATTCCAAGGACTTTTGATTTCGCCCTGCAAAACTTTTTCGTTTTCTTCTACTTAATATGGTAGGTGTCACACCCATTTTACCAAGTTTTTTTTCTAAAGTTATATTTTGCGTGAATAGACCAATACAATTACCATGTTTCATCCCTTTTTTCGTATTTGGTATATAATTATGGCATTTTTTTTCATTTTTCGTAATTTTCGACATCGAAAAAGTGGGCGTGGTCATAGTTGGATTCCGGCCATTTTTTACACCAATACAAAGTGAGTTCAGATAAGTACGTGAACTGAGTTTAGTAAAGATATATCGATTTTTGCTCAAGTTATCGTGTTAACGGCCAAGCGGTAGGACTGTGTATAAAAACTGGGTGTGGTTTCAACCGATTTCGCCCTTTTTCACAGAAAATAGTTATCGTCCTAGAAGCTAAGCCTCTACCAAATTTCACAAGGATTGGTAAATTTTTGTTAGACTTATGGCATTAAAGGTATCCTAGACAAATTAAATGAAAAAGGGCGGAGCCACACCCATTTTGAAAAGTTCTTTTATTTTTGTATTTTGTTGCAACATATCATTACTGGAGTTGAATGTTGACATAATTTGCCCATATACTGTAAAGATATTAACTTTTCTTTTAAAATTTGAATTAAAAAAAAAAATTATAAAGAGTGGGCGTGGTCGTTCTCCGATTTTGCTAATTTTTATTAAGCAGACAAATAGTAACAAAAGTAACGTTCCTGAAAAATTTCATCATGATATATTCAACGACTGCCAAATTACAGCTTGCAAAACTTCTAAATTACCTTCTTTTAAAAGTGGGCGGTGCTACGCCCATTGTCCAAAATTTTACTAGTTTTCTATTCTGCGTCATAAGTTCAACTCAGCTGCCAAGTTTTATCGCTTAATCCGTATTTGGTAATGAATTATCGCACTTTTTCGATTTTTCGAAATTTTCGATATCGAAAAAGTGCGCGTGGTTATTGTCCGATATCGTCCATTTAAAATAGCGATCTGAGATGAGTGCCCAGGAACCCACATGCCGGACGGACGGACGGACATGGCTCAATCGAATTTTTTTTCGATACTGATGATTTTGATATATGGAAGTCTATATCTATCTCGATTCCTTTATACCTGTACAACCAACCGTTATCCAATCAAAGTTAATATACTCTGTGAGCTCTGCTCAACTGAGTACAAAAAAGGTAAGAAACTCTAAGTACGGACTAAAACGGACGTTGTGCATCTTAAATAAAACGGCGAACAGTGGGGCGTATAAGTATTCTAAAAAATGAAACGATATATCTTCAAAGAGATTTGGGTAGAGCTTCTTTTCCAATTTGCGTCGTGCTCTTTTAAATTTTTTTTTAGAAATTGGCGGAATGGGACCTATATATTTTACTCCGATCAGTGGAAGCTCATCTGACCTGCAGATGCCGCTCGGAGTAGACGTAAAACATGGCGGAACGGGGCCAATTTCTAGGAAAAATTAAATATGATCACGGCGCAAATTGGAAGAGAAGCTCGGCCTTAATTCTCTTCGGAGGTATATCGCACTTTGTATTTATTTATTTTTTTTTTAATAAAAAATTACATTAAACTAGAGGACTTGTCACACAGGAGTCTCTGAGAATTAGACGGTTAAACAGCTGAGCAGATTGCTTTTAAGGGAGTCATTCTAAGGCATGCAATTATTGATATGACTACTTACTTCGGCCATCGAAGCCACAGTTAAAAACTTTTGAGAATTTTCAGTTTTGGTATGGAAAAAAAAACAAAGCGGAGACAACAAACACGGCCTGCATTTTTTACGCGGAACCGTATAATCTTCTTTATGATAAAATCATAATGAGAAAATCACAGTAGAAATAAATTTAATTGGCCCAATCTTACAGCAATTAAGATAGCATAACTGCCAACAATTCTTCTTCGAACATTCTTATATCTTCTCGATTTAAGCTGAACGTAAATTAAATAAAACGTTAATTAAAATATTTACCCGCAATCAAATTAACCAAGTCACCCCTTCGTGGGTAAATACGCTTTTGCAACATACATACATTTTTGTATGTGTGTGTGCCTGTGCATTTGAAGTTTGCGAAACAAATTGTTTTGCTTGTGGTGTAGACAGACGACAGTCGACAAATATTTACCCTGAGGATATAGACTCGGAAGCCACAATCCCTTAACCAAATACATACAAATAAATACATGCACATACATACGAAGACCTTCACATGTGTGGAAATATAACAAAATTAACGTAAGTCAGAACTATTTTCTGTACAAGACTAAGAAATAGTAGCAAATGAATTTATATCGCAGCTACAAATTGCAACATAATCTACAAAATGAACATTTGGTGGCATGAAGATAGCAATATATAATCAGGAATAATTTATCCACCTACGTATGTATGTGTATTAACCTGGATCGATTTGTATGGACGAAAGTTAACCAATATCGCGCCATCGATTTTTCGATAGGATTTGGGCTCAGGAAAAAAAGTTCCACTACGCATACCCAAAAAAAGAATTTTCGAGGCTGCGAATTTTTATACTCAGTTGAGCAGAGCTCACAGAGTATATTAACTTTGATTGGATAACGGTTGGTTGTACAGGTATAAAGGAATCGAGATAGATATAGACTTCCATTTATCAAGATCATCAGGATCGAAAAAAAATTTGATTGAGCCATGTCCGTCCGTCCGTCCGTCCGTCCGTCTGCCCGTTAACACGATAACTTGAGTAAATTTTGAGGTATCTTGATGAAATTTAGTATGTAGGTTCCTGAGGACTCATCTCGGATCGCTATTTAAAATGAACAATATCGGACTATAACCACGCCCACTTTTTCGATATAGAAAATTTTCGTAAAACCGAAAAAGTGCGATAATTTATTACCAAAGACGAATAAAGCGATGAAACTTGGTAGGTGAGTTGGACTTATGACGCAGAATAGGAAATTAGTAAAATTTTGGACAATGGGCGTGGCATCGCCCACTTTTAAAAGAAGGTAATTTAAAAGTTTTACAAGCTGTAATTTGGCAGTCGTTGAAGATATTATGATGAAATTTGGCAGGAACGTTACTCCTATTACCATATGTATGCTTAATAAAAATTAGCAAAATCGACCAAGCCCACTTTTAAAAAAAAATTTTTTTTAAAGTCAAATTTTAACAAAAAATTTAATATCTTTACAG
This sequence comes from Eurosta solidaginis, assembly GCF_040869045.1. NCBI lineage: Eukaryota > Metazoa > Arthropoda > Insecta > Diptera > Tephritidae > Eurosta > Eurosta solidaginis. The sequence goes on along the minus strand of NC_090323.1, from coordinate 219,991,449 downwards.
TATAAAAGTAAATTAAAAAATTCAACTCCAGTAATGATATGGTGAAACAAAATGCAAAAATAAAAGAAAATTTCAAAATGGGCGTGGCTCCGCCCTTTTTCATTTAATTTGTCTAGGATACTTTTAATTCCATAAGTCGAACAAAAATTTACCAATCCTTGTGAAATTTGATGTGGGCTTAGATTCTTGGACGATAGCTTATTTCTGTGAAAATCGGTTGAAGCCACGCCCAGTTTTTATACACAGTCGACCTCTGTCCTTCCGCTCGGCCTTTAACACGATAACTTGAGCAAAAATCGATATATCTTTACTAAACTCAGTTCACGTACTTATATGAACTTACTTTGTATTGGTGTAAAAAATGGCCGAAATCGGACTATGACCACGCCCACTTTTTCGTTATCGAAAATTACGAAAAACGAAAAAATGCCATAATTCTATACCAAATACAAAAAAAGGATGATTTGGATTAGTATATTGGCGCAAAATATAACTTTGGAAAAAAACTTTGTAAAATGGGTGTGACACCTAAATGAAAAAGTTCTGCAGGGCGAAATAAAAAACCCTTGAAATCTTGGCAGGAATACTGTTCGTGGTATTACATATATAAATAAGTTAGCGGTATCCCACAGATGATATTCTGGGTCACCCTGGTCCACATTTTGGTCGATATCTGGAAAACGCCTTCACATATACAACTACCACCACGCCCTTTCAAAATAATCATTAACACCTTTCATTTGATACCCATATCGTACGAACATATTCTACAGTGACCATTGGTCTACCTTTAGGGCGATATTTCGAAAAGGCGTCCACCCATAGAACTAAGGTCCACTCCCTTTTAAAATACTCATTAATACCTTTCATTTGATACACATGTCATACAAACACATTCCAGGATTTCCCTTGGTTCATTTTCCTACATGGTTATTTTCCCTTATGTTGCCACTATAGCTCTCAACTGAGTATGTAATGTTCGGTTACACCCGAACTTAACCTTCCTTACTTGTTCTTTTTGTTTTTAATTTTTAAGGTTTCTTTCATGATCTACTATGAAATGACCTACTTCGCAGGCTCGAAAATTATTTTTTCGGGTATGCGTAGTGGAACTTTTTTTCCTGAGCGAAAAATCGATGGCGCGATATCGGTTAATAAATCAACCCAGTCTAATGAACATATACATACATATATAAATTATGCAATAGTAATTAAAAATTCGCTATAACGCAATCGGTACCGCATTAAAGAAGAGTAAAGGATGTCGTTTTTTAACTACAAATATATAAAAGCCAGGAGTGCGGAAACCAAGGCAAGCCAAGGTCAAGCTAACAGTTTGTTATCTGTCAGCTCACGAGATAGATTAGCTATCGGTGTGATATCAAAGAGATAAAGATGAGCATTATAAATTTGTTAACTAAGGTTTTCTCTATTGAGCTGTCGATCGACGAGACATCGAAAAGTTATTCATTTGGTATCGAAAAGTCATCGACTTGCTGCCAAAAAGGTTATCGAAAGGTATCGATTTTTTATTGAAGAGTTATCAATCTGTAATCGAGTTGTTGTCGATTTGTTATCGACTCCTTATCGTATCGTTTTCGTTTTATGATGAAAAACTCATCGATTTGTTGAAGAAAAGTTATCGATTTGCTATCGGCGTGTTATGGATTTCTTATTGACAGCTAATTTGTTTGTTATAAAACAGATACTGGTAAAACAAATAAAAAATAAATATAAAGCTATAATAAAACTTAAATAAAAAACCAATGACGCATCCCGTAGATATAAACCCGAAAGAAGCCAAAAAGAAGTTGATGACTGGGCGCTAACAAGCCAATACCAAACCGATATCTCAACAATAAGTTCGATATCGATAACAAGCCGATAATAAAGCAATAGTTCGTTGACACTTCCAGAAGGTTTTGGGGAATATTATCAATGTTGATAGTCCTTTGCCGGATAAAGGTTCGGTACGATCTGATAACAACCCCAACCATCTCAACAACGAATTAATATGACCACATTGAACCATATCCGTCATTTCATGCGATCATGTATCCGAAATATATACTAGGTAATTCGGCAGGTAACCAAAGGTTTAAACGCCGAAGAAAGTTAATGGTAGAATCATCTCTGAATACTTGCAAGCACTGACTGCGGTCCCAGTTCACGAAGAAAGCTAATGCCGGATGGGCTCTGGAACCAACATGTAGGATGTTCAGGCAAATCCAGCGCAAGCTGAACGAAAACAGATCGCAATCGGTCATACTTCTAAATAGATTGTCTATTAGCCCATTAGTAGGTCTTCTAACAGGTCGTTGTCTTATGTCTCATGGTGCTCATATGGCTTTTGCCACAGCTGCAAGGACTAGGAGGAGATAGAGACCATAGAGTAATATCTATGCCATTTTGCCGAATTTCGAAGACCAGCTACCGATGTCTCCACAGACACTGCTTTGGGTGCCTTACGGAGCTAGAATCCGCAAATATAAACGACACCCTGCGCTACATTAGGCAAACGCGCTGGTTTAGCTACATCGATGTATGAACCATTTTCTTCAGAAAAGAAATAAAGGATCCTTCGTGGTATTACAATGGGCCACATTGGCCCACGTGAATCTCCGCTCGATTCGAATATCTTCGAGTAGACCTACGATAAGAAAATTAACACTCACCACCTTTTGTTGTAGTTAAAAACGTAAAATCACACCGAGGACTAAAAGAAGTGTTACGGATATGGGACGGATATGTATTCGATGCGCATCGACACCTTTTTGTACCTGGACGATTGCGCATAAAACCGACGATTTTATCTCTCGAAACTTATGTGGGTCTGTAGGTTTTATTCGTATCTTCGGAAAAGCTTTTAAGACTGGGAAGGATCTCTTCGAGCCATTCCAAATCAAACAAGCTGCTCCAAATCAGACAACGCTATTCTATATAGATTTTGTTTTCACTATCAAGACACTCCACGAAGGCCGTCTTTTTCAGAATGAACCACGCAGGTACTTTGCGGCACTAGAACCTTTGGTACTGGTCCCCCTATCTTGGGTGCAATTTCTGTGGCCTCTTGAACCTGCAAGTTTGCATTTTAGTCGCCTCTTACGACATATGTACATTTGACTATGGGAATATTCTGAGCCTCTTAACCCTTGGAGATATCCTCTTTTACTCCTTACTGAGGTCAGTTACCGCTAAACGGGACTTAAACCCCAGTTATTGATGATGAATGTTGTTGTTGAACCGATAAAAACACTCCCCGACGGTTTTGGGTAGTGTTATCGATGCTGTGGTCCTTTGCCGGGCATAGTTTCGGTACGAGGGTGGGGGGTTAGGCAATGAATTATGACCAACAGCTACAGGTGTAACATACGTGACCTTGTAAATGTGAGGAAAATTGTAAAGTGGGCTAGTTTTACTCGGTAATCGGAAATGCTCCTCTTTTCGTTGATGTGAATTTGGAGATTGAGAGGGACTAAGGAAGGGGAATGAGAAGAACTGGTAGAGAAAAACGGTCAAGAGATTGTAAGCTGGTACGTGAAGAAGAAGGAAAAACTACGGAGATGGCATAGAAAGTGAAAAAGCGAGTGGAGAGAGTAGAAGAAAATGCAGTTTCGGAGGACAAGAGAGAGAAAAGTGGAAAGGAGGAAGAAAACTTCGGAAGAGGATGAGTTGTAGTTTGGGCGAAGGAAATGGAAGAAACAAAAACCGAGTTAGAAGATAGTCAGGGACAGAAATGTAATTTCGAAGAAGACAGAGAGAGAGAAAAAAAAAGGAAGAACAAGAATGTGAAAGGGAACGAGATGCAATATGAAGAAAAGTTGAGCGAAGGGAAAAGAGAAAAAGTTAAATGGTAAAACGTGATGCCTAAAACAAGCCAAAAGATTTTCTTGCTACACAAAAGAAAAATAATTTGCTTTAATGACTTTTTTTTCTTGAAAATGTTACTAATTCAACTAGCGATGCTCCCACATACACAACGAAATCTGCATTTGTATTAATTCTATTCATCTAAAGATTCCCTTACTCTGTAACAGCGAAAACGTCATAGCTACGATTGTAATCTAAATGCTTCTTTCCTTATAAAATTCCTTGAGTTATAGTGCCTTGTTATGTTAAAATCTCATTCCAAGTGATGAAGCCAGAATGTCTGCTTATTTAGCTTTGTACATACTTTATCTCAAACTATGAATGTATGTATGTATGTGTATATATATATGTGTTTAAAGAGATATGCCTGCAACCACTTTTGGTGGGCTTCTTAGTTCGCGCCTTAACACTGGAACTTACTTAACTTTGCTTGTAGTTTTCTTTGCATTTTCCACAACGTTCGCATTGCATGTTCTTTTCATAAACAACTACCAACTTGCTCAGTTTTTTATTGCGCGCGCGTTCTTGAATATCTTCAAGCAAATGAAAACACAAATGTACAAATACATACAAACCAAAGTGAAAACAAGTAAGGAAGGCTAAGTTCGGGTGTAACCGAACATTACATACTCAGTTGAGAGCTATGGAGACAAAATAAGGAAAATCACCATGTAGGAAAATGAACCTAGGGTAACCCTGGAATGTGGTTGTATGACATGTGTATCAAATGGAAGGTATTAAAGAGTATTTTAAGAGAGAGTAGGCCATAGTTCTATGTATAGACGCCATTCAGGGATATCGCCATAAAGGTGGACCAGGGCTGACTCTAGAATTTGTTTGTACGATATGGGTATCAAATGAAAGTTGTTACTGAGCATTTTAAGATGGAGTGGGCCTTAGGTCTATCGGTGGACGCCTTTTCGAGTTATCGCCATTAAGGTAGACCAGGGGTGACTCTAGAATGTGTTTGTATGATATGGGTATCAAATGAAAGCTGTTAATGAGTATTTTGAAAAGGAGTGATCCTTAGTTTCATAGGTGGACGCCGTTTCGAGATATCGCCATAAAAGTGGACCAGGGGTGTCTCTAGAATGTGTTTGTACGATATGGGAATCAAATGAAAGGTGTTACTGAGCATTTTAAGAGGGAGTGGGCATTAGGTCTATAGGTGGACGCCTTTTCGAGATATCGCCATTAGGGTGGGCCAGGGGTGACTCTAGAATGTTTGTACGATATGGGTATCAAACGAAAGGTGTTACTGAGCATTTTAAGAGGGAGTGGCCATGAGGTCTATAGGTGGACGCCTTTTCGAGATATCGTCATTAGGGTGGGCCAAGGGTGACTCTAGAATGTGTTTGTACGATATGGATATCAAGTTAAAGGTATTAAAGAGGGTTTTAAAAGCGAGTGGCCTTTAGATGTATATGTGAAGGCGTTCTCGCGATATCGACCAAAATGTGGGCCAGGTGATCCAGAAAATCATCTGTCGGGTACTGCTAACTTATTTATATATGCAATGCCACTAACAGTATTCCTGCCAAGATTCCAAGGGCTGTTGATTTCACCTTGTAGAACTTTTTCATTTTCTTCTACTTAATATGGTAGGTGTGACACCCATTTTACAAAGTTTTTTCCAAAGTTATATTTTGCGTCAATAAACCAATCGAGTTACCATGTTTCATCCCTTTTTTCGTATTTGGTATAGAATTATGGCATTTTTTTCATTTTTCGTAATTTTCGATATCGATAAAGTGGGCGTGGTTATGGTCGGACTTCGGCCATTTTTTATACCAAGATAAAGTGAGTTCAGATAAGTACGTGGGCTAAGTTTAGTAAAGTTATATCGGTTTTTGCTCAAGTTATTGTGTTAACGGCCGAGCGGAAGGACAGGCGGTGGACTGTGTATATAAACTGGGCGTGGCTTCGACCGATTTCGCCCATTTTCACAGAGAACAGTTACCGTCATAGAATCTATGACCCTACCAAATTTGAGAAGGATTGGTAAATTTTTGTTCGACTTATGACATTAAAAGTATTCTAGACAAACTAAATGAAAATGGGCGGAGCCACGCCACAGTAAAGATATTAAATTTTTTGTTAAAATTTTATTTTAAAAAAAATTTTTTTTTTAAAAGTGGGCGTGGTCCTTCTCCGATTTTGCTAATTTTTATTAAGCGTACATATAGTAATAGGAGTAACGTTCCTGCCAAATTTGATCATGATATCTTCAACGACTGCCAAATTACAGCTTGCAAAACTTTTAAATTACCTTCTTGTAAAAGTGGGCGGTGCCACGCCCATTGTTCAAAATCTTACTAATTTTCTATTCTGCGTCATAACGTCAACCCATCTACCAAGTTTCATCGCTTCAACCGCCTTTGGCAATGAATTATCGCATTTTTTCGGTTTTTAGAAATTTTCTATATCGAAAATGTGGGCGTGGTTATAGTCCGATATAGTTCATTTTAAATAGCGATCTGAGGTGACTGCCCAGGAATCTACATACCAAATTTCATTAAGATACCTCAAAATTTACTCAAGTTATCGTGTTAACGGACAGACGGACGGACGGACGGACGGACGGACGGACGGACATGGCTCAATCAAATTTTTTTTCGATACTGATGATTTTTATATATGGAAGTCTATATCTATCTCGATTCCTTTATACCAACCGTTATCCAACCAAAGTTAATATACTCTGTGAGCTCTGCTCAACTGAGTATAATAAACAAAAGTTGAGTGTTACGAATTTCTTTTTAACGAATTTGCATCTTTTAGTTGAAAGGCAGTTAGAAGTATTTCTTAAACTTAAAAGGAAACTTATTTCGGGATGGAGGGATTTGAGTACCGTAACATTTCGGAACAGAAAAGTTTAACGCAGCTTTCAACTCAGTGCAGTAAAGGCACAGTTTCGAAGAGAATGGTAATGAGGTCATGGAACGAAGTGGCGAGCGGAATTTCCATATGCAGGTTATATGAAAGAAATTTCAAGCTTTGTTATAAGTGGAACCGTTACATTATCTGAAGCGGTGCTCTGAGAGTTTAACACAGGTCCTGATAATCTGGACCGTCTATCTAGTCATCCTATATTTGACGTATACATTACCTACGACATCTGAAAACTTTACCACTGTTTTTGGTGTTGTTACAACCGTAAAAAGACCAAAATCAGAAAAATGCTTTCCGTAGTTTTGATGGTAGCGTGCTCCGCCTACCACACCGAAGATCCTGGGTTCAATTCCGCGCCAAAAAAAAAATTAAAAATTTAGAAACAAAAGTGTTTTCAATAATAAAGAAGCTTTTCTGACCGTGGTCGCCCCACGACGGTAATTTGGCAAACACTCCGAGTGTACTTCTGCCATGAAAAGCTCCTCAGTAAAAAGTCATCTTCCCAACAGATGCCGTTCGGAGTCGGTGTAAATAATGTAGATCCCATCCCGCCAATCTAGGAACGCAACACGAATTGAAAGAGAAGATTGGCCTGCATTTTCTTCAGAGGTAAATCTCATCGTGCATTTAGTTTTAGATAAGTGGTTTCGATGGTTAGAACTTGAACCAAAGTAGGGAATGGATACCCACTGATGGGGCATCTTGTTTAAAACCTCCAGCAGCTTCAAAAATTCACGCGTAAAATTATGCTTGTTTTGAAGAGGGACTTCAGTCCAAAAACTTCAAGATTCGAGGGGTCAAAGAAAACACTTCCTGCTGCAGTGTGGCTAGGACCGGATCGAGTTAAAGGACTGCTCACATCCCAACAAAAAAAAAAAATAAATAAAAGTAATTACATGGTACTTTTTCTAAGCTTTCCCATAAATTGGCGAGACTGGAATTACATGTTTTACGCTGACTCCGAACGGCAGCTGCGAGGCAATTTTCACTGAGAAGCTGTTCTTGACAGAAATAAACTTTTTCCGAATGGACAAAACTTATTTCTAAATTTTTAATGTTGCTTTTGCTCGGGACTTGAATCTTGGATGCGACTACTACACCACGGCGTCCACCGCAACGCATAATTTATAAGTATAGAAATGCATGCCAACCGCTTAGAAGCTTTGCGACTCACTTATCTGTGCTCAATACTCCTCTCGGAAAAAGAATGAATTAGGAATTTATCAAGGGTAGAGGACGAGTGATCTCATTTTGGGATTTATCAAATCCATAACATCAAGTAAGAAATAAAACGGGAAGGAAAACAGGCACTCTGTGTAAGCCACAAGTTGGTCGATTGTTTTAACGTTTTTTGGACGGAGGTCACTTTAATTAAATATGCTGTAGTTGGAATGCTATATTATGCTCCTGTGGTAAGGGAATTAAGAGTTTGCTAGGTGGATCAAGGGAAATTCCAGGCTTAGCAATAGGGCTGCTGAGCGTAGGCACGGTACAGATGAGCTTGGTCTTGACGACCTTAAATCATTTATGGAAATATATCCGCTGAATGTTTCGAAAAAGCTACTATCATTTTCCAAGTACCAATTCGAGCGAAATTCGCGTAACAGTTCGTAGGGATGTTGATATGACCCGGATTTCAGATGGTCTCTGTTCTCAAATAATTCGACTGAAGAAAGAGGTCAGCCATTCCGAGACTACACTCGACCAGGCAGTCATGAATTTGGAGTTATGTAGTCGGCCTTCGAAGTGACCGACAGTCTTTCAAGCGGCTGAGTGACGCTGAGCTAACACTAGCTTCTACGGGGTAGCTATATATTTCTGGAAATTGGACCGTGATTTTTGCAGTAATTTTCAAGACTTCTTAATTGACAAATCTATCAAATGCTCTGTTCTTCTATATAGTAAATCGGCCATGATTTTTTGATAGTTTTTTCTTTCCTTGATGCGATTCTATAGTGCATCTTGATCGCTTCAGCAGAGCCCAGCTATATTCCTACCTTTGCAAGTTCGTTTGACTTCTCGCTGTCTGTAACGTTCATACGACCAGTAAGAAGTATGTCTAGAAAGTTTTTTGCAGTTACTGATGTCCTTGGATGATACGATAGGGAAAAATACCTCACGCTCTCGCTCAGTCTAAACATCGACAGTTTTGGCTCATATACTACAACAGTTCGCACGCCACTGCTCATTTGGGACCCGTCAATGAAGAGGCAGACTTCGTTCTCTCTGCTCATACCAAATCCTCTGTAGTCACTTTTTAAGGGATATCTCACCTTCCTACTCCTGCTAAACTAAGCTATTGTGTAGTCTGATAGGGACTTATATCCAAAAGTCTGCTGAGGATACCATTATGACCTTATTGTTGCGAATGTAAGCAGAGAGAAGCGCGATGTCTTGCTGCTTAATAGATTTTGGTTTCACCTATGTGTGGGTTAAGAGATATAGGCTAAGGACCAGATGGCGCTGGGATCATCAAGACACTTCATGCAAAGTGGATAAACTTTTACCGAGAAGCTTTTCATGGCAGAAATACGCTCGTAGGGTCTGCCAAACTATTGCCAGGGGGGGACCTATTTTAAAAGAGATTTTCTAAAGTATTCTGATATTTCCGTTCTGGTACTTTTGGTGTAATTGGCGAGCACGGTCGACGATGTTTTAATGGGAAAAGGAAAAGTTTGTGCCTAGTCTGTATGGAACCAGGCCACACATAATACACGCATGGTTCGAGTTTAATCGAAGGAATCTGATCTGCTGTTTACCGTGTCGATCCATAAATAAGGAGATACTGCAGGCTGCAAGATTACTACAGCGTATTTCAGGAGAAAATTATAGCCGCGAAGAAAGCGCCAGAAATTCTGGAGAAATCGTGCTTAGCTGCAGTTGCATCAAAATATATATTGATAGTCATGCGGCGATTAAGACCTACTCTCACAAAATTCTTCAACAAAAAGTGTACTGGTCGGACAATATATCTATACTGGGTTCACAATCATAGAAAGTAACAAAAAGGCTGAAGAGCTGGCAAAGGAGGGTGCAACTCTAGCTGAATCGACGATAGAAGTTCAAATCCATTTGGGAGATATCAAAAGCAGACAGGAGTTCCATCAAGCAGGAAAGGCAGAAATAGAAGCGCGCACCTGCAAAATTTCTAAGATCTTGTACAAAGCCTACGATATTAGACTCACAAAGTGGCTCATATCTCTGAAGTGAGGAGAACTAAGGTTCACGGTGAGACATGCTTATAAGTAAGGCCTCGTAAGTAATAGCAGATTTAGGAAGTGTGAGCTGCAGGAAGAAACGGTTGAACACGTTCTGTGTTCATGTCGTGCATTCGCGAGGTCAAGACTTCAGTATAAGGAGCGGCAGAATGGCCAGATCTTGAGGCAGCAACTGAGCTAGGTCGTAGAAAATTCTAGTACTTGCTAAAAGGAGGGAGTTATTCTATAACATAAGTCCTTCCGTTTGGTCGTAAAACAAATTCTGGTAAGACGTTGGACACATTCAGCCTATTTGAAATCTTCATAGGCCAGCCAGTTCAACCTAACTTAACATATAGGTTTGCGATTAAAGTTATGGAATTAAATGCTAAAGCCCGCTGATCGCCTGCCGAACTCACAAACGACCGTGTATCTTAAGCTTTCTTCTCGAAAGTGCTGAATAATAGGCTATATAATGCTTCCAAAGATTAAATAGATCTTTCTTTGACCTTGTAAATGCTTTCGGGATTCTGGGTTACAATAATAATTATCATTTTATTCACATATATGCCGAAAGTACATATACGAAATATTCAAGTATGTACTTCCTCAGATGACACACACATTTGTACATACTATTGTAAACATATATTTCAAATTCTTCTTAGTTACATTCCCTCCAGAGTTGTCTTAATAATTAAGCCTGATAAAGAGCTTAGTAGTGGTGGAGTGCAATGTCACTGACATTCGTCCTTTGCATTCCGTTCACGCAGCTCAGCGCCATTTCCATAAATTTCATAGTAATAATCTCAGCGATTTGCCTTAATTCAATTGCGCTCTGTCGCCTCATTTTTCTTTTTTTATGATGCCGCCTATAGTTCGGTATGAATTTTTGCTTTCCTTCAGTCGTTGATTTGTCGACTAACTACATATTATTTACTTCCCCTCCCCGTTTCTTAAGCATTTTGTGCATTTATTACATTTGTTGTTGATTATAATTTGAAATGAGAAAGCTAAGCAAGTGGCAAATTAATTTTTATCAAAATATTGCTTACTCAAGAGCGAAGTTGTACAAGGGAAATTAAGGATAAGTCATAAGTGGGACAGCCCAGCCAGAGTTAGGCCCAAGACAAGAAAAAGCTGATAAGAAATGCATATAACTACAACAGAAAATGAATGGAGAGAGGAAACGAGACAAGGGAAGGAGATGAAGGAAAATAAGGGTGGTTGAGGAAAATGATTAACTGGGAGAAAACGGGGTAAAATGAAGAATGTGAAAAGGGGATGATACGGGGAGTGGCAGTTTTCAAACATGGAGAAAAGGAGGGAGAAGATGATTAACTGGGAGAAAAAGGGGTAAAATGAAGAATGTAAAAAGGGGACGATACGGGGAGAGGCAGTTTTCAAACATGGAGAAGAGGAGGGAGAAGATGATTAGCTGGGAGAAAAAGGGGTAAAATGAAACATTTAAAAAGGGGATGATACGGGGAGAGGCAGTTGTCATACATGGAGAAAAGGAGGGAGAAGCAGGACATCTTTTTATTTGCAAAAGCTACAATATGACAACTGCTCTGTTTACTTGGAAAGTATATACATCGCAGAGAGGTATATTATCAGGCAATATTATCAGGCAAGAGAGAGAATCTCCAGCGGGCTAGCAGACTTAGAATATACCCGCGGCAAGTATGCCTGTAGTAATAGGTGACTAAAATACGAAACTGATCCTAGGGTTGTGTAGCGCAACCCACTCAAGGGGTTGCCAGTGCAATATATAGCTTTTCCAACCGTATGTTCAACATTACCTACCCGTGGCGAGTCCCGTTTCTTTAACAGCGGAGGCTTTAACGACCCCAAGTTCCTCATGGATCCCCAAGGCCTTCGGTGAGTGTCCTTATCGCTACAACAATAACATTAGTGAAGAGATCGTCTCTACTATATACCTAGTTCTTCTATATATGTGACCCGGTCTATGAAAAGGTGGCTTATGACTCAAAAAAAAAAAAAAAAAAAAAAAATACTGCTGTTTACAGCTGTTTCTCGCAATTTATGTTTTGAGTCATAAGCCATCTTTTTATAGACCGGGTGGCATATAAATTAATACGATTTCAAAAAGTTATTTCGTTGTAGTTTATAAAGTCAAAAATACTGCAATCGGTTGTTCAGGTTTGGAATAGAGATTCCCTATATGAGGAAATTAAGGTGTCAGTGAGAGTAGGAGTGGGTGTGGGAGTAGGAATGGGAGTGGAATCTACAGTGGGATTGAGATTCAGAGTAGGAGTGAGACTAGTTGATGGAGTGGAAATGGGTTCGGAAGCGGAAGGAAGATAAATGGAATAAGGGAGGTCAAGAAAAATAAGGAAAATGGAAAATAAATTAGAAGAGAATGTGATAGAGATTGAACAGTGGAAGCTAGGCTCACTTTTGAAGTGGGGGCAGTTGAATTTTCGGGGGAGGACTCATTCTTTTGGGTACTCTTGTATAGAATATTATGCTCAATATTCCTACTGAAAAAACCTTGCTTAAGTTTATCTAATTGACGTATTTTGTTAGATTTGTTTTCTTTTAAAAAAGTTTACAGGCCAAGCTAGCCTGCATTAGCAGGTCAATAAAATCTCAACATAGACTTAATGTGTCGATAGCCTTACCAAAATTAATTTGGCGACCAACAAAACTAACCCCAATTAGGTACCAGGGCTTATATTGGAAAATAAGTTAGTCCTTTGGCAACTCTGCTAAGAAGCTGGCGTCTTACCTTCGCGAGCGCAGTATATGGACACATAACGATTCCAACAGTTTCTTACTGACTGGCCTAGCTTATAGGTATATGATGGCAGAAGGCAGTTAGTGTGTCCATTATGTGCCTTAGGATTTATGGTTTGGTCTGGACGAAATATTTTCCATATATTTCAGGAAATTTCTTGATTAATAACTGTGTGAGGTTATTGCTTTAATGGCTGCATGTATATCAAAAAATATATTGTAACGAATTTACGGAATTCCGCTTATTTCAAATCTTCTGCTAGCGTTTGAATCGCTGGACTGTTGAGTAAGTAACTCCGATATTCAATAATGCAAAATGGTCTTTATTAGACTGCTTTGAGAGTACTTCAAAACATAACTTATACTTCACAACCAATAGCGTGCTTAAGTCAAATCAAAACTGATTCCTGCCTACCAAGCTTGCACTGCTTTTATACTCTCCGTCACTTCATTCGCATATTTCTACTAAAGTCTAGACGTTTCGCCTTCTGCTGTATCACCTGCTTGGTAATTGTGCTACAAATATGCGTGTGCATGTGTGAGAACCAACTTCGGCTGATGATTACATGTATTTGTGAGTATGTCATCGTTGCCTTGTATGTATGTGTGTAAATGATGATTCATTTGTTTACGTACATACGAGTGGTTGCTTAGTATCAGCTTAGTGATGCTAATATTCGTCACAATATATACCAGAATTTCTACCGCTTTCTTTGCGGCTACAGTTTCCACTGACACTATTAAGTGTGGAATCTACTTATTTATGTATCAATAGAGTGAACAGCAGGCCGAAATCCTCCCATTAATTTTGAAACATCGGCACACTTGTATATAGTATGTTGTGCCACTTCCGCACCTTTGCGCTAATTCTTCGACTCAAGTGTTGTCTCAAGATCTGGCTTGGTAAAACGTAGTTTGTACTCTCTATATTAGATGACGCTGCACTGGTATCACCATACGGCTCGTACTGAAGCTGCTCTTCCTTAAGACTTGTTGCAGTTGTTAAGGCTATTATCCTGGCCATTGAGTCTGCAATCGGGATGAGCAGAATGACATACAATGCTGCTGTTGGGTAGGTTTTAGGGCTCCCATAATGATTACCATTAATACTTTGCATAGCCACTCTAGTTTTTTAGTATATGTCTCTTTTTGTAAGGATGAAAAAAAAACCTAAATGTAAAGTATAAACATGAAAACTTCAATTAATATCAAATGGGAAAGTATGGGCGATAGACCCCGCATACATGCACATAGATAATTTGCGCTGTACTTTTATTAAAGGGTTATTTATCCCATCCTAGGCCTACTCAAATTCGGGTCCTTTTATTTTTTAGCAAACATTATTGTATCGGTTTTCTTAAAGTTTTCTGTTAACCCGTCTAAAGATGGTCAGGCATTTAAATAACGCAGAGCCTGATCAATCAGACAGCTGATTATTAGCAGACGTCTGTCACTTTTTATAAAGACAGAAGCGTCATTTGCATGCGTCGTGAGCTTGACTCTTCCCGCGCTGTTGGCTGATGACCAACGTCCACAGATTTGGCGATAATACTTCACCCTGTGATGCTCCTCCGTGTACAGATTTAGAAGCCTCGCAGCTAAGTATGGATCTTATCTAATTTATTATGGTTGGATGTACTTCAATCAGGTTGAGATTGTCCATGATTGCTCGGTTCGAGACATTGTTGAAAGCCCCCACAATATCCAGGAAACACCTCGGGAATATTCCTGGTGTTCTGTATCTTTCACTACTGGAGCCTTTTCCAAGAGTGCGGCACGTGTTTCATTTCGTTCCATCTGCCACCTGCAACATAGCAGTAAATGCCCCATCTAGATCCGGCGATTTGAACTTACCAAACGTTTTTTGCTGCACATTTAATTTTGGTTCTTGTACTGCTCGCTCCGTATTTGTAGACATTGTTACACCACTCTTATGGGCTATGTAGCAGGATGTCATTATTGTTTTAAGATTTTTTATTTTTACGCGCTTTAATTAACTTAGCTTGTGTGTTTATGCGTATGTAACACTTTTATACCAAATAATAAAAAAATGTTACGTATACGCACTGGTGCCAATCATTTTAGGTAGTACGGGAACTTTCGCGTGTAAATTGTTGGTTTTTAATAACAGAATGTGATTATTTATTCGTACTAATAACTTATATATCTCTCGCGTGCATATATGACCTTATAATTGCTCAACCAGTAAATAGAATAAATATTGAAACATATTCGTTTGTTCCACATATCCAACTTATTTTGAATGAAATTTAGTTTTAGCAAAGTGCGTTTATTTCGTACAAATAAAGTAATTGAGTAGAATGCAAATCAGAGTAATACGCATTTGAAAGGCTTAACTCAAGACCAGTCGAAAATCAGGTCAATTCAATAACACCCACAAATGCACAAAAACTTGAACGAACGTACACCCACACACATTCACATAGATACCCACCAAAATATGGCCTGCAATATTTAGGATCATTTTCAAAAATTTGATAAAAGGAACGGTGCTATTTGCTTATATTGCGAAAAATACTAGGGTAAGCCGCTGTGAGATATCCCATCTGCGCGATAATGGAATGGATGCAGTTTCACTCTGCGAATCTCAGCCGAGTTGCACTTCATCAAATATTGATTTTGATGACACATTTAAAAATTTGGAGTATTGAGAACCCTTATGAAAGAAGTTACAGCGCCACGTGTAGCTTAAGCTGGTCGCAATAAGCATATGTCCAAAGAACGTCAAGAACAAATAGCACAAACGCTAGCCAATATGAATTCTGTTGACACATTGCCTTTTTCATTGTTTCGAGAAAGCAAGTAGATGAATGTCGACAAACCATTTCCTATAGAACTGAAGCCATGCATTGTCGAGAACTTTTATTAATGCATCCGATACATGTAGCTGGCTGCTGGCTTAGTGAGCATTATTTTCTTTCTAATTGTAGTATCCAATCCTTTGATTTGCCCACCGAATTAGTGACTGAGCGCGAGATTGCTGAGAATTTAGAATACTCGTTTCGAGATGGCATGGATATCATAAAAAAGTCACAAAAGTTTTACACAAGATTATATAAAACGCTTGGAAGTGGGACTAGATTTTGTAAGATTAACCCCATAATTCATAAAATTATAGGCAAACATCTAAAATTTAAATACGCTGATACGAGGATTGAAGAAACATTGAAAGAAAAAGTTGTTGCGGAAGAAAGCTTGTCAAAAAAGTTGGTAAGAGTGTCGGTCTTAATGCACCTAGAAAGGGAATTTGAAATCAACGATATAGTCATGCTACTGAGGAAACTGCATAACATTGGGGTACGTTATACAGCACTGGGGTGGAATAAAAGCTTTCTTACTGGTAGAAAATAGAAGACTATAATTAGAAGCGCAACGTTGCCGGAAACTGATATTGGCATAGGTCTTCGACAAGGATCTGTTCTTGCAGCAATATTATTCATTGTATATATAAACGATATAATAAACTGTCTTAGCCACTGCAAGATACGACTATTCGTGGATGATGCATTATTGATCATACACTTTCTTCGGAGATAAAAGCTATGTCAAAATGTAAGCGAACTTGAATGCTCAATATAACTGGTTGTGCCAAAATAAGCTTAAAATAAATATTGACAAAACTAAATGGATGATCATGAGAAGAAAGCATAGCCGAAGAAAATGATATAACCTTGAAAATAGCAAATATTACTATACAAAATGTTAATGAAATAAAATAGCTAGGAATTATAATTGATGAGAAATATAAGTTCGATGAGCATTTTAAATATACAGAGGCGAAAAAATCAAAAAAAATTGGATTTATGTTCCGAGCATGCAAGCACGTCAGTAAATATAATAAAATTATGGACCTGCCATTATAGAACCTCATTTCATATACTGTCCTACGATTTTATACATGTGAGCCGACTCGAACATTGTAAAGCTGCAGGTGAAACAAAACTAAGCAAAGCGGTTTATTCTTAGAAAATGATACGATACCCCTATACATGAAATTCTAGAAAGTTTAAATTGGCTGAGTGTAAAACAACTCATTGTACTCATATGTACTACACTCGAAAATTCATACAGAACATGAAACTAGGCAACATGCCGAACTATTTGAATGATCGCGTAACATATAACAACGAGGTTTATAATTACCATACAAGAAACGGAAATAACTTTCGTCAGACAGCTGCTCGATCGGAATTCGACAAGAACAATATATACAACGAGGGATTGAGAGAATACAACGAACTCCCATGTGAAATAAAACAATGTCAAAATATCAATAAATTTAATAAATTATTATATAACTGTTCAAAAGCACTACATTTAGAAAATGATCTCATTCATACATGTACCTAATCTAGGTCTACAAGACCTAGTAGATAGTATAGAGAGTATATATTGATAAAAAATAAATAAAAAAAAAAAAATAAATGTAAGGCGCGATAACCTCCGAACAGATCTAAGGCCGAGCTTCTCTTCCAATTTGCGTCGTGCTCCTCTTGATTTTTCCCTACAAATTGGCCGGACGGGACCTACATGTTTTATGCCGACTCCGAACGGCATCTGCAAGGCAGATGAGTTTTCACTGAGAGCTTTTCATGGCAGAAATACAATCGGAGCGCTTGCCAGACACTGCCGAGGGGCGACCCCGCTTAGAAAAATTTTCTTCTAATTGAAAAATCTTATTTCTAAAATTTGGATGTTGGTTTGCCCGGGAGTTGAACCCAGGGCATACGGTGTGATAGGCGGAGCATGCTACCATCACACCACGGTGGCCGATAAATAAACAAATAAATAAAGATTTGAGAAGACGTTTTTCTTTTGAAGACGGATCTACCGCCTCTGAAAATATCAGTTTTGCAAATTTGATGAGTAGGCTTGACCAGCATTTTAAGCAGTTAAAACACACGTTGTTGTTGTTGTTGTAGCAGTGCTTCGCCCCACCTGATAGTTGCGACCGATCAAAAATTGTCATCAATATCCTCTAACGGGAGTCCAAGGAAACTAACTGTTTCACCATAATGAAAGGAGTGTTAGAGGCGTTGGTTCCACATTATAATTAAAGAGATGGTTGGTGTCATGTGGGGACACATTGCAAGCGGGGCATACATTTTGTATGTCGGGGTTGATTCTGGATAGGTAAGAGTTTAGCCTGTTACAGTATCCAGAACGAAGTTGAGCTAGAGTGACTCGCATTTCCCTGGGGAGTATGCGTTCCTCTTGCGCAAGCTTTGTGTACTGTTTTCTTTGAGTACTGGATTCACCGGGAAATTCCTGGCATAAAGGTCCGACGCCTGTTCATGGAGTTCACCAAGGACCTGCTTGTGTTTTTTCGCTTCATACGGCTGGGTTCTCAGGTGCCGTATTTCCTCAAAATGCTTACGGAGATGATTACTTAAGCCCCTAGGCGGTGCTGGTTCATCAAACAGATGTCTGTTGGCATGCCCAGGCTTCTGGGATTCAACAGAAACTGTTTGGTTAGCATCTCATTTCTCTCCCTGATGGGGAGTATTATCGCCTCATTATGTAGATGGTGTTTTGGGGACATAAGAAGACAGCCCGTGGCGGTTCTGAGAGCAGCATTTTGGCAGGCCTTTAGCTTCTTCCAGTGAGTAGTTTTTAGGCTTAGCGACCATATCGGGGACGCGTAGCATGCAATGGGCTCGCCAACTGCTTTGTAAGTAGTAATGAACGTTTCTTTATCTTTTCCACAAGTATTGCCAGCAAGGGATTTGAGGATTTTATTACGGCTCTGGATTTTCGGTACAATTGCGGCTGTGTGCTCACCAAAATGTAGATCCTGATTAAACTTCACACCTAAGATTTTGGGGTGTAGGACAGTCGGTAGCGTGGTGCCATCGACGTATATATTCAAAATGGTCGACATTCGGGAGGTCCATGTTGTAATAAGGTCGCGGAGGATTTAGTCGGTGATAATGCCAAGTTTGGCGAGGCGAAAAGACTGGAGAGATCAGGGAGGTAGCCGTTTATTCTGTTGTAAAGCTCATCGATCTATGGGCCTAAGCCTGTGGCCATTAATGTGCAGTCATCGGCGTAGGAAATGATAGTATCTCCTTCTGGTGGCGAAGGTAGCTAAGATATATAGAAATTAAACAAAAGTGGGGATAGGACACCACCCTGTGGCATCCCTTGTTTAATTCTTCTTGTTTTTGATGTTTATTTCTAAATTACAATGATGCCTGCCTACCACCCAGATAATTAGCGGCCTACCTTTTAGGACATGGGGGAAGGGTAGACCCTTCAGGTCTTGCAGTAACTTTCCATGGTTGACCGTATCAAAAGCTTTTGATAGATCTAGCGCAACGAGAACTGTCCTATGGTGTGGGTTTTTATTTAAACCGAAATTTATCTGGGTGTTAATGGCATTTAGCGCGGTGGTGGTGCTATGGAGCTTTCCGAAGCCATGTTGATGACAGGCTAGCTGCAATTTTGAATTAGGGGAGCAAAACGACTTCATGCGTCTTGGCTACTGGCGATAGGAGAGTTATCGGGCGATATGATTCTCCTATGTTCGCTGGTTTCCCAGGATTTAGTAGCGGGACCACTTTGGCCATTTTCCATTTTTCGGGAATGACCCGTGTGAGGTTGAAAACATGCGCAAAATATTTGAAACTCCCTTTCCCTAGGCTTTTAAGCATCGGCATGGCCAAACATATAGTAATCGATGCCTTTCGTAACAAAATAATAATCATGTGAAAAAATTGTGCAATGAAAAGGTCACTGCTGACATTAGTAACGAAGAAGCGTCCGCGAAAAGCAGTGACTTCACAGCCATTGATATACTCCTAAATGATAATGAGGGTGACACATGGCAGGAAAACGAAATTGAGCGCTACAGATTCGAAGAAAAAATAAATCACAGTCCCAATGCCAGCGATTGGTGGCAAAATAATGAAAAAAAAAAATAAATCCTAATCTGTCTAAATTCGCCAAAAGGTATTTTGTGGTACCTGCCACTTCAATTGCTTCTAATGGTTAATCAATCAGTAGTAAAAGATGTCCTGTCCTCCCTCGTTTTCGCTTATGCCAGGGCTCGTATCGCATTATACGACCTGTGATCGAAGTCAATCTTTCCATCGCAATAGATCTGAAATGGGCAATCGTATTAAGGAAATATTTGAAATAGTGGCTACCAGTACTCATTAGATCCATTACCTATTATCATTTTTACGAATTGTTAAACAGTTTCTGATTTGTCGTTTGAGTGAAATTGATATTTGAAATGATATGAAATATATATGATATGAAATTTTCGATACGTGATGTTATGATGAAATGCGGATGAAACAGTGCGGAAACGGTGCATCGACCACTCACATCAATTAAAATAGGCACTCCCGCCTCTCTTAGGAAAATAGAAATCCGTGATTGGTACTCTACGGACACCTGTACAATCACCAAGCTAATCTGGTCAGAGTACAACCAGAAAAGAACCGATGATCTACTAAATAGGTCTAGGAAGGAAATATACAGAATCACGGCAACTATTATAAGGCATTGGCCGTTTGGCCCACATGCGAGTAGAAGGGGTATCCTCTACAATGAGAGGTGTAGGAGCTGCAGACAGGTGGGTGCCGAGGAATCGGTTACTCACTTCCTCTGCGAGTGCCCAGCCCTCGCGAATTTTCGGTCCCGAACTCTTGGCAGCTATGTGTTTCCGGGCTTAAGGGCGGTGTAAAACTGCCGCATCAATGACATCAGTAGGCTTATTGTTTTAACCAAGTGGTTTGAGTAAAACAATACGCAGGGTACATCAGCCAAAATATAATTGGTTCCAGGAGAAAGTGCATCAAAATGGCGCCTAGAGCGCTACTTGAGCCCGGCTCCATAGCCGGGCAACACAGAAACAAACCAACAAATCAACCAACGTGATCTTATAACTGATATGGGCCAATTTTTTTGTTGGCTTCGAGTTCATTTGCATATGAGTGTAATATGGAGTAAATATTCATGTATGTACATATGTTTGTATGTATACTTGTTTATATATATAAGTATTGTTACATATATCGGGCAGAAACCGACGCGTCGACCGACAGCCAACGCCCAAAAATAAAAATTTTTAAGCATTTTAAAGTTACAACAAGAAAAAAGAAAACAAGCACAAAAGTGAAAAAACTGAAAAGTTCCTACAAATAAAGCAACAACAAATAAACAAGCGGACACTAAACTTGGTGCAAGAGTGTTATCAGTGGTGTAAAGGGCTAGGTAACAATTGTGCACTGCCAACAAAAGCTATAACATTAATTGCATACGTACACATTGAGATGCCGAAATGCAGCGAAATCATGGCACAATGGCTTGCTAGAAGGAAAGTGTATGCAGAATAAAGAAATTGATATAGAATATTTAGATATGTATGTTACGTGAGAACCAGTGTCGGTATCAAAAGTTTGTTTGAATCATTTCCAAAGTGGCTGGACCCAGGTAACTTTACCAGGAGCAATTTTTTTCGGGATGTTAACGGTAACAACTGGTACTGACAAGCTAACGTTTTGTAGTCGGCTAATTATCTGTTATTAATTGTTATAACCGAGGTATCGGTTTTGTTATAGCCGAGTTATCTCTTCTTATTTGTTTCTTATAGGCTTGTTACCGATTACCCCATAACACATAATTGTTAACTTCGGATAAAAAATTTTATAATTTTTGATAACAAATTGATAACTTTTGGCTAGCAAATCTATAACTTTTAATAACATATCGATATCTTTTTATAATAAATTGATAGCTTTTCGATAGTAAATCAATAAATTTCGATAAACTATCGATAAATTTTTTAAAACAAATAAATTATTTTTTGATAAAAAATCGATTACTACTTGATTACAAATCGAAACACGCTGATAACAAATTGATTACTTTTCGATAATAAATAAATTATATTTTGACAACATAACTATAAATTATCGATAATTTTTCGCTACTCTATCGAGAACTTTTTGATAAAAAAAACCCAGCTTTACCACGTACATTATTCCTACATAACAGTGTGTGACTACACCTACGCTTATATTGGAGGAATGGAAACAGTATACAAAATTCCAGATGCTCATCTATACCTACCCTACGATTAAACTTTTTATTCCCCCCATACATCATACCAATTCCATATACTACGACTACGCTTTCAAGCTGCAAACTTCACCCAACAAAACTTATACCTTAAAAAAACTTTTTTTTAGGGAAAATCTTGAGTTTCTAAAATTGAAAATATATGGAGTAAGCAGCTTTTTAGAAATTTGCTGAAGCTGAAGATATAATTTTTAGTGATTTTTAGAGATTCTAGATATGTATTAAACACACACTTTACATTTACTTCCGTGTGAGGAAACCCTCCCTGATTCCATCAGTACCAAAACGTCCTTTTAAGTGATAAGAGGAGTTAGCAGCTTTCATCGAGGCATCAAAAATGTAAAATACCATTTCTGAAGACAACAGTTATGCTCCGGCTGCGGATAAGGGGCTTAGAATATACCCGCGGTAGGTATGCCTGTCGAAAGAGGCGACTAAAACACCAAATTTATTTAAGAGGTTGACAGCGCAATTTATAGCTTCTCCAACCCAATTGTCAACCTAACCTAAATTTGGCGAATCCTGTTTCTTATTTCTTTAACATCCGAGGCTCTGGCACCCCAAGTTTCCCAGAAGATATCATGTGGTCATACTAAATCGGTCCGGAGATGGTCGGGATAATGGTGCTTGGTAAGTGGTGCTTGTTACTGGAATGCACCGGATCTGCATCCAGCGAAGGACTATTGACATCGGTACCAATAACCCAAAAACTTCGGGGGGTATCCTTATGGCAACAACAGCAACTACGCTTATGCTTGCACTTTCCTTATGCTTTCAGTTGACACATCAAAAGTATTTACCTAACGTCAACGCCGCGGTAAAAGATACTAACTCCACTTTCACTCAAAATTACCACAAATAAAATCTGCTTACTCCAACAAAATTATAAAAAGCTGCTTACTCTCTTTATTTCAATATATTTTGAAATTTCAGTGCTGGTCTCGAAACCGAATTTGACAAGGGATTACGGAAAATCGTTCCAATATACATCAATTATCCACCTTGTTGGAAAATCAAGAAAACAAAATGAGATGAAATTCAATTGAAAAGCTTTTCATGGCAGAAATTCACTCGGAGTATTTGCCTAACCGGGTTCAGTAAACAACTTTATTTACGACTTCTCATGGAATGCTCGTTTGAGGTAAATTCCATACTGAATATACACATACCCAGTTGAAATTGCACGTAAAGCTGCCTCATATAAGGATATCGTTTTTACTATGCTGGAAAACAAGGAAGATCTAAAATAATATTGAAATATTTACACTTTTTCCCACTGTAGATCAACGGTCCATTCTAAAAGAAAGCAAGTAAGTTGAAAAAGAAATTAAGCAAAACGAAGTGCGTAAGAGTTGACCGGATTGTTGCAAAAACATATAAACAAAAATATATATTTACAAATTTACACATACAATTTTTTTGCAGCGATTGCAGCTGAGAATGCTGCACCAATTTGAACAACATAACAACATTGCTGTTATTATTATTGCTTTTAATATTGTTGTTATTATGACACAACGCTGTAAACGAGGCCCAGGGGAGTTGTAGTTTTAATACTACGGATATGCATAAATATACAAGTTAATCTCTCGTGTCCTGAGAGATATAAAAAATTAAAGGTGCGGCGAACCCACTGTTCGCCGATACTGATTTAAGAGTAAAACACGAACAACTTCAATTTAAATTAATCACATTTTATTACGTGCCACTTGCACGTCCCAAAATTAACTGAACTAAACATCCAAATTAACTTATTAGCTAACCTTAGCTAATAACTGCTAACTATTTATGCTGCGGTTGCAGTTCCCATATTTCGCAAGTCGAACGCTTGCGCGTGTAGACAGGAATTGCTTATATTGCATTTCCCATGATTTCAATAATTTCGATACCTGACCTGATCGTTGGTTGCGCGTGTGCTGCGTCAGCGAAGTTAGTAAGTGGAACAATATGATCACATGCCTGGCAACGTGAGTAAAGGGTGCGCCATTAGTTAGTATTGGGATTACAGGTGACATAACTCCTCCCCCGTTAAAGATCTGCATCTCGTAGATCAAAAGTTGAAAATCGTGAAGGGGTAAAATTTTGCAGTGAGTGGTATCGGCTTTCTGATGTTATCTTGGTCCTGATCGCTGTAACTGGTAGGCTTTTATCTAGTCAATATAGTTCGGGTGCGGATTTTCCTTTAGCGAATATGTTAACACTGACGTTTCCCGTCCAATGTGTAGGAATTTGAACCGGTGGAAGATCTAGTCTTTTGGGGTAGCATCTCCATAGCACGCTGGCAATTAATAGTGTTGGGGGGATTGAAATGGCTTCTGTAGTGAGGGAAAAATTGATCTTTTCGTTAACATACCCTAGATACTTTACGTTCTTCATCGTGATGTCGTGAATATATTCCAAGTTTATCTTCGTGGTATGATTCTTTACGTTAGATGGTACAGATGGCAGGGCATGCGTTGTAACCGCCTCGCATTTATTACCTTTGAACCATTATTACTCCTGATTATGCCTTGGTAGTTAGAGATAAAAATGTCGTTTTCGTTTGTCAATTCTATATGCGTGTCATTCCGCCTCTTAAATTGGCATCTAGGTTCTCTTTGTTTTAGCAATCGTGGTAAGCAGTCGCTTTCCTCCATTTTGATCAAGGATTCTGATTTACATACTGTGGATGAGCTGATCATTAAACAATCCTTCGTCAATCAGTATGTTCCTTTTTGATTGACGAGCATACTGCAGAGTTCTAAGTCACGCAGGTCAAGTTTTCTTCGTAGATTCCAGTGCGAGTAATTAGGAGGTTATATTTGTTAGGCGTAACTTTGGGCATTGAAAAGACGTAGATGAGTAGTGTCCCGTTTGTAAGTACTGCATTTGCATCAGAACTGTGACATATTGTTGGAGGTTGGCGACGTGTACCAGCTTAAATCACCCACCGATGATTCACCCAATTCCGTCCTGGATTGTTGCGATTGGTGCCTTGTAATTGAAAATATGGAATCCGCTGATGGCCGATGCCAGCAGTGGGAATTTGCAACGCCAAATGTTATATCTAATTTAATGTTGTTAGTGGGTTAGTAATTATTAGATTCTATGAATATCAGTTTTTGTTATTGAGTTAGCAAAAATTGTTTCTACTACTTATAGATTACTTTTAACTATTTAAGTATGTTAGAGCTAGGTTTACAAAAGTTAGTTTTGCTCTTATTTTTTGTTAACATGCAAAATTCTTAGAGCTTTTCATTTTGTCGCTTTCTTATTTTTGTTAGTGTGCTAGTATTGAGGCATTGTTACAAGAATAGTTACAATCGTTAGTTTGTTTAGTTAGGAAAAAATTAAATGTAGAAAAAAGGTATTGTCGTTCATTTTCTTTTCGTGTTTTTTTTTTTTTTTTTTTTTTTTTTTTAGAATCTTTGAGTAAGAAACAGAGATGTTCCTTATTTTGAATTTTTTAGTTTGCCTCAACTAAATTTACAGTATTACTGAAAAGAATTTTGAAGGCTGATCTAGTTGTTATTATGGTTAGTAGAGGAAAAAAGAAAAAAAAAAAAAAAATAACTGGAATTTAGAATGTTAAAAAAGGTATGTCCTTTCATGCGGATTAGGCAAAGGTTATTGTTTTTCTGTTTAATTTGCGGATCAAGCGCAAAAAGACAGGAACAAAAAATTATTCCTTTTTTTTTCCTTTTTCCTTTGTTTGTTTTTTTGTTTTGTTTTACCTTGCGGATTAGGCGCAAGTGTTATAATTTTTTCTTTTAGTCATTTCACGGATTAGACGCAAAATATATTAATTTTAAAATTTCGTATACTTGCTTAGCTGATTAGGCGCATAAGCTTAAATTTTAATTTTTTTTTTCTTCTTCTGCGGATTAGGCGCAGAGTATTATAATTTCATATATTGGCTTAGCGGATTAGGCGCATAAGCTTAAATTTTTTTTTTTTTTTTCTACGGATTAGGCGCAGATTATTCAAATTTCATATATTCGCTTAGCGGATTAAGCGCATAAGCTTTAAATTGTTTTCTTTTTTTTTTCTTCATTCTACGGATTAGGCGCAGAGAATTAAATATGCATTTGCTTAGCGGATTAGGCGCAAAAGCTCAAATTTTTCTTTTTCTTTTTCATCTACGGATTAGGCGCAGAGAATTAAATAAATATGTGCTTAGCGGATTAGGCGCATAAGCTCAAATTTTTCTTCTTTTTTTTTCTGTTTTCATCTACGGATTAGGCGCAGAGAATTAAACAAATATTTGCTTAGCGGATTAGGCGCATAAGCTCAAATTTTCCTCTTTTCTCCTGGACCAGAGGTGTTAACATTTCTCGAACCAGCTATGGGGAGATCGCCAGAATCCCGTTTGGAAGTAGTGTAGCCATTTGTCAAATTCGATGGCACTACGAGCCTACTAAGGCACGATTTGTCCCACTTACAAGCCCGCTCTTGTTAGATAAACTCCCTCTTTGTGCCAGATCTTTTACAATTTCTTTTCATGTTTTTTGTATGTTTGTTTGTTTTATTATGTGGGGGTATTTTGTCCCCTTCTTTTTACATTTTTTATATGTGCTTTATAATTTTTATCCCACTAAGTGTGGTTACAGAAACTTCGTTCTCCTTGGCAACTATTTGCTTTTTATAAATTTTTTTTTGTTTCCCCTTTATTTGCTTATCCTTAACGTATATAACATCATTTTTGTTATAACGCTTCTGTATGGTCTTCTCCTATTATGTCTCTCAACCTTAGCCATCTGTTTCTATTTTAATAGTGTTTTTATGTATCTATTAATTTTCCTGCTTTTGTCAAGGAGTTCCTGATAGTTAGAAGCTTCTGAGCGATTAAAAAATATATCCGAAGGTTTCCTGTTCGTTACAGAGTGAACTGAATTATTATAGCGATCTACTGCTATATTAACGAGTCCTTTAGTCCTGAGATCAGAGTTTTCCGCCTTCAGGCATCTTTAAATTTCTAGTAACGTGGAGTGGAATCTCTCAATTTGGCCATTTACCTCACTTCTCTGAGATGAAGTGTGGTAGAGTTGATACCTGAGAAATTTGTAAATGCTCCTGGTTGATTTGGAGCTGCCCTAACCTGACCGGCGTCATTATAATTTGGGTTTACATAATACCGAGGGGCTATCGATTGGGAGTTGTTATTGAAATACCTATTTGGGCGGGGCTGGCGATATATGGCGTTCCTGCGGTTGACGTTCATGAACGTGAGGCATGCCGAGTAGGCCTCGGGCGACGATTTGGGTTTTGCACTAGTAGCCGAGTGGGGAAGTCACCATTTAGGCCTCTAATGAACACATCTAATGCTCTTCGAATCTTCTAAGTTGGGCGAGAATGGCGTTAACGGCGTCATTCATTTCCGTTAAGGAGTTTTTCATCTTTTGTGGATTCATGCTGGAATGAAAAGATATACAATGAGGCTTACGATTTGTTACTTACAACCACCACTTCATTTGGGCTCGGTAAGTTTTGCTGATGCTTGTCTCCTTTTTGTGTTCTTGTTCTTATATTCACTGTAAGGATTTTTAGTTGATTCTTGTATCTGTTTTGGGTTCTTGAATAAAAAAAAAATTCTTTGTTTCGTATCTTCACTGCAAGGGTTTTTTAGTTGATTCTTGTATCTTTTTTGTTTTCTTGAATAAAAAAAATTCTTTGTTTCTTATCTTCACTGCAAGGGTTTTTTTATTCTTGAATCTTTTTGTTTAATAAAAGAATTTTTTGGTGCTTATCTTCACTACACGAGTTTTTTATCCTTTGTACGCATAACTAAATACAATTTCACTTGGAACGCGAACCCTGCACCGCACTGCTTGGGCGCCAGTTAATCTCTCGTGTCCTGAGAGATATAAAAAATTAAAGGTGCGGCGAACCCACTGTTCGCCGATACTGATTTAAGAGTAAAACACGAACAACTTCAATTTAAATTAATCACATTTTATTACGTGCCACTTGCACGTCCCAAAATTAACTGAACTAAACATCCAAATTAACTTATTAGCTAACCTTAGCTAATAACTGCTAACTATTTATGCTGCGGTTGCAGTTCCCATATTTCGCAAGTCGAACGCTTGCGCGTGTAGACAGGAATTGCTTATATTGCATTTCCCATGATTTCAATAATTTCGATACCTGACCTGATCGTTGGTTGCGCGTGTGCTGCGTCAGCGTAGTTAGTAAGTGGAACAATATGATCACATGCCTGGCAACGTGAGTAAAGGGTGCGCCATTAGTTAGAATTGGGATTACAGGTGACATAACTTACATACATACATACATACTTCAAATAGCAAAAATGCCGAATGCATGCATTTACACATATGAAAATACATTGGCAAGTGTGAATTCCAGTTAATCAGATGTACACCCAGCGACAAAAAACCAGCGCTACTTGTTCAATTACTCTCTTAAAAATACTGAGTATTTATAATTTCAATATTATTTCGATACTAGTTTCTACCCGGTGCGTTGCGGGAAAGCAGTAGATGAATGTCTTCCTACTCCTATTTCACTTCCCCTATTTCTTTCTTTCCCTTTTCCCTGCTTTTACTTCTACCCAAAGAAAATCAAACAAGACAGAAATGACAACTGGAATATTAAGTGAGTTCAGAATTTTGTGCATTTGGCATTGGAAACGTTAATATAGCAAATATAAATTTCGGAGCGTAGGCAGATTTTTTCATTTTTCGTTTTTCTTTGCTCTTTTTATTTTGCTTTAACAGTTTATGATTTGCTATTCAATATTGAAAAAATAAGTTACGGTTTTTGATGTTAAGTTTTTAAAATGACGTAGCAAATGTATAGCAGAGCATTTTGTTAGTGTACTCTGAACGCTGCTACGAAAGTTTGCAATGCAATGATGCTAGACCATTTGCACCAAATCCTGAATTGCCCAATATTGTTTTTGAAGGAGTTCTTACTTCAAAAAATTGGTTGGAAGCGCATTGACCTCTTTGTAATCTGGGCATATTTTCGGGAAATTATTGATTAGTTTGCAGTTTCTGTTAACGTTAGAATCGCTGGAGTGTCGAATAAATAACTCAAATTTTCAGTAAGGCAATTTGTTCTTTATTTACAACTCTACTGTTGTATTTCTTCACAATTATAATAATCGCATTATTCACTAATAGCGTGCTAAAATCCAACTGAATAATTATTCCTCAGCTTGTGCCGATTTTACATTCACTGTTTCCTCGTTCGTATATTTCTGCAAGGGTCTCCACTTTTCACACACAACCTTCTCAAAAAACTGCTTATTTATTTCTCTTTTATGTATGTGGTATTTATTTTTGTGTTTTAATTATGTGTATGTGTGAGTAATAACTTCGGTTCTTAGGTGATGACTACATGTGTGTATGTGAAATCTCTTCGCTCTAAGCTTCCCTGTTTGCATGTATGTGTGGTTGCTTACTTTGCTGCTGATGTGCATTTATTTACTAGCAATACAGTGACGCATCGAAATTGCTTACATTCGCCACAATATATATTTAATTCAAAACCAGATTACGTATGCTAAGTACTTCAAAAGGAATTGAAATAGATATAGGTTTTTAAGAAACATGAATTGATACATATTTGTTTATTTTAGTAACTTTTTTATGAAATAAACAAAGATTGTTTCTTGGGCACCATTGAAAACCTCTCTTGCCAACATGTGTTTATTTGAACTGTGGACGTAATTGAGTAGTAACGTCCCTGTTAACCGAACAGGGATCATACTGTAGAAATCAACATCAGATCAGTATTGGGATATTTGGGATAGATTCTTCGATGTATATTCCAACTCTTGTAACGTAACGTTACAATAACGTCAATCCTCCCTGTATTTCCTTATTCACTTAAACCCGAACCTCCCTGTACTTATTTTTCTATAGCATAGCCACCTGAACCTCCCTGTACTTATTTTTCTATAGCATAGCCAACAACCACTTGTACTTATTCTTTTATAGCATAGTCAACAACAACTAAATAGCAAACCAATGAAAGTCACAATAATGGTGTGTTGACTTCTCAACCAGTTTGCGGCACCACCCATATAAACATCGAATTTGCATTTTTGCAATTCAGTCCTCGCAGGTGAGCCAGCGGGAGTGGATGTCTTTTTTAAGACATACTTTTCCCTCCTGCTAGCTGGCTGAGTGGAAGGGGCGCCGTCATGGCACGGGTGACCCTTCACTTAGGTAAGGACGACGGGGAGGATGCATTGTGCTACTTTGCCCCCCGCGCCCTCCTAGGTGTTGAGTGGCCCGACGCCTTTATGGCCATTTAACCCTTCCCCCTCAGTTCTAGCTTAGGCTGGTTGAGTGGAAGGGGCGCTGTCATGGCGCGGATCACCCTTCACTTGGGTAAGGACGACGGGGAGGATGCCTTGTGCTACTTTGCCTCCCGCGCCCTCCTAGGTGTTGTGCGGCCCGATGCCTAAATGACCATTCCACCCCTTCCTCTCAGCACTGGTTCCGGCCGTGAGCCGATGCGTGCGCACAGGGGCTACCGCTGTGCCGTTAAGGTGCACTTCCCCTCCGCCCACGGGTCGACCCACGATGTATCGGCTGGTACAACCCCGCCTCCCTTACGCACCTTCTACTAGTGTGCAAGTAGGGAGGCGGGGGTGTTCAGCGGTGAAACCAGTACTAATGAGTCCTCGCAGTCTCTTCCCCAGGTGACCGACCGGCCGACTATCGATTCTGCAGACCAATCCGATCCCGCCGATACCGTCAACCGACCCCGCCCGGAACGAGCCGCCGCTGTCCAGGTAAACCCCATCGCCAGCATACTTCCCCTCTCTCCACGGCCCTGGTACGCGCTCCGTAGCCCATCGCCGCTGCCGTCGCATCGTCGCCCATCTGTTGCCGCCGTTGCTTCCATCTCGCCGGTGCTACGCCGACCGTTGGCCGTCCGCCATACTACTGCCGTGCCCACCCCGCCTTGCTGGTGCCGCCGATGCCCCACTAACCGTCGGCCGTTCGCCATCCTACCGCCGTTAAGCCGCTGCATCCGTCCCGCCGCTGCTACGACGATCGTTGGTCGTTCGCCGCCCTACCGCCGTTAAGCTGCTACATCCGTCACGCCGCTGCCACGACGACCGTTGGCCGCATGCCATCCTACCGCCGTTAAGCCGCTGCTTCTGTCCCGCCGCTGCTTCCGTACCGCATTACGAGTCCGTCCCTTACCCGACCGTGCAACCGCCCTACCGAACCCCCCTCTACTCCAACGACCGTTAACCGCCGCTCCACCCCCTCGCCATCTTGCGTGGGAAAGCTGCTGCCCGCCTAATATCTCCAGCCGTGTGTGCGTGTGTTCGTAACACATAAATATCGTGTATTTATTCAGTAGGCGTTTGTGGGACCTTTACTCGACTCTGGATTGACTGAGCGTTACCACAGCCTTAGACAAAACCCACCTCATACTCTATAACTGCATTCACTTCAAAAATAACTGAAAAAAAAATTCGCAAACTAGTTTAAATAAAAGGACGAAAAAAGTGGTTCATACACTGAATTAGGGCAATATGATGTACTTATCAGGGATTTCATATATTTGCATTGAACTAAAATTTGAACAAAATCGGCGTAGAGGTTTCGGAGTCCACAAGCTACATATGTGCATCTTTTAGAATAGATGTATTTTTCACAAATTTGCGAAGAGTTAATTAATGCCAGACCACTGCCCTTTTCCCACCGGCGTCGACTTTCCTCAGAACTAGGAGCCTTGAAGCACAAAATGGCAGCTATATTCTGGGACACTCCGCAAGCAGCACAACACGTGAATGTTCTCACTTTTTAAATGTTTTTTTTTTGTGTTACTACTTATATATACTCAAATCACTAAACTGTCGAATAAATAACTCCAATATGTAATAATGCAAAATGGCATTTATTCAAGTTCTTTACAATAACACTACAACTGATACTATACTGCTATTGCTCGACAGAAAGCGTTCTTAATCGAAACTGATTCTCGCGCTTCTACTGGTGTCGCCTTTTATACTGTTTGATTTACTCGTTGACATTTCTAGGTGGTTCTGTTTTAGAATCTACTAGTTGTTTATCTGATATAAGTTTCTCAGCTATAATAATAGATGCACAGTTTTTATAGCTTCTCTCACAGCTCATGCGCATGTGTTTGTGAGCGACACGTCCGCAATTATATTGCATATCTCACATAAGATATCTGCATGTGTTTGTGCGTTGCTTCTCCGCTGCGTGTACGTATATATATGTAGACAGAATGATTGAATTATTGATGTGCATCAAGTCGCTGCTTAGCATCGGCTTAGAGATGGCAGTACTACTTAGTGTTGCTAATACTCGTAACAATATGTAGAAATTCCGGGGACGATATACGTTATTTCTAACACAGAACAACCCGAACGTAACCATTTTTACACGTGACACACTAGCTAGAGTATGAACGTCTGAAGTAGATCCTTTTCCGGCATACGCAGCAGAACCACCATCTGGAACCGGGGTTAGGTTCAATACTGTAACGAATTTAGGGAAATTCCGTTTATTTGAAACCTTCTGCTAACGTTCGAATTGCTAAACTGTTGAATAAATCACTCCAATAATCAGTATTGCAAACTGGTCTTTATTTAGATTACTTTCACAATTACACTTCACAACCAATAGCAGGTTTAAATCAAAGCTGATTAAACATTTCTCAGCTTGCGCTGTTTTTATACTCTCTGTTTTCTCACTCGCATATTTCTACTAAGGTCTAGACGTTTCGCCTTCTAGAGCTGATGTATCTCCTGCTTGGTAATTGAGCTATATGCATGTGTATGTGTGAGTAACAACTTTGGCTGATGACTACATGTGTGTCAGTGAGTTACCTCTTCGTCGCCTTCTTTGTATGTGTATAAATGATGTTTGATGTGTTTATGTACACAAGTGTAGCTTGCTTTAATGGTTTTGTTGTTGTGCCTTTATTATTATATTCACTAACAGCTTAGTGATGCTAACATTCGACACAATACCTTCCCAATATACGTAATGTATGTCCTATGTGCGATGTGTCCCCACATAACACCAACCATCTTTTCAATTGAAGTACCTAGGCTTCTATCTCCAATCTTCATATGATCCGCCACTGTTGAAACTGCCAGTTTGCTTGGGCCTCCGTTAGAGGAGTTTGTTCGCAATTTGGGAGTGACGGCACCCATTAATTGGGACGAAGTACTATTAGCACAACAACAATAACATATATATGCACATAATTTTCGTAATTCAGCGCTACATATTTGAAAATAATTTCTCAAAAGAATAACTTTTATGCAAAATTCAAAAAAGTTTTGAAATCAAAGGGTTAATAATTTTTTTCATTTGACGCAAGAGCTGCAGAAAACAAAGAACTGTCAAACTCACTTTTACTTTGTTTAATATATTTTGCAGGTAGAAGGAGTTCTCGCCTTTCTACCCATCGCAGTGTATCTCCCTCTTCGTCCCTGACCATCTCCCTCCTATTTACCGCTCTGTCTCTCCGTCTCAGTCCCCACACGATTACCACTGTAGAATATGTCGGTCCTAAACCAATACCTGCAAAAAATGTTACCCAATAAAAATATATTTGGAATAATTTGTCAACTTTCAATCGAATCGGATAAATAAATTAACAAAAATTATATCACAGAACTTATAATAAGACCCTTATTGCAATTTTAATTTGGCTGGGTGTACAAACATACCAAAATGTTTGCAAATGTCTGTATTCGCTTACGTGCGAGTACACTACAACATCGAAAATTACGACAGAGCAGTTAACAGTCGACCGGCCATTCAGCTGATGGACTTACACACATAGTTGTACATTTACATATTTACATACAGAAATGTATGTACACGTTTTGGTACAAGTAGGCCAGAAAACATGTAATAAAAAATCAGTAGGCCTAGGCTGACTACAACACTCCCTTGCTGCATACACATTAACGCATGGGTCAGTCCACGACAACTTTGCCCTTGAAGGTTTTTCGATTTTTCGAAAAGTAATAAGAAAGAGAAATTTATAGCTTACAACTTATCAAGGGCTAGTGGCTTATAACTATGCTCGTAAGTATATTCCACCACTTAACATACGTTTATTGCCAAGTGGTACTGTTAGTACATCCCAAATTGGTTACCGGCGACAACGAAAAAAAAACTGGTACTATGAAAAAGAGCGCTTTGCAATAGAAAGAAAAGGGGATGCTTATCGGGTTACGTTAAAAGCGAGCGCAATAAGAAGAGTATATAAACGCTACTGAAATTTGGAAAGGGAAGCGAGTTACCTTTATAGGAAGAAAAAAGCAAAGGCAGAGAGGCGTGAGTGCGAAAAGCTTGAGCCATTATAAGAAGCGCCCGCAAAATTTTACAAGAAAGTTCGCCTACAGATGAAAGGTGGTAAGTCCGGGGCAAACTCCTGTAAGAACGAAAATAAGAACCTTGTAATCGACGTCCAAAGAGTACGTACACTAGGTCACTTGAAAAATGCAAAATCACTGTAACACCGTGTTAGCGGAGAAGGTTAATGATGAGCTGTACGATCTTTATGCAGACATCAACATAGTTCAGCGAATAAAAACACAGCGTCTACGCTGGCTAGGCCATGTTGTGCGATTAAAGGATGATGCTCCGACCAAGAAGGTATAATTTATAAGAGCCCGCCCTTGGAAGCAGAAGAATAGGTCGATCCGCACTTTGCTGGAAGGACCAGTTGAAACACGATTTGAGTTCCCATAGTGTGACCAAGTGTCCCCAATTAAGCCAACGAAGAAGCCTTGTTGAATGGCCATAACCGCTTAAACGGTTAAGCGGTTCCACCAATAATAGGAGGCTTTAAAACCTCGGATTCGAAAAATATACCCAGATTATAAAACAATAACCAGACGTGAAGGGCACCTGGGTTTAATAAAAAAATCGGATCCGAAAAAGAACCGGTTTTGAAAAATATCCGGATCCGAAAACGTAACCGGGTTTGAACAATTTTCGGGAACTAGAAAACTACCTGGATACGAAAAAGTACCTGGTTATGGAAAAGTACCATATTCAAAATAATGCCCGGGTTTGAAAATGTGCATGGATCTTGAGAAGAACTCAGATCCAAAAAGTACGCGGTTATGAAAAAGGACCTGGTTGAAGAAAGGGATTATTTGTTATATATGTGTTTGGGTTTATCGCTCATTTACTTCAATGTTGTCGGTTGGTTGGTTCCTGTACTGGTTGGTTTACTGTACAATGACCTTGTTTTTACCTGAACCATTTTGTTAGTTCAACAAACTTGTTGGTATCATACATGGAGCATTATGATACCTCGCCACATTTCGGTGCCTCATATTTGCCAGGGCTGGACATGCGTAGAGAAAATGGGTGACTGTAATAGTGACTGTCATCCTAAATATTTTTTTCCTAGCTAATTTTAGTAAGTCATCTGTTTTTTCTTGGTTTCGGCCGGAAGGGTTCTTTTGGCTATTCTACATGAATCCGTAGAATACCAATTTTGAATAGCGGTTTTCTTGAAGTAGGAACGAATGACCCTTTTTGTTGATGCAAGAGGTCGATGTACCGCAACTGCCTCAGTGATGTTTAACGCTACATCGGCATTTGCCAGTTTATCCGCTTTTTAATTGCCGTCTATATTCCTGTTACCCGGTACCCATGTTAGAGTAATGGTTAACTTAGTGTTTACTTCTCACAGTTAAAGACGGCCTTAGGGGACGTAAGAGGTGATTCAAACGTCACAACCGCTGCTTGGCTATCTGAGAATGTGCATATCTATCGACCGTTTACGGAGATCTACAACACGAAGCAACAAGCCTTCTCTATTCTCTTGGTTTGGAAGACGGATGGAAAGTGTGACTTCTAGCTGTTCGAGCAAGGCGCCTGAAACAGCACTGCAGTCCATTTCCGAGCCATCGGTGAATAATTAGGATACACCTTCCTTACGCACGTTGTCGGTCGCAGTTTTTTTTTTTTTGAAAAATAATTCTTTAACTTATCTGTGAATTTTTCTAGTCTTAGTATTACTGTCCGGAATATCAAAACATTTTTATGGGCACTGTTGACGTGGCCTGACCCACATTTAACTCTACTAACAACCGTGGATGCAAAGTCAACAAAAACCAAAACCAAAACAACAACATCAAAATCAGTTGTTGCAGCAGCTGCCGCCATTGCCCGTGTCAGTAACCGGAGTAATAAATGCGCAAACATCCAGGAAAGTGGTAACAATAACAACGTCTGCACGTCCAGCAACTCCAGCAACAAATGCCGATAGGATGGTTGTCCGGCTAGCTGGTCATTCAGTTATTTTGCACAATAATTTATACATAAGTGTAGATGAATATGACTGTATGCAAGTGAAACTGCACGACCACCATGTTGGAAAGCCAGCAATACACTATGCTATACATACATATTACACACATACAATTTTTGCCGACCGATTCACACAAAGTACGACGGGGCGTATGCGCAATTGATTTACAAATACCGTCACAATAAAGCTGCAACTGCCGTTGCAACGTCATAGGCTGGGTTGTTCTTAAGAGCACGTAGCATGAAATTTGCGTACACTAGCGTTAGTAACTCTTGTCCGTTTTGAGAGAAATGGTTCGTGTGCGCTTGCGGTGAATGGTGAGTGGTGTGGTTAAGCAATGAATGGAAAGCTGTTTCAATAGACGAACGCAGTTGTGTACATTCGAAAGCTGACATTTTTTATGTATTTGAGTAGTTTTAGTCCTATTTTTATTATTTCGCTAATTTGTGTGTATGTTTGTTTATAATCTGATAGATATTTTTGCAAGACTATTGATTATCAATGGAAACCTGCAGTTTGAATGGATTTTGTTGAGAAGGAAATACATTTCATATTGCCAAAATTGGAGAAAAACTTGGCGCAAGGAGGTTGATTCGCCTGATTTTATTGATATTAGTGTAGAACATTTACGTTGTTAGTGGAGTTTCGGCATCTCTGCAAAAATGAGCCAATTAACGCGAAAAAAACGCCCATTTTAAGACAGCAGATGTGGGCAAAAAATGAAACTTGAGCATCTTCTCAGTTGTCGCATTCATCATATTTTGAAAGTTTTCTACCTGTGACGTTCGCCAGACGCGTCTTAGATATCATGTTCCATTTGAACCCAAAGTTTTCCAAATTCTCAATAGTAAAACATCGAACTTAAAGAGCTGGCAATCTGCAATAATATTGCAGTTGAACTGGAAGACAGAACGGATAAGACGTCCTTAACGCTAAGTTGCACAATAAGTTTCAAGCTGAGAAGATGAATAAAATGGGAAAGGCTAGAGAATGCGACTAGATGCCGTCAACATTTTCAACAAAAAAATCATATCCATACCATTAGGAATAAACTACATACAGAGTGCATGTGCCTACATGGTGATCAAAAGGAATATAAACAAAAAGGTAATTCTTAGAAAGCAATTGTACAGCGAACAACGGGACATTCATATGGCTTAGCAGCTAAAGGCTTGCACTGATATGAATGTTGGAGATTCGAGTTCAACGCGCAGCTCCCGAAAAGCTAGCTGATGAAGAAGTGAAATTCAGAAACATGTCCTAGTAACCATGCCGTTTGTATACTTACAATTTTTCTCTAATATCAATTACAAAAACAAGTAAAGTTGTTTAAGTCGGGTGTAACCGAACATTAACCCATCGTGAACCTTAATTGTTCATTTCGTTTCAGATAAATTACTTTTCTACATAACACGTGGCACCGCCCGTTTAAAAAAATTTCTCCCCATTTCCTCTTACAATAAAGCTTGATAAGTGAAATATCATTGATTCAAAACCATTTTTTGATAAGTTATAGCATTAGAATTATTCTAGTCCACGACCCTTTTAAACTTCTTTTATATCTAAGTTTTTCTTTCTTCGAGTTATGGCTCCCGAAACATAGAAAATGGCTCAGTCATAAAAGGGGAGATGCTACGCCCATTTTTTTTAATTTTAAGTTTTTCCCAGTTTTTTTATAAATCTACTTTTTTTTTTATTTTTACTTGGAAAATGAAATACCATTCATATGAAGCTTTTTTTTCAAAGATATAGCTTATGTTATTCGTCCACGACCCTTTTAGAAATCTTTTATATAAAATGGGCGTGGTCCTTAACAGATTTCGTTAATTTTCTTCAAAGTATTCCTTATAGTAAAGGCAACCTATCTGCAATGAAATATTAGACGACAAAATCGAAGGCGTTACCGAAGCTGGGCGGAGATTTATCAGGGCAATGTCGCACTGTTAACGGTTTGAAAAAGGTGGTTTATCGACGAGGTATACCGAATTTCGATTTGCTATTGAGGCGAATTTCAGTATCACTAAGCTGTATGTATATAAAGGCACAACAACAAAAACATTAAAGAAAGCTACACTTATGTATATGAACGCATCAATCATCATTTACACACATGCATGGAAGGCGACGGGAAGTACATGCACACACATAACCAGCAGCTGGAAGTGAAGAGATATCTCACACACACACATGTGTTCATCAGCCGAATTTCTTACTCACACATGCACACGCATATAACTAAAATACTAAGCAGGATATATAACATATCTAGAAGTTGAAACGTCTAGACCTTTGAAGAAATATGCGGACTAGGCAACAGTGAGTATAAAAGCAGCGCAAGCTGAGTAATTACTAATCAGTTTGATTTAAGCACGCTATTAGTTGCGAAGTGAAGTATAGTTGTGAAGTATAATAGTACTTCTCCAAAAGTAGTCTAAGAAAGACCATTTTGCAATACAGAATATTGGAGCTATTTATTTGACAGTTCAGCGATTCGAATGTTAGCAAAAGGTTTCAAATAAGCCGAATATTCCAAAATTCGTTACAGTATAAAAGGGTTAATAATTTAGTAATAACAACCAAGGCAATCGAGTAATTATAGAGTTTATTTTCAACGAGTTATATGTTTGAGAAAAGTTATTAGAAACTGGGACTAATGGGCTCATACTATCGTATGGAGAGATAGTGTGGTAGCCAGCCCTGGATTAGCAATACTAATTTAGAAACTATACAAAGTAAAACGGCAGCATGTCCAGGGGTAGGAGGAGCACTAATTCGTAAGTCGTGTAAAACAGTCGTGTTACAGCTACTACTTCTGCCTCACGGAGTCGTGATGCTGGAGTGAGAAGCAGTGTGATTACAGCGATATCTTAAGAAGTTTAACCAATGTAGGCTCGACAACTGATGGCCTAAATTGAACTATGACAAGAACTTCAAGGGGAGGATACCCTTGTGAACGGATTGGTCAGCCGATATGGTGTGTGGAGTAGGTGTCATCACATTATTCACTGATGGGTTTGAAATGGACTACGGTGTTGGTGCAGGCGTCTTTTCCAAACAACCAGAAGCCGCACTCTCAATCCGTCTTTCAAACTCAGCTTATATTTCAAGCAGAACTACTAGGAGTAGAGATGGCCTGTTCTTTCCTGTTGGAGAACTCTGTAAACCGTCGAGTGCTATGTACATTCTCATACAGACAAGTAGTACTAAAGGCGTTAGAATCACCACTTACGTCCTCTTAGGGCGTCGATAACTATAAGAAAGTGCTATGCAATGCAACAAACTCACCAACTATTACTTTTAAACATGAATTGGGCCGCAGTTAGCCATCACTAAGTTAGTTACGGTACATTGAAGGCTTACAACAATTAAAGTGACATTCGAACGTATTTCAAGAAAAACAGCATTCAAAATTGGCACTCTATGGACTCACTTAGGGTCACTAACCAATTTTGCGGAAGAATATCCCAAAATGAAAAAAAAGGTTTAACTAAAATTTTGCGGAAGAATATCCCAAAATGAAAAAAAAGGTTTAACTAAAATTATCTAGGTAAGAAATATTTAGGATGACAGTCTTATTTACAGGACACTGGCAAATGTCCAGCCAGGGCAAATATCAGATACCGAAATCCGCTCCGCTTAGTGGTTTTCGATATAAGTTAGGTATCAAAATGCTCCATATATGATAATTTATGGTTCGATTTAAAAAAATCTCATTGTATAATATTGTAACGAATATCGAGAAACTTAGCTTATTTTGCACCTTCTGCTAACGTTTGAATCGCTAAACTGTTGAATAAAACACTCCAATATCCTGTATTACCAAATGGTCTTTATTAGACTGCTTTGAAAGTACTTCACAATTAAACTTCACTTCGCAACTGATAGCTTGTTTAAAAAAACTGATTTCAGATTACTCAGGTTTCGCTGCTTTTATACTCTGTGCCCAAATATCTAGACGTTTCTTCTGCTAGAATTTTCTACTTGGTTACCAGCTATAAACTTACTAGCTATAAACTACAGATGCACGTTTATATTCTCTCGCATAGCCATATGCGCTTGTATATGTGAGTAATACTTGCACCGATGATTGCATACTTTTGAGAGTATCTCTCCGCTGCTTGTATGTACATATGTGATTACATAATGATTGTTTTGTTTATGTACATGCAAGTGAGTAGTGTTGCTAATATTCGTCACAGTATTTTAATATAATTACTTGATAATTAATTGATTCCAGGAGAACGTGTATCAAAATGACGCACAGAGCGCTAATTGAGCCCGGTCTCACCGGCAAGATATCACAGATTCCAACCAACCAGAACAGGACAGGAGTTAAGTTTTTCCTTAGTAAGCGTTAAAACAAGAATCCTTGCGTTATAAAACTTCAAGCTTACTTATAAACTTTTTAAATGCAAAATTTTCCTTTTTGCTTCCACCTTTTATTGTTTTAGTCAAACGCTTTATCTAGTCATCACATACCATCATTGTTCAAATATGCACATCCACTCCTTTTAAAAATCCGATGCATGCCTCACAAACTACATCTACATACATGCTTTCGTAAAAAGAAGAAAACAAAACATCAACTGTGGCAAAATTGCTTTGAAGTTCGCGTTGCTTACCTTCGAAATTTTCATATTGTACATAGTTTTATGTTGAAGAGATTTCATGGTGCTTGTACTACACATAGTTAGACGAGAAGTTCCTGCTGCTGGAGCGTAACGTGCTAACGATGTGTGTTTTACGTCATGAGCCACGTGAATGTTGTGAATGTAAATCAAAACTTTTTTTACCGAATTGCGCTTCCATTTATGAAATTTTTTTTTTATCACTGCTAAGTTAAATGTGGTCTGTCAGAGATCTGACAACAGTTCTCATTGAGCTTCTTGTCTCAACACTTCCAGGTCCTGGGCTGTTTTCTGGTATGTCTCTCAACTTTATAACAAAACTGGTAAACTTATGATTGATTTTTAAGTAACTTCACTTTGACCTTGAGGTTCGAATATTTGCAAAATAGCTCAAAGCCTGGGCTCGTATCGCGTGTTACGATTCGTATCCAAATCAAGTTGAGTGAAAAAAAAAATAAATAAATAAATGTAAGGCGCGATAACCTCCGAAGAGTTCTAAGGCCGAGCGTCTCTTCCAATTTGCGTCGTGCTCCTTTTGCTTTTCCCTACAAATTGGCCGGACGGGACCTACATGTTTTATGCCGACTCCGAACGGCATCTGCAAGGCAGATGAGTTTTCACTGAGAGCTTTTCATGGCAGAAATACACCCGGAGCGCTTGCTAAACACTGCCGAGGGACGACCCCGCTTAGAAAAATTTCCTTCTAATTGAAAAGCTTTATTTCTAAAATTTTGATGTTGCTTTGCCTGGGGTGTGAACCCAGGGCATACGGTGTGGTAGGCGGAGCACGCTACCATCACACCACGGCCAGTTGAGTGAATACTTGATATTATTAAGGAGCTCAGAAATCGTGTGTCCGAATAACTACATACGTGGACTTTAGACTTCGTGTACTAATTAGATTTATAATTTATTAT
Organism: Eurosta solidaginis; assembly: GCF_040869045.1. NCBI lineage: Eukaryota > Metazoa > Arthropoda > Insecta > Diptera > Tephritidae > Eurosta > Eurosta solidaginis. The sequence continues at coordinate 219,949,788 of NC_090323.1, read as the reverse complement.
AATTTGGATAAATAATGGATCCCGATACGAATCGCTACGCATGATACGGGCCCTGAAGACGAATCAGTACAAAGGAATGTGGCTCCTTAAAGAGGCATATATATTTATACATTTCGAGGTATTTTTACAAGCTTAGGAAAATTTCGTTCGTGCTTTTATAACGAGTCTTCGCTCGTGTAATGTAGGGTTTATAAATAGTTCTAATACTAGCCTCACATCTCAGTATCACAGCATTAAAACGAAACTTATAGCGGGATTTCCTTTAAAAAGTCTAAGCTCTACACACATTAAGCATCGAGGAGCCAATAAGAGTGCAATGGAAATCGCTAAAAATTCATTTTAACTTTTGTTAAAAGCTCTTTTATTTAAATACTCATGACGCAATGTTATCTATCAAGTCCAAGATTCCGACCCATATAATATTTATATTATTTTTATCGAGTATGTAGAGCACTTTTAGTGTACTCGAAACTCTTAGCAAATCTTATTTTTATTGTCCAAGCTAGTTTAAAAAACAAGATCATTAACTGACATCTTAAAGTTGTTACGATGCAAATGTGCTGAGCTACTTTTCGATGAAAGCAGTAAGGGATATATTTGTTGTTCACTTTTCTAGACTAAGGAAGGAAGAATTTACAGCGCGATATTTAAACCTAATAATATTCATAATTAATATAATAATTATATTCTATTATACAATTTTTTTCTCATATAACACACAATTGTTGCGAATTTTAAGAATTCTAGAATATTCTGCACCTTCTGTTATTGCTCGAATTGCTGAACTGTCCCATAAATAAAGCTAATATTAATATAGCAAAATGTTATTTATTTACCACACTAATATGGCAGTAGTACTTCACAATTTCATTACTCGCCTGCTTCGCTTGCAACGTTTTAAAATTCAACGGATTGACTACTCCTTGACATGCGCTGCTTTTATATTCTGAGTAGCCTCGTTCGCCTATTTCTTCCAGGAACTAGAGTTTTAGTGCAGATCCTTCTCGAATAGTTGTTTATTTATTTTTCGTTTCTCTATCTCTTATTCTCTGTTGCGTTTTATGTATAAAAATAAATAAATGTAAGGCGCGATAACCTCCGAAGAGATCTAAGGCCGAGCTTCTCTTCCAATTTGCGTCGTGCTCCTCTTGATTTTTCCCTACAAATTGGCCGGACGGGACCTACATGTTTTATGCCGACTCCGAACGGCGTCTGCAAGGCAGATGAGTTTTCACTGAGAGCTTTTCATGGCAGAAATACAATCGGAGCGCTTGTCAGACACTGCCGAGGGGCGACCCCGCTTAGAAAAATTTTCTTCTAATTGAAAAATCTTATTTCTAAAATTTTGATGTTGCTTTGCCCGGGAGTTGAACCCAGGGCATACGGTGTGATAGGCGGAGCACGCTACCATCACACCACGGTGGCCGCCAAATTTATGTATATGCCTGAGTAATAAGTGCTCTCTATTGCTGTGTACATGTATGTATGTGTGGCTGTTTTCTATTTCATCTGCTTGCCTTGCTGTTGTTGTTGTCCAGCATTTATTACTAGCGGCATAGTGAACTAACGATACTGCTAATATTTGCCACCATATGAAAAAACCAGAAACGATATAATATAGAGACATTGCATAGACGAAAAATCGTGTGAGACAAGCTTCACAAAATTCTAGTAGGTTACATTCACCACTTACCACAACAGAATTTGTTAGACTACCACTGTCTGTATTTGTTATTTAATAATTATTTGTACACTTTTTATTCAGCTAATGTATTCAAAATTTTAACTTTTACTCACTAAAACTCCAATCAGTGTATTTCTGTGCTTAAATTATGTTAAAAATTGTGTTAAAGTTTTTGGTGTGGTGAAAGTGACCTACTAGAATTTTGTTACGCTCCGCTGCTTTCCACCGAAGTTCGCGCATGCAATATCTTTATATTCAAAAATTTTTGAAAAACCTCCATTAGGCAGAGCAGCCTTGCCTAAAAATTTGTTAAGAATATAAAAAGTGAGCAAGGTTTTCCCAATTCCGATCTGAGGTATTTATATTGAGCTGCTTAATTTTACACACTAAATTCAGATACAGCAGCGAAACCGAAAATAGCAGCGGCAATTTCGAATTAAATTTCTTAGAATTAATTTTTAAATTTTTATTTTTTTATTTTTATAATTTAAAAAAAAATTTCAATAAATTTTGTAATTTGAGCTATGCAAACCAGTCTCAAAAACCTTTCCTAAAAACTGGAGAAAATCGCATGGAAATATCGAACTTTTATTTAAAGTGTCATTTATACCTCATATCATATATCTAATACGCCCTTGTCGCGGGTAAGTGAAACTAAAGACTTGGGAGTAATTTTCGACTCGAAATTTACTTTTGCAAGCCATATTAACCTTTGCATTTCAAAATCGTATGCCATGCTGGCCTTTGTTAGGCGTCATGGCTCGGATTTTGTCGACCCTTATACGCTTAAGCAGTTATTTTCGGCATTTGTGCGTTCCAAGCTTGAGTATGCCTGCTTCATTTGGTCGCCATACTACAGTTGCCATATTGTAAGAATTGAACGCATCCAAAAGGTATTTTTAAAATTTGCATTACGCAACTTACGTTTCTCGGAGCCTATTCCGACTTATGAAGCGCGATGCTTATTGATTAGTTTAAAATCATTGCAGAGCAGGAGAACAATTTTGTCGCTGTCATTCATTTTTGATTTGTTTCGGGGTGTTGTTGATTGTCCCGTGCTCCTTGAAAGGATTCTAATAAACATTCCAGCTAGAGCTCTGCGTAGCTCCGAGTTCTTCTATGTTGGTATTTCTAAAGCTCTTTATGTGAAAAATGCTCCAATTACTAGAGCTTTAATTGAGTTCAACAGAATTGCTAGATTTATCGAGATAGATTTTTCAGCTTCGAAAGATCGCTTTTTCAACTCTTTAACTACTCTTTATAAATAAAGTATTTGAAATGTAGTATTATTGTTTAATATATATATATATATGTCTAAATAGCCTATAAGATTTGTATGCTGATTGGCTTAAATAAATAAATAAATAAATAAATTTTTGTGAATTTTTATACAGCCCAATGCATCTTAATCTAAAAAAAGTACAATTTATAGGTCTTTTAAAATCTCATTGAATTTTGACAATTTTTTTCCGAAAGGTGCTTTATATTTCCTATCATATAATTTAAATCTAAATCTGAAACACACTTAGAAAAAAAAAAAAAAAATCTGACAATTCAATGCGAATGTAAAAGACCTAAAATTTGTACTTTGTTTGCCTAAAATTAATTGGTTAAACTTGTATGCGCAAAAAAAAAAAAAAAAAAAAAACACAATCAAACTTAAAAAACATAAATAAAAAACTTCAAAATTTGGTTGTCTCATATAGTAAAAATCGGCTTATTTGATCCGAAGCCTGACACACTACGTTCTTTCTGCTTCTTGACATAGGTTTGATATAGTTTTATTAGAACGCGACAGTTGGCCAGGCTTACGAGATTTGCGGAGAGGTTGTGAGTAAATATCTCTTCTTTAACAAATTTTTCGGCGAGCTTGTTATCGAAAAGTTGTTGATATGATATTGAAATCTCATCGATTTTTTATTAAAATATTATCGATTTGTTACCGGAGCGTAAAGAAACTATTATCGTCGTTTAGTCGATATTTTATCGGTGCGTTATCAATTTGTTATCGGAAAGCTTTTGACTTTTTATTAAAAGTTATTTATTTATTATCGAAAAGTTATCGATTTAATATCAAAAAACTATTGTTTTACTATGGAAAATGCATCGAAAGTTTATCGATTTGTTATCGGGGTATACCAATTTCTCATCGGCGTATTATCCATTTGTTATCGATTCGTTGTCAAAAAGTTATCGGTTTGATATAAAACAATTGTCTGTTTCTTATTGAAGTGTTACCAATTTGTTATCGGAGTGTTATGGTTTTGTAATCGCCGACCTATGGGATGGTTATGATACCTATAAAGCTTCAATGCAAAATCGGTGACTCATCTGCAACTTGTCGGAAGATAGTCGATAAGACATAAAAATGATATCAATGATAGATACTGGAATACAAGCCGATAACAAACCGATAACTTAGCGATAGTAATTCACAATCGATAATAAGCTAATAAGAAAACCGATAAAAGCCGATAACTCTGCTCCAAAAAGAAAAACTATTTGTTTGAGATAAAGTTACCTCTGCCATATATATGTACACATATAATTTAAATACGTTTGCCCTCTAGCCACGGAATTGAATGTTTACGCATTGAATTGGTTTTCACGCCTTTTTTTCAAGCCAACAAAAATTAAGTTGGCTAAAAACTGGTTCTAGGAAAGATAGGCCGTAAATTGTTAGATGATAACGAAAACTTGTAAAAGTATTTGCATAGTAGAGGTGTGAGTTTTTCTTCTTATATCTCTTTCTTCCTCTTTGCGGGCACCCCTAGAAACGTTCAGCGACTAAGGTTGAATTTTTATGAGTCGTTAACAAAAATGTGCGATGTTCTTATGCGTTATCCGTTGTCTGATATTTTGCATTTTCATAAAATATTTTTTCCAGATTTATATGAATATTAAAATGTTTTTATTATTATTTTTATTTTTTTTTGTGCAATTTCCTTCGATTTTACTATTGTGATGAAAAAAATGTTATGCAGTACGACCACTGTGGCTATAGATAAATTAACGGAAAGAAATTTACGCATATAGGTCATTATTGATTGTACGCACGTTTAGCACTCACATTCTCATTTTATCTACTCGTGTGCATGTACAGATACATATTGTAAAATTTTATGCAGAATGGATTTCCTTGCATTTGGTCAGTAAAATATGAGCGAATATGAATTTATATAAATGCATCCGTGTGATATGAAATATGACCATCCATAAGATTATACATATTTATTTGTATATATATATGGGGAATTCTTTGTCAAATCAGCCACCACCTCTGCCCATTTCAATTTTGGGAAAAAACAATTTTTTGAGAACACGAAAAAATTCGTCAAGAAGTGTAGTTTTTTACGCCGTTAGGTGTTTTTTAAAAATAAAATTTTTTAACCTGAAAAAACCGTCTAAAGTAAGGCATCTCGCAAAAAAGTGGTATTTCTTAGTCAAAAATGATCGAAAAAAATATAATTCCTCAATAATAATAACCAAATTACTTATTAGAAATATTGTGGGGATCGCTAAATAAGAATCCGGTGTCAAATTTCAAATTGAAGATGGCGGATCCAAGATGGCGGACAGTATTTTTCTTACTGTTGACCCATTTCTACTAAATGTTGTATGTTGGGTGCCATCTTCAATTTGAAATTTGACATCGGATTCTTATTTAGCGATCCCCACAATATTTCTAATAAGTAATTTGGTCATTACTATTGAGGAGTTATATTTTATTCGATCATTTTTGACTAAGAAATGACACTTTTCTTCGAGATGCCTCACTTTAGACAGTTTTTTCAGGTTAAACAACTCTATTTTTAAGAACAACTCATGACATAAAAAACTACACTTCTTGAGGAATTTTTTCGTGTGCTCAAAAAAATTTGTTTCCCAAAATTGAAATGGGCACGGGCGTGACTGCTTTGACAAAAAATTCCCCATATATATGTATCTTGGCGTGACTCTGCAAGGGCATTAACCTTACGGACAGAGATACTAGTCCCATTAAAAGGATATATAAATAACGTGTTTGGTAAACTGTAATGGTAGGGTGGGCAATAAGGGCGCGGTTATAAATTTAAGCCTCGATACGACGAAACTTAACCTAATGGTATAGTAATATCCAGTATAATGTTTATATATAAAAATATCCATATATTACATAACCGTTCTCCCATTGAAAGACACGCAAACAGACCGATAATGGTACGTTAGCTGACGGATTTGCATTCAGTGTCTCAAATATGCGCATGATGCGAGATATTATAAACTATGCAGCTTATTGTTTCATCGCAACCAAATATAGCACTTACATCTCTGCAGCGAAATGATAAAAATTAAAACAAAGAAAGTCACACGCCGAATTAGGTTTCTGCAGTATATAGAGCACGTAAACAGTTAGTGATGGGTATAGATTGGTTTTCGCTTGCCGTGAGATAAGCGATTTCGCTCAATTCTTTGCTGCTGATTCACACCTCCCCGTGGTATCTTGTTCAGGGAGGTTTCTACGCCTCTCCGTCAATCGAAGAAATTTCTTCATTCTGTGTAGTCCTTCAGAGGTGGTCACGTCAGGTCTGAGTATATGGCTATGTTGGCATTGTTGCCCTAGTAACTATTTTTATACCCAGCTGTACTTGTACGCAGGCTGTTATAACTTTGATTGGATAACAGTTGGTTGTACAGGTATAAAGGGCTCGAGATAGAACTTCCATATATCAAAATCATCAGTATCGAAAAAAAAAAAATTGATTGAGCCATGTCCGTCCGTCCGTTCGTCTGCTTGTCCTTTGAGCCGTCTGTCCTCCGTTAGGATGATAACTTGAGTAAATATTTAGATATTTAAACCAAATCTGGTAATCGGACTGAACACAGAATAGATTATTATTGAAAATGAGCGAAATCGGGTGTTAACCACGCCCACTTTTTCGATATCAAAACTTTAGAAAAATAGAAGAAGTCAGGTAATTGAAAAATGAATATAGCTAAACTAATGAAATTTGGTAGGTTAACTGATTTTATGATGCAAAATATAAGTTCCGGGTTTATTGTCACCCATTCATCGAACCGTTTTTATCTATGCATGTCAGGAGGTCACGATAAGGTTCATTCATGCCCTTAGGAGACAAGCCTACAGCCAGCCGCTTTAATGGCTACCTCCAAATTACTTGAATCTGAGCTGCATATTCTTAATTAGCCAATTAAAATCAGAGACTATCTCAAGATGGTTGCACAAATGCCTTATTGGTGTTAATTTTCGGCACTTAACGAATTAGTAGCGGACAAATTCACCATTTACTTCTAGAGTACTCTTCAAAGTCTTCGGGGAGGTTCTATATAGCTATAACGAAGTTGATGAAAAATCCCCATAAGTAAGACGACATTTGGTGCAAAGAATTTAATATTTATGAAGGTGACATTCATCGAGGCAAGTATTGCCAGGCAAATACTAGAAGTTTTGTAGGACCAACCTTTATTGCTGCGTTGAGATCTGGCAACTCTCCCGCTATTATAACTGTAGCCTTAACTTGGCGAGCGCAGGACACGAACACAGAACGTGCTTAACCTTTTCATCCTGCAGCTTGCACTTGCAGCACCTGCTGTTACTGACGAGGCCTTACATATAGGTATGTGACGCCAGAAGGCAGTGTCCAGACAGTATGCCCATCGTGAGCATTAAGTTTTCTTCATTCAAAGATATGAGCTACTTTGTGAGTCTAATATTGTAAGCTTAGCACATAGAAAATTTACAGTCCCGCGCTTTTGTCCACACCTTTCCTGCTTGATGGATCATATGCAGCTCCTGTCTTCTTTTAATTTCACCCAAACGGATTTGTACACCTGTTATCGTTTACGCGAGTATTGGAACCTCCTTTGCTAACTCATGGGCCTTTTCGTTACCTTCTATGCCTTTATGACAGTGAACCCGGTAAAGATGTATCGTCCGGCGTCAGATAAGTTTTTCCAATTCTTCTTTGCATTGGTATAATAATTAAAATATTTGGAGTCTTCATATACCCATGAAACCTACACAAATCGTCATTGAGCCACAACGTAATAATTTGAATGCTTTTAATTCATTCCCTCATTAATTACAATTTCCACTTAAAATAAAGCCCTAAATCAAAATTCAGAAATATTTCTACTACAACCAACAAAATCCACATAAGTAGATTCGTCTTGGCTATGGAATATCTCAAGTATAAACTGTTATTAGCGCACATTCAACGCACTGTATATGTGAGTATATTTGCAAGTTACGAATTAATTACAAACTTAAGCTTGATTCAAGACAACTCAACTTATTCACAGCAGGTACTTAGTTGAATTGTTGCATACAACAAACGCTTGGGAGCGTGGAACATGATTTTACCGTGTAGCTAATCAGCAATCGAGCGTTTTAATGTATTTCAATTTAATCCATTTGCTTTGTGTAACAAACTTATTTGCTTCTACTTCAAAACCATTGAGAGCATAACAAATGAATATTTCGTAAAGCACGTACTCAATAGGGGAATTGTGCAACCTGCAGCTAATGTGGGACATGGCGTATACGCAAGATAATTGTAGGCGCAAAATTAGTTTATGTATGTACGTTAGGGTGGGGCGATTTGTATGGACGAAAGTTAACCCATATCGCGCCATCGATTTTTTGATAGGATTTGGGCTCAGGAAAAAAAGTTCCACTACGCATACCCAAAAAAATAATTTTGGAGCCTGCGAAATTTAATTTTTTTAACTTTTTTTCGACTTTGATTTTTAAGGTTTTTTTCATGGCCTACTAAAAAAATTTTCATATGTATACCCTGTTCGACCCAAATATTTTTTTTTCAAAAAATTGTTATCGCCAACGTTTTTCGCGGACATTTTTGGGTCGGACAGGTATACATGATATCTTACAATCAAATGAAAATTTTTTTTAGTAAGTGATAAAAAAAACCTTAAAAATCAAGGTCGAAAAAAGGAATAAAATGAAATTTTGCAGGCTCGACAATTATTTTTTGTGTATGCGTGGTGGTACTTTTTTTCCTGAGCCCAAATCCTAACGAAAAATCGATGGCGGGATATCGCTTAATAAATCGACCCAGTCTAATATTCATACTCATTAATTATGATTTACAATAATTTAATGCTTTATATGTGTGTATTGCAACACAATCTTGATTAATTTATATGATTTTGGTATAACGGAATTCCGGTTCATGTTATATGTTCTGCATGAAGATCATATCCAACGAGGTACTAAGCAAATTGTTGGTGAGGTCGCAACGTTTGTCTGAAAGTGCCATCTTCACCAATTCACCAAAAACCAGCGCCAATAGAAATGAAAAGAACGCCCGAAAATTGAATCTTGTAAAAGCAAAATTAGAAAACAATGTTCCTACCCCACACAGCAGTGGTGTAGTGAGGTTTGCTTGCGCCAGGGGCAAAATAATTTTCGTTGCCTCTGAGGAAGCAAATATATGCATCATTGATATCACCAAATTTATCACTTCAAATTTTTCTTTTTCCATACTTAATATTGTTAGACCACTTGGGCGACTTTGCCACATTGTTGTCTTAAATATGTCAAAGTCGGTTTTAATTTGCTGAATGAACTTTTGTTGCTAGCAGTTGATACTGAGATAGTCAAAAGTATTTGAAGTTCCACTCGCAAGTTTGGAAAAACATCTTCTCCATACGAGATTATAAAAGTAAGTAATTCGAACGGAGTATTAAGTTCGATTTGTTTTCAACTGCGAAGTAATATTTGTTGTCACATATTTCGATAAAAAAGTTCTGTTCTTACAATTTATTTCTAAGTCGTTATTATCCTTGTTTAACAAATTTCGAACGTCTAAGGGAAAACCAAATTTAAAATTAAGGTCATTAAGTCATGTAAATCTTGCACGTATTTCTTGTTAGAGACGATCACTTTTCATAACGCGAGAAATTTCACATTCTGCGAAAAGATCAACATCTCTATCCGATTCTACGGGCGTTTGCGGCGCTTTCCCATATATCAATATATCATTTTGCACAAAGATACTTCGCTTTGTTTATTCCTTCTTTACAGAGGCTGTCTCGAATTTTGGATAGCTCAGTCACTAATGATTTTGATCATGATACGCTTCTCTAAAATTCATCCGCGGATTTTGTAATCTGAGCTGCACACGCTCAATCCTCCATAAGATTACATACCAGAAACGAAATAATGCTATGAAACTAAAATTTTGTATATTTTGCAAAAGCAGCTTCGCTTCTGGTGTCACTTGTGGTGGTAGTGTCCTCTGCTAATTGTTCTAAGTGTTCTACTACATTATATAGCCCATCGGCGCTAAAGCTAACCGCTTGTATTCTGGCGCTTCTTCGTGTTTCAGATTCACGTTTGACAGTTTCTGTTAAAGCATATTTAATCATTCCCATCGTAACCTCTCGCAGGTGTTCCGGATATATGTATGCATTATTTAGTATACACAGTATTTTCCAGAAACAAGTTATAATAAAAATGCAAATTATCTAGGAAGTTCTTTAACATTACGCAGAATTCTTAATATTTCCTAAGCGAGCTCACTCCGCCACATTCATCTTATGAGCTCAATCAAGCTGGCACGTTAGCTAACCAAAAGCTGCAACGCAAGCTGCTTTGCGGACAGCTGCACTCTATATATGTAAGTGTGTGAACTATAAATAATATGTCCGTAGATTTAGCGAGTGTTGTTTGCCAAATTACGGCAGCGTATTACAGGTGGAGATTATTGCCTCGAAAAAGGCACCGAAATTCTATAGAAAGCAAGCTTAAGCTCCAGTCACGTCAAAATATATATTGATAATCAGGTGGCGGTTAATGTAATAATCTCATACAATACTTCACCAAGAAATGTATTGGAATGCAAAGAAGCATTGGAAAAAACTTCGCTCAGGTCGGTTCTTACATATATATTGGGTTTCCGGTCATAAGGGATAGAAGGTAATGAAAAGGCCGATGATTCGTCGTAGGAGAGTGCAACACACTCCCTGAATCGATGCTAGACATCCCAGTCAAGGTTCCAGTCATTAGGGGTGGCAGAGTTGCCAGATCTAGAGGCAGCAATTCAGCTAGGTCCTAGAAAACTTCTAGTATTTGCCAAGAGGATGGAGTTATTCCACAACATAAGTTCTGGTACATGCCTGGTGTTCTTGCGTTTGATCGTCAAACAAGTTCTAGTTACGCTGTGAACACATTAAGTCTATGTGAGGTCTTTATTGGCCGGCCAGTTCAGCCTCACCTAACCTAGCAGGTGTTAATTGGGATTCGTCATACAAAAATCAAGTTCAATAAAAACGTTAAACCTAAAAGCTCACTTAAACTCCCTTGACAATAATTAATAATATATTCATTATCATATTTAATTGGTGTTAAACTGCCTAGGCCATTTTGGCTGTAGCATTACAAGTCACACCAGCTATCCGTATTTTAAGATAACTGACGTCAATACAGAGTGCCTTTACGAACTTGATGGTGCGCTCACCGCTTCCACTGCTTTCCAATAGAAATACTTTTTTACTCGAACATCTTCGTTCACTCCTAGTCCTTCTCTTGTTTCTTAGGACTTTATAGTGGCTTGGTTGTCAAAGTCTCAGTCTAATGATACACATTTGAAAATCTAGCTTATGGCCTCGTGCTATCTTTGAATTATTTTGCGATTTCGACTATTATTCTTTACGAGTATACTTATAAAGCCACAAATTAACTCATTCATTGCATAAATATTGTCTTACCCCGAAAGCCAATTTGGCCGTTTTATTATAAATAAACCGATAACTTTGTGTACGAATTAAGCGGCGGTTGCCCTTGTTGCTTCTAAATGTACGAAAACATTTATTTGAAGCATTTTTAATTTATTTTTCTAAATTTGAAAAATTGTATTTTGTTTTTGGAATAGTAAGTAGAAAATTTTTCAGACAACCTGCCATAGCTGCGCAGATAGATCCATTTCGAAGGGTGCTAAGCCTTCATCATCAGTACGCTTTAGGCATGCTGCGCTACGTATCAAGGCTCGATGACAATGCATTAATGTGATGGTGTGGTGACATAATGTCAACGGCAATAAGGTCAATTGGCCTTATTACCACTTTGAATGGCCATAAGTTTGATTGAAACTTTGCACACGTATCAAGGCTCGATGACAATGCATTAATGTGATGGTACGGTGTCATAAGGTCAACGGCAATAAGGTCAATTGGCCTTATTACCACTTTGAATGGCCATAAGTTTGATCGAAACTTTGCACACGTATCAAGGCTCGATGACAATGCATTAATGTGATGGTGCGGTGACATAAGGTCAACGGCCATAAGGTCAATTGGCCTTATTACCACTTTGAATGGCCATAAGTTTGATTGAAACTTTGCACACGCATCAAGGCTCGATGAAAATGCATTAATGTGATGGTACGGTGACATAAGGTCAACGGCAATAAGGTCAATTGGCCTTATTACCACTTTGAATGGCCATAAGTTTGATTGAAACTTTGCACACGTATCAAGGCTCGATGACAATGCATTAGTGTGATGGTGCGGTGACATAAGGTCAACGGCAATAAGGTCAATTGGCCTTATTACCACTTTGAGTGGCCATAAGTTTTATTGAAACTTTGCACACGTATCAAGGCTCGATGACAATGCATCAATGTGATGGTGTGGTGACATAAGGTCAACGGCCATAAGGTCAATTGGCCTTATTACCACTTTGAATGGCCATAAGTTTGATTGAAACTTTGCACACGCATCAAGGCTCGATGAAAATGCATTAATGTGATGGTACGGTGACATAAGGTCAACGGCAATAAGGTCAATTGGCCTTATTACCACTTTGAATGGCCATAAGTTTGATTGAAACTTTGCACACGTATCAAGGCTCGATGGCAATGCATTAGTGTGATGGTGCGGTGACATAAGGTCAACGGCCATAAGGTCAATTGGCCTTATTACCACTTTGAGTGGCCATAATTTTATTGAAACTTTGCACACGTATCAAGGCTCGATGACAATGCATTAGTGTGATGGTGTGTTGACATAAGGTCAACGGCCATAAGGTCAATTGGCCTTATTACCGCTTTGGATGGCCACAAGTTTGACTGAAACTTTGCGCACGTATCAAGGCTCGATGACAATGCATTAATGTGATGGTGTGTTGACATAAGGTCAACGGCCATAAGGTCAATTGGCCTTATTACCACTTTGAATGGCCATAAGTTTGATTGAAACTTTGCGCACGTATCAATGCTCGATGACAATGCATTAATGTGATGGTGCGGTGACCTAAGGTCAACGGCCATAAGGTCAATTGGCCTTATTACCACTTTGGATGGCCATAAGTTTGATTGAAACTTTGCACGCGTATCAAGGCTCGATGACAATGCAATAATGTGATGGTGGGGTGACATAAGGTTAACGGACATAAGGTCAATTGAACTTATCACCACCCCAAATGACCATACATTTGAAACCTTGCATATAATGCGAAAAACGCATTCCTTTATTAATGATAGAAGTGGATGCATGGCACATCTACGAAAGAGCATACTGGAACCCTTTTTAACACGCTTTTATTAGCTTGGGCTGTATCTACGTATCCATGTATGTATGTAACGGAATCTGGAGTGGAGCCGAGAGCCCTGGTAATGCAGAGCTCCGAACTCTGTCGCACCTTTTGAAGCATTTTAAGATAGGTACTTTTAGCTAGTGCAGGACACCAGACCAAGGCACCATAAAGAAGAATCGCGCGCACAATGGCTGTGTAAATCCAGTAGGTCACCTTAGGGGAGAATCCGCAGGAGGTGCCAATTGCCCTCTTGCAGGTGAACAGCTCTGCTGCTGCCTTCTTGGATCGCTCCTCTATATGGCCACTCCATAATAGCTTCCTATCCAGAATGACTCCCAAATACTTGACTTGATCGCTAAACGCTAAGAGCGTACCCCCAATTCTTGGCGGTGTAAGATTTGGTACTTTGTACCTCCTCGTGAAGAGGGCAAGCTCGGTTTTATCCGGGTTGACTTCCAAACCTGTGACGGGTTGTACTCCTGTAGCAGCTCCAGGGGGTCAGCTGGGTCCGTTTGCGTCACTGGAAGCCAGGCTCTAGCCCTTGGTCGTGAAGGGATATCACGCACCTCCACTACCTTGAGGCGCGCCCCCGGATATACCACCCCTATCAATGTGACGGCGGCCCTATATAGGTTTACCGACCTGGTGTCGTCACAGGCAAGTAGCTTGACATTGCCCTGAAACCACCCTGCATCGGTGTAAGATGGCGGTAGACCAGGGTTGTCTTTCTTAACCTTAACGGCCACCGCAGCGAGCGCGGCCTCGATCCACTTCCACTGTTGTTTCGGGATCCTGCCATCTTCGCTGCTCTCGTCTATAATGCCAATGATCTGCCGACCCTTGGCAATTTCGGCGAAAGACCGCGTCCAGCCTCCCTGCGATTTGGCCCTTTTCGGTGCCGTGGGGTTGGATTCGTCCATGGACCGCTGGCGTTTCGAGGTTTCATCACTCTCGACTAAAACTTTTAAAATTACTTGGAATAAAAAATTAAAAATAAATAATAGTTTAAAAAAACTAAAACAAACACGCTTTTATAGCTAACCGAACTAAAAAATAGAAAATAATTTTCAATTAAAAAGAGTTTATATAACAGTAGTAGAAGGTCAAACAATCGTTTATAGTTAATCACCTCAAAATAAAATTTAAGTTATTAACAGAATAATTTAATTCACAGTAAAAAGCGTGGGGTGCTTGATATTGAATGTTACAATCATTGTATTGGCAACTATCTGAGAGGAAAGATATGAAATGTAGTCAAATGCACCCCACGCTTTTTAATCTGAATTAAATTATTCTGTTAATAACTTAAATTTTGTTATAATTTCATTTTGGGGCGATTAACTATAAACCTTCTATTGACCTTCTACTACTGTTATATAAACTCTATAATTGAAAGTTATTTTCTATTTTTTAGTTCGGTTAGCTATAAAAGCGTGTTTTTTTTAGTTTCTTTAAACCATTATCCGCATCCACATCTATAGTAAACAGTAAACTTAACCGCATAGTTTGCTTTATATTAAGAGAAATCAAGTTGATAAGAAAACAACAAATCATACTTAAGAGATGTTTATTTGGATACGAAATTTAAAGGCATGAACAATTAGAATGAATGAGTACCTACAAACAAAATCGAAATGAGTGTAAACTCATAAAATGATAGGTATTCATACACACACACATCCATACACACATTTTACTCATGTGTGCAGTAGTAGTGTGAAAGCAAAGCACTTGAGCATGTATTGCTTTAACAAATTGCCACAAAAATTTTTAGATTAAGGTCAACAGGTTACTAGGCAAAACAGTTAGGCAGTCGAATATGCCTCGTTGCTTGGATAACTATGTACATAAAAGCATACACACATATTTTCATTCACGTATCTTGAGAGGGCAATAAAAGCACACATCTAACGAAGTTAATCAACTTAAAGTCTCTACAAATTCACAAAATTCATGCCAATGAAAACATGAAAGGGCACAAAGGTGTCACAAACATTTGCGCAGACACACACATAAAACTCCCTATGTATACGAAAATATTATTATTTACGTATATGTGTACGTACTACAATGTTCGCATGTACATAGAAATTCATGAATATATATGCATATTTGTGTGTGTGAATTGTTGTGGGCATGGATAACAAAGCCAACACTAACCAAGATTGATAAACATAAAAATACCTCAAACGAAGGCCTAGTAACAGACAGAACGCAAATAACAAAAACAAAGTTCTAAAAAGCTTTTCACAAATAACATCAACAAACTACAACAACTAAACTCAATTCAAACAATTGTGCCAATTGTGAAAATAGAATGAAACTGGTGCAATGCGTAAACTGTTGTTGGTGCTAACTTATTTTGTATTAGCATGAATGTATGGTGTATTCATATGAATATATGTATACAGGGTGTTTTGTTGCCAATTAAAATTTTTATTTGTTAACGTGTTTTATAACGAGAGGGATCTAAGGCCTGGGGTTAAACTCCAAAAGCCTAACATTAGCTACCATATTAAGGTATTATTATTAAGAACAAAATAGATAAGCAAAGGTGATATTGTCCCTTGCTCTGTCAAAATCCACATACCTTTTATGAAGGCTTTCATTTTTTTTGAAATAAGTAGTTGGCCTTTTCAACAAACCCCAAGCATTATCCTTTTACACAGTTCCTCCTCCTACAAAGTTTCTGGAAAATTCACTAATGTGAAAAATTGATTGTGTGAGATAAATTATTAGAAAATCTTTACTATTCATACATGAAAGTCCGCCGAAAAAAAGGGTTTTTATTTTTTATAGTGAATAAAAGCGTAAAAGTGCAGTAAAAACAAAAAAATTTCAATATAAGCCGGACCTATAACTTTTCCCTTAAAACAGGGACATCTTTACACTGAAAAGGCGGGTACAGTAGTGTTTATCTAAAAAAAAAAAAACAATGTTGTAAGGTAGGGTAAATAGCTCCAAACTTCCAAGAACAACTCTCACTATAGCAAAGGCTAATGTATGGATCCAATGTGCAGTGAAGTTGGGGAATGGCACAGCGCGGCACAGCGTTGAAAGCCGTAACTCCGTCTACGACAAAAATTCAACAATAGAAACAGTATGTAGGGCATATTGTACACAGAGCTAGGAAAACATGCAGGCTGACCAGTATTTTTGATAAATAATGTGGCGCTAAAATAGGAGCCATGGCTTTGGAAGGAAGTTTTAGGGCTCAGCATTCTCGTATTTGGCGGGTAAGAGCTTCGCTCTTAGTAAGCGAAAAACTTCTATAATTCATATTGTCTAATTATGTATTTCTAACGGGAGACTTAGAATGCCCTTTTCTTGGCTTCTTTCCGTATTACTTATAATGTAGAGGCCCACACAGAAAAATGTTAGAAATTGTTTCTTCTTATATGATAGGGTTTGTCAATTAATACGTTCTTAAAAATTTTTGCCTTAAAACAAGGATATATTGATCAATAAAACAAGGACTTATAATTTTTTCCATAGACATACCAGGCCATTCTGTTAAAAGTGGACACATAACGCTATTCAGTTAAGGGGATTGGGAGTGGATGCACGCTCATATCAACTAATGAACATTTCGAGACTATTTCGGAAGCAATACGGAACACCTTCAGTATCGCTTCCGGATTATTTAAGGTATAATTTTTTTGGTTAATGTCAGGACAGCTTTAGGTTGATTTCAGCACTGTTTCGAAACCTATGCGGGAAAGTTACAGGATCGCTTCAGAATCATTTCAAGACTATTTCGGGATTGATTTCGCATTAATTTAGGTATCATTTTGTTACAATTTCATGATCAGTCTACGACAATTTTTAAGTACTATTTCGGGAAAATTTAGAATCAATTCGATGTTGTTTAAGGACAATTTTGCGACTGAAAACGAAGAGAAGAATGCCGCATCTCTCATGTATACTTCAGGGCTAGTTCTGGAAATGTTTCGAGACTATGCTCCTAAAAGTGTTCTGAATTGGCCCAGGTAGTCTCGAAATTATTCTGAAGTAATCGTGTAACTGTCTCGAAATGATTCGGAAATAGTCTTGAAGGTCTCCCGAAATGATACACAAAATAGTCCGTAAGAGATGCTGAAACTGCTTCCTATTAATTTTGATATAGTCTCCAAATATTTATTACTTGATATAAATGCGCAACCCCTTATCGTCCTTAACCGAAAAGCATGTTGTGTCAACTTTTAATAGAATTATACGGTTTATCTTTTCTTATCGAAGAATTTTATAAGTCGATGTTTTATAGTATAAATCGATATATCCTTGTTTTAAAGGAACACATTTTAAAGAACGTACTGTTCGGCAAAACCTATCAAATGCGAACAATCCGTTTCAAACATCCTTCTAGATGGGCGCCCACAATACAAATAATAAAGCAAGAAGCCAGTAACAGGTCACTTCCGTCTCTGAAGCGATGAAGCTACACAATATGAATTAAAGGAGGTTTCTGCTTATCATGAGCGAAGTTCTTACCAGCGAAATCTAGGAACCTTGAGCGTAAAAACCTTGCAGCCAGAGGCATGACTCCTGTTTCGGTGCTACATGGGATGATTCTTTCTCAAGACCTTTTTCACAAATACCGGATACCCCATGTTATTTTTAATTTTCTGTGCACAATATGCCCAACATATTGTTTGTATTGTTGACCTTTTGTCGCTGGTAAAATTACACCTTTCAATGCTGTATGTTTTAAGAGCAGGTTTATAAATTTAGCCCATCGTTGCTTCTACATTGCATCCGAAGCCTGTTCTTCTTCAAATGGTAGTAGTATCCAATATTTCTATTGGAAAGTATTTTTCAGCTAATTGCCTTCTACATGATTCTACGTATATGTTAAGCGCTCAACCTCATATTCTGATGATCTGGACTAGACTGCCCAGCACTCGACCGTTCTTGATGCTGACCATTCAGGTAGAGCTTTCCTTATACTGTTTCTTTGCATCTTTAAAAACACTTCTTCGTTTTGTGGGCTAGCCTGTCGCTTCCTCCCATCTGCCACTTCTTCCCATCTATCACTTTCGCTTTCAAGGCCGGACTTATCGCTTGCAGTTATATCATCTTCCGTGGCTTGCAACCTCATTATCTCTCTTTCTCTCTCACCTTTCTGGCATGTCGAGCTCATCCATGTAATATATGACGCGAGGCTTCAAACTATCGAAAAACTAGTAGAAGGGTGAGGAAGGTTAGGGTAATGGTAATGTGGCAATTTAAACAAATTTCTCTGGTCTGGTGAATTTTTTTAAAGAAGTAATTTCAGTCATATGAGGATGTACTACGTTGCCGTTCACATTAATACAGCAACATTCGGATTATTATGTCTGAACAATGTATCATAACACGCTGAGTACTTATACCTCGTTAGCGCAGTTGCAAGAAACCAGAAAGCAAACTGTACAATGACCACACTGCACAGTGGCTCGTTTGCTACAGCATGTTTATGTTTTGCCCAGAAGAATAGCCACATATACAAATTCACACTTTGAATAAAAAAAAAAAAAAAAAATTATAGCACTCCCATTTGCCCTCACATATAAATTCGATTCATATGAAAGTACCTAAATTTCATATGAAAGTGCAAAGAATAAGCACTTCCAAATGAAGCCAAGACACTTCCGTATGATGTTTAAACTTACACTAATAAACTCACAACAAACAATTTTTCATAAATATTGTAGCACCGAGAAAAATTTTTAATACCAAATTTATTCATTCGTTAAATATTTAAAGTAATTTTTATTTTTATTTTCAGTTTAAAAATTTTTGGTGTACATATAATTTTGTATATGTATATGTGAGTTGCACTTCAATAAAAAAAAAAGCTAGTAGTAAGTCTAAGCTTGGGTGAAACCGATTATTATTTACCACACCTGGTAGAATCAAGTATAATTAACATTACTATTATAAATATTCAGTAATTGTTAAATTAGTTACTTGAACATTTTCAAATTATTTAAAAAAAAAAAATAATAATAATTGATCAGCGTTAAATATCAAGAACAACAAACCACATTACAAACTGGGAAAGCTCTTGTTGTGTTTATTAGTAGCCAAGTTATTTTTTAAAAAATAAATACTTGACGCGATGTACCTCCTCTAGGCCAAACTTGTCTCCCAATTTGGGCGAGCCCCATTTTATTTTTTGCGGGACATGAATTTAGTGTTCTAAGGAAGCTTTACACTGTTGCAGAAAGTCTGAAATTGGCGGAAATAAAAAGAAACTAAGGATTTCATGGCCAGACTGCTGTATAGCAACACGTTAGCCACCAGCACCTCATATATCAAAAGACCTTTGAAAAATAGGAAAAAGTTGGTCCAAAAGGTTTTTCTTTCTTTTACATTAGGTAGTGTTTCTGCGATACAGAGTGCATTCAGAAACTTTAGCTACAATTAAAGATCGTACTGGGATGAACGCGAGGTTGCCTAATTCAGCGATTTCGTGAAATTTTTTTTTCTTAAAACTAAGAGTGTGCATGACTGTGCAGAAAAATAATATTTAGTGAGAGTTCATTGATCACTAAAAAAAAAAAACGTGAACGTGACGGTTATCACTTCTTAAAAGTCCGAGAGGCACCATAGCAATGTTAAACACATATTTAAAATGTCTTTCATCCAAGTAAAGTTGCATTTTAGTTTTCGAAGATTGGTTTAACGTTCCTTGGTACTGCAGCTTGAGAAGAGCTTTCATACATTTTTATGCGGCCTATTTAATAAATAAATAATTAAATAAATGTAAGTTGCGATAACCTCTGAAGAGATTTTAGGCCGAGCTTCTCTTTCCATTTGCGTCGTACTCCTTCTTCATATTAGCACGGCGGGACCTACGAACGGCACCTTCAAGGCAGATGAGTTTTCACTGAGAAACTTGTCATGGAAGAATTACACTTGGATTACTTGCCAAATTACTGCCGAGGGGCGACCCCGCCTAGAAAAACTTTCTTCTAATTAAATTGTTTATAAAATTTTGATGCTGCTTTGCTGTTGCATCAACCCAGGATCTAGTAGGCGGAGAACGCTACCACCACACTACGGCGGCCGCCTTTTGGGTTATAAAGAATAAATGTCCGAGTATTCAGGGTGTTCAATTCTCAATAGCTATTGAATGTGAATCTGGAAAGCGGCAAAAAATCAGCTTTTAATTCAATAAAAAAAATTATTTTTAAACTAAACAAATAAAGTAAAATATGCTTCTTTGAAATCCGTTTTTGAGGTGAAGCTAATTATTTTATTGAAGGGAAGTATTATTCTCTGATTTCTACATCTCGAAATCATGGAAATATTTGAAAAGAATTGAAAGTAATTAAAAGTATTTGATCAGTAATTGATCAGTAATTGAAAAAAAATGTATTAATTAACAAGTACCAATAAAAAGTAATTGTCCTTGATAATTAAATTTTTTAATTACCAAATACTTGTAATTGACTAATTACCATTACCATACATATTATATACTGCACAGCTCTGTTATATACCCAGCCGTGTACTAACATAGGCAACTTTTTTTTTGAAAAAATTTGAAATAAAATCAAGGGATTCTGATTTAAGTCCTCTTCTTTTAATGGTCAGATTATGTATGACGCCGTGACACTTTGCGTCATAGTCACTCACATTCACAGTCACCACGATATGATGCCAAAAAATTCAAAAAGGCATTCAGGTTTACTGTCGCTCACTGAAGTGAACGAATGCTCTTATATGATAGGAATTTTTATTCACACGAGAAAAAATGACTCGTTGCGTTATACATGAGTTATCTATAAATGTTGGCAGCATCACGATAACCTTCTTACTTAATTTAAATATTTCATCATAAGGTCAACCCATATATAAAGATGTAACACTTTATCGATATTTGGGAAAGAATAAACACATTTTTCTCTTTTAAAAATTTTCGATATCGAAAAAGTGAGCGTGGATATCGTTAAATTTATATTTCAATATCAATATACATATAAGACAGTGAATAAAGTTTCTTAAATGTATTTAAATTTTTTCTTAAGTTATTGTGTTAACTAGCGGACAGATATAGCCCAATTGCAATGCTTTTCGAGCCCAAAAATTTTGAAATAAGGAAGTCTATATCTACCTTGATTCTTTTACGGCATTACGTACAACACACACAATATCTCTATGTACAAGTACACGTTGAATATAAAAACGGTGTTATTTTATCAAAGTCTTATATGTGTGAGTAGGCCAGTTATACAGCTTTAACAATTGAATTTCGTGGCGCTAGTGAGGGCTTAGGGTCCACTGTGCTTTGTAGCCATCTTTGTTGTGTGCTTTGCTTACTGCACTGACTGTATGGACAGTCTCAAATATATCTATGCATATAGCCAAAAATTTATTTTGACTAATACGCTCTAGTTAATAACATAGCAAAAGCATGTAATGACCACGAATGTAAGGATATTTGCATTTGTGTGTCCATAATGCTGTGCATTTACTAATTTGGCTAATAAGAATTGGAACTATCCATTCGTAATGAAATTGCAAATCTGCGATTATATGCACTATGCACGTACATAAATAGCAATTGTTCTGTTTGTAATGGCACAACACAAAATGGCAACATATTCACGCCGCCAAACTACTTGAATAGGTTGAGTTTAAGTGGCTGCCGTGGAGGCTTTTATAGGCCAGTATAACGACACCTGTTTTGATACGACATAAACATACCTCTACCTCTCCTCCTCGAACCGTTAAAAGGATCTGATAAAGAATACCAAGTTCTTGAAGTCGTACTCCACGACGTGACGTAGAATATTCAGAAAAAGAGCTCCCAGATAGCGTTGTCGGGCACCAATTATAGCCGGGCTGTTGCGCATGAAGTGATCCACGGTTTCCTCCTCTTTGTCATCCCTACGACTCCTATAGCATCTACGTAAGCGACTTCCAGCCTTTCTGCATGCTGAATAATTAGTCCGCGTTCAGTTAGTACCCCTACAAGGGTGAAATTTGTATTCCTATTTAGTGTGTTAACTTGACGCGATTTCTTGGAGCCCTAATTTTTTGTAGATGTCCGAATTCCTAATGTTTTTTGCCATATATCCTTAGCTTGACGGTAGATATACTCTTCGAGCATTTGCTCGCATGTGACGAACGGTATACCCGAACATTTTTTGTCTGGAAGAATCTGCTTCACGTACCCTGCATAGCAAGTTCTTTTGCAACACAGATGTCCCCAATGTCCCTGTGTCCCGGGGCCTATTTGGTGTGATCTGTTGGGTCGTCTCCTGAAAAAATTAGTGACAGTTTAGTGTAAGTTGAGAATTGTGTGAGTAAGGGCCAAGTGATTTGGTGGTCTCGATCTTCTGAAAAGACCACTCCACCTACCCTACCGTTTAACTTAGAACCGTTGGTGTATATGCAAATCTTGCTGTCAGTAGCGAGCCACCGATCCGAATCCACGCAACCATCCGTACTGAAAATGTTTACCATGGAGTTGATTTCCGCAAGTTTTGTGGTCGTACAGCAGTCTGTGCTTGGAGGATGAAAACTGTAGTTGTTAAGTATGCTAGAGTATCTTATAGTTTTAGTGCTCAACTGGACGAATCTCTGACGCTGTCGCCGCTCGGTATCCAGCTGCTCTATATAGCTTTGTTGACGTTGTCCGTAGAGCAACACTTATGCACTTCGTACTTTATCTGTGCATTTGTTCTTCGCAAATTTGAGTTTGTCGCCTTATTTCGTGCTGGCCACCATACATACATTCCATCCAACAATATGGGTATAATAAATGCGGTATAAATCTATCCGCATATATTGGGATCTGGTCCTCATTTTTTGCCAATGACTTTTTTACACGTGTAAAATAAATATTATCCTTCCAGTTCAGCTTTTTTTCAAAAGTACAGCTGGGCCTCATCGGAGAGATTAAGGCGGACACCATTAAGTTCTAGTAGATTTACGGTGGTATGTTGTAGCGTTTAGTGTGTAAGAGAATATCTCCTTTATCGGAATTAACGCTGAATACGAATCGGAGTCAACATACTGCAAATTATGGCAGCCTCAATAACGGAGAGTTCCCTACTAAGAAAGTATTACTTTGGACTGAGTGGCAAACTAAAAGGAATTATCTTAATAAGCATTAAATAGGGCTAAACTCTCCTATATGCGTAAGTGTGATAGGCTAGATGAGATGAGGTCACTACAGGACTTTACTATAACTCATTAAGGGCCATTTTCGCCATCTTCAGCTAGTCACTTATCCATAGATGTTCGATATTCTCTTTTTCTACATGCTACCTGAAGAAGTTGTTTTGTTGGTTTGCATATATTCACAATAGATTTTTGCGATTAGTTCAACAAAAAATATTCACATCTATCGATTTGATGCTGGTTTGGTCACTCTGTGTTGGTGAAAATAAATGTAAGGCACGCTAACCTCCGAAGAGATTTTAGGCCGAGTTTCTCTTCCAATTTGCATCGTGCTGCTTTTAGTTTATCCTACAAATGGGCAGCAACTGCAAGGCAGATAAGTTTTCACTGAGAGCTTTTCATGGGAGAAATACACTCGGAGTGCATACCAAACATTGCCGAGGGGCGACTCCGCTGCGAAAAATTTTCTTCTAATTAAAAGTACTTGTTTCCAAACTTTTGATGTTGCTTTCCCCGGGGCGGGAACCCAGGATCTTCGTTGTGGATGGAGGAGGTGGTGAAAATCCCTAAATGCATTAATATTAAGGCTTTTTTATTTCGAAACCTCCTATGAAGGTAAAAGGAGTCCACCAATCCAATAGTTCGGAATTATTCGCAATTTCGAATAGACACAAGGTGCACAGAACAGAAGACGATTTAGGATAATACGATAAAGCGTGGGTTATAATTACAGTGTATTAAAATTTATTTGTCAACGGTGCGACACGCCGAATTGTTAATTCCTTATTATAGCTCATACCATTTACCGTTGGGTAGTGCTCCTTTTAACTTAATGCGTGGGTACATACAATCCTTACATATTTACTTCATATCCTGTGAGGTTGGTATGATTTTGCTTCCAGTTGCTGCTGCTGCTGCTGATGATTTGTTGTGGTTGAGTATTTAGTTTGCAATAACTACAACAACACAACCTACGCACCTACGCAGTTACCTTTCATTGTGGCTCATTTTATCATTAGATATTTAATGTTGTTGTTATTGTTATTATTTTAACTAGTACTCGGTGAAGCATTGCCACAATATTCTATCACTCCAGCTGAGCTTACCTTTGAACTATGTTAGTATTCCACATTGGTCTCGATTGTGGTATGGCAATCTGCCTTCATGTTTATTTGTTTTGTTGTTTTTGTGTTTACTTGCATACCCGATTATTTGCCTAGGCTTTGATTTGACTGTGCTAAATATCTACAATGTTAAATAGGCCTATGCACGTTTATTTGTTTGTCTATCTGTCTGTTCTCCTTAGCTTTGATGGGTAACATGCCACAAGCATTTGAATTTATGCCAAATCGTAGAAGTTGGCACAAAAGCACGTCACAATGAGAAGAACAAACGGATAGGGAGTGTAAATTTATCTAAAAATGTATGTATGTTTGCATGTGTTGATATTACAAGCTTCTATAACAGTACCAGTGCTCACACAGGGTGAGGTAATTGAACTTGAAAAAATTACTTCTTTTTACAGGCGTGCTTATAGGACGGAGTTATTTTATAATGTTAGCCCTGGTACCTCATTGGAGCAATTCCGTTTGACTGTGAAACGAATTCTGGTAACACTATGGATACATTCAGTCTATGCAAAGTTCTTATTGACAGGTCAGTTCAACTTAACCTAATATACTTGTGATTAATTAGGCATATTTGAGGTATGAAGTTATATCCTTACCTTAGACAAAAATTACATGCCATGGAGAAATTTTGATAATTCACTAATAAATGCCAACAACAGGATAAAATTTGGTTATTTGATCTTATGGTCGCAGATAAAAAATTTTGCAAATCTTGTCGCAGTGCTCACATGTGATAGAATATGCATACTTTAAATGTCGAAACGTGCGTGAAACGTGCCATTTACTGGCATATGTTGATGGCATTGATGTCATCTGCCTGAATACCACCGCCCTTAGTTCTGCTCACTCCAAACTGGAAAAAGAAGCGGCAAAGATGGGTTTGATGGTGAATGAGGACAAAAGGAAATACCTGCTGTCATCCAGCCAAGAGTCAGCGCTTATGCATCTTGGCAACCACGCTACTGTTGGCAGTCATAACTTCGGAATAGAAAAAGACTTCGTTTATTTGGGAGCCAGCTTTAACACTAAAAGCAACATAAGTAGTTCTGAAATTCAGCGAATAATCACTGCCAATATATGCTATTTTGTACTAGATAGGCAATCGAAAAGTAAAGTCCTCTCGCGGCAAACGAAAATCATGCTCTACATGGCGCAGAAGCATGGACCATGACACCATCAGATGAAGCGGTTCTGCGAGTGTTCGAGAGAAAAGTTCTTCGAAAGATTTATGGATCCCTACGCGTACGAGCATTACGCAGACATCAACATAGTCGAGAGAATTAAAACACAGCAGCTACGAAGCTCCGGAGAAAAGGACTAAAACTCCCTTATTGTGACCAATTGGCGCCAGTTGACAGAGTGAAGAAACGACTGGCGCGCCTTGTTGGGCGGCCACAACAATTTAAGCGCCAATTAAATAAATAAGTCATATACTTACTTACTCAGAACTCAAAAGCAGTAGAAGTACTTACAAGCTGGCTATGCGAAATTTTCATTTAGACTAAAAACTATCGCATTCTAATAAATATATATTTCTTCTGTAGTTTTTTTTTCGGGAAATCAAATTTATGGTGCAATTAGCCTGAAATTCGTTGAGGGAGCCTTTTCTATGGCAAATGGTTCAGAGGCCAACCTATTGTATATAATCGTATATACTGAGCTACTTGCCTGAAATTTGGTACAAGGTTACTAGGATGTTTGACTAGGTTACAATTTGACAAACATTTATTTCCGGAAAGTGGACCAGGATCCAACCTATTTTACTGTACGTGTGTTTGTGACTGAACCCCTCCTAAACGGCTAGAGCGATTTTGATGAAATCCTGTGTGTGTGCAAGGCTGTTTGAGGATGCTTTAGATTTGTTCTTCAAATTTTCTTAACTATCGATTTAACTGTGAGTTGGTCAATAGTTGTTGGTAAAAACGAAAATTTGAAATGAACAGGACTAGATCGAATCGAAATATTTTTATTTGTATTTTGAAAATTTGGACAGAGCACGTGGCACCTTTCGATCGATTTTTAAGTAGGTTCTCGTTAAGCTGGAAGATTGAGACCTTACATTAAAGGCACCATGTCAATGCAACAAAAGGAGTTAAAAATTGCGCGAGGTGACGTCGAGATAAGTAAAAAATTAAGACGGTTTCGGTTTTTACGTGATTTCCCGGGGGGATAGAGTCTTGAAATATGAAAAGCGATCTTCATAGCTTCTTCAGCGCAACTGTCAAGCTAACCTACCTGTGACGAATTCTGTTTCCTTAGCAGCTGATACCTTGGTGACTCCAAGTTCCTCATCGAACGACCTATCTCAGGTGAAAACACATTAAGTTTATGCTGAGATTTAATGCTTTTGAACAAATTTTTAAGACGTTCGCAAAGCGAGTTTCAAGACGGACCTTTACTAAGACAATTCTAATATACTTGGAACATTAGAGAGTTCCTTAAAAATATTCTTAAATAAAGAGGTTTTTGAAAGACAGTAATGTGCATTTCTAAAACTGCTGCGTTTTTGACTGGTTTAGTAGAGGTGGTTCTGAAATAATTGCTGCCTTTGAAAAATTAATTCAAATGCATATGGCTGTGTCATAAGCATTGTTTGTAAAAGTGCGGCTAAAATTGTCTCGATCTGAAAGCTTCTTGTATTTGCAAAAATTACCCAGTTATTTTAAAACAAAGTTCACCGGTTTTGACAAGGTTTTTCAGTTTGATTGTTACACAAACTTCTGGTAACACTACGGACCACATACATTTTCTGGATTGGATAAAAGTTGTTATGTGACCGTAGTCCAGCAGTCGTGAAGGAGCTTGCATCGCTTGTCTGCGGCTGCAGCGTGTGCATGTAGGCCGGAGCTTCAGTCAGTTCCATAAACGCAACCACAAACCAAACTACCTTCACTTCGGTTTTGGCCCTAACAAGATGAATAATATTTTGCACACTATCAACTAACAAAGTGAAACCATCTCAAGACCAGTACTTACTTCTTCACCCACCACTACGATTCCTTGCCCTTCTTGGCAGCGCAACTATGTATGTTTTGGCTGCTCTTCACCCTCCCTACCATGGCTCTGTTTTTGTGGTTGGAGCCCCAAAGCTTCCACACTACCCTTCGAGAAATGACCAAAGATTACGATTACATAGCCATATTATATTAATCTTTATTACAATTCAGGTCATTATAACTATCTATAGGTTAAGTTGAAATAAGAAAAAAAAAAAAAAACTTTAAGTAACAAATCCTTATGAAAGTAGATAATTACTAACGATATTTTTTTGTGGGTTAAATTTTCTAAAGATCCTGACCTACCTCAACAGCTGATCTTACTCGCTGTCCTTGACCTACTTTTTAAATAAAATTCAGTATATATATTTAAAAGTGAGTATGAGAGTTTAAAAAAAAACTTGGTTGAGAACTTAGAGAGTTAAAATAAGGAATTGAGACGACTCATTTGTCTATATGTAAATATGTATGTTCGTATGCGTATACTTTCATTGGTCTTATTCAGAATTGTACACACAAAAATACGTATGCCACTTTAAGCAAAAAAAAAGTAGTCAGAAAATATTTAAACGCATGTTAAATTAAGGTATGTTACATTAATCAAACTTACATCGTGATTATTTTTTTTCTTTGTGCAAATCCATCAAAGCGTCGAAGGCCTCCTCGCTATGGTTGTTCTTGTTCTTCGCTTTCCGCAGCTATATAAACTTTATTAAATTAAGTACATATGTATACATATATTTATATATACATATATGCATTTATAATTTATATATACATATTACATATGCTGTTTTTGCAAACGAGCGATCGGATTAGATAATAAAAAAAACAAAAATGTGTGCTTAAAAGCAAACACCAACAAATGTCTACATTGAGAAAAGGAAGGTTTAAATTCCTGTCATGGAATGTATGTTTTCATTAATATTTCTTTCGTTTGTAACTTTTCTTGTTTTTGTAGTTAAAATTTATGAATTAAAATCATTGAGCGCGGGGATAGTAAGACACACTATAGGCGTTGAGTGTGGTTAGGGGGGGGGGGGGGGGGGGGGGGGGGGGGTGGTTAACATGTGGTCTCACCGCATGACCAAGTAATCAAGATGAAATATATTATTTCTAATTTTTAAACTATTTTACACATGACAATCCAAATTCGAATGCATGCATAGTATTATGACTATGCTAATTTCACAGTTCAACTTCTATTTTTAATTCTTTTTCTTTTTTCATAAAACCTACTTATTTGTGTCCTTTGGAAATTTTTTTTTCTAAGTTGCTAATAATTTACATGCATTAGCTTCTTTCTCCATTTGCAAGTTGAGATATATATATTTATTCTTAAGTAAATATATATGTCAAATCTTGCATTGAAATAGTTATGTATAATCACATAATTAAAAAAAATGTTCTTTTAGGTAGGTATTAAAATCTTAAGATTATGGCTTATCTTGAGATCCCGTATTTGATTTCCTTTGCTTTAAATGTTTCCCAAATCCATTTGGCAGAGGACAAATGAAATTCGGAACTGCCACGTGGCAGTACCGCCAATAAGCCAGCGCTTCGTACGTCTTTGCAATTGGGATTTCAGATTGGTATGACTTTCGGAAAATTAGTTGGAGAAACCTAGGAGAAATTTAGGAAATTCATGAAAATAATTCCTAAGGGCACTCGCGAACTAATTAAACACTAGTAAGATTAAATAAATATAAAAAAATG